>NC_047094.1:79688332-80330832 GCF_902459505.1 Geotrypetes seraphini
AGAGATAGGGAGAGAGAGAGACAGAGACACAGAGAGAGATAGGGAGAGAGAGACAGAGACACAGAGAGAGAGATAGGGAGAGAGAGAGACAGAGACACAGAGAGAGATAGGGAGGGAGAGAGAGACAGAGACACAGAGAGAGATAGGGAGGGAGAGAGAGACAGAGACACAGAGAGAGAGATAGGGAGAGAGAGAGACAGAAACAGAGACACAGAGAGATAGGGAGAGAGAGAGACAGAAACAGGGACACAGAGAGAGAGATAGGGAGGGAGAGAGAGACAGAGACACAGAGAGAGATAGGGAGAGAGACAAACAGAGACACAGAGAGAGAGATAGGGAGAGAGATAGGGGGAGAGAGAGAGAGACAGAGACACAGAGAGAGAGATAGGGAGAGAGAGAGACAGAGACACAGAGAGATAGGGAGAGAGAGAGAGACAGACAGAGACACAGAGAGAGAGATAGGGAGAGAGAGAGACAAAGACACAGAGAGAGATAGGGAGAGACAGACACAGAGAGAGAGATAGAGAGACAGAGACACAGAGAGATAGGGGGAGAGAGAGAGAGACAGAGACACACAGAGAGAGAGAGACACAGAGAGAGAGATAGGGAGAGAGAGGTAGAGAGAGATAGGGAGAGAGAGAGAGATAGAGATAGAGACACGGAGAGAGAGATAGGGAGAGAGAGACACACACCCGAGAGAGATAGGGAGAGAGAGAGACAGAGAGAGACAGACACAGAGAGAGAGAGAGAGAGAGAGAGAGAGAGACAGAGAGACACAGAGAGAGAGATAGGGAGAGAGAGAGAGACACAGAGAGAGAGAGATAGGGAGAGAGAGAGACAGAGAGAGAGAGAGAGACCGAGAGAGAGATAGGGGGAGGGGGAGAGAGACAGACACAGAGATACAGAGAGAGATAGGGGGAGAGAGAGAGAGAGACAGAGACACCGAGAGAGAGATAAGGAGAGAGAGAGAGAGAGACAGAGACACCGAGAGAGAGATAGGGAGAGAGAGAGAGACAGAGACACAGAGAGAGAGAGATAGGGAGAGAGAGAGAGAGACAGAGACACCGAGAGAGAGATAGGGAGAGAGAGAGAGACAGAGACACAGAGAGAGAGAGATAGGGAGAGAGAGAGAGAGAGACAGAGACACCGAGAGAGAGATAGGGAGAGAGAGAGAGACAGAGACACAGAGAGAGAGAGATAGGGAGAGAGAGAGAGAGAGAGACAGAGACACAGAGAGAGAGATAGGGAGAGAGAGAGACAGAGACACAGAGTAAGAGAGATAGGGAGAGAGAGACAGAGACACAGAGAGAGAGATAGGGAGAGAGACAGTCACAGAGAGAGAGATAGGGGGAGAGACAGAGACACAGAGAGAGATAGGGGGAGAGAGACAGAGACACAGAGAGAGATAGGGAGGGAGGGAGAGAGAGAGAGGGACAGACACACAGAGAGAGAGATAGGGAGAGAGAGAGACACACACAGAGAGAGAGAGATAGGGAGAGAGACACACACAGAGAGAGAGATAGGGAGAGAGACACAGAGAGAGAGATAGGGAGAGAGAGAGACAGAGAGAGAGAGTTAGGGGGAGAGAGACACAGAGACACAGAGAGAGAGACAGGGAGAGAGAGACACAGAGAGAGAGACAGAGAGAGAGAGATAGGGAGAGACAGACAGACAGAGGGAGGGAGAGAGACAAAGGCGGACAGAGAGAGGGAGAGAGACAGAGACTGTCCGGGATCCTGCGTCCTACAACTGAGAAAGACTGGATTCTACTGGGCATGCTCCAGGATATGCTAGCAGATGGGAGGGTTTATGGCTTCAGTTATTAGAAGCTTTCTACAGTGCCTGGCGGTCAAAGATGCATAAAACCCACTGGTACCGGAATAAAGTGGGATTGTACAATAAATATGCATAGGACAGATTTGAATGCTTGCCACATCCATGATATGCAAATCTCTCTCATGCATATTTATTAGGGCTCTCCTGAAAACCCGATTGGCTGGTGGTCCTCCAGAACAGGGTTGGGAATCACTGGTGCAGATGATTTTTGGTTCTTTGGCTAATATGTATGTTGATGACTGATATCCATTATTTGTTTGCTCATGCCCAAAACACATTCATTTATTTAAACTTCTAACTACCCAGATAGCAAAGCTGCTTACCTGTAACAAGTGATCTTTGAAAGCAGTTTCAATCAGGAACACATGCGAGTGATATATTACAGGGTGCTGTAATGAACAAATCTCCTATAGCTCATGATTAGCATTAAGTTCTGAACTTACACAGCTTTCTCCTCATTTTGTTTTAAAGCTCAAGATGGAATACAAATTAGAGGTCTGCACGGGAACGGGGATCGCGGGGATCCCGCGGGTCCCGCGGGGATCCCGCGGGTTCCCCCCCTGGCTCACGGGACTCCCACGGGGACGCCCCCTGGCCCACGGGACTCCCACGGGGATGCCCCCCTGACCCACGGGACTCCCACGGGGACGCCCCCTTGCCCACGGGACTCCCACGGGGATGAAAACAGCCTACCTAAATTCTGGCGATGCAAGATGCAGCTTACAAGTCTGGCGTCGCGTCGGGAAATAGCCATGTTGAGCAGTGAGCTCAGCACGTACACAGATGAAAGCCTTGCTTGCTGATTGGTCCGGCGGCCCCGCCCCACCGTGCCGCCGGACCAATCAGCAAGCAAGGCTTTCATCTGTGTACATGCTGAGCTCACTGCTCAGCATGGCTATTTCCCGACGCGGGCATTAGGCTGTTTTTTTGTCATTTCGGGTGGGGGATGGCAGCGGCAGCAGCAGCCTGAAAAAGAAATCATCCTGGCCGGGTTCGGTGTCATGCTCCGGAGCTTCTACAGCCTTCCTATCTCCCTCTCCCTTCTACCTGCGGCTCTCTTCGGCAACTCAGCAGCAACGATCGACACAAGCTTCTGACGTCGGGGCCTACCCTCTGCGAGTCCCGCTTGTTTCAACTTCCTTTTTCCACAAAGGTGGGACTCGTAGAGGGAAGGCCTCGATGTCGGCAGCTTGTCTTGATCACCGCTGCTGACGAGTTGCTTAAGAGAGCCGCGGAGCAGGGGGGTGTTGCCAGGTGCAGGTAGAAGGGAGAGGGCCAGATGCAGGACTCGTGGGTGAGGGAGGAGAAGAGAGAGGGGAGAGAAACAAAAGGAAATATTTCATACTGGGCTGGGCCGGAGTGGAGAGAGGGTGGAAAGATTCTGGCTACAGGGTGCAGTAACAAAGGAAAAGAGGGGAAAGCTGAAAATGGAGATAGTGACACAAAGAAGAGAAAGGGTAAGCAGGACCTTCTGAATAAGGATAGAGATACAGAGGGGACATGAAGAGGAGGTGAAATAGAGACATAGAAGTAATGCTGAAAAAGTGTGTGTGGGGGGGGAGATAAAGACATTGAAAGGGCAAATGGTGAATATGGGGTAAAGACAAGGACAGAGACAAATGAAGATTCTGAAAAAGTGGTGAGATAGGGATATAGGTGAGATGGACACAAAGAAGGGTGATGCTGGAAAATAGGTGGAATGGTAATTCTGACAGACACAGAAGGGAAATGCTGGATCAAGGAGAGATGGGGCTCAGGCTGGATGGAATGAGGAGAAATGCCTTGTTGGCCCGGAACTTCCTCTCCTACGTCAGAATTGACGTCAGGGAGCGGAATGCTGGTCAGCGCGACGCTTCTGCAGGGAAAGCTTGGGACAGCGGTGGCTTGGGGACTATTCCCCGATGGCGGTGGCAGCAAACCGAGTGGCTTGGGGGAGGGCACGGAGAAAGAAAGAAAGGGGGCAGACAGAGAGACAGAAAGAAGGGGGAACAGGGAGACAGAAAGAAAAAGTTGGGGGAGAGAATGAGGTCTGGAGGAGAGGAAACATACAGGAGGCTGAAAGAAAGGAAGAAAGATTGGATGCACAGTCAGAAGAAGAAAGTGCAACCAGAGACTCATGAAATCACCAAACAGCAAAGATAGGAAAAATGATTTTATTTTCAATTTAGTGATCAAAATGTGTCTGTTTTGAGAATTTATATCTGCTGTCTATATTTTGCACTATGGCTCCCTTTTACTAAACCGCAATATTGTTTTTTAGCGCAGGGAGCCTATGAGCATTGAGAGCAGCGCGAGGCATTCAGCGTAACTCCCTGTGCTAAAACCTACTATTGTGGTTTAGTAAAAAGGGAGGGGGTGTATTTGTCTATTTTTGTATTTTGTTACCGAGGTGACATTGCATAGAGTCATCTGCCTTGGGAAATGTATATGGCAGATATCTTTGTTTTGTGTTCAAAAGAAAAGGAAATGCATTTCTGGTTTTATTTCTACAGTGTTGAAGTACTTGTTGGCCCTTGCTGTGACTGGTGGGGATCCCCAAGCACCGCCAGCAGAGGACCTCCTCTAGAGATGGTCAGAACTCCCCTCCACCAAGCGCAGCAGTCGCTGGCAGCATCCATGAGCCACTGAGGTGCCAGCATCTGTGACTCAGGGACGCTACTGCTGCCTGCCAAGCTTGGCAAAAGGGACCCCAACTGCAAAGGAAGTCCTCAGCTGACAGTTTGTGGGTTCTCATCAGCTGAGTATTTATATTTTATATTTACATTAGAGGTTCTGGTAGAAACCCATTTACAAAGTATGTATTCTTCCCAATTAATATTTCCAAATTAATAGTCTCTTTGCTTATTTGTAAATGGGTCTCTACCAGAGCCTTTAATTCAGTAGCATAATTAAATAAAATAACTATTTCTGAAGTTTATAGGGAAGGATGGTGACGGAGGGGATTCCTCGCGGGGACGGGTGGGGACGGAGGGGATTCCTCGCGGGGACGGGTGGGGACGGAGGGGATTCCTCGCGGGGACGGGTGGGGACGGAGGGATTCCTCACGGGGACGGGTGGGGACGGAGGGATTCCTCACGGGGACGGGTGGGGATGGGTGGGATTTTGGCGGGGACGGGTGGGGACGGGTGGGATTTCTGTCCCCGCGCAACTCTCTAATACAAATCTCAGGGAAGTGGTAGAGTTTATAGGACTATCATTTATGGATAGCACCTTTTACAAGCAAGCATTTTCACTTTTTCAGTTGTCAAGCAGAACTGAATCAGACATACCAGGGTGGTTTGAAAAGTTCAGTAAAAATCAAATTAAAACAAAGGAGAAATTAGGTTTTTACTTGCTAATTTACAGTGGTACCTCGGTTTACGAGTGCACCGATTTGCGAGTGTTTTACAAGATGAGCAAAACATTTGTAAAATTGGCACCTCGGAAACCAAGCTTGGCTCGATTTACGAGCACACACCCCCCCCCCCCCCCCTCCGCGCGACCTGAAGTCCCCCAGACCCACCCGAACCCGCTTCTTACTTTCATCTGGCCTCGGCACCGGAGAGAACATGAACTCGCAGGCCTTGAGCATGCGCGGATGCTCAAGGGCCAGCACAGAAGAGGAGGCCGATCTTCGGGCACAGGACATGCCGGTGCCGATGCCGAGGCCAGATGAAAGTAAGAAGCGGGTTCGGGTGGACTTCAGGTCGTGGCGGGGGGGGGTACAATGCCAGTTCTCGTGGGGGGGGGGATGGAGTAGCGCCGCTGGCCTCGGGGACTGGGAACGTATCAAAGCGAGTTTCCATTATTTCCTATGGGGAAACTCGCTTCGATATACGACTATTTTGGTTTACGAGCATGCTTCTGGAACGAATTATGCTCGTAAACCAAGGTACCACTGTACTTTCTTTCAGTCTCTCCAGAACAGCATAGGTTAATCTTACAAGCGGGATATATCTCATTATGACCAGCAGGTGGAGACTGAGACAAAACTTTGGAATAGTACATATCAGGTGTCTCCCCACCTAATTACCTCAGTCTGCCAAGCAGAACTAAGAACTATAAACAGAAAAAAACAGGACTCCAATCAGGAGTATCAACTAATAAAAAATAGGAACGCTGTTGGAAAATGCAAAGGAATAAAGGCAAATGCAAATAGCAAAGGACCCCACAGCTCGCCAGCTACGCCAGCCGAGCCACAGCCACTGTTCTTAGATCTTCCCAGCCCTAGAAAAATACTAGAACCCGCCGAAAATGAAAAATCTTCATGTAAGAACAACACAACACTAGACAGGGTGGGGTCCTATGCCAGTCTGGAGAGGCTAAAAAAGTAAATTAGCAGGTAAGAACCTAATTTCTCCTCCTTTAGCAACTTTCCAGACCGGCATAGGTTAATCTTACAAGCGGGACGTACCAAAGCAGTCCCAATCATGGGTGGGGCCCCCGAAAGGCCAACACCAGAACACACTCACCTAACACCGCATACCGACAGATCTGAACATCAAAACGGTAGTGTCTGACAAAGGAATGCAAGGAAGACCAAACATCAGCCTTACAAATATCTACTGGAGGCACCAGCGAAGACTCAGCCCAAGAACCGGCCTGACCCCGAGTGGAATGAGCCTTGATAAAGGCCAGAACAGGCTTCTTCTGAAAAAGGTAAGCAGAAGCAATAGTTTCCTTGATCCAGCACGCAATGGTAGCCTTGGAAGCGCCATCCCCCTTACGAGGACCCGCTAGAAAGACAAAAAGATGATTTGATTTCCTGATTTCCAGGGTCCTCCGCATGTATGCACAAAGGACTCGACCAACATCCAGTTTGCGCAACTGTTTCTGCTCCAAATAACCCTCCCGACTACCCAGCACCGGGAGGACCATGGACTGATTGACATGAAAAGGAGAAACTACCTTTGGCAGAAAGGAAGGAATAGGCCTCAACACAACCCGCTCCCTAGAAAACTTCAGGAAGGGAGACCTACAAGAGAGCCTACAGCTCTGAAACAAATCTAGCAGAAGTAATAGCCACCAAGAAGACCGCTTTAAGAGTAAGGTCCTTCAACGAGCAGGCACCCAAAGGCTCAAAAAAGGAGCGCACCAGCCCAAACAGGACCAGATTCAAATCCCAAAAGTGAACAGACGATTGCATGAGAGGCTTGAGCAATCTGGCTGACAGCAAAAAGCGAACGACATCAGGAATGGCAGTCAGACGTTGACCCCGTAATAACTCACGAAAGGCTGACAAGGCCACAAACTGAACCCGAAGAGAAGACCAAGCCAAGTCCCTGTCCTGGCCATCCTGCAAGAATTCTAAGATGTTAGGCAGGAAAGCACGAAAAGCACAGTTACTTACCGTAACAGGTGTTATCCAGGGACAGCAGGCAGCTATTCTCACATATGGGTGACGTCACCAGCGGAGCCCGGATGCGGAAGCTCGCAAGCAGATTTCCTTGAAGAAACTCGAAGTTTCGAGTCGACTGCACCGCGCATGCGCAAGTGCCTTTCCGCCCAGCGTAGGGCACGTCTCCTCAGTTCAGATAGCTAGCTAAGAAGCCAACCAGGGGAGGTAGGTGGGTTGTGAGAATAGCTGTCTGCTGTCCCTGGATATCAACTGTTATGGTAAGTAACTCTGCTTTATCCCAGGACAAGCAGGCAGCCTATTCTCACATATGGGTGACCTTCAAGCTAACCAAAATGGGATGGTGGGAGTGTTGGCAATTTAAGAGAATACATTTTGTAATACTGTTTGGCCAAACTGTCCATCCCGTCTGGAGAAAGTATCCAGACAATAGTGAGAAGTGAAAGTATGAACCGAGGACCAAGTAGCAGCCTTGCAAATTTCCTCAATAGGTGTAGATCTGAGGAAAGCTACTGAAGCTGCCATTGCTCTAACTTTATGGGCTGTGACTCTACTGTGGAGGGGTAATCCAACCTGGGCATAGCAAAATGAGATACAAGCAGCCATCCAGTTGGAGATGGTACGCTTAGAGATAGGATGTCCCAACTTATTGGGATCGAAGGAGACAAAAAGTTGAGGAGCAGTTGTGTGTGATTTGGTGCGTTCCAAATAGAAGGCCAAAGCACATTTACAGTCCAGAGTATGAAGAGCTATTTCTCCAGGATGAGAGTGAGGCTTTGGAAAGAAGACTGGAAAAACAATGGATTGGTTGAGATGAAATTCCGAGACCACTTTAGGGAGGAATTTAGGATGAGTGCGAAGGACCACCTTGTCGTGATGAAATACCGTGAACGGTGGATCAGCAACTAAAGCTTGCAGCTCACTGACTCGTCGAGCAGAAGTAAGAGCAATGAGAAAGACCACTTTCCAAGAGATACTTCAGATGAGCCTTCTCAATTGGTTCAAATGGAGGCTCCATCATTTGAGCAAGGACAACATTGAGGTCCCAAACCACAGGAGGCGGTTTGAGAGGAGGTTTGACATTGAAAAGCCCTTTCATGAATCTGGAAACCACCGGATGAGCAGAGAGGGGTTTCCCTTTGATAGGCTGATGAAAAGCTGCAATTGCACTGAGATGGACTCAGATCGATGTAGACTTGAGGCTAGAAGTCAATAACTGCAAAAGATAATCTAAAACATAAGATAAGGAAGAATGTTTGGGCTCCTTATCATGAGAAAGCACCACGTAGAAAATCTAGTCCATTTTTGGCAATAGCATTGTCTGGTGGTAGGTTTCCTAGAAGCCTCCAAAATGTCTCCTTCAGGTTGAGAAAACTGCAGAGGAGTCAAGTTGAGAGGTACCAAGCTGTCAGGTGTAGAGACTGCAGGTTGGGATGACACAGAGATCCCTGACTCTGTGTAAGCAGAGAAGGAAAAACTGGAAGAAGGTATGGCTTCCTGCTGCTGAGTTGAAGTAGAAGGGAATACCAAGGTTGTCTCGGCCACCGAGGAGCAATCAGAATCATGGTGGCATGATCGTTCTTTAACTTGACCAGAGTCTTGAGAATGAGAGGGAATGGAGGGAATGCATACAGGAAGAGATTTGTCCATTCCAGGAGAAAAGCATCTGCCTCGAGGGGATGAGGAGAGTATATCCTGGAGCAGAACTGAGGCAGTTTGTAGTTGTGGGGAGCTGCAAAGAGGTCTATCTGAGGTGTTCCCCACTGTGAAAAAATGTGATGAAGAGGCGAGGAATGGAGTATCCATTCGTGAGGTTGCAGAAGACGACTCCAGTTGTCCGCCAAGCAATTCTTCGCCACTTGGATGTAGACAGCTTTGAGGAAGGTGTTGTGGCGGATTGCCCAGTCCCAAATCTTAAGAGCTTTGACAAAGGGAGGAAGATCCCGTCCCTCCCTGTTTGTTGACATAATACATGGCGACTTGGTTGTCCATCCGAATGAGGACTACCTGGTCGTGAAGAAGATGTTGAAAAGCGTTGAGAGCCTTGAAGATCGCTCTGAGTTCCAACAAATTGATGATCTGTACTGGTCCAGTGTCCTTGAGTACGGAGACCATCGAGATGAGTGTCCCAAGCATAGGTAAAAGAATCTGTCGTGAGGACCTTCTGATGAGGAGGCGTTTGAAAAAGCAAGCCTGTGGAGAGATTGGAAGAGAGCATCCACCAACGGAGAGACTTCTTCAATGAAGGAGTGACTGTTATGTGTCGAGAAAGTGGGTCGCAAACCTGCGTCCGTTGAGATGCCAGGGTCCACTGAGGAATACTAAGGTGAAGTCTGGCAAAAGTAGTCACGTGTACTATGGAGGCCATGTGACCTAGGAGTACCATCATGTGTCTCACTGAGATGGAAGAGCGGGAAGACACTGTATGACAGAGTTGAAGAAGAGCTTCCAGACGTTGTTGTGGGAGGAATGCTCCGAGTTGGACAGTGTTCAGAACAGCTCCAATGAATTGTAGATTCTGTGAGGGCTGAAGTTGGGATTTTGGAAAGTTGATGTCGAATCCCAAACTTTGTAGGAACCAGATAATCCGTTGGGTCGCTACAAGAACCCCTTGAGATGTTGAATCTTTAATGAGCCAGTTGCCTAGGTAGTATCCGATTCCACCATCCTCAAACTCTGTCTCAAAATGAAATCCTGCAATTGTTCTTTAGACCCTTTCCCCTCCTACCTCTACGAGGAAATACCCACTCAAGCCATCTCTTCCATTACCAAACTCCTAAACTCCGCTCTACATTCGGGCCTTTTCTCCCCAGAAATGGGCCATATCGCCTTAATCCCTCTATTGAAAAAACCCGACCTCGACCTTTCCACTCCATCCAGCTATCGCCCAATAGCAAATATCCCTCTCCTAACCAAGATGCTTGAGTCCATCATATCGACTCAACTTTCATCCTACCTAGAGAAATTCTCCATCCTCTTGCCCTACCAATATGGCTTTCGTCCCAATTTCAGCACCGAATCTTCTGAGCTCCCTAATCTCCAAGGTCCAACAACTTCACTCCCGCAACAAGTTCGCCGTCCTCTTACAATTTGACCTCTCTGCCGCTTTCGACATTGTTCATCACGACATTCTACTTTAAATACCATCATATCGACTCAACTCTCATCCTACCTAGAGAAATTCTCCATCCTCTTGCCCTACCAATACGGCTTTCGCCCCAATTTCAGCACCGAATCCCTTCTCACCTCCCTAATCTCCAAGGTCCAACAACTTCACTCCCGCAACAAGTTTGCCGTCCTCTTACAATTTGACCTCTCTGCCGCTTTCGACGTTGTTCATCACGACATTCTACTTTAAATACCAACTTTCTGAGATTGGCATCACCTCCACTGTCCTTGAATGGTTCTCAAAATTCCTTCGTTCCCGTTCCTACATTGTCAACATGAATGGCACCTCATCCTCCCCCTGGACACCAATCTGCGGAGTCCCACAAGGTTCACCTCTATCTCCTATCCTCTTCAACATTTATATGTCCTCCCTAAAACTCCTCCATCTATCCCCCCTTGAAACAATCTACACCTATGCTGACATCCTTGTCCTTCTCAAGACCGACTCGAACCTCACTGATCTCTCATTGAACATATCCTCCTGTATCTCAAACCTCCAATCTTGGGCCCACACCGTCCAAATGAAATTGAATGAATCCAAGACAAAACTACTTTGGCTTGGCCCAAAATTAGCTCAGCTACCCCCCTTAATCCCACTGTCTTCCGGCTCCTCTCTGCAGCTCGAATTCTCCAGCAAGGTCTTGGGCGTCATCATTGATTCTACACTGACCTTCAACGACCACCTCAACTCGCTGGTAAAAAAATGCTAAAAAATGCTGAGGTCAGTAAGATCCTGTTTCCATCAAAAACATTTCGCCGTTCTCGTCCAATCCATTATCCTCTCCAGACTGGACTATTGCAATTCCATCTTCATATGCCTAACGAAGAAAAACCTCCACAGACTCCAACGGATCCAAAATGCTGCGGCCAAGCTTATCTTTGCTAAAAGTAAATTTGATCACGTCTCACCACTCCTTTCCAAGCTTCACTGGCTTCCGATAACTTCCAGAGTCCACTTCAAATGCATCAGCCTAACTTTCAAGATCCTCCACGGCATCCTTCCTCCATTAATTCCACTCTCCTGGAATTCCTCGAATCTTAGTACCTCCAGACCTACCCAAAAATCGAAACTATCCTTCCCCTCACTAAAAGACATTTCCCACCCAGGAAAACTGGGGTCTTCCCTCCTCTTCAGATTCACCGAGCTCTGGAATAACCTCACCTCCCCCCTTCGGAACCTGAGTGCTCTCCAACCCTTCCGCAAACATCTGAAAACCTGGCTTTTCTCTAAAATCTAACTCTCCCTCCACTCTGACATTCTAGCTCTCTAACATTCTTCTTCCCTCCTATCTTCATCTAACCCTTTCCCTGGAGTTCCTTTCTCATTACAATCCCTGTAAACCATGCCAAGCTCCACGACCATGGAGAAGGCGCCGTATAAAAACCTAAGGTTTAGTTTAGTTTAGGGAAATACCTGAGGACCATGGTTCTGTAGAGCTGCTGCTACCACTACCAGGCACTTGGTGAACACTCTGGGAGATGAAGCCAGACCGAAGGGCAGCACTTTGTATTGATAATGTAGATTCCCCACCCGAAATCTGAGATATTGACGGGAGGCCGGATAAATGAGGATATGAGTGTAGGCCTCCTTGAGATCCAGAGAGCATAACCAGTTGTTCTGCTCGAGAAGGGGATAAAGGGATACCAGCGACAACATCCTTGAAATTTTTCTTTGACCAAAAATTTGTTGAGAGTCCTGAGATCCAGAATGTGCTGCAGATCGCCCGTCTTCTTCGGAACAAGGAAGTAACGGGAGTAAAACCCCCTGTTCTGCTGTTGCAAAGGAACTGGTTCAATGGCATGGAGACGAAGCAGAGCTTGAGCTTCTTGAAGAAGCGCGGTCTGGGAAGGACTGGAAGGATACTCTTTTGGAGGAAGCTCTGGTGGAACCTGAGTGAAATGAAGAGAGTATCTTTCCCTGATGATGGTGAGCACCAAGAGGTCGGATGTAATAGTCATCCATCGGTTGTAAAAATGATGGAGACGACCTCCTATAGGGGGAAGAGAAGTCAGAGTCAGAACGGTAGAGGTTATGCTCTGTTTTAAACAGTCAAAAAGGCTGAGTAGCCTTAGGTGCAGCAGAAGGTTGAGGTTTTTGTTGCTTCTGAGGCTGCTGTTTTTTAAGAGGAGGGCGATTGTAAGAAGCCGTCCTCGGAGCAAAACGCCGTTGATAGATAGGAGCAGGGCGTGTAGGTTTGGCAGGAGCTGGCATTGGCTTAGGTCTGACAATAGAAGCAAAAGATTTTTCATGTTCAGACAATTTCTTGGTGGCTGCCTCGATAGATTCATCAAAGAGGTCATTGCCCACACAAGGAATATTAGCTAAGCGATCCTGAAGATTAGGGTCCTTGTCAATGGTACGAAGTCAGGCAAGGCAACACATGGCTACAGAGCAAGCAGCTGCCCGGGCAGATAACTCGAAGGGATCGTAAGATGACTGGAGGAGATGTAAGCGGAGTTGTGATAAAGAAGCAAGGACTTCTTGAAATTCAAAGTGCTTTTGAGTATCCAAATAAGTCAAGAATTTTGGTAATAGAGAAATGAGGAACTCAAAATAAGTAATAAAATGAAAATTATAATTGAGGACTTTAGAGGACATCATGGCATTTTGATAGATGTGACGTCCAAATTTGTCCATAGTTTTCCCTTCCCTTCCAGGAGGAACAGTGGCATAAACCTTAGAAGGATGGGACCTCTTCAAGGAGGACTCAACTAGCAGGGACTGATGAGATAACTGTGAGTTGTCTAACCCTTTGCGATATACAATTTTATACCTAGAGTCCAATTTGCCTGTGTGACAAACCTGTGGCTAGCTTTGTCCCTGTAAGGGATAAAAGCAAAACACGGTCCCTGGTCAGAAGGGCTGACCAGGTTAAAAGTAAAAGTTTGGTTTTGGCTGCCTACCCCTCAGACAGTGAGGTAGAGCAGGAGAGGCAGGAACATAGGTACATCCAGCAGAGAGCGCCATCTCAGGACAGGTACCCTAGAAAGCCTGAGAGGACTCTTATGGAGAAGTGGAGTCCTAGGGCTGGAAGGTATGCTCAATACCAGCCTAGGAGAAACCTGAGTTATGTCCCTAGGGATTCCCTGCCTAACACAGCTGCTCTGAGGAGAGAGGGGTGGGGCTTTAACCAACATAAAAACAGAGTATGGAATCTCAGTAAGGAGGGCAGGGAAAGCCAGGACGGAGCTGGGGCTAACGAGCTCAGGCAGCGGCAGGAGAGACAGCAGAGCTTGGAGGCAGATGAGGGGTGAAGTCTCTCTCCTCCAGCCCGCAGCAGTGAGGACGTGGAGATGACAGAAGACTACCTCAACTCCACCCCAGAGGCTGCTGAGCAGACAGAGGCTATGGACGTAGCTGAGCCATTGCTGGAAGCTAGCCATTTCCCCACTGACATGGAGGTTAGTTGTTAAGGGGAAGGAAGCAAGGCTGTGATTGTGCTGTCTCCCGTAACCCAAGCCCAGCTGACAGAGATTAGGCGAAGGGCAGGAAAATCTCTCCGCTACTCTGTATGACTGCCCGGAGAGCTTTGTTTGCTCAAGGAACTTTTATCTGTAGGGGTGTGAAAGCTCCGTGGGAAAAACCCAAGTAAAGTTCACAGCTTATATAATGCCTTGCTGTGTTCCTTCGGCCAGGAAGCCCAGCTGATAATAACGAGCTGTGAAGCCTGCTCTGCAAACCTGTCCGTGTCTCAGCTAGGTAAGCTGAAACGTTTAAGAAATTCAGTGCTAGGTTTTGAACCTGTATTACTCTGGCTGTGTTCACAAGGTGCGCAACGTTTGAAAGGTTTATTTTCCTGATAATTTTCATTTGCCTTTTTCCCTGGTGAAGAGGACTGTATTTAAACTGGAAAGTCCAGGGTTATTGAACTGTATGTGGCATTTATAGCAAGCCATTCTGACAACTGCAAGTTATTTTGTATTTTATAATTTTTGCCATGACATCCGGGTGGCTGATGGTATTCAGACCCCCGGGTTCAATAAAGCTCAAGAACATTCTTTTGTAACAAGACTTACCTGTGTGGTCTTCTCTTTATAAGTTACTCAGTGTGGCCTGGCAGACTAGGCAGGCGCCTAGGTCTGTTCTACCCTGAAAAGCCTTCCTCCAACCTGAGGAGGCCACGCCGACAGGCCAGAACTCAACACACTTAGTCCCTCTGCTGGTTAGAGCAAGGGATAAGTGTGTCACACCTGGTATGGTATAAGAGGTCTCCAGGCATCGACCAAAAGTCTGAGATAAAAGCTTGTGAAGAGGAAGCTTAAGAGACTCTGCCGGAGGTTGAGGGAGATGCATGACTTCGAGGTACTCCTTAGAGTATTTGGAACCAGCATCTAATTGAAGATCCAAGTAAACAGCCATCTGACGAAGAAAAAGATGAGAAAGATAGGGACGTCGAGGCAGCCTGGGTCGAAGATGAAGCTTCGGGAGGAAAAAGGACATCAAAAGAATATGGAGACTTGGACAAAGCAATCGAAACCACTGCATCCTCTTGGTTCGGAAGTGGAGACCTCGAGGGAGGAGTCAGCAGTCTAGTCGAAGTAGGAGTAGAGCGAGGCTTAGTTGAAGAGGGACATTCTTTAGAAGAAGAACTATGCCTGGAAGTATGCCTCAATAAAGGACTCGATCATTGGTGAGAACGATGCTTGGAAGCAGATCTGGAAGATCGAGGAGACTTTGCTTCGGAGACAAAAGCAGCCGATGCAACCAAAGAGTGGATAGGACTGGAGGCTGTAGAGCGAAGCTCCAGAGGCTTGATGGAGGAACCTCGATGCACTCCCAAAGACTCTGCTCCTTGTATAGAATGTGAGGATTCTTGCCGAGGCACTTACAAAGGTTCTGCTCCTTGCTTCATGTGCTTGGATACCAGACCAGACACTCCCTGCAAAGAGTCTGTAAGTTCAGACTGAGGCAAAGGAAGCGGCTTGACCTCACGGGAGTCTTGAATGCCCAGGCTGGATGAGAGGAAGAAGCTTCGGTCCCATATTAGTAAGGAACTGAATGAATTGCTTCTCCAACATGGTCTGGAAAGAAGCCGTTAAGGATGGATCCACGTCTGAAACTGGACCACCTGCTTTGGCTGGAGGTTCCACCGAGGCAGTGTAAATGTGCTTTGACTTGGAAGTCTTGGGCACTTTAAGCACCACCGCTGGAACCTTCTGCTAAGCTATCTGACCTGAGGAAACAGGGGAAGATACAGCAGGTGTCATCGAAGAGAGAGCCGCTGCAAATGACGAAGGTCTGATGAGGCTCGAGGTGGAAGCAGTAGAAGCAGGAGGAGTCTCAGCCAAAGGTGAGGTCGAGGGCGCCTTCGATGTTGAGGGATCGGAGGAAGAATCCATCCCGAACAGCTTCTCCACCAAAAGGTGATGACGTTTAAGAGCTCGAGGTTGAAGTGTAGCATAGCGCTCGCATGACTTTGGGTGATGTTGCGGCCCAAGGCATTTGAGGCACCGATGGTGTGGGTGTGTAAGGGAAATCGCACGCTGGCACTGGCTACACTTCTTGAAGCCCGTTACAGGCCGGGACATAGGAGGAAAAACAGCCGCCGCAAGATCAAAGCCCTTGGGCTGTGGCCAAGCGGCCTGCCCCGGCAAACGGACGGAAGATTGAAAAATTTTTTTTTTTTTAAACTAGAAATAAAATAAATAAAGGAAGAACAGCGATTCATGAAGAAAAAAATAACCGCGGATCAGAGAAGGCATGAAGTAATGAAGTTTAATGCAGAGAGTTAAAGACGGACTTCTCGGCTCCGTGGAAAATGAGAACTGAGGAAACGCGCCCTACGCTGGGCGGGAAGGAACTTGGGCTTGTGCGGTCGACTCGAAACTTCGAGTTTCTTCAAGCAAGTCTGCTTGTGAGGCGTTCGCATCCGGGCTCCGCTGATCACGTCATCCATATGTGAGAATAGGCTATCTGCTTGTCCTGGGATAAAGAGACCACACCCCGCTCTGTACACCACTCCTCAAATATATGGTAACAGAGTTCAGAAAAGTGTGGGATGAACACAGAGAATCTAGAATCTGAAAATAATAGTATATATTGAAGAACTAAGGCCAGTACTGGGCAGACTTGCATGGTCTGTATCTGTCACATCAAGAAACTCGAACCACCACGCCAGCACTCAACACCCTATCACTGTAACCTGGAGAAGAAGATCAACACATCCCAAAACCAAACCATAACCATCTCCCAAAACACTCATCTACCCTGAAACAGCTCACATTCTTCAGACAGACATGGCTTCCCTTACATGTGCCTATTTTAACATCAGAGCCCTAGGACCCAAAATAGAAAACATAAAAAATTGGATAAAAACCGAAAACCTTGACTGCCTATTCCTCACTGAAACCTGGTTAACCTCAGACACAGACCCTAGAATAACAGAAGTATGCCTGCAGGGATACAAAATAACAGTGACCTGCAGAGAGAAAAAAAGAGGAGCAGGACTAGCAATAATAATCAAGGACTCCCTAACCCTAAGCATAATAGAAAAAACATCCACCCCGCAAATGGACTTCCTCGCATGTCATCTCACAAACCCAACACTAAAAAACTCACTAAACTGCATGCTCTGTTACATAACACCAGGAAACTGGACCACAGTGAGACCTGAATTTGAAAACTTCATCTACCAAAACTCATTAACAGCAGAATATAACCTTACCCTAGGAGACATAACCCCTCACTTAGAAGACACAACTTCCACACCAGCAAACAAATGTCTATCCTTCCTCAATGCCTTATCCTTCCAGATCCTAAACCCACAAACCACCCATGAAAAAGGTCATCAACTGGACATTGCAGCATTCATGACTCACCAGCAATCCAAACTCCCAACGGAACCTGGTCCCCATCCCTATGGTCAGACCACTACACATACAACTTAAATATCAACTGGACCAAGACCAAAACCACACCTCAATCCAAAAAAATCCACATACACCGCACGCAAACATATCGAGCCAACCATTTTTTGGTCAAAAGTAGACGAAACTATCCAAGACTGCGACCCAAACGACTTAATCTCTCACTGGAAGAATCTGACCACCAACATCCTTGATGAACTGGCCCCTCTACAAACCAAAACCAGAACCAGCAGGAAATCAGACCAATGGTTTGATAATGAATTGCTCCAACTCAAAAGACAGTGTAGAAGATTAGAAAGAAAATGGAGAAAAACTAACCTAGATCAAACAAAAACCGACTGGAAAAAAATCAACAAACAATACAAAAATCTACTAAAGGACAAAAGGAAAACTAACTACACTAATCTCATAGGCACGGAAACCCAAGATTCCAAAAAACTATTCCAAATCCTGAAAGATCTAACACAGTGTTTTTCAACCGCTGTTCCGCGGCACACTAGTGTGCCGCGAGATGTTGCCTGGTGTGCCGTACGGTCAGGGCCGCCATCAGGGCAGTACCACCAGTCCTGCATTCAGGGGCCCCGGGCTCCCCCAGGGTCCTAGGCCACAGTCTAGGGAGAGGGGCGATCCGCCCCACGTGGACAGGAGAGAGCTGGACGGAGGACCCGCGAAGTTCAATACATCTCGAGCCGCGAGGCTCGTCTTCTGTTCCTGCCTGCCCTGCAGCTAACATATAGCCGATCTCAAGCGTTCCCCGATGTCAGCGCTGACGTCGGAGGGAGGGCTTAAGCAAAGCCTGCCCTCCGACGTCAGCGCTGACGTCTGAGAATACTTCCGTTCGGCGATTTGTGCGCGGCAGGGCAGGCAGGAAGCAGAAGACAAGCCTCGCGGCTTGAGCTTCGTTTTGCTGAGAAAGTTGCAAAGATGGGCTGGGAGGCAAACACGGAACACAAAAGGGGGGAGGGAGTGCGTTTTGGACACAAGGCATGAACTTGGGAGAGAGGAAGGGAGGGAAAGAGATGCTGAGGTGGGGGAGGGAATGGGTTTTTGGACACAGAAGAAATGGACTTGGGAGAGAGGAAGGGAGGGAATGAGTGTTTGGACACAGAAGGCATGGACTTTGGAGAGAGGAAGGGAGGGAAAGAGATGGTTGTGTACACAGGGAATAGAAGAAAGGAGAATTTTTGGTCATAGGGAGGGAGTGAGGTACAGATAGTGGCATACCAGGGTGGGGGGGCGGTCTGCCCCACCCCGGGTTTACATCCCAAGGGGGTGCACAGCTGGCCACCCTCCAGTGTTGTCCCTAGGCCGGCAAACTGCGGCTCTTTAGCCACTTGAGTGTCACCACCGCCATCGGGAACAGGCCGGCGCCAAGTTCTCCCTGCTTTTCCCTGTGGGGCCGGCCAACTCTCGCCACTCGCGTCAATTCTGACGTCGGAGAGGACGTTCTGGGCCAGCCAATCGCTGCCTGGCTGGCCTAGAACGTCCTCTCCGACGTTAGAATTGACAACGGGTGACGAGAGTTGGTCGGCCCCGCGGGGAAGAGAAGCAGGGAGAACTTGGCGACGGCCTGTTCCCGATGGCGGCGGTGGCACTCAAGTGAATTACTTTATATATAGTCAATATAGGCACAGAGTTAAATTTTTTAACATTTTCTAATGGTGGTGTGCCTCGTGATTTTTTTCATGAAACAAGTGTGCCTTTGCCCAAAAAAGGTTGAAAAACACTGATCTAACAGACACCAAACCCCATACAACCACCAATAACACCCCTCCCCCCTCAGCCATCCTCTTAGCAGAACACTTTAAGAACAAAATTACCAACGCCAGAGCCACTCTCAACCTTACCCCACCCCATCAAAACGCAATCACAATCCACCCTTCAGAAAAAGAGTCAACTGCAGCAGACAGAACATGGTCTCTGTTCCCCAACATACAATGGTCCGAACTCAATAAATTCTACAAAAAAATACAGCCATGCCTCCTGTGACCTCAACCACTGCCCCTCATATCTCCTTACTACCTCCAGTGTAAAATTCTGCACCATACTTCTACAATGGATTCAATCTACACTCACAGAAGGCATTTTCCCTACTGGTCTCAGTGAAATCGTCATCACCCCAATCCAAAAAGACCCAAAAGTACCACAAAACCACCCATCTAACTTTAGACCTATTGCCTCCATTCCGCTATATGTCAAAATTACAGAAGGCCTAGTAGCCAAAATCCTCACCAACTACCTAGATGACCATAACCTACTCCACCCCATGCAATCAGGCTTCAGAACTAACTTCAGCACAGAGACACTACTAGGCTCCCTTATGGACACTGTCAGACAACACCTTAGTACAGGGAAAAAAATGCTTCTAGGAACACATCTGGACAATCTAGGCATAACCACCTATAGTTATGCAGATGACATCACCATCCTCATCCCATATGATCATTCTAAACCTACCATGACAGACACACTTCACCGAACACTTGAAACAGTCACAACCTGGATGAAAGATCACAAACTTAAACTCAACCCAGACAAAACCAAATTCATCCTTCTCGAAAATGACAAGGTCCAAACCACAACCAATTTAGAACTCAACGCAATCAACTATCCCATCCAAACCACCATAAAACTACTTGGCATGACCATAGACATATGCTGCACCATGCAACCGCAAATAAACAAAACAATACAGAAATCCTTCGCAACCATGAGAAATCTGAGGCTAGTCCGGAAATTCTTTGAAAGAACACAATTCCAACTTATAGTACAATCCCTAATTCTAGATCTACTGGACTACTGCAACATCCTCTTCCTTCCTTGCCCTGTTACTATGATTAAACAACTTCAAACAATCCAAAATACATCTACTCATTGAGAAAACATGACCATATCACAGAAGCCTACATCAACTCACATTGGCTTCCAATCCAAGAAAGAATCCAATTTAAATTCTACTGCATGTTATTTAAAACCCTAAACGGAGACAGCCCATCTTACCTGAACAACCGCCTCATCCAAGCACCCACTACCAGACACAGAAAAACGCACTCCCCATTCATACCTCCCCAATCAAGGAAGTAAAACGATCAAAACTACACGACGGCCTCCTAGCCACTCAAGCCGCAAGGCTGGACAACCAGATTTCCAACCTTCTGACGACCACCCCAGACTACAAGACATTCAGAAAAGAAATAAACTATACTTTTCAAGAAATTCCTGAAGCAGCCATAACATCATGTACTCTTAATAACTCTAAAACTGACAATTGATCTACCCTTTACTTCACTAGTAATAACAACAGAGCTTCCATTGTGACCCCCTTCTTAATTCTTTTGCAAACCGCCTTACCCTTAACAACCCGTGAAATGTTAAAAGATCTACTACTTACCTCTCTAGCTAATCAATATTTCTCCCATTGTAATCACCGTTTTTATTAATCTTTTGTAATCCGCCTTGAACCGCAAGGTAATGGCAGAATAGAAATCCCTAATGTAATGTAATGTAATGTATATGGCCGTTTGGGGGAGGATGGGTTGGGGAGGGCTTCAATGACTGGGAGGGTGTAGATGGACTGGAGTGAGCTTTGACGGAGACTTCAGTAGTTGGAACCTAAGAACAGTACTGGGCAGAGCTTTAGATCCTTGCCCAGAAATAGCTAAGAAGAAGGGAAAAAAAAACAACAACAAATTTTTAGATTGAATCAGGCTAGGTAGACTAGATGGACTATTCAGGTCTTTATCTGCCATCATCTGCTATATTTTTAACCAGGTTCGCGGGTTTGGGAAAAAAAAAAAAAACCTCTGCACCATGGGATCCTCATCCAGATCCAGAACCCAGGATCCTGATCCTGGAGATCTACGAGCACTGCAACATCCCCGCAGTATTAGTGTCAGGTTGTCCGCGTCAACCACCGGCCAACAGGTTGGGACACCACGGGGAGACTGGGCTTAATACCCATGCCCTAGGAAGGGGGGGTCCCCATGTCTGGCCAAATAAGCCTGATACATCATATTAATAAATTCAGGAGAAAATACTTCATCCGCATCAGGAACCACCTCCTGCAGACTCTTCATAGAACCTTTGGAGGACATGTGAACTTTTGATGCTAAATCGGGGCTAGGTTGCGCCACGGCCGCAAAGGTGTTGTCCTCAGGGTCTGCTTTTAACATTTTAGGGAGCCCCCGGCTGGAAAGAGCAGCAGGACCCCCTTCAGGGGTCGAGGGAACTTGGGCCAATTAAATTCTGCCCCTCCCATGCCATAGCCCACGTGAAACACAGCCACTCGCTGGACAGCCATCCACCGCAAATAAGGCATGAATGCAAAGAATCCTGCCCTGGAGAATCCATCTGAGCAGTTTGTTTGCAAAAATGAAATTTGTAGAGGTAAAAAAAATAACTTTAAATGCAAATTGAGAAAATCTAAGATGGCTGCTGCGGGTGCTAGTTTCAGAACAAAACAGCCCTGGAAAACCACAGGAAACCCCAAAACACTGCAATTTTAGGGGGTAGGACTAGGGCTAACTCCCAAACTGCCCAAAATTCACTTTTGGAGACCCCCCTAAAATCGCTGAAACAGGGTGTCAGCTCTGTACTCACTAAGAGGTGCTAGAAACTGCAGTAAAAGAAGCTGAAACAGCTCACAGGGAGATCCTCTGCTTCAACAAGCATGCAAACTGAACTGCTGGTCTTCTGACTGCCCTACTGGCCCGACATCCATGGTCAGAGACCTCTGCCACCACCGGACACCTGCATGGATGCAACCTGCCAGAGGGACACAGTCGGCTCCGATCCGGGGCATACCTCCAGGAAGCCACACAACCTGCGCTCAACCCACTAGCGGACAAACCTGGGGTGAGCCAGCTCCCAAGGAAACGGTCCCTGAGCCCCAATCTAACAGTGCAGGCTGTCCAGAGGGTGCAATGCCAGGCAGCCAACCTCATGGAAACAGACTTTCCACAAAGTCTATGATCTCCTGCAGTCACAGTTGTCCCCGTGGGGAACCTCTGCAGCACAAAGGCGTGAATCGTGAACAAAAAGACTGAGTTTAAAGAAAAATAAACAAGAGCAGAAAAGACAAGCTCCTACTGTCTAGCTTGTAGGAATGCAACTGGATTCCTGGGATGCAGTCCTGAGATATGAGGGGAGGGGCTGAAAACATTGTATGAGTAAGGCTTCCTACAAGCTGTCTGGCAACCATAGTTGAATAACCCACTTGTCCAGGAATAGAATGTGATTGTACAAGAACAAGCTGTTACCCATCAAAATAACTGAATGCTATCAACCAAACTGAATGCAACTAACCAACTTCTGTTAACCGATACCAATTGGAATCGGGACTACAGGCAGTCCCCATTTTAAGAATGCCCAGGGTTCTGTTTCTCCCTTCATGTGCCAATGTGGCCTTCTTCCTCTCTTTCTGTCTCAACGTGCCCCCCTTTCTCCTTCTCACTTGCTTCCCTCCCGTGGGTGTTACATAGTAACATAGTAGATGATGGCAGATAAAGACCCGAATGGTCCATCCAGTCTGCCCAACCTGATTCAATTTCAAATTTAATTTTTTTTTTTTTTTTCTTCTTAGCTATTTCTGGGCAAGAATCCAAAGCTTTACCCGGTACTGTGCTTGGGTTCCAACTGCCGAAATCTCTGTTAAGACTTACTCCAGCCCATCTATACCCTCCCAGCCATTGAAGCCCTCCCCTGCCCATCCTCCCCTGCCTCCTGTTGCAGGCTCCCTCCTCCCTGCCGTATTTCTCTTCTCAAAGCCATGGCCGCGGTACCTACACGCAGTTGGCAGCCGACTTGGAAACCTTCCCTTCCTGTCCCAATGCGCCCCTCTTCCTCCCTTCCGTGCCCCAAATCCTCCTTCTCACTTGCCTCCTTCCCGCACTTCTCTTCTCAAAGCCACAGGTCCTGCATGCAGCTAACCCAGAAGACTTCCCTCTCTGCTGGGAAGGCTTCTGGGTCAGCTGTAAGCCGCGTGCAGAACCTGCGGCCACAGCTTTAAGAAGAGAAGAACGGCAGGGAGGATGGAGCCGACCACAAGAGGTAACACCCGCGGGAGGGAGGCAAGTAAGGAGGAAGGACGCATTGAGTCACGGAAGGAAGAGGAGCGCTCTGCGACATGGAAAGAAGAGAGGAAACTTCAGACAAAGCATGAAGGAGGGAGGGGGCATGAACTTGGAACACAGAATGGAGGGAGCATGAACTTAGGACATAGGACTCTGGCTTGGCTCAAAATTAGATCAGTTACCCAAGCTCATTCCATTACCTTCTGGTCCCACACTGCAGATAGAATTCTCAAGCAAAGTTTTGGGCATCATTATTGACTCTACACTTTCCTTTTATGATCATCTCAACTCTCTGGTAAAAAAAAAATTTTTAGTCTTCACATGTTGAGGAAAGCGAGATCCTGCTTCCGCCAACAACATTTTGCTGTCCTTGTACAATCAATCATTCTTTCCAGACTGGACTATTGTAATTCCATCTATCTAAGTCTAACCAAGAAAAATCTTCAAAGACTTCAGCGGATCCAGAACACTGCGGACAGGTTGTTCTTTGCAAAAAGCAAATTCGATGATGTTTCCCTGCTTCTGTCAAAACTTCATTGGCTTCAGGTGATTTCTAGGATTCATTTTAAATGTACCTGCCTAATTTTCAAGATCCTACATGACATTCTTCCTCCCCTAATCCCACTATCCTGGAATTCTTAAAGACCTGACACTACAAGATCCGCCCACATACTCAAACTATCTTTCCCCTCATTAAAAGACATCATGTATGCAGGTAAATTAGGGAAATCCCATTTCTTCAAATTCACTGAGCTTTGGAATAACCTCCTTGCCCCACTGCGGAACCTAGGCTCATTCCAATTATTCCGAAAGCATCTGAAAACCTGGCTTTTCTCCAAAACGTAAAGCTATCTATTTAAAATGTAAAGCTAGCTATCCTCTTCATAACCTCTAATTTCTTATGTCCTTCCCTCATTTATTGAATTACCTGTAAACCGTGCCGAGATCTATCTTTATGGAGATGATGCGGTATACAACTTAAGGTTTAGTTTAGTTTAGGATGGAAGAATGGATGGAGTGAGAGAAAGAAATACTGAGGTGAGAGAGGGAACAGACAAGGAGAATTGTTGGGCATGGGAGTCTGAGTGATGGCAAGAGATGGTGCACATGGGGAAATGAAGAAAGAGAAGAATTATTGGGCGTAGGGAAGGAGAGAGAACTATTGGGCATGGTGGGAGAGGCATGGGGATGAGAGAGATAAGAGGGAGAAAAGTTGGATATGGTGGTGGAGAACATAAACATAAGAACATCCCTTCATCCATCCCACTGTTCCTTCTCCACCACCATATCCATCTTTTACTTATCTATATATATAAAACCGGAGGTATGTATGTGTGTATGTGCCGTGATCACGCAAAAACGGCTTGACCGATTTGAACGAAACTTGGTATGCAGATCCCTCACTACCTGGGATGATATGTTCTGGGGGTCTCGCGGCCCACCTGCACACGTGGGCGGAGCTACAAACAGAAAATCAGATTTCACCCATTCATGTCAATGGAAAAAATGTAAAAAGCTGCCATTCTCACAGTAATTCAAAAACGGCTTGACCGATTTGAACAAAACTTGGTATGCAGGTCCCTCACTACCTGGGGTGATATGTTCTGGGGGTCTCGCGGCCCACCTGCACACGTCGGCGGAGCTACAAACATAAATTAAGATTTCACCCATTCATGTCAATGGAAAAAATGTAAAAAGCTGCCATTCTCACTGTAATTCAAAAACGGCTTGACCGATGTGAACGAACCTTGGTATGCAGATCCCTCACTACCTGGGGTGATATGTTCTGGGGGTCTCGCGGCCCACCTGCACACGTGGGCGGAGCTACAAACAGAAAATCAGATTTCACCCATTCATGTCAATGGAAAAAATGTAAAAAGTTGCCATTCTCACAGTAATTCCAACTACCTGGGGTGATATGTTCTGGGGGTCTCTCGGCCCACCTGCACACGTGGGCGGAGCTACAAACAGAACATCAGATTTCACCCATTCATATCAATGGAAAAAAAGTAAAAAGCTGCCATTCTCACAGTACTTCAAAAACGGCTTGACCGATTAGAACGAAACTTGGTATGCAGATCCCTCACTACCTGGGGTGATAGGTTCTGGGGGTCTCGCGGCCCACCTGCACACGTGGGCGGAGCTACAAACAGAAAATCAGATTTCACCCATTCATGTCAATGGAAAAAATGTAAACAGCTGCCATTCTCACAGTAAATCAAAAACGGCTTGACCAATTTGAACGAATCTTGGTATGCAGATCCCTCACTACCTGGGGTGATATGTTCTGGGGGTCTCTTCACCCAAGAATTTATATGTTCTTGCTCCTGGAGGTGAAACTAAAAATGTTGTTTATAATCAAGTTTTTTGTTTGTTGTATTGTATTCATTTTGTCAAATATTTCACATTATAATTTGAATATTGTACTTTTTATAAAGCTGTAAAAAAATAATTTCATTCACCACTATAAAGTATCTTTATTTGAATCCATTTACAGTGTTATTGCTATAATTAAATACCCGTGCAACGCCGGGGCATCAGCTAGTGTTCTTATATAAAAGTTGGATGTGGTGTTGGAGAAGGAACAGTGGGATGGATGAAGAACGAAATTAAACGTAAATCTATCTTTTATTTCTATTTTAACTACAATATTTTATTTTGAGGAATGTTTCTTTAATGTTTTTATAGACTGTGCGCTGTACAGGATCAGAGTTACATACAAATTTAACTTAAGAACGGTTAAAAAAAAACAGAACCCTATTCTTAACCCAGGGACTGCCTGTATTCTGTAACACTGGATGTTTAAATCCCAAGCACACAACTCAAAGGGGGTGTGGCCATGGAATGGATATGCGTGGGCTCGGGGCTTTTTAAAAAGCTAGGCACTGGGATTTACACCAGGTTTGAGCAGATATAAGTCTGGCACCCAAAGTTGAACGTAGGAATTAGTGTTAAGCACTGTTCTATAAAATACGAATACTCTCTTTAGAATTTTTGGGGTTGGGAGTTAGTTTTGAGCAAGTATTTAGCAATAAACTAATGCAGCTTTGTTACCGTATTTTCACGCATATAACGCGCGCGTTATACACAATTTTTACAAACCGCGCATAGCCTTGTGCGTTATACGCGTTAGCGTGTTGTACAAAATTTTTTTTTCATAGTTCCCCCCCCCAACGTCCGATTCACCCCCCCGCAGGACCGCTCGCACCCCCACCCCGAAGGACCGCTCGCACGCACCCGCACCCCCACCCCGAAGGACCGCTCGCACGCACTCCCACCCGCACCCGCAGCCTGAAGGACCGCTCGCACCCCCACAGCCTCCGGACCCCCCCCCCCATCATGTAGAAGCTCCTACCGGTGTCCTGCTGCTTCCTCTTGGCGGTCCCGGCCCTTCTGAGAGCCCTGCGCCTGTGCTGCTTCCTCTTTCGGCGGTTCCGCCCTTTCTCCGACGTCAAGCCCTCTTGCCCCGCCGACTCTCCGACACGATCGGGGCAAGAGGGAGCTCAAGCCCTCTTGCCCCAGCCAACCGCGGCACCCCCGACACGATTGGGGCAAGAGGGAGCTCAAGCCCTCTTGCCCACCCGATTCGATTGGGGCAAAAGGGAGCCCAAGCCCTCTTGCCCCGCTGACTCCCCGACAATATCGGGCCAGGAGGGAGCCCAAGCCCTCCTGGCCCTGGTGACTCCCACCCCGCTAGTTGTTCGGGCCAGGAGGGAGCCCAAGTCCTCCTGGCCCTGGCGACCCCCACCCCGCTAGTTGTTCGGGCCAAGAGGGAACCCAAGTCCTCCTGGCCCTGGTGACCCCCACCCCGCTAGTTGTTCGGGCCAGGAGGGAGCCCAAGTCCTCCTGGCCCTGGCGACCCCCACCCCGCTAGTTGTTCGGGCCAGGAGGGAGCCCAAACCCTCCTGGCCACGGCAACCCCCTACCCCCACCCCGTACTACATTACGGGCAGGAGGGATCCAAGGCCCTCCTGCCCTCGACGCAAACCCCCATCCCCCCAACGACTGCCCCCCCCCAAGAACCTCCGACCGCCCCCCCAGCCGCCCCGCGACCCCCCTGGCCGACCCCCCCGCCCCCCTTCCCCGTACCTTTGTGTAGTTGGCCGGACAGACGGGAGCCAAACCCGCCTGTCCGGCAGGCAGCCAACAACGGAATGAGGCCGGATTGGGCCATCCGTTCCAAAGCTCCGCCTACTGGTGGGGCCTAAGGCGCCTGGACCAATCAGAATAGGCCCGGGAGCCTTAGGTCCCTCCTGGGGGCGGGGCCTTGGGCACATGGTCGGGTTGGGCCCATGTGCCTCAGGCCCCGCCCCCAGGAGGGACCTAAGGCTCCTGGGCCTATTCTGATTGGTCCATGCACCTTAGGCCCCACCAGTAGGCAGAGCTTTGGGAAAGATGGGCCAATCCGGCCTCATTCCGTCGTTGGCTGCCTGCCGGACAGGCGGGTTTGGCTCCCGTCTGTCCGGCCAACTACACAAAGGTACGGGGAAGGGGGGTGGGGGGCACTGTTCCCTCTATGCTGAGCAGAAGTCCTCCACCTACATTCCTGCCAGTGGGAGGTGCTGTTTCACTACCACAGGTTCAATAGAGAGTGACCAGCAAGCTCTACAGGATTCCAGGGAGCCTGCCTGTCTCTAGAGATTGAAAGCGCAGTAGTGAAGCAGCACCCCCCAGTGGCAGTAATGCAATCGGAGGACTCCAGCTCAGCTTAGAGGGAACAGTGGTGGGGGGTCGTGGGGATCCCTCCTGCCCGTAATGTAATGCGGGGTGGGGGTAGGGGGTCGTCGTGGCCAGGAGGGTTTGGGCTCCCTCCTGGCCCGAACAACTAGCGGGGGGGGGGGGGGGGTCGCCAGGGCCAGGAGGACTTGGGCTCCCTCCTGGCCCGAACAACTAGCGGGGGAGGGTCGCAAGAGCCAGGAGGGCTTGGGCTCCCTCCTGGCCCAATATTGTTGGGGAGTCGGTGGGGCAAGAGGGCTTGGGCTCCCTTTTGCCCCGATCGTGTTGGGGGTGCCGCGGTTGGCTGGGGCAAGAGGGCTTGAGCTCCGTCTTGCCCCGATCGTGTCAGGGAGTCGGCGGGGCAAGAGGGCTTGACGTCAGAGAAAGGGCGGGACCCCCAAGAGGAAGCAGGACACCGGTAGGAGCTTCTACATGACGGGGGGTGGGTCGGGAGGCTGTGGGGGTGCGAGCGGTCCTTCAGGGTGGGGGTGCGGGAGCATGCGAGCGGTCCTTCGGGGTGGGGGTACGAGCGGTCCTGCGGGGGAGGGGGGGGTCGGTGAATCGGACGTCGGGGGGGCATCAGGCTTTCAGGGTGGGGACAGGACTTCAAGGAGAGGAGAATCGGGGCGGGCGAAAGGAGAGTCGGGGTGGCCAGAGGAGATTCGGGGCGGGCTAAAGGAGAGTCGGGGCGGCATGCGTGGTATACAAAAATTTCTGTACATAAATTTGTGTTTTAAGCACGCTATACCTGTGTGCGCGTTTTACACGGGTGCGCGTTATCTACGTGAAAATACAGTAATTCTTTACAGGTAAAGAGTTGGACCACTTGGACTGTTTTATAAAGGTGTGTTAGCCGTTTTAGTGCACGCTAAACACTAATGCGTCCATAGACCAGCATGTATGTGTCAGTGTTTAGCACATGCGTAGATTTAGTGCACGCTAAAACGGTTAGAACGCCTTTGTAAAAGGAGCCCTAGGTATATTCAAGTGAAGAGCGGGTTCTCCGAGGAAGCTGTTCTGGCGACACGCATCAGAACCCGCAAGAAAATAGTAATTTTCACAACGTAAAGTGCACAAGTTATTGTACAGACACAGGATTACCTTTTAAGTGCTGTGATTGACTAAGGGTGCCACATTTAGGGTCTTGTCTACAGTTGTGGTTTCTCTACCATATGGTTCTGAGCATTTTGGGTATGCATGGTGAACAACTGTGGAACTGCTGGGTGATCTTTGTTTATTCAATCAAGTTTCAAGTTTATTCAATCTTTTGATGGATCGCCTATTACAATTTCTAAGCGATGTACATAATATAATAAAAAGAAATAAGAAACTGAACATAATAGTTATATTAACATAACGTAAAAACAATTAAAACTTACTTGAGGGGTAAGGGAAAAGTAAAAGTTACAAGTTCGGGTTTCGTAAGAATAAAGGGAAAGAACAAAAGGTAGGGTAAGAGAGGTAGCACAAGGTAGCACGAGCACATTTCTTAAGCATTAATACCAAAACGTAAGAAATTAAAATGAACTGTTAAAAATCGAAAGCATCTTTAAATAAATATGTTTTTAAAAGTTTTTTAAATGTTGTAATATTTTGTTCTATTCTAATAAATTAAGGGAGTTTATTCCACCTTTGTGGACCAGCAACAGTAAATATATCTGCTCTTCCAATACCTATAATTTTTAGAGATGGAACAGCTAATAAACATTGATCAGTAGAGCGAAGAGATCGCTGTGTTTTATATGGGATTAGTGATTTGGAGATGAATTGCGGCTCATTGGATATTAGAGTTTTGAAAATTAGGAGCATTAGTTTAAAAAAGATCCTATGATTTACTGGTAACCAGTGCGCATCTATCAGTAGTGGAGACACATGGTCAAATTTTTTAGAATTATAAATTAATTTTATTGCTGTATTTTGAATTATTTGTATCCTTCTTATTTCTTTTTGTGTGATGTTTAAGAATAGGGCATTACAGTAATCAATTTTCGCTATTATAAATGAATGGATTAATATGTTTAGAGAAGAAGGACTGAGAAATTTGGCAATAGATCTTATCTGCCGTAATTTAAAAAAACAATTTTTAACCATATAAGATATATGTTCATGGTAGGATAGTTTGTCATCTATGTAGACACCAAGAATTTTTGTCGAAGATACCATGTTAATGGGGGTGTTATTGAGGAGAAAAGGTTTAGAAAGAGAAATATCTTTTTTCCAATTGAATAGGATGGATTGAGTCTTATTAATATTTAATGCCAATTTATTTGTGTTTAACCAATTTTGCACATGCTCTAGCTTTTGATTTATTGAGGAGATATCTGTAGTGTTTTCTGGGTCTAAAGGGTGTAGGAGTTGAATGTCATCTGCATATGAATAGGGGATGAAGCCTATGGCCTGACAAAGTTCCAATAGTGGCGCAAGAAAGATATTAAACAATAGAGGAGACAATATAGATCCTTGTGGAATTCCAAAGGTTGAAGTATAAGGGGCAGATTCCTCATTATTAAATCTAACGATAGAAGTTCGGTTAGTGAGGTAGGATTTAAACCAGTCTAAAACTTTCTCGTTAATTCCTTTTTCTTCGAGTCTTTTTAAGAGTAGGTCATGATCAATAGTATCGAAGGCGGCGGAAATGTCCAAGGAAAAAAGTATTACTGATTTGTGATGGTCGAGATAGTAATGGATGTTAGAGGTTAGACCTATTAAGGAATACTCTGTATTATGGAATTTTCTGAATCCTGTTTGGTTCGGGTGTAATGCATTAGTTTTTTCAATGAAATCGGAAAGTTGATTGAATATCAGTTTTTCTGTTAATTTTGCGAAAAATGGAATGTTAGCTATCGGACGATAGTTAGTTAAATCGTTAATACTGATTTTGTAATTTTTCACAATAGGAATAATGTAGGCGGATTTCCATTGTGGTGGTACTATAGAGGTAGTTAAGCTACATTGAATAAGAGATAATATAAAAGGGCCAAAATGAGAAAAGCATTTTTTTTTTTTGAGTGACCCATTTTTGAGAGCCATTTATAGAATTCCCCCTCACTGTGTAATTACCATCAGTAACAAAGGTACTGGGGGGGGAGGGGAGAGAGAGTAGATGGTGCAGCTTCACCAGAACAACACTGTGAAAGGAGCATCAGGAAATAATCTTAAGTGCCCCCCATTGTCCATTTACTGCACCGATAGTTGTTAGACCACCCACTTTAACTCAGGGTGGATAGAAATCAATGATTTAAATTTGCTTAATTTTTTAAATAAATGCTTGAGAAAAAAAAGAAAAATATCTTTCGATAGATTTAAGATACATTATAGTCCAAAAGTTATTCATCATGAAATAAAGATTAGTTCTGAATTATGAAGCATGAGACTGTATATTCATGGTTTACATTTTTTTGTAAATGAATTCTATTAATCCATTTATAATGTCACAGACATGATAGTTTCTGACTTAAATCAAATCCACTCTACTTTAACCTTCCTAAATTTCTTTGCATTATATTTAATTTTAACTGCCAAAACATGCTCAGAACTCCTATATTACATTACATTAGTGATTTTTATTCCGCCATTACCTTGCGGTTTAAGGATTACAGAAGAGGATTTCTGGACCTATCCAGAGGTGTTACAGAGTAGAGCGGGTTGCTTCAGAGGATTGAGATGTTTCATACGGTGTTAAGTTAGTCTTCATGGATTTCTTGAATAGCAGGGTTTTTATTTCTTTTCTGAAAGTTTTGTAGTCTGCGATTGCGATTAGTAGATTGGAAAGTTGGTGGTCTAGTTTTGCTGCCTGTGTTGCTAGAAGGCCATCATACAGTTTTTTTCCATTTGATGTCTCTGATTGGAGGGTATGTGAATAGTGTCTGGGTTCACCACCAAAACACCATGCCAGAGAAGGGTGACAAAAATGATAAAATGGATGGGATGACTTCCCTATGAGGAAAGACTAAAAGTGGCTGGGTCTCTTCAGCTTGGAGAAGAGACCGCTCAGGGGTGATATGATATTAGTCTATAAAAGGGAAAGGGATTGGGACTTGCATACCGCATTTTTGTAGTTTTACTACCACACTCAAAGCAGTTTACATATAGGTACTTCAAGCATTTTCCCCATCTGTCCTGGTGAGCTCAGAAAGCACAGTTACTTACCGTAACAGGTGTTATCCAGGGACAGCAGGCATATATTCTCACATGTGGGTGACGTCATCTACGGAGCCCCGATGCGAACAGCTTTTCAAGCAAACTTGATTGAAGATTCAAGTTTGCTGTGCTGCACCATGCATGTGTGCCTCCTGCTCCACTAGAGGGCGCATCCCCTCCTCGTGGTCTCCAGTTCACATAACCAGCAAAGAAGCCAACCTCGGGGAGGAGGACGGGTTGTGAGAATATATGCCTGCTGTCCCTGGATAACACCTGTTACGGTAAGTAACTGTGCTTTATCCCAGGACAAGCAGGCATGATATTCTCACATGTGGGTGACCTCCAAGCCAATGAAAAAGGGACGGAGGGAAGTTGTCAATTTAAGAAAACAGATTACGCAAAACCGATTGACCGAAACGCCCATCGCTTCTGGACAGCGAATCCAGACAGTAGTGGGAGGTGAAAGTATGAAACGAAGACCACGTGGCAGCCTTGCAAATTTCCTCAATAGGCGTGGACCTGAGGAAAGCAACCGAAGCTGCCATCGCTCTGACTTTATGCCCCGTTATTCGACCGTGTAGCGCAAGACCAGCCTGAGCGTAGCAAAAAGAAATACAAGCAGCCAACCAGTTGGACAAGGTGCGCTTGGAAACAGGACGTCCTAACCGATTAGGGTCAAAGGACAAAAATAATTGAGGAACCGTCCAATGAGACTGAGTGCGTTGGAGATAAAAAGCCAACGCTCTCTTACAGTCAAGAGCGTGGAGCGCCACCTCTCCAGGATGAGAGTGGGGCTTGGGAAAAAACACGGGCAGAACAATGGACTGATTGAGATGAAAATCAGACACCACCTTAGGCAAAAACTTAGGATGAGTGCGGAGAACCACCTTATCATGATGGAATACAGTGAAAGGCGGGTCCGCCACCAAAGCCTGCAGCTTACTAACTCTCCGAGCAGATGTGAGGGCAAGTAGGAAGATCACCTTCCAAGTGAGAAACTTAAGATGACACTTATCCAGAGGCTCAAACGGAGGTTTCATAAGTTGAGCCAGAACCACATTAAGAGAGGATGAACATTCAAAAGACCCCTCATGAAACGAGAAACCAAGGGATGGAGTGAAAGAGACTTTCCATCCAGGTGCTGATGGAAGGCAGCAATCGCACTAAGATGCACGCGAATGGAATTGGTCTTCAGGCCAAAATGAGATAAATGAAGCAAATACTCCAGAACCGAAGACACAGGGACTGACACCAGATCTTGACGATGGGAGGAACACCAGGACGAAAATCTAGTCCACTTTTGAGAATAGCAGAGTCTAGTCGAGACTTTCCGAGAAGCCTCCAACACCTCCCTGACCGACTGAGACATTGGGAGAGAAGTCAGGGGGAAAGAAACCAAGCAGTCAGATGAAGAGACTGAAGATTGGGATGTAACAGTGAACCCCGACTCTGAGATAGTAGAGAGGGAAACACAGGCAGAAGCAGAGGTTCCCTGACGCTGAGTTGAAGTAGCAGGGAAAACCAAGGCTGACGAGGCCACCGAGGAGCAATCAAGATCAGAGTGGCCCGCACCATCTGAGATGAACCCAGCGTCCGCAGAATCAGAGGAAAAGGCGGAAACGCGTAGAGGAACCTTCCCTCCCAATCGAGGAGGAAGGCGTCGGCCTCGAGACGATCCGGGGAGTACATCCGGGAACAGAAGAGAGGTAGTTTGTGATTGAGGGGGGGAGGCGAACAGATCTATCTGAGGAGTCCCCCATCTGTCGAACACCTGTCGCAAGACTTGAGAATGAAGGGACCACTCGTGCGGCTGGAGGAGGCGACTGAGCTTGTCCACCAGACAGTTCCGCTCTCCCTGTATGTAAACCACTCGAAGGAAGATGTTTTGAGAAACTGCCCACTCCCAAAGACACAGAGCCTCCTGACAGAGGGACCAGGACCCCGTCCCACCTTGCTTGTTTACATAATACATCACTACCTGGTTGTCCGTACGGATAAGAACCATCCGGTCGTGAAGTAGATGGCGAAAAGCCACCGCAGCGAGACAGATGGCCCGAAGCTCCAGCACGTTGATGTGACAGCGACGATCCTCTGCTGACCACATCCCCTGAGTGCATAGACCATCCGGATGAGCCCCCCAAGCGTACGACGAGTCCGTTGTTAGGTCCTTGTGGTGCGGAGGGGCGAGAAAGAGCAAACCCTTGGAAAGATTCGAAGAGTCGGTCCACCAACGGAGCGATCGTTGCAAGGAAGGAGTCACTGTCACGGGACGGTTGATCGAATCACGATCCTGACGCCATTGTGAGGCCAAAGTCCACTGCGGAATCCGCAGATGCAGACGGGCGAACGGCGTGGCATGGACTGTAGAGGCCATATGGCCCAGAAGCGTCATCATATGTCGCGCCGAGACCGAAGTTCGCAGAGAAATCCGTCAACTCAGATTTACCAGCGCATCCAGACGCGGAGGAGGAAGGAAGGAGCGGAGGCGAACCGTGTCCAGCACGGCCCCGATGAGCTGTAAGGACTGAGAGGGGCACAGCTGGGATTTTGGAAAGTTTATCTCGAACCCCAGACCCTGAAGGTAAGTAATAGTCTGTCGGGTCGCTGAGATAACCCCCCTCCCTGGACGGAGCCTTGATCAACCAGTCGTCCAGGTAGGGGAATACCTGAAGACCCTGGGAACGCAAGGCAGCTGCGACCACCACGAGGCACTTTGTGAAGACCCGAGGGGAGGAGGCCAGGCCAAAGGGGAGGACCCGATATTGCAGATGGAGGTCTCCCACCTGAAAACGCAGGAACCTGCGATGAGCGGGATGCACCGGAACATGTGTGTAGGCCTCCTTCAGATCGAGGGAGCAGAGCCAATCGCCCTCGTCGAGCAAAGGGTAAAGAATCGGAAGGGAAAGCATCCGAAACTTTTCCCGCACCAGAAACTTGTTTAGGCGCCTCAAGTCCAGAATCGGGCGCAGGTCTCCCGTCTTCTTCGGTACCAAGAAGTAACGGGAGTAAAAGCCCCGTCCCCGTTGGCTGGGGGGTATTACCACCACCGCCCGCAGGTGAAGAAGGTCTCGAGCCTCCTAGAGAAGGAGGGACAGCTGCGCCCGATTGGGAGGGCTAAAGTTGAGAGAGTACCCGGATGAGATCACGCCAAGGACCCATGCGTCCGACGTGATCTGTTCCCAACGAGGGTAAAAGGCTCTGAGGCGACCCCCGATGGGAAGAAGGTCTGAGACTGGGGCGGAGGGGGCCAGCCCCCATCCGCGCAACCCGTCAAAAGGACGGGGACGGTTTAGCAGCCGCAGGCGGCTGGGTCTTGGGCAGAGCCCGAGGATGAGCTTGCTGGCGCCGGAGTGGAGGCCGCGAGAAAGCTGGAGTAGATTTTTGTGGATAGCGGCGCGGAAGGGCCCGGAAAGGCCTGGAGGCGGGCGATTTAGGCTGGACAAGAGAAGCAAACGAGCGCTCATGCTCAGAGAGGCGTTTCGTAGCCGCTTCAATGGTATCATCAAAAAGTTCCTTGCCCACACAGGGGAGGTTAGCCAACCGATCCAGTAAGTTAGGGTCCTTGTCAACCAGGTGCAACCAAGCCAGCCAACGCATGGCCACAGCAAAGGCCGCCACCCTGAAGGAAAGCTTGAAGCCATCATAGTCCGCATGAAACAAATGGAGGCGGAGACTGGAGAAATCCTCTAGGAACAGGCCAAACGCCCCTCGACGGGAGGCCGGCAAGTCCGCCGCAAAGGCCCCCAGGAGTCCAATCAGGTGTTTCAGATAAGACGTAAAGGTAAAGGTGTAATTTTGCACCCTAGAGGCCATCATCGAGTTCTGGTACAGCCTCCTACCGAACTTGTCCAGGGTCCGACCCTCCCGACCCGGAGGGACAGCTGCGGAGACCCGGGAGGGGTGAGCTTTTTTCAAGGAAGATTCCACCAGCAGCGATTGGTGAGAAAGCTGAGGGTGCTCAAACCCCGGGCAGGGTACCGTACGGTACTTAGACTCCATTTTGGAGGGGACAGCCGTCACCATATAGGGAGTCTCCAGGTTCCTGATAAACGCCTGCCGGAGCACAGAGTTCAACGGCAGGCGAAGGGACTCCCTAGGCGGAGACGGCATATCCAGCTCCGCCAGGTACTCCTTAGAGTATCTCGAGTCGGACTGAAGGTCTAAGTCCAGAGCGCGACCCATGTCCTGGACAAAACTCGAGAGGGGCGGGACGTTCCCGGAGCCCCGCGAGGGGACGGCGAACGAGACCTCCGCCTCGTGGAAAAGGAGGGAGAAGCCTCCCTCGAATAACGAGGCTCCTGCTCTGACCCACGCTCCGAGACCGGAGAGACACTGGGAAAGTGCTCCGGAGTCGAGGACCTGCGTCGCCTCGAGGAGCCCCTCGGAGACGCCGCCGGGGTACGATGTCGACTGACCGATGTCGAGTCGGAGACCTCTCCCCAGACTCCCTCGGCGAAAGCCTGGAACCTCGGACCGGAGCCCCGGACCGAGGGGGAGTCAAAAGAATGATAACTCAGCTACCCTCAGCGGTCCCGCACGAGACGTCGGGTAGCGGCCCCGGAACACCGGGCCTTCTTGGAGGTCCGGCGGCTCAAGGATTCAACATGTTTAGACCGACGTTTCGCCCCGCGGAGCTCTGTGGGGGGAGAGCACCTCGAGCGCCTCGGCGAGGAATCCGAGGAGGATGAGATGCGGCGAGACTGGCGCACCTTGCCCCGAGGGGGCTCGACGCGAGGCTCAGGCTGGTCCGGCACACGCGAGGTTGAGGTCGGGGCTGGTTGCAGGTGGGCCAGCACAGCGGACAGCTCCGACAAGATCATCACTCGGAGCATGTCCTGAAAAACAGGCACGGACAGCATCGAGGGCATGTCCGATGCCGCAGTGCACTCCACCGAGGGCGACCTCGATTTTGAGTATTCCCGGGTGGTGGAGGCACGTCCAGAGGACTTAGAGGACTTCGCCGGGGCCGCAGGTAAGGAACTCCCACCCTGCCCAGCCGGCGTCCCCGAGGCTGGCTTCTTCGTCGGCGCGGAACCTGAGGATGGAAGAGGGGACTTACCCGGAGCCGAGGACTTCTGCGAACCCGAGGACTTCGGGGTCGAGTCTCGAGGCGGAGCCGAGGTACCCAAGGCCGAGGTCAAGGCCGGGGCCGAGGTCGAAGGCAGATCGGCGGCAAACAGATCCGCCATGCGGGCTTTTCTTCGACGGAGGGCCCGGTTCTGAAAAGTAGCGCACCAGGGGCAGGACTCAGTCGGATGATCGGCCCCCAAGCAGAGGATGCACCAGCGATGCGGATCAGTAATGGATAGAAGACGATCGCACCGGGTGCACTTTTTGAAGCCGGTCAAAGGCCGGGACATAGAAAAAATAAACAGGCCGCGGCCCATGAGGCCACGCGTCCGCGACAACCCGGAAGCCTCCGGGTTGCCCAACGAAGACAATTTCGCGACGAGCAGGAAAGAAAAATAAACTAATTACGCGCACAGCGACTTCCAAGGAGAGAAAAATAAGAAAATCGCGGTGCTAGAAGGCACTTGGGGCAGAGCCTAAAAATACACGACTTCTAGGCTCCATGGAAGAAAACGAACTGGAGACCATGAGGAGAGGATTCGCCCTCTAGTGGAGCAGGAGGCACACATGCATGGTACAGCACAGCAAACTTGAATCTTCAATCAAGTTTGCTTGAAAAGCTGTCCGAATCGGGGCTCCGTAGATGACGTCACCCACATGTGAGAATATCATGCCTGCTTGTCCTGGGATAATCTAATGTACTGGGGCAGTTGAGGATTAAGTAACTTGCCCAGAGTCATAAGCAGTAGCGCGAGGTTATAAAATAATGAGTGGATAGGATAGATGAGAATTGCTTGTTCACTCTTTCCAAAAATACTAGGACTAGGGGGCAAGTGATAAAACTACCAAGTAGTAGATTTAAAACAAACCAGAGAAAATATTTATTCACACGAGCAATTAAACTCTGGAATTCATTGCAGGAGAATGTGGTGAAATCAGTTAGCTTAGCAGGGTTTAAAAAAAGGTTTATATACTTCCCTAAAAGTCCACAGGCCAGTGTCTTGCAAACTTTGAGAGCCGCAGCACACTAAACTAGCGGTCAATACACAGATGTCAACGTTATTCCGTCAATGTCTGCGCATGCGCGAGGCCCTCCAGATCGGGCCCTAAGCCACCAGTGGGGGTGTGCAAAAAAAGAAGAAACAGCGGAGAGGAGTAGAGGTGCTGGTGGAGGCTGACTGCCTACAGTATGTACTTCTCGCCACAAGAGGCACATCCTGTAGGCAGTCAAACAGCGCTGGCGCCTCTCCTGCTCCCCAGCGTCTGGTGGCACACCTGAAATCTTGTACAGCACACAGTTTGTGATATACATTATTGAGATGGCTTGAGGAAATCTACTGCTTATTCCTAGGATAAGCAGCATAACATCTATTTTTTACTTGATATCTAGCTAGGTACTTAGAACCTGGGTTGTCCACTTGGAAACAGGATACTGGGCTTGACTGACCTTCAGTCTGTCCCAGTATGGAAATTCTTATGTTCTAAAACTTAGTTCCTTAATGCTCAGTGCTAATGGTATGATTAATGTAAGAGCAAAAGTAAGGGGGGGAGGAACATGCCTGGCACATGCAAAGAAGAGTTCTTAAGTAAACTTACCCCCTCTTCTACAAAGGTGCGCTAAGCTTTTTAACGTGTGCTAAACGCCAACACGCGCTATACACTAACGCATGCATGTTATCCTATGCACGCGTTAGCACACACGTTGATTTAGCGCACACTAAATACGCGCTAAAAGGCTTAGTGTGCCTTAGCTCATGTGCTTCACTTCTGGTTTGACTGGACATGCACACATCTGTGCCTTTAAATATAAGGTTTTCAATTTTTTTTTCACTTGAAAAGTTTTTATTTAAGTACAGAAAAAAGGTGCCAATGTGTGCTTTCACTTTAAGATTTTCTTGGACCTGCACACATTTATTTTTCATTCCCAGCACTTTAAGAGGTTTGCATGAGCTTCCTGCCACTTCTGAAATAAATCAAAACTGGCAGATTTTAAGCTGGGAAAAAAATCTTCTCTTCAAACACCCCAATGCTAGCTCTGAGCTGGCGTTAGGTTTCCAGCGGTGAAAACAGGATTTGTTTGAACGATGTTCTCCGAGCTTTGGGAAGAATAGCAAATAACCTCATTTACGTATCTATTTGACTACAAGTAAATATAGTTTGCGCTAATCTTTGGCGTGGCCATTGTTTCCTGTACTGAAGCCCTCTGAACATTTGGCACAGATTAATGCCTGCACTAGTCTAGTGCCAACTGGCTCTAATGCAAATGTTAGGTTCTAAGCATTAGCCCACCTATGCATTGCCTCCCTTCAAACAAACAAACAAATAAAAAAGATAAGAGTCAAAAGTGACCAAGGAAATAGAATGTATCCATGAAGAAAGGCGAAACGGGTTATGGCTCTTTAGCTTTTAGAAGAGATGAAAGATTCAGATCTAACCAGGCTTGCCATAGAAAAGTCACCCTGCTTGATGCTCATGTGCAGAATAGTATCCAGACTCTGCTCTCATGATAGCAAGAACACATCAATGGCGGTTTTAAAACAAGCTAGACACCCTTTCTGCATATAGTCACACATGCCTGTCTTTCCTAGACAAAGTATAAGGCCCAAGCATTAAAATTAATAGGCAGCATTATAGACCCCCAAAGATAGCCAAGTTGTTCCTCCTCTTACTCGTGCTCTTAAGCATCTTCCAAGTCCTTCTTCCAGCCTCTGGTGGGGGTTTTTGGTGCTTTTATACCTCTTCTGACTAAATTAGCCTTCTCTATATGTCTGCACTTGCCTGCTCTGTGGAGGACTGTGATATAAATGTAGGAGTGTGGAGCTTCAAAATGTTGAGAAACACTGTGAAAGTCTACAGATCATGAGAATGGTGAATGAGATGGTTCCTGCAAAGCTGGAAGTTCTAAAAGAAGAGGAAGAAGTCCTTGTACCAAAATATTGTAAACAAAAATTCATTAAGCTCAACAGAGAGAAACAAATATTTGTATTTAAGAAAATAAAAAACATTGCTACCTTTACATGAGCTTCAAATCAACAAAATAAGGAAAAAATCAATTTGTTCAATAAACTAATGTCATATAATAGGGAACAAACTTATATCAAGTGTATTTAATTGCCAGACCTCAAACACCCAAGGCACTACTTTTATACTTTTTTGTGCCCTTGATACATCACTCCAGCAAGGGCTCGAAAAGGTATAAAAGTAGTGCCTTGGGTGTTTGAGGTCTGGTAAATACACTTGATATAGCATAAGTTTGTTCTCTACCTTTACATGAGCACCATTTTTAAATAGCCTGACTCAAAAAGTAAGAGCATTTTCCTACTACAATGACTTTTAGTTGTTCCTGTTCCATTTGAGATGAGACAACATTATAATAATTTCAGACAGACAATCTCACTAAAATCAGCAGTTTGGGGGGGGGGGGTTTGCTTATATATCTGTGCTAATGCTCCTAAGCACAAATGCCTGAATATTGAAGCTCTTAGTTAAAATGTCACATTGTATTAGAAAATAAAGATCAGAAATTAAAAACAAAAACACCATCATAATACATTCAAATAACGCAAAAGGAATACAGTATTTCCTGAAACTCATGGTACATTTAAAAAAGCATTTTTTATTTAACACAAGTTTGGGAATGTATTGCTAGATGTGATTGAAATTGTCAGCATAACTGGGTTTAAAAAGTATCTGGACAAGCTCTTTGAGAAAAAAAAAGAAGTTTACAATCATTATCCATGCAAACTTGAGAAAGCCACTGCTTGAATAGATAAACAGCAGCAGTAGTAGATCCATTTCTTTTTGCTTAGTGTCATTTACTTCAGTATCATGGATTGACCACTGTCTGAGAAAGGATGCTGCTGCTGCTACTACTATTGTGTATCATTTCTTTGCTGGTCACAGACTCTATAATGCTTCTTATATGTTAATCGTTGAAGTAGGAGCAATCTTATTGGCCAAAGAGTAGCTTTATCTATTGATAAAAAGGCATATCTTTTATTATGCAAATCTATATGAGCAAACTTTTTAAAGAAAAATTCAGGACGTTCAAAAGAAATGCATGTAGTGTATGTAATCTAAATCCTTCTTCCCTAGGCTAGGTCCGTGTATGTATTATTATTACCATCATTTTACTCTTTTGCCCTCTTTTAATTCCGATTCTCTGGCTGAGCTTCTGCAGCCGTGTGAATTCTATTGTGTTTTACATTAGAAGTTGTTATGCTCTCAGGTTCGCCGTCTCTCCAGTTCCGTTCTCACAATTTTTTTTCCCAAAATAATTGGACAAGTGTAATTTCTCCTCTTTGCGGTACCCCCGGCTGGTTCTCTGCCCATCCATATACAACTGTACCTTTGTCATGGTCTCCGTATAATTATGGCTACATCTTTACTTTCAACCCCAAAGAAGGCACCTTTAGAAATCGATGGGGGAAGGATGTTAACAGAAATAACCCATCACCGGACAGGTGAAAAGAATCTGCTGAATACCTAGGGTATCCGATGAGCCTATGCTGCTCAGTCAAGATTTCTCCCTCTCCCTGCCCCAAACATCTCCCCGACAACCCCCGGTTGTTCTCTTCCCGTCCTCCATTTTGTGCGGCCTTCCTGCCCAAGTCCCGGTTCTGAACGACTAATGGCTTGAACACGGTTTCCCTCCCAACCGGTCAGCGCTGCTGCTTCCACCGCTTACCTGGTGTCGGTGTCCAGGCCGGGATCCAGCATATCCATCGGAGACGAAGGAAAGGAAAAAGGGAAGGGACGGGGAGGGAAGGAGGAAGGCGGTGGCGGCGGCGCTCCGGGCCCAATCTTTGAGTCTCTCTTCGGCTTTATTACCCCCGGGTCAACTTCTCTTTAAGCAAACTAGCCGCCGCCGCGGTTAGGCCTAGAGACACGGGAGCGCTGTTGATCACGGGGACAAACACACGGGTCATGTGAGGAGACTCCTTCCCCACCTCCCGCCGCCTCAGCCGGGACACGTGAGGAGACAGACAACAGTGTGGAGACGAGAAGCAGGGAAAATAGAGATGCGCGGGATCCCAGCGAGGCCAAACAAACGCGAAATCCTTCCCGGTCCCCAACAGAGGCCCAGACGTGGGTCGAAGGGTGGATGAGCGAGCCTTGAGGGGACGCAAGCGAAGCGGCCAAGGATACTACAGCTGAGCGCGAGACACTACACGCCAAAGTCTGGGCACGCAAGGAGACTAGGGACAACAGCCAGGACGTGGGCGCAAGACGCCACTCAGCAGAGCCCGGGCGCGCGAAGCGACGGAAGGACAGCTGGGAGAGTAAGCGAGAGCAAATGCGAAATAGATTCTATTTTTTTATTATTATTATTATTCGCAGACAGCACAGGTTTACAGTTTGCGGAAAAGCAAGAAACCCGCGAGGATGTAGATAGAGATAATTAAGTGTGTGTTTGTTTTGTGCGAAAGAAAATGGGCGGCGGTCGACCAGTAAGGCAAAAAAAGAAAAAAAAACCGAGCGCGATTCGAATTGTCAATAACGGCACTTCTTTTTTTTTTTTTTCCTCCGCCTTGACTCTGGGTGGGAGGGTGGCGGGGGCACGCCTGCGCCCCTTGCGGCCAAACGAAGTAAGGGAGGTTCATCAATGTTTCAATCTGGAAGTACTTTTGTTCGTAGTGCTTTCATATGTGTAATTCTATTTTTCGTTATATTTTTTCTAATTTAATTGTAGGAGGGAATAGTCTTTGTCCCTGCTTATACCTTTATTTTTAGATATTTGTGGGACTTTGACTGTAACTATTATCCAAGATGGAGAACGAACGCAGCTACGCGAACGAACGATGACAGGACGTATCTGGCCTCCATCCTGGCTTCCGTAGGGGGCAGGGATGTGCACGAGTGCTTGGGAGGAGGGAGAATCGTTGTTTTGGAGATGCTCGCTTGTGCTGCTTTCTTAAATGATAGAGTTGTTCATATTGGGTAAAACTTAGAATGTGGGGAAGCCTAGTTAGTCGGTGTGCGCACGTAAGGAATAACGTTTGAATTGGTTTGGCGGTTTGACTGGGAAAATCCTGGACCTCCTTGAGGCTATGAGGAGTTGGACTGTATTTCAAATTATTTAAAATTCTCCGCACCCATTGTCTTGAAGCATTGTTTAAGAATCGGGGGAGAGACTTATTAAACTTTGGTCCTAAAAATAACGTATTTAAAATAATTTGGATCATAGCGAGCATGGTTTATCCAAACCCGACCCTAGCAGGACGCTGGTTATTAGGATGTCCGAAATGATCATTTAAACTGCATTTTTAATGAATATTTATTTATTGGGATTTATTAACCGCCTTTTTCACTAAGATATTCCCCCAAAGTAGTTTACAATACATTGAATAGTAATCAGATACTCTTGTATTCTCTCTATCTATGCTGTAAAGGCTCACAGTCCTAATTGTATGCACCTTAAATGGTGTGTGTGTGTGTGGTTTGGTGGGTTTGTTTAGGGTTTTTTTGGTAATAAAAAGCCTGAGAGCTTTAACGCGGAGCTGGGAGGCCCGCGGGCCGCCCGTCGGGTAAGGAACCGGGGTGGGGGTCAAGGTAGGAAGGGCATTTGAATGGGAAGGGTGGAGGTCTTTCCCGCCAGGGGATCGACCTCCGATAGGTTAAAGTCGCGGCCGCAGGGTTGGGTGGGTAGGGATATAAATAGGAGGGCTCTTGGAGGACCTTAACAGTTTCCGGTCCTCCGAGGCAGCACACAGGTTTACGTATCTCCTTGGGGTTTGGGTTAAGGGTTTGAAGGGCAAGGAAAATGTTAGCATTAAGGAAGCGGGCCTCTCCAGCTTCCGCTGTTATATATTTTTATTGAGAGTATTTGGATAAATGCATACAAGAATATAAGCACATTCCAGTATCCATAGCACCTTCTTAACTATATGCAAAATATGCTCCAGAAAGATAAATGTAAACAAACAACCACACAGTTAAATGCATTACTACCTCCATACCCTTATTTTTATAATTCAAAAATACAGGCACACATGTTAGCCCTACAGAGGGACTCCCGATCCCTCATGAGCATAACCAACATCTACCCATTACAGACATGTTCTCGCTCCCTCATCCCTATCCCTTCCTTCTTAACAACATCCCTCTCAGTTTGACACATGCTCCCCCTTCCCTATGGACTCCTCAGCCATGGTACCAATGGGGCACACTACCACCTCCTTCATCCCAATCTCTTCATATCAAGGAACCAGTTCCATAACTCTAGATATCCCCTCTTATCGGGGTGGAAAGAGGCTCAATATGTCCGAAGTTCAAAAGCCGCTAGTTCTGTCATACTTGCTACCCATTGTGTGGGCAGTGAATCCTCCAATATCTAATACACTTCTCCCTCCGTATTTGTTGTGATAAGGGATTAACAGAACCACAAATACAAAAAAAATATGAATAACTTTTTTATACGTTGTTTGCTGTTTTCTATTAAAAACCATCGTGAATATGGTGAAACCGCAAATAACATGGTGGGAGACCTGGCCTGTTTCTGAAGGAGAGGCAAAACACGGTGAACAAAGTGCTGGGAATCGGCGATATTCTCTATAAATACTTGGAATCAGCAATTTCTCTATGTAAGCCGATGTAATTTGGGGGAGGAGCCAGCAAGCTAAAAACCGTGAATAATCGAAACCGCAAATATGGAGGGAGATTTCAAAATTTGTTTTTTAATAAGAAGTATTAGTCACTTAATCCCATTTGCCCCAGGTACATTAGATAGATTGGGAGCCTGCCGGGACAGTTAGGGAATAATGCTTGAGTATCGGAATAATTTGTAATCTGCATAAAATTTTAGGATTTGCAGAATATAATTTTTTTTTTTAAAGTATAGAGTTGTAGAGAAAGCGTGTCTGTGAAACTGAAAACCCCAATGCCAGCAAGGGCCCCTGCAGTCCAAAAAGTAACACATCATAATCCCAACTCACTCTTCAACCCAAAACAGCTTCCAATAGGAGTGTCTGTAAATTCCTTCCTTCCTAGTAATATAATACCTATGTATGATTTTAAATTGGGTTCTTGAAGATCTACTGATTTCACAAACAGAGAGTGACAAAAACATCCCTGAACTGAGTCTCTGCTATATCTTGATCCAGATCGTCTTTCCACTGTTCCTTAAGTTTTAGAAGGTGGGAAGGGATAGCCATTGTCTTAAGAAGTCTGTACCAGAAAGATAAGGAGTTTAAAGATGTGGTTGTTCTGACAAAAATCCCATCCAGTTTCCTACTAGTCCAAGCATCAGGGTGATTTCTGCCCACAATGCTCCAGTAGTGGCGAACCTGAAAATATGAAATCTATGTCTGAAGGATAGTTGCCACCACTCCTGCACTTGAGAAAATTATGGAAATCTGCTTGGGGAAATGGCCATTAAATGTGCTGTCATCTTGCATCCCTTAGAGGCCCTTTCACGAAACAATGATCTGCCCCAGCCTGGCAGAAAATCAGAATTACCCTCCAAAAAAAAAAGAAAGGAGAAAGCGAAGTTACTTACCTGTAACGGGAGTTCTCCGTGGACAGCAGGATAAGTCAGCCACACTTTTGGTGACGTCATCTACGTTCCCAATTCGGATTTGCTCTCCCAGAGCTCAGGTGAGGCTTTAGGAGCCTCATCTGAGCATGTGCAGGTAGCCCTATATATACCTGTGCTGTCCCTCACTAATCCAGTGATTCCCCTAGCTTGAGTCTTATTGCAGTGTCACCCATAGGGGAGGAGGGAGGGTCAGTGTGGCTGACTTATCCTGCTGTCCACGGAGAACTCCCGTTACAGGTAAGTAACTTCGCTTTCTCCATGGACAAGCAGTATAAGTCAGCCCCACTTTTGGTGACTCTCCAGCTGCGGGGTGCGGAGGGTGTAAGAGGACGGGGTCCCCGTCGGGGATGGTCCCCTCTGCGTCCCCGCTACCTCGCTGCGGTAGGGTGAGGCTGCATATATGTCAGGTGAGGGACAGAGACAAAGCCCCAGGTACTGAGACCAGTCAGAGGTTATGCATTGTAAACAATAGGAACTTTATGTTGGTCCTTAGAACTGGACCAACACTCCCTTTCTTTTCTTTTTTTTTTTTTTTAATCTACCAACATGGTAGAGTATGTATCTCAATAACAGATAGCGATTATAACAAATATATATCACCAACGTGTTGTTTGAGTAACACTTTTTTTTTTTTTTTTTTTGATTGTGCAAATTGTGCCAACATAGCAGAATATAAGCTGTCTAACAATCTCTTCTGTCTGATTCAAACAGATCAGATAGTCCTGTTCATCTAGTCCAGATATTAATGTCTTTTGCTGTGTCTGTTTTGGTCACCATTCGTAGTATGTTGAGACCAAAGTCATTGGAGGTCTGTTTTCGGGCGATCCAGGCAATAGTGTCTGGTGAGGGTATGTGGGGTAGACCATGTGGCTGTTCTGCAAATGTCCTGAAGTGGCATGTTGCTGAGGTTTGCCAATGTTGCGGCCATGGCTCTTAGTTGGTGTGCTGTGGTCTTTCTCTCAAGGGACACTCCCTCTTGCTCGTAGCAGGAGGCAATGCGGTTTGAGATCCAGTTGGGTATAGTGAGTTTCCCCACTGGTGTTCCTGGCTTGTTGGGGTCAAAGGAGACAAATAGTTGTACTGCCTTTCGCCAGTGTTGCATTCGATAAATGTATAGGCAAAGTGCACGGGTGCAGTCCAAGATGTGTAGGAGTTGTTCCGTGCTGTTGGTATGTGGACCCAGGCAGAAGGAGGGGCGCACTATCAATTTGGTTTACATGGAAAGATGAGACTACCTTTGATAGGAACTTTGGATGAGTTCTCAGCACTGCGTGATCATGAAGGATCTGTGTGTCTGGTGGGTATGTCACCAGGGCCTGTAGCTCGCTGATACGCCTTGCTGATGTGATGGCAATGAGCAAGACTACTTTCCAGGTGATGAATTTGATTGGGGCATCCTCCAATGGCTCGAAGGGGTGCGCTGTTACCCTGCGGAGGATGATGCCCAGGTCCCACGCTGGCGGTGGGCGGGGGGTGCAGGTTTATAAGCCCTTTCATGAATTTGGACACTAGTGGGTGTGTGGCTAGGGTCCTGTCCTCAATGCGGTTGCAGAACGCTGATATAGCGCTCAAGTGGACTCTTATGGAGGAACACTGCCCATACGCCGAGAGGTTGGATAGGCTGGGGCTCTTCTCTCTGGAAAAAAAGGAGGCTCAGGGGAGATATGATAGAGACCTTCAAGATCATGAGGGGCATAGAGAGGGTGGATAGGGACAGATTCTTCAGACTGAAGGGGACAACAAATACGAGGGGGCATTCGGAGAAACTGAAGGGAGATAGGTTCAAAACAAATGCAAGGAAGTTTTTTTTTCACCCAAAGGGTCGTGGACACTTGGAATGCGCTACCGGAGGAAGTGATCAGGCAGAGTACGGTACAGGGATTCAAACAGGGATTGGACGGATTCCTGAGGGATAAAGGGATCGTGGGATACTGAGAGAGGTGCTGGGATGTAACACAGGTATAGAAAGCTAACCAGGTAATAAGTATAGACACCCAATAAGGTCGTGCATGTGCAAGACTGGAGGGTTAGGACTATGATGGGAAGATAGGACTTCAATGAGAAACCAAGGTGGCAAGGGAGCCCCTTCTGGTGATTCAGACAGGTCGTGACCTGTTTGGGCCGCCGCGGGAGCGGACTGCTGGGCAGGATGGACCTATGGTCTGACCCGGCGGAGGCACTGCTTATGTTCTTATGTTTTCAGGCCTGCTGTGGATAAGTCAAGTAAGTATTGGAATACTACTGGGACCTGGCAGGTGAGTGGATCTTTTCCTTTCGAGACACACCATATGTGGAATCTTTTCCACTTGAGCCTGTATAATTTCCTGGTTGCCGAGCGTCTGGCTGCTCGCAGTACCTTGGTCATCCCGGTTGACATGTGGAAAGATAGCTAATTATGTATCCAATAAACATCCTGATATAATTTATTTGCAGGAAACCCACCTCCTACCCGCTGCTGCCTCGAAATTTCAACTAAAGGGATTTTCAACTCACTTATATTCCCCTGCAACTCATCAAAAGAAAAATGGTGTGTCAATATTTCTCAATGATAAACTATTTCCCGTTATTCACAATTTTAAAATAGACACTGAAGGAAGATGGTGTCTAGTACATGCTGCGATATACTCAACTAATTTTATTTTTCTTAATATATACGGCCCGGTCAAAGACCACCCAGACTTTTTCAAAGAGCTTCAGCTGGCGATAGTTGAATTTGATACTTGTTCTCTGATATTGGGAGGGGACTTTAATCAAATTCAAGATCTATATATTGACAGATCTTCTTCTTGTAAACCCTCCAAATCCAAGTCTTTCACAGCTCTTCATGCTTTAAAGGACGCCTTTTCTCTTGTGGATCCTTGGCGCTTGCTTTACCCGAAAGGTAGAGAATACACACATTTTTCACCTCCACATAATACATACTCGAGAATTGATTATTTTCTCTTATCCCCTTCTCTTATTCAAGATCTCACCAATACCATTATACATCCAATCTCTCTCACGGATCATGCTGCCATCTCTTTATATATATCCATCTCAGCCCCACATAAGGAATCCCCCTCATGGCGGCTAAACAACGCCTTACTGCTAGACGAGGAAATTATTGAAAAAATCAATTCTTTCACTGCGGAGTTTTTTGAAAATAATTCTAAAGATCCTGAAATTTGCCCTTCCATTGTCTGGGAAGCATACAAAGTAACCCTTAGAGGCGAATTGATTAAAATTGCCTCTTGGAAAAAGAAACAGTCCATGAGAAAGGAAAAAGATTTAGAAAACTCCATCAAAACCTTAGAATTACAACATATGTCTAATCACATACATGACCCAAATACTTTCCAACGTATTCAAAATCTTAAATATGAATATAATACTTTAGTTTCATATATAGCTAGGCGTGATATTTTTATCTCTAACTCTGGTCATTACATGGGAGATAATATAATGGGTCGTCCTTTGGCCAGATACCTTAAAAATAAATCTAAAAGACTACATATAACGGCTATTCAGAATCCATCAGGTCAATTAGTCAAAACCAAATCTCTAATTTCCTCTCAATTTGAAAAATTCTATACTTCTTTATACCAATCTGAATCTACCACTCCTGAAGCAGATATAGACTCATTTCTTACCTCCTTAACTCATCCGACCATTCCAGAATCTGTTAAATTGGAACTTGATTCTCCAATAACTATATTAGAAATCGAAACTGCCATATCTTCCTTACCTGCTGGGAAAGCCCCTGGCCCAGACGGCTTCACGAACGAATTCTTTAAGCAATTTCGCACCCTACTAGCTACTCATCTCCTTAAATATTATGACTTCCTCCACTCCACTCCGGACAAGCAATTCAATTTCACTGAGGCCACCATTGTAGTAATCCCTAAACCTGACAGAGATGACACTTTAGTTAAAAACTTTCGCCCCATCTCTCTCCTCAATTTAGACTACAAGATAATGGCAAAATTACTTGCATTAAGACTTACCAAAATAATCCCACTGCTTATACATAAAGATCAAACAGGGTTCATTAAACAAAGATATATAGGAGACAACCTGCGCCTATTTCACTATATTAACGCTCATGCTAAAACAATGTCAGACCCTGTAATAGGCCTAGCTATTGATGCTGAAAAAGCCTTTGACCGAGTGGAGTGGCCTTTCCTTTTCCGTGTCCTGAAGTGGTATAATTTTGGCCCATTTTTTACAAACTGGATAAAAACGCTATATCATCAACCCACAGCTTGTATTAGGATTAACAACTCTTTATCCAATAAATTTCCCCTCCATAGAGGTACTCGACAAGGCTGTCCTCTCTCACCATTGCTATTTAATTTAGTGTTAGAGCCACTCCTTTCAGCTATACGACAAAGTCCCTCAATTAAAGGTATTCCCTCCTCTGATCGAGATTTCAAATTAGCAGCTTATGCTGATGATGTTTTACTTTTTCTGAGAGACCCTTTACTCTCCCTTCCCAATCTTATTCATATTATCACTCAATACTCCCTCCTTTCAGGATACTCTGTTAATTGGGAGAAATCAGAGATCTTCCCTTTAAATGATAATATACTTCCATCAGATTTGGCTCATTTTCCTTTCTCATGGTCACATGAAGCTGTGAAATACTTGGGGATTTTAATACATAAAGATTCGGTTCATGCTCAAGATCTTAATATATCTAAAGTCAAAAATCTAGTTCTAAACACTACATCTCGATGGACTCCACTCTTTCTATCCTGGTGGGGTAGAATTGCATCCATCAAAATGACTCTGGCCCCTCAAATTAATTATATCCTTTCTATGCTCCCTCTGTTATGCCGGAAATCATTATTTCATTGGCTAAATATGAAAATATCTGAATTCATTTGGAACAAGAAAAAACCTCGAATTGCTCTCGCCAAATTGAAAGCCTCTAAGATCAACGGTGGTCTCAACTTTCCTGATTTCTATCACTATTATATTGCTTCATTAGCCAAATATGGAGCTTACTGGCTCACTAACTCCTCCACTCAAAATCTTCCCACTCAAGATCTTCCTGCCTGGTTTGAAATGGAATGTTTTTTATGTACGCCTTTACACATCTCATGCTTACTAACGGTGTCAATACCAAGGCACTTAAAGAGATACTCTTTATTGGGTGCAACGCAGCATGCTCTTTATCTTATAGATACATTGACTGAAATCTCAGTTAAGGTTAGTCCACTCATGTCACTTTGGAACAATCCCAAAATTCAAAATCACGACAAATCTCTATCATGGAAAAGGTGGCAGCGGGCAGGTATATGGTTTGTCCATCAATTGTCTACCCTCAACTCGTTAATTCCATTCGATATACTGTGCTCTACATACTCGCTGCCTCCTTCTACTTATTCACAATGGCGTTCTCTCACTGGAGTGTTGCCGTCTTTACATATACGATTTGACTATATGACTTCCAAAAATACTATTTACAACTGGTCTTCTCTGTCTCTATTAAAAGGCAAGGCGATATCATCCTTCTACAATATTTTAAGAGATCACTCCTTCACTTTTTCACCTCACTCTATGAAGCACTGGGACGCTATACTTACCACTCCGCTTTCTGACATTGATTGGGAGCTTTTCTGGTCATTAACAAATCGCCCGCTCTTATCTTCTAGAGTATCACAATCAATGTACTTCCTTATGTGGCAGGCAATATGGACCCCACTTCACATGTGGAAAGCTAACTTAAAGCAAGACTCTGTTTGCTGGAACTGTTTGAAAGAGGAAGGAACTCTTGATCATATGTTATTTCATTGTACTCTAGTCCGCTCTTTTTGGACCTACGTCTGGAACACCATACAATCTATTACTAACTGCTCAGAAGAAATCTCTATAGACATTGTAATCCTTCGCTCTCAACACCCATGTTTCACACAATCAAATTGTCCACCCAAACTCATTGATACCATGTTGATGACTGCCCTCATGCACATTCTAAAAAATTGGAAATCACCCTCGCTATTAGATTATACCTTTTGGTGGAACTCTCTGAGTATGTATCATAGATTTGAATCCTACGCATATGAGAAGAGAGTTACATTCCGAACCTGCATGAACTTGAAATACAACAAATCTCCATGGTCATTCTTAGATTCCTATGTACGCTCATCTTCTTAGACACTCCTGTTATCCTTTTCTTCTCCTTTCTTCTCTCTTTCATTTTTCTTTCCTTTTTCTTTACTGCTCTCTCTCATCTTTATCTTATATATCCCTTACATACATTTTTAATAATTGGAGCCTTTGCTCCTATACAGTTAAACATAGATTTATATATTTTATATACAGAAAGCTTTATTTTGTTTCTATGTACTTTAAATGATTCTTGTATCCTTTAAAATACTTAATAAAAATTATTGAACTTAAAAAAAAAAAAGAAAAGAAAAAGACATGTGGAAAGGGTCCAGGATTAGCTTTTCAACATCCATGCTGTCAGTGTTAGTGCTTTCAATCTGGGATGCAGAGTTTGTCCTGGGTGATGAGGTCCGGTCGCAGCGGTAGACTGATTGGCGGCTGTGCCGACATCTGGTATAGACAGGGGAACCACACCTGTCTCGGCCAGTGGGGCGCAATGAAGATCACTGTGGCTGCCTCCTGCCTGATCTTCTGTAGCACTCTGTGGATGAGTGGTATGGGGGGAAAAGCATAGAGCAGGCGTTCCCCCCCCCCCCCCAATGTATGGAGAAAAGCGTCCCTGGTTTGACTGTATTGTGCCGGTCTTTTGGAGCAGAATTGAGGGCACTTCTTGTTGTCCTCTGCGGCGAGGAGGTCCCTTGTTGGGAGGCCCCATTTGTGGAAGAGATCCTGGGCTACCTCCGGATGGAGGGACCATTCGTGGGGGTCCAGCTTTCTGCTGAGGCTCTCCGCCAGGGCGTTGTTCAGGCTCGGGAGGTAGGTGGCATGGATGAGAATATTGGTTGATAAAGCAAATGTCCAGATTTTTTGGGCTTCCCTGCAGAGGGTGAGTGAGCCCGTGCCTCCCTGCTTGTTGATATAGAACATTGCCACCTGATTGTCTGTCTGGATCAGTAAGGTCTTGTTTGAGATCCAGGGAGCAAAGGCTTGTAGGGCATTCCCAATTGCCCTGAGTTCTAGCGGGTTGATGTGTTGTTTGGCCTCGGAAGGTGACCAGGGGTTCTCAGATGGAGGAGGTGGGCTCCCCACCCCTGTTTTGAGGCATCTGTGGTGAGTGTCAGTTGGTGTTGTGGCTGCTGGAAAAGCTTGCCCGTGTACAAATTCTGTTGTTGTGTCCAACACTTGAGGTTGTTGCGAATTTTCTGATCCATTGGGACTCTGAGACAGAGGCTGTGTGTGTTGGTTCCAATTCTTTCTGAGGAACCACTGAAGGGGTCGCATGTGGAGTTTGGTGCGTGGGACAACATGCATGGAGGCTGCTTGATGGCCCAGGAGGCGTGGTATTGTTCTTGCTGTGAATGTGTATGTCTCTGATATTTGCTGAACCAGTTTTTTGTATTGCTTGTCTCCTTGAGTGGGGCAGAAAAGCTGCATTCAGGGGCGTGCAGATCCTTGCCCCAATGAATTCTATTGATTATGCTGGTTGTAGCACGGATTTTTTGGTGTTTACCCCTGGGATTGCAGGAGTGACATCGTTGTATTGACTGCTGTTGTCGTTTTCCAGGCTGATGGACCCCCCAGCAGCCAGTCGTCCAGGTAAGGGAACACGCATATGGCGCTCTTGCGGAGGTGTGCCGCTGCTACCATGACATATTTTGTGAAGACTCCCGGTGCAGAGGAGAGTCCAAAGGGGCAGGACCCTGTATTGGAAGTACTGGGTTTGGGTCCTCAACCGCAGAAACATTCCTTGGGAGGAGTGCATAGGGATGTGTGAATACGCATCTTGGAGGTCCAGTGAAGCCAGCCAGTCGTCCTTTTGAATTAGTGGTAGGATTGTTCTTAAGGAGTGCATACAAAATTTCTCCTTGGTTACATACTTGTTTAGGCCTCGTAGGTCTAGGATGGGTCTGAACCCTCCTGTCTTTTTGGGGATTAGAAATAGTGGGAGTAGAACCCTTGGTTGCACTGTGACTTGGATACTGGTTCTATTGCTCTTGCTTGAAGGAGAGCTTTGATTTCTCTGAGGATGAGTTCTTTGGTGGGTTGGCTAGCAAGTGTGAAGCACCCATTTTACTGTTGTTATCTTCTCCCAGGCTTTGTTGAATGCGGAGAGGCGGCCCCCAACAGGGGTGGAGGGCCTTGTTGATGAGTCAAAAGCTAGGCCCGGCTTTTGCGGTGGTGGAAGTAGCTGGCTTCTGCTGTTTTCCCTCTCTCTGGCGCTGCCTTTACTAGTAAGGAAGCCATATATCCTTTCAAATGTTCTTAATAATGAAGATAATGTACAGCACCAATCTCAGAGTCGCAAACCAAGGAGAAAAGGAGGGCCTATACGGGTATCAGACAGCCCAACAAACAAACTATGTTTGTGGGAAAATTCCTCATTTACCCAACGGTGCCTCCACCTCCTATTTAATGCGATTTTTATCAAAAAAAATTTTTTATTATTCAATCTTACTTTAAGTTTACTTGTTTCCTTATTACTTTTGTCAATTATGCATCTCTGCAATGTCCATTAAGAAAAGAACTTTACTTAGCTTTCAGCGTAGCATAGTAATCAATCCCCAAAACGCCAACGCGTTTCGATAATCTTTATCAAGACGGTCAGGGGAGATTTCAATTAAACGAACGTCACATACCAACCACCGGCATAAGAAGCACCATAAAAATCGCATTAAATAGGAGGTGGAGGCACCGTTGGGTAAATGAGGAATTTTCCCACAAACATAGTTTGTTTGTTGGGCTGTCTGATACCCGTATAGGCCCTCCTTTTCTCCTTGGTTTGCGACTCTGAGATTGGTGCTGTACATTATCTTTACTAGTAAGGGGCACTGCAGGGTTGTGCTTTCTGTCTGTGGGACGGCCCTCTTGTCTGGTTGTCGAAACGCCTTACGGTGTTATTTTGTCGGCAATAGTGGTTGGTGCTATGCCGCCTTGGTGCCGGGGTTTTTACGAAGCCATCTGAGGAGAGGGTTTGGAGAGTTGTGCAATTGGCTTTCATTGTGTCCACTGTTTCCGTGACTTTGTCTCCGAATAAGTTCTCCCCTGAGCAAGGTGCATCTGCGATATGCTCATGGGTGTCCTCGTGTAGGCCCGATGCCTGCAGCCATGCCAGGTGTCTGGATGCTATGGCCACTCCGGCCGTGCGGGCAGATGTTTCAAATGCGTCAAAAATCGCTTTTATCATGTGTTTTCCGCATTCCTCCATTTCCTGTAATATGGGGGCTATGGAGGCTTTTCCCTCGGGGTGTAGCGTGTCTAGGGTTTCCTCTATTTTCCTCCGGAGTGCATCATTGTACAGGGTAAGGTGGAACAGGTGAGAGTCAATTTTGGCATTCAGTATGGAGCCATGGTGGACCTTTTTGGCGGTAGCGTCCAGGGTCCTGTGTTCTTTGCCCGGAGGGTCGTTGGCCTGCAGGCAGTTGCTCTTAGCTTTCTTAAGGGCACTTTCTACTATGGACTGGTGAGGGAACTGTGGTTTGTCAAAGCCCAGTGCCTCGCTGATCTGGTATTTTTTGGTCTAGCCTCCTGGACACGGCCGGGCCTGACCGTTGGGTTTTCCGGATCTGGTCCTGGCAATCTAGTAGCATTCTGTGAGCTGATAGTGCGGCTATGGCCTTTTGCAACTTTAGGTGTTTCAGCAGTCCCGGTGCTTCTTCTGTCGCCTCTAGCTCCTGTACTGGGGTGAGTGCCAGCTTGGAAACTACCTTCTGGAGGAACTTTGGATAAGTGAGGTCCTCCGCCGGCATGTCGGACTGTGTTATCCCAGACGCGTGCTCTGTGTCTGGGGTGTCTTGGGTTGTTGATGTGTGTGGGCTGCCCCATGTTGAAGCATAGCTTTGCTGGTAACGCCCACTGCGTTCGGAGGCATAGCCGTCTGTGGCTGGAGAGTGTGATGCGGCTGTCTCTGCTCCCTGCCTCCATGTTGCCGGTGGTTGCAGTGTCTGCTCTGCATTCGGTGCTGAGCTCTTGCTCTGCGCCCTTTGCCCGGAGAGTTGCTGTGCAATGAATCTGTTGAAAAAGTCGAACAATTGTCTGTGAGCGGTAGGAGTGGTCAGTTGACGTGGCTGGATGTTGGGATCTGCGGCCGATGCACGTGGGTGGTCAGCCGGCTGATGGGGTCTGCCCCTGCTCCTGGTCCCGCGATCTTTTGACCTTCTGCGCCTCCGCCGTCTTGATGAGGCTGCTGATGATGATGATGAAGAGGAAGATGTTCTGTCTCCTTCATGTTCCCTCCTTGCAGGTTCTGGTGTGTTGGCTCCTGTGAGGCACATTGTCCTGTCCCTTTAGGTGTGCAGAGTTCTTTTCCATGCTTGCAAAGGCACTGTCTGTATCCAGGCTTGCCTTTTTGCTGTGTCTGTGCCTTTAAGGGGGCGGGGCCCAGTGCTCTGATATCATCCTGGGATGAGATCGAGGCAGTTTGAATGGCTGCAGGCATAGCATGGCTTCGATGGCCGCATGGCTTCGATTTTGAAATCGGAGCAGTCCCGAGTTGGTGCAGCTGGAATGGCCGGCGGAGGGGATAGGAGACCCTCGGCCGTTTTTGCCACTGTCTGCACTTCTATGCTCTACCCTAGGCCATGGAGCAGCCGTCGGGGAGCTATCCTGTAGTCGGAAAGTTTCAGGAGCAGTCTACTCTGTTTTTGCTGGGCTTCCTGAGGCAGCAGGTAAGCAGGGGCTGCTTTTTGGCTGCATTTTTTTTTTTTTTTTCTCTTCCTTCGCTGGTCTTCCCCCATGGTGTGCAGCTTTTGGAGCCGATTTCTTCTAGCCCTCTGAGACATTTTTAGGCACTGAGGGCAGGCTGCCATGAGGTGTGCTTCTCCTAGGCAATGGACACACACCTCATGGGGGTCCAAGGAGCTCCTTTTTCGTTTGCAGTCCGGGCACTTCATGAAACCTGGTTTTCCTGCAGGCTTTTCATTTTTTTGTGGGGTTTTTTTTTTTTTTTTTTGCCATTCTTCTTCTTTTCTTTCTTTCTGGGTTTTTGTTGTTGTTGTTTGTTTTTTTTTGAATGGAGAGCTGTGATCCGTCCGTTTGGGAAGGGCGGATTAACTAAACTGGATTAGTGAGGGACAGCACAGGTATATATAGGGCTACCTGCACACAGTGGCGTACCAAGCGGGGGGGCGGTGCGCCCCGGGTGCCAGCCCTAAGGGGGTGCTCCCGGCCTTGCCGTTCAGTCCCCCCCACCCCCGAAGGACCGCTCGCCCCACTGACCTTCCCGCACCACCTGTGAAGCAGCCCGCAGCAGGATCGCGAAGTCAGCGTCAGTGATCCCTGCGCTGCTTAGGCGCTGCTTCCTGCGCCGCGATCCCGCCCCTCCTCTGATGTCAGAGGAGGGGCGGGACCGTGGCGCAGGAAGCAGCGCAGGGATCGCTGACGCTGACTTCGCAATCCTGCTGCAGCTGCTTCATAGGTGGTGCGGGGAGGCCAGGGGGGCGAGCGGTCCTTCGGGGTGGGTCGGGGCATCAGGCCTTCAGGGTGGGGCGGGCGGGCAGGCAGGCAGGCAGGCTTTCAAGGGGGAGGGGGTGACAGGCAGGCAGGCAGGCCTTCAAGGGGGGACATGCCTTCGGGGAGGGGTGCAGACCTTCAAAGGGTGCAGGCCTTCAAGGGGGGGGCAGGCAGGCCTTCAAGGGGGGACAGGCCTACAAGGCGGGGACAGGCCCTCAAGGGGGGGGGACAGGCCTTCGGGGGGGGTGCAGACCTTCAAGGGAGGGCAGGCCTTCGGGGGGGTGCAGGCCTTCAAGGGGGTGCAGGCCTTCAAGGGGGGACAGGCCTTCAAGGGGGGGAAAGGCAGGCAGGCAGGCCTTCAAGGGGGGACAGGCCTACAAGGGGGGGAGAAGCTACAAGGGGGTGGGACAGGCCTTCAAGTGGGGGACAGGCTTTCGGGGGGTGCAGACCTTCAAGGGGGGGACAGGCAGGCAGGCCTTCAAGGGGGGGACAGGCCTTCAAGGGGGGACAGGCAGACCTTTAAGGGGGGACAGGCCTTTGGGGGGGACCATGATTTAGAAGTACACGGAGGGAAGGGGGTGTTCAAAGAGACGTGCATATGCCAAACTTTGGGGGGGGAAGAAATAATGGGTCGGAAAATAGAGGAGAGGGAGAGAGATGATGGACCATGGGATTTAGGGAGGGAAGGAACAGAAAGGGAGAGAAATTGGACACAAGGGATAGTGTGGAGGAGGGATAGAGATACTGGATAGGAGGGTAATTAGGAAAAGAAAGGGAGAGATGGTGGACTCTGGGGTGGTGGGGAAGGAGGGAGAGATGCCGGATAAAACGGTATTTAAGAAAAGGTGGATCTGTGGAGGGAGATGAAAAAAAGGAAAGATACCAGACTTCCTGGGAAGGGAAGGGAAATGGAAAGGGAGGACAGAGTTGGCAGATGGATGGTTAGCATGCAGAAAGAAGGAGACCCTGGCAAGCAAGTTATCAGAAGAAAACCAGAGCCTTGGACCAACAAGATTTGAAATATAACCAGACAACAAAAGGTAGAAAAATTAATTTTATTTTCTGTTTTGTGATTATAATATGTCAGATTTGAAATGTGTATCCTGCCAGAGCTGGTGTTGGACTGCAAACGTGAGCTAGGATTTAACAGAGAGAGGAAAAGTCCTTTTTGTTTCTTTATTTTATTTACACCACAGCGCCAGTGTGGTTAGGAGAAGCCAAAGGGGGTGAAAAAGCTATAAAACCCACCAGGAGTTTTGAAAAAAATCACCCAACTGGGCAGGAAAATCGAATTGAAAAACCAATTCAATCGGGCTGAATCGAATCAAAAAATTTTTTCCTGTATCTGGCAGCATTAGTTTGCGCTACTGTCTTAGACTTTAGGACCTGGGATTGGGGAGAGATGGTATCCTCAGTACTTTATAATGCAAGTGAAACGAGGATTTGGTCAGACTTTTGAAGGATCTGCAGAAAAAAAATGTTGTATAGGCCGGGGACATGAGACAGCAGGAAATGGGAACTTTTCTTCCTTCTATTTTTGTGAATGGAAAGGCTGAGGATGTCAGAGAGTTCAGTTAAAATATGTGCTTTATAAGAAAATATAATAATGTGTTTTATAAAGTTTATAGCATAGCTGGCCTACCCAGTGAGGTGTTGCTAGTGGTGATGGTGGCAGCGTGTCAATGTGTTGAGAGGAAGAGGTGGTCTGGGAAATTCTGCTGAGCAAACTCCGGGCCCATTTCCACCCCTCAGTTAGTCCACTCCACTCAACTGGTTCACACACTGAGTGGGTCTTTGGGTGTTGTTTTGGGATCTCTTCCAGTGGTTTATCTGCTTCTGGTCCAAGGAAGGAAACTTTGTTATCCTTAGCATTGACCTACAGAATATGTTTGTAACAGCGCTGCTTGTGTGGCATTAGGCTATGTAGTGATCGAAAGAAAAAAACAGACCTTTGCACATTTTTGCACTATATGGTGGGTGTATGAGGAGATTCACATTTCCTGCACAGCTAAGTCCATGTGAAGTTATCTTGTGCTGTATTTGACATCTAGCAAGGTCTCTGTTTGAAAGGAAAGATCTAAACTTAAAAATGAAGTGGCCAGAAGTTATGGTAAAAGCAGATAGTGTAGCTGGTTTTAAGAAAGATTTGGACAAATTCCTGGAGGAAAAGTCCATAATCTGTTATTAAGACATGGGGGAAGTGTCTGCTTGCCCTGGATCGGTAGCATGGAATGTTGCTACTCTTTGGGTTTTGACCAGGTATTAGTGTCCTGGATTGGCTACCATGAGAATGGGCTACTGGGCATGATGGACCATTGGTCTGACCCAGTTAGGCTATTCTTATGTTATGTTCTCATCTGTAGGGGCCTTTGTTTTCACTTCTTATATATATCTTGAAAGTTTCTGCTAAGCTAGGAGCTTATTCAGTTCTGCAAGGAGAATGTTATGGATTCGCCAGTTGTCGGGTGATTCTTCATCTAAGGCTACACTGAGCAAGTTGCCTTTTAAAGGTTCGCTCTTGTTTGGCCAGGGTTTGGATGACCGTATGACCAGTGTGCAGGACCATAAGCCCTGGCCCTAGACCTCGCCCAACCAGGAGGACGGGATAGCCGAATTTTCATCCCTTCTGACGAACCTCTTTGGATGCTGGACCTTCTGTGGCGGGACAGTGTTTTGGAGCGTCTTCCAGACCTCGCTTTGGAGGTGCAGCACACCAACAGTCTTCCAACTCCAAACCTTCTGTCCCTTCCAAGAGAAAATTATGTTGCCAGGTGTCTGGCAAAGCCCCCCCAGATCGGGGGGGGGGGGCGGCTTTCGGCCTTCCTTCTGGAATGGCTAAAGATAACTTTGGACCAGTGGGTCCTAGAGGTACTCAAGGAGGGCCTTCAACTATAGTTCTTCCAGCCGCCGGTGAACTCCTTCCTGTCCTCTCCCAAGGGAAACCGGACAGGGTCAGCAAGGTGTGTGCTATGGTGCGCCAGTTAGTGGATCTGGCGATCATAGCGCTGGCCCAAGGGAAGACTTGGGCTCCGGGAGATACTCGCTTTATTTCATCGTGCCAAAGAAAGATTCCGAAGATTGCAGACCAATTCTGGACTTGAAAGCAGTAAATGCATTCCTGCGAGTTCCACGTTTCCGAATGGAAACGGTGCGTTCTGTAATGGCAGTAGTGGCGCCCGGGGAGTTTTTGGCTTGGATATCACGGAAGCATACCTTCACATCCCGATATTTCCGGATCATTGGAGGTTCCTGAGGTTTCATGTTCTCGGGAGGCATTTCCAGTTCACAGCGCTACCTTTTGGTTTGGCTTTGGCACCCAGATCATTCACTAAAGTCGTGGTGGTGGCTGCTCATCTGCAATCACTGGGTGTGCAATGTGGGCTTCGCCTCATACCTTTACTAGGTTTTACTGCCTTGATGTGACAGCTAGGGGTGATGAGGTCTTTGACGCTTCCGTTCTGGCGGTGAGCTCATCAGCCCCCCCCCCCCCCGAGAATTGGGACTGCTTTGATATGTCCCACAAGTTCAGCCTCCAGAGGGATTGTACAAGAATGAAAGATTAGGTTTCTTACCTCTGCTAATCTTCCTTCTTGTAAATCTCCTCTGGAGGCTGAACTCCCGTCTATCTGTTTTGTCCAATTCGCAGATCGCCTCTTCATTTACTGGTAAGCTGGATTACTGTCTTTGACCAGACTCACTAAGAATTCCATACATGTTACCTTAGGTTGGGTTCCAGGGTTGCCGGGGTTCCTGGGTGGGGCCCCATCTGAATTTCAGTCTGTGTCTACGTTAGGTGGATTTATCTGTTTTGCAATTTGTATATGTTCAAATTTCTATTTCTTATTAAAGAAAAAAAAGAAACAATCGGCCTTTTTTGGCTGTGGTTACTTATGTTTGAGCGGAATTGACTGGTAGCGGGAGTTCCCGCACCCTCTCTTCTCTTTTTCTGTTTCCTGTTTGCACTAGATATCACTGGCTTTTTGACAAACTGAGCATGACAGGAAGCTACCAGGCAGATAGCCTAGAGGGGAGGGAATAAGTTTTATTAGCCCTGCATCCGAGATTAAAGAGGATACAAAATCCCACGAGTTTAGCCTCCAGAGGTGATTTACAAGAAGGAAGATTAAGAAACCTAATCTTTCAATCAAGAGTGCGAAAGAGTTCAAACAGGCTTTCTCCTTGGCCCATCTGTCTTCAGCTTTCTGGTATCAATGAGGAGCTCTGTAAGCGAAAGCATAAATTGGATGCGTTTAAAATCATCTTTTATCACTCCACTGTCTCAAAGAATAAAACAACCCAGGAATAAATGGGTAACAGTAGGCTCAGGTAGACTGCGACATGTGCAAATATACACCCTCACAATTGTTACCCCTACAAAATTATTTTGCCCTATTAGTGCATTGTGATGCTCAAGAAAAGAGAATTGTGATGGAACTAGAACCATTGAAGGTAACTTGAGAAGAAAAGCACCTCCAAAGAAAAAATAACAAAATACAAACCAGAAAAGTATTACTGTTAGGGGATTTCATCATCAGAGGCATTAACCTCGGAACACAGATCAAGGAGCCTAAACTAGTGAAATGCCTTCCAGGATCCTTGAGTACCAGACAAATACTGACTATAATTAGGGAAGAAACTAAGAATTCTAAAGTTGATGTTATCCACTTGGGAACAAATGACCTAGCCAACAATATCTCATGTGCAGCGTAAAAAGCTTTTCAGGAGCTGGGGGAGGAATTTAAACCTTTTGTAAAGACTAGTTTTTTCAGAAGTTACTGCTTACTTATAGAAAAGGAAAGAATACTACCATATATACTGAAATATAAATCAAGGTAACCTTTTTTTTCTCGAAAAAAGGTTGTCACAAATATAAACCAGGGGTGGGGAGTGTGTGTTAATATTGAAGTGCAGTGCTTTGCCCTGCCCTTCCAGGCTCCTCACCCTTATCCTGCTCCCTCGCTGCTCTGCATCCAACCCCCTCATTCACTCCCTCCTCTGCCAGTCTCTGTACCTAGCCCCCCTCCCTCCCTGCCAGGTTCTGTACCCTTTTCCCCCTCCCAGGCCTTCCATGAGTCCTGATGGTCCAGCGGTGACCAGAAGAGGAGGAATCCCTCCTGCCACCAGTCCCAGCCCGATTCTAATTATTTGTATATCCCTCCCACCTCCCTCGCACCTTAAGTATCCCTGGTGGTCCAGCAGTGGCCGGGACAGGAAGGATCCTTCCTGCCTCCTGTCCCAGCTCGATTCTAATTATTTTTATCTCCCTCCCGCCTCCCCCGCATACCTTAGGTATCTCTGGTGGTCCAGGGGTGAATCGCGGCAGGAGTGACCTTCCTTTGCTCCTTCCTGTGCAGAGCCGCTAGCTGATTGGCTGTTGCAAGTTCTTGCTCTTACCACGATTTATGTATTATTCTTATTCTATTCCATGTCTAAATTCATCATGTTTCTAGACATTGGCCTAGATTCACTAACCTGGAGATCCGTGGGCGATTGGAGGCAGGCTGACTGATTCACCAGCCATCTTCACGCAAATGGGGGTGATCGGAGGCATGCCCCCATCCGACGACACGGATCGCTAAGTAGCGATCCCGATGCATGCGCAGACCATCTACTTTGCCTGTAGATGGTCTGCGCATGTGTTTGCTGTCTGTTTTTTGTTTTGTTTTTTTACTGGCCCTGACTCTCCTGCTCTCTGCTGCCCTTCCCTGCAGTGTGAGCACGTGGTTTTAACCCACGGGTTTAAAGCGGGTTAAAACCACGGGCTCGCGCTGCAGAGAAGAGAGGCAGAGCAGGAGAGTATAGGGGCGGCATGAAGGCAGGAGAATCGGGGCTGAGCAGGGTGGCATGAGGGAAGGAGAAGGCAGAGTTGGCGGCATGAAGGTAGAGTCGGGGCAGAGAGCAGGGTTTTTGCACAAGCGACTGGTCCTCAGCAGTCGCTTATTTTTGATTCGGCCAACCCAGTCGGTGTGCCCGAATTTTGTTAGTGAATCGCGTCCTTTCCTACTTTGTATGCCGTTTCCACTCATTTGCATATACGGATCGGAATCAGATCGGCACAGAGTTTAGTGAATCGGGTCGCAAACCCATTAGTACACGATCAGTTTGCTTAGTGAATCTAGCCCATTGTAAGTATTCAGTTCTTTTGATATTTAATTTTATTTAGCATTTTCATGATTTCATATTTTTGTCCCCCTGTGGTACTATTTATTGATGGGTTGATTTTTTACAATTTATTCTTTTAAAAACTCATAGTTGTAATTTCATTTTATTATATTTCTTGAAAGAAACATTTGATTCTTGGTCTAAACAATATAGGTTTGTCAAACCAGCATACAAATTGGGTGCATTGCTTTTCTCTTTTTTCTTTGTTGTATATATACACATGTATTTCAAATGATAATCTGCCATTTATTTCTATATACAACTTTTATCATTTTTATTCATGTATGATGTATATAATTTTATATATATAATTTTAATGTACAATTTCTATGCACAATTTTTGTTTTATATTTGCAAACCATTTTAAATATTTTTATGTTGTCCAGATTATTCTTTTAATTATATTTACTTTTTAGGTTATTGTTTTTATAGACTTCTGATGCAGGCCTTAGGGGCCAAAACACAAATCATGTTGAGTCTCTTGTTTGCTATATTATAGTATCATCCATTTGTTATTGCAATAAAGTCATTTATACATGCTCATTGCCATCCTGACTGTTTGTCTCCACCACTGTTGTCTGGTGTTGGATTTGGTTTGCGGAGTTTTTTTGGTCTTTGGCATCTTGTCTCTGCTTAAAGGGTGCCATTGACACAAGACAATAGGTATCACTCTGTTTTCCTATACATATAGCAACTGATAGGAAACTACATGGTTTAGTCACTAGATGTCATAATTTATAGCAATATATTATATAAAGGGGGGAACAAACAATCTTAATCTCCAAAAATTGTTTATTAATCTCCTAATTGGGGAGGAATAAGATAGGCAAAGGTGTATACTTCAAATAATCATCAAAACCTCAAAGCTCCAGCAACTATCAGCATCAAGCTGTGAAATGTTGTCATGGGGTTCAGGAGTACTATCATCCATCAGCTTTGTTCAGAAACATTGGGAAACCAAGAACAGAATAAAAAACTAGATAGGAGAAAAGTTTCTATTCCCCCCAAAAAACCCGATGAAACTAACCACCATTAGCTAATCCATACCCCCCCCCCCCCAAAAGGAGATTCAAAAATCACTTAGGGCTCCTTATACAAAGGTGCATTAGGGCCTTAATGCGTGGAATAGCGTGCGCTGGCTGCTACCGCCTCCTCTTGAACAGGCGGTAGTTTTTCGGGTAGCGCATGTGCTAAAAACGCTCTCGCACCTTTGTAAAAGGAGCCCTTAGTGCTAAAAAGCCCAAAAATAAAAAGGTCAGTTCCCACAGTATCAACCCACTCTCTTCAAATGTCAGTAACCAAATATAGACGGTACTTAGCTGTACACCATCAAAGATATTCAAATGTTATCTACTCTCAGTGCTTCCCTAGAGAAAGACACGGGAACCGTGCCCGTGAAATCTTATCTCCATCCCTGCCCCGTTCCCACAAGTTCTGTCTCTGTCCCTGCCTCATCCCTGCAAGCTCTGTCCTCATCTGCCCAAGCCTCGAACACTTATAATTTTAAAGTGTTCAAGGCTTGTGCAAATGAGGACAGAGCTGGCAGGGATGGAGATAGATCTTGCCGGGACGGGGAAATATTTGTTCCCGTGTTGTTCTCTATGAGTTTCGACACAACCGCTATTGTTATATGCTGTGCTGCATATTAGCAAGGGGGACACCTTCATTCAAAGCTCCAACAAGAACCTCTTGTTTTGCATATAGCATAACAAGTCTGAACAAATCAAGATGGCACTGGGTTTTAAAAGGACGCTGACCACGTCCAACCTATCAGCTTACAGCTAATCATTAAAGGGCCAATTCACTTTAAAAGAAAGCTTGCCATTCAATTACAGTGTTTAGACCAGGGGTGTCCAACCTTTTGGCGAAAAAATTTTCTGTGGTCGCGCAAACGCTGCAGCAAGACAGAGGAGGGAGCCGGCAAGACGGTAAACACCCGGGGGCAGCAGAGGAAAACACTACATCGCCCTTGACCGGTACATACAAAATACTTTGCGGGGCTGCATGCGGCCCTTGGGCTGCAGGTTGGACACCCCTGGTTTAGACCATTTGGTTCCAATTCAACTTTGCTTTCTTTGTCTCAATAATTTTTACACCTTTGCCTATCTTATTTCTCCACAAATAGGAGATTAACAAACAATGTTTGGAAGATTATTATCATGCACAGAAACCATTAAGCAAGCTATTTGTTTCAATCATAAAGCTTTATAGTAAAATTTACAAGGAAAATGAAATACAGTGCATGTATACATTATACATCTGAATCACTGAGGCAATCCAGTAGGGATAGCAGGAGGTAATGTGGTGGGGAAAGCATTTAGAATACACCTCATGGAATTATTTCATATTACTCTGTGAATTTGTGTTTGGCTATGGGTATATAGATGTATGTCGATATACCCACAGCCATGATGTATTATTGTCTGCGACCAGGAGACTAGAGAAGGAAGGGAGAAGGTAGTTTGATAGAAGCAATTCCTTCCTTAACTGTTATGTTCTAATGCAGAGGTTTTCTACCCAGTCCTTGGGGTACATCCAGCTACTTGGGGTTTTGAGGACATCCCCATTGAAATCAATGAGAATATCCAGAAAACCCCAACTGGCTGTTTCTATGCCCTAAAAGCTGGAACTTCCCATAGAAATGCTTTGGACGTGATGGGGTGGTATTTATGTGATGGGGTGGTATTATTTTTCTGGACTCCCTGGGCCCATCTAGTCTGTTTTTGAACGTTAATATGTTTTTCCCTGTTATTCCATCATGCTAAATTTAGTCCAGATCTTTGGCACTTTTGGAGAGTTATTTTTTACTCAGACAGTTATGATAGATTTCCCCAATCCCTTATTTATAATTTCTTTCAATACTGTGAGTTGGAAAGAATTAAAATATATACTGATAATTACCTTGCTCTTCATGGTGCTGTTTGTTTCATTCCCAGGGGTTCAGTATAGCAGTGCAGAGGATACAAATTGGTTTCAATTTCATTGTCTAAATCAGGGCTTCTCAATCTATTCCTCGGGGCACATCAAGTTTCATTGCATTTTCAGGATATCCACAATGAATATGTATGAGGTGGATTGACATGCAAATCTGTCACTTGCATATTCATTGTGGCTATCCTGAAAACCTGAATGGCTAGGTGTGCTCCAAGGAGTGGATTGAGAAGCTCTGGTCTAGATGTCCATTTTAAACAAAACAAACAAGCAATAGCAAAAACACACAGGGAAAACTTGAAAAGGCCATTGATATTAACATAAAAACAGAGAATGAAGGCAGATAAAGACTATATAGCCTAACCAGTCTGCCCATCCATGCCATCTACTATCCCTTCCTCTCCCTTAGAAATCCCATGTACTTGTCTCAGGCTTTCTTAAATTCAGGTATCGTTTTCGTCTCTGCCACCTATACTGGGAGGCCATTCCACAAACTCATCATCCTTTCTGTGAAGACAAAGTAGAATAATGGAATAATTTTTTGTTTCTACTTGACAGATTAGATTAGCTAGTTCTTTTTGGTTGGTTTTCAGTGCACTGACACAAGTGTGCATATATCACCACAGCAACATACACAATATATCACCATATAACACAGATACCCATATATTTCCAAAGCAATATAGTCACTGGAGAAAGTGGTGCACAAGGTGAGGGCAATATTTGGCATCCTCCTCTTTTAGACTTTCATGTGTATAGATTAATTGGCTCCAAAGTGCTTGGTGCCCCTGGAAGAAACCTTGTTTGCCTGTTTCCTATAACCATTCTGAGTGTGGGAACATTTGCACTAAGGATTTTCTACACCTAAAGTGCTTGAATTTTACAAGCTGGTATAGCTTCATTCAGACTATATCCTTATAAAGCAGTTTTACTGGTGCTACAGTCATCTCAAATATGGAATATTTAATATGTTTACTAGACATGTTTTGTAAATATCTTTGTACATAAAGCAGGGGTGTCAAATGTCAGTTCTCGAGGGCCGCAATCCTGTCGGGTTTTTAGGATTTCCCCAGTGAATATGCATGAGATCTATTAACATACAATGAAAGCAGTGCATGCAAATAGATCTCATGCATATTTATTGGGAAAATCCTGAAAACCTGACTGGATTGTGGCCCTCAAGGACCGACCCCTGACATAAAGCATATCTGGAAAATAAGAGTTCTTGTATAATCCCCCTTTATTCTGGGACCAGTGGGTTTATGCATCCTTTGCCGCCAGGCACTGTAGGAAGCTTCAGAGGATTGAAGTCTTAACTCTTCCCTCTGCTAGTATATCCTGGAGCAAGCCCCTTGGACACCAGTGTTGCTTTCTACAAGCAAACCTGTAGGAACTTCTCTTCTGCTCGTGTTTCTTTTGCTAGTTTTCAGGGGTTTTTTAAATATTTTCTTCATGGGTTTGCCCTTTTGCTATGGAGGTTTCAAGTTTGTTTAAATCTTGATATACCTCTTTTATAGTCAAAGCAGTTTCCAATTAATACAAAGTTTTAAAAAGATTTTTAAAAAATAAAATAAAGGGAACAAATTGACAATTACCTTACAAACACATCATGATACAGATGGGCAAATGGGGAAGGATACATTGCATAAAATAAAAGAAAGGGGAGATAAAAAAACAAAAGGTCCAAAAGGAATCATTAATGTAAGGCCTGATGTCTGAGATTTTTAATTAAAAAATTAAGTATAAATCTTAAAAGCATCTCTGAAAAGAAATGTTTTAAGATTAGATTTAAAGTTATTGAGATTCTTTTCCTGTCTCAAGGTCAGAGGTAAAGTATTCCACAGTGTGGGAGTGGTCACAGAGAAGATAGTTTTCCGCGATGTATCATAAAACAGTTGGTGTACTGAAGGGACTGCTAAAAGGTATTGGGAAGAACGTAGCGTTCTGTGTGGATCATATGGGATTAATATCCTATCTATAAAAGATGGAATGTGATTAGATTGAACTTTAAAAGTAAGAAGAAGTATTTTGAAAGTAATCCTATGTGAAATGGGTAGCCAGTGAGCTTTTCTGAGGAGTGGTGTTACATGGTCAAATTTTTTAGCGTTAAAAATGATTTTTATAGCAGTGTTCTGGATGACCTGTAATCTCCTGATCTCCTTTTGAGTGATGCCCTGATAAAGTGAATTACAATAATCTAAAGTTGAAATTACTAAAGAATGGATAAGAATATTAATTGAATTTGGGTTAAGTAGTGATTTGAAAGATCTAATTGTTTTTAGCTTTGTACCACAGAACTGATCTGAGATTTAAAAGATAGCGTGTTGTCCAGGATCACTCCTAGAATTTTGATATTCGGTACAAATTCGATTGGGATTGAAGAAATGCATATCGGGGAGACAAGAGTTTTATATTGTTCCTGAGAAAAAAGCATACATTTGGTTTTTGATATATTAAGAGAGAGAAGATTTTGACAGAGCCAGTCAGACACAAGATTTAATTCCGGATTTCGGCATGATCATTGTTCTGGACTGGGTGGATTAGTTGAATGTCATCTGCGTAGGCATAAACCATGAATCCTACAGATTGGGCGACAGTTAATAATGGTGCAAGAAACAAGTTAAATAACATAGGCGAGAGAATGGACTCTTGTGAGTTGTGATAGAGTAGCTATGATCTCTTGAAATTTGAAGTGCTTTTGAGTATCTAGATAACTGAGTTGTGGAAGTGAACTTGATATTGTCTATCGGAAAGGTAAGAGTTGAACCATTTGAGAGCGACTCCGGAAATTCCTAATATTTCAAGACGATTTAAAAGAAGTGTATGTTCAATTGTGTCGAAGGCTGCCTTTAAATCAAATGAAATCAGGAAAAACAATTTTCTTTGATCCAAATAATTTCTGACTTCTGACTACTGTAACTAAGCCCAAGTGAGATAGCTCAGTTGAGTAATGTGGTCTAAAACCTGTTTGGCTGGGATGGAGTGCATTTGTTTGCTCGAGGAATGGTATTCATTGATTAAAGACAATCTTTTCTGTTAGTTTGGCAAGATAGGGAATATTGGCTATAGGGTGATAGTTATTACAATCATCTATATTTCCAGAAGTAAGTTTGAGAATAGGTCTTATTTTTGCTAATTTCCAGTGAGTTGGCATTGTATCTGATGAGAGACTATTGCCAATTGTGGATTGAATGAACGGGGCAAAGACAAAAAAATATTTTTAAATTAAGAAAGGTGGTAGAGAATGCCCTAGAATTCCTGAGTTATTGATGGAGTGCATTGTTTTGTCTATTTCTAGTAAAGATGGTACATTAAAATTAGAAAAAGTGCTGAAAGAGATAGAGTGGAAATTGTCTAATGGCGTAGTTGGGGATACTAAATTTGTGGGGATTATGGTGTTACGTATAGTAATAATTTTATTTAAAAAATAATTTGCCAGATCCTGTGCTGAGAGAGCAGAAGAGAAAAGGGATAAATTACTATTTCCTTTCATTGTAAGTGATTTCCTGCAGGGACATCCTTGCGGCGGGAGATCGCAGACTGTTGGAGAACGTCTTTTTTTGGGGGGGTCCCTGTGCTGCAGTAAGCCCCCTGGACAACCTGCAGGTCAGATCAAGGATCGGGAGCTAGCTTACTACAGGTTCATCCGCTAGTGGGTATAGCGCAGGCTGAGCGGTTCCATGGAGGTACGACCAGGATCGGAGCCAGACTATAACCCCCACCAGGTGGAGGGTGGCGGAGATCACCGCCCGTGATAGTCGGACCGGTGGGGCAGTCAGAAGACTTGAAATCCAGCTTTCCAGCTTCCTGAGGCTTTAGATCTCCCTACATGCTGCTGCTCCAGCATTGCCTGCATTTTCTGCCATTCAGTACAATGGAACAGTGAGTAACAGACTGACAGCCTGTTTTAGCGATTTTGGGGGAGTCTTAAAAATGGGTTTTTGGATGATTTCCCTGCATGCTCTACCTCTCCCCATCTCTAAAATCCCCAAATTGCTGTTTTCTAGGGATTCCTATTCCTTTCATGGGCCATTTTATTGCAAAATCAGCACCTGTGGTGGCCATCTTGGATTTTTCCCCAATTTGAATAAAACTATATTTTTTTATAGTTAGGAGCTTCGTTTTTGCTCCAAACTTCAGAGATAATAATAATAACAGTTTATATACCGCAGGACTGTGAAGTTCTATGCGGGTTACAATGATTAAAGAGGTTACAGGTTGAGTGGAATAAACAAAGTTCAAAATTAGTGATTAACAGTACTAGAGATCATTTGTTGAGGACTAAGGTTGTATAGGTCGGTTACCTAAGTATTTCAGGAACAGATGTGTTTTTAGGCGCTTCCTGAATTCCCTATAAGTAGTAGGCACGAGCAGTTCTAGATCTTTACCCCATAATGCTGCTTGATGTGAGAAGAGATGTTGGTGATGACTTTTAAATTTACAACCTCTAACCGGTGGAGAAACAAAGTTCAGATGTGAGGTTCTAAATCTGTTGGTTGTGAAGGAAAAAAGGTCAGTTATATATTTAGGGGCTAAGCCGTAAAGTACCTTGAAGCAAAAACAACCAAACTTGAATTTCACATGTGCCTCCATCGGCAGCCAGTGTAGAAGTCGATAGGAAGGTGTCACGTGATCAAACTTCTTCAGTCCACAAAGTAGCCTAACCGCTGCATTTTGTATCAGTTGCAATCGCCGCATGTTCTTCTGGGAGAGTGCCAAGTAGGTGATGTTACAATAATCGAGTTGACTCAGTATGAGGGATTGTACCAGAATTCTAAATGATGAGACATCGAAGTAAGATCTGATGGACCAAAGCTTCCAGAGGGTGAGAAAGATCTTTCTAATCAGGGAGTCTACCTGGTTTTCAAGGTCAGGCTCTGGTCCAGTGTTACTCCCAATATCTTCATAGTGGGTTGAATGGGATAACTAAGGTTATTGATGCACAATGATGCTTTAGTGTCAAGTGGACGTGGTGATGCTATGAAAAAACTTGTTTTCTCTGAGTTTAGCTTTAGTCTGAATTCAGTCATCCATTGCTCCATCCGATTTAATACTTCTGTTGCTTTGGGAGTGACATCTGAGACAGAGGTAGTGAATGAGATAATTATCGTGAAGTCATCAGCGTAGCTAAATAGTTTTATCCCCAGCTGGGACAATTGCGAACCCAATGAGGACATGTAAACATTGAAGAGCAAAGGGGATAATGATGATCCCTGTGGCACGCCAGATGGATTGCTCCATATATCAGAGAGATCGTAATTAAAACGGACTTGGTAGGTGCGTGATATAAGGAAACTTCGAAACCAGTTTAATACCTCTCCTCTGATTCCAATTGTGTCTAGGCATTGTAATAGTTTCCCGTGGTCCAAGTCAAAGGCAGAGCTCATGTCAAATTGCATGATTAGGGCGTTGAGGCCTCCCCAGGTTGGGATGGGATGGATTCATGCCTCGTTTGCGGCGGATGGCTGTTTGATGTGCAGTCGTGTTCCACTTGCGCTGTGACCCACAAGGGGGGCGAAGTTTGCACAGATATGGTGCCCTCTTTGAGCCTTCTACCCCAATTTCTGTGAAAATCGCATCTGGAGACTCTTGAGAGAGCGCTGGTAGCTTATTGGTGAAATGCAAGTGCAGTTCCGGAGAAAAGCCTCATAAGTATTCCAAGCACTCTAAGTCTGAGGCACAAAAGGCGGCTCTCACCGTGGGAGATCCGGCCACTGAGAAGATATATCATTCTACCTCTAATACTTGGAGTCCACCCAGGTTTTTGGAGTACCTGGGGGGTCTGCTTTCACACAGGACAGAACAAACTATTCCTTCCCATATCCTGTCAAGAGAATCTGGTTCTCCACTCCCTGGCTCGCCCGTCTTATGATCCTCTATAGCAGGCATCCTTGATGGATCTCACTATCAAGAGAGTCTTCATTGTGGCTGTCACGTCAGCTTGGAGAGTTTTGGAACTTCAAGCTCTTTCTTGACGGGATCTTTTCTTGTGTATTACAGATGCCGCGGTGCTCTTGCATATGGTTCCTTCCTTCTGAAAGTGGTTTTGGTCTTCCATGTGAATCAAGAAGTTCGTCTTCTGGCGTTTGTTCCTTCCGGTTCAAAAGCCCAGGACAGGGTGCTGCGGTTCCTAGATGTGAACAAGCTTTTGCTGAGGTATTTGGAGGTCACCATCGAGTTTCGTGTCTCAGACCTCCTGTTTGTCCTGGTGGGTCCTGCCCGCAAGGGCAAGCCTACCTCTAAGGCTACCATTTTGAGATGGATTAGAGCGGCCATTTCTACAGCTTATGTAGCGGCAAGAAAGAAACTCCCCCCTTGGGTTGCGGGCTCATTCTTCCAGAGGGATTTCTTCCTCCTGGGTCAAGTCTTCGTTGGTGTCTCCGGATTAGATTTGCAGGGCTGCTACTTGGTCCTCCTTACACACTTTTACCAAGTTTTGCAGGCTTGATGTGGCGGCCAAGCAGGATGCTGCTTTTGGTGCCTCAGTGCTGGCAGCAAGCTCATCAGTCCCATCCTGATGTTTTCGGGACTACTCTGTTACGTCCCACTGGTCCCGGAATAAAGGGTGATTGTACAAGAACAAAAGATTAGGTTCTTCTTACCTTTTCTAATCTTCTGTCTTGTAAATCCTCCCTTTATTCTGGGAAACTACCCTATGTATGCCTGATTCGCTGATTCCTTACCTTGAAGTACTGGTAAACTGGATTTAAGTTTCAGACTAGCCTTTATAAGAGTGCCATCTGACTGGATCTAGCACTAAATTTAGGAGAGGGGGTCCCTGGTTTAGCACCCCCTTCTGACATTGCAGGTTGTGTCTCTCTATAGCACTGTTTTTATCGTTCAGGTTTCTAATGTTTCATAACCTGTTTTCTAGCTTTCATTGTTGCTGTTTGCATATGTTAATATGAGCAGAATTGATTTGTTTGGCGGGGAGATACCATTTTCCCTCTCTCTCTCATTTATTATCTTCTGTAGATGTTCCTGGCTGCTTGAAGACTGACTGGTGTCCAAGGGGCATGCTCCAGGATATGCTAGCAGAGGGAGGAGTTAAGACTTCAATCATCTGAGGCTTTCTACAGTGCCTGGCAGCAAAGGATGCATAAACCCACTGGTCCCGGAATAAAGGGTGGATTTACAAGAAGATTAGCAAAGGTAAGAACCTATCCTGTATTAACAAGGGGACTTTTATCCAGGCCTGTCTAAATTCCAGCATTCAATTGGATAAGAATGATGAGGGAGGGGGATAGAAGAGAGAATGTCATCTCTTTTTCTACCTTGCACTCTTGGTCATCTTTTTCTTCCATCTCATCCTTTCTTTCACTTCTTATCCTTTCTTTCTACCTTCCATCTAGAACCTGATTTGGTGCTCACAAGCTTCTCAGCATGGTGGTGGGGTCCTAGGCACTAGAGAGGAGGAAATATGGTTCTCTAGAGTGCCCTTGCCCACATTTTCCCCTTTTGCACACACACCCTCCTCCTGTCTCTTCTGCCTAGTCTATGGCAGCAATGGGAACAGCTGTGCACTCAGAGGTCCTGCAATAATTCTACTCCCGCTTCCACAAAGGAAACTGCTGTGAAGAGGGTAAGGGACTGCCACAAAGGAAACTGCTGTGAAGAAGGGAAGGGACTACCAGAGGAGCTGTGAGCATATGCAAGATCACAGGCCTACTGTTAGAAGGGAGGATGGCTCCACCATCTGGAGGTCCATTGAGGCGCTTCAAAATCTGAGCTATTGCTGCAGACTGGATTGACATAACTGGAAAGTGCTGAGCTGTGGCCACTCTAAGATTCTAATTGGTAAGCATGGTGGGGAAAGGAGAGGGAATAAATTGATATCAAATTTCTCTTTTCCATCTTCTCATGTCTTCCTCCCTCCTTACTGTTCACCTATTCTTTCTTCTTCCCTTCACCCCTCCAGGAATGACCTTATCACTTTTAATCTCCTCCCTACCCTAAATAAGCAGAGCAAATAGATACCAGCTCTGTGCTTGAGCTGCTCACCCCCTCCTCATTATGCATCTACCAGGGGTTGGCGACCATGGCCTTCGAAGGCCATAATCCAGTTGGGTTTTCAGGGTTTCCACAATGAATATGCATGATACTGATTTGCGTGCACTGTTCTTCCTTTATATGCAAATAGATTTCATACATATTCATTGTGGAATTCTTGAAAATCCAACTGGATTGTGGGTCTCAAGGACCATGGTTGTCCATCGCATGCATATTCCTTCAAGTGTATAGGGAGAGATAATTTGTGTTGAGTTTAGCGAAAGTATTTTCTAATGATTTAGCCTGCAAGCATTTTAGCGGCAGATTACACTGGTCAACAAGCATTTTGCTACTGGAGTTCTGTCACCTGTACCTTAACAAAGTCCACATGCTGACTCTAAATCTGAAAATAGTTTTTGTCTATCACATCCTGTTTTTTAAGTTATGCATCAGTTTCTGTTTATATCATTTTCGTCAATAACACTTCCGTGAAGCGTCTATATTTTACTGTTTCTGTAACACAATATTGCATTTTAGGACAGCTCATCGATCACATACCAGTAATTTGAAAGTTTATACTAAAAAGTGATTGTGCTGCTTTTTCTACCTATGAATTTTTATTTTCTTCCTATGAATTTTATGTTTTTGTCTAAGATATTATAATTATTATGAGCAGACGAGGTTGTGTTAACCATCCTGATAATTTCTGTTATGTCTGTGGACAATTTACTACACAAGATCAGCGAAAAAATCTGTCCAGCAGACTTCAAAGTGCATACAAGCATTATTTTGGCTGTAAAGTTGGCGACCAAGATAAAGTGTGGGCACCTCATATGTGCTACACTGTCTGCTATTCCGGATTAACACAGTGGCAGAATCGGAAACGGAAGAAGATGCCTTTCACTGTACCCATTGTGTGGCATGAACCAACAAATCTCTCAGACTGTTACTTTTGTACTCTCTTCCTTTAAAATTGTATTTCTCCCTACCATCCTGTTGTTTTCATGTAAATAATGTCATGTCACTAATAAGTTTGTTAATTGTTCCCCATTTTAATTTTTTTTTAAATTGTCAAACGCTTAGAATGTAGAAGTAGATGAAAAACAACCTCACCTGCTAACTCAAGAAATCTTAATGATTTGGTTAGATATTTGGCACTGTCAAAGGAGAAAGTAGAATTGTTGAATTTAAGGCTGATGCAATAGAATCTTTTAAGGCAGGACAAAATATAATTTTTCTGTGATCATCAGGGCAGGATTAACCAATAGGCCAAGGGCCCGAAATGGTCAGGGGGGCCCGATGAAGGAGGGCATCAACATTGTTTTTTCCAAACGGCAAAAATCGATTGGCATTGATCGGCAACTCGGGCCCCACCCTGATCGGCAACACAGCCCCCCCCCCCTCCATCGATGGAAAGTAAGACAAGCAAGCAACGCGGGTAAGAAAGGCAACAGGAACTGTAATTGTGCAAGCGGTGCTGCTTGCCCAAAGCTTCCCTCTGATGCAGCTTCTTGTTTCCGCCTGGACACATGGTGGGGTGGGGCAGGGGGGCCCAGTGTACTTGTGTGCCTAGGGGCCCTCAACGAATTAATCCTGCTCTGGTGATCATCACACCATCCTGGGTTCCTTTTACCAAATGATTCTAGCAAAGCAAGCCTTAAAGTGGTACTTTTACACAATGGAAACCAGAAGCCATCTGTTCCTGTTTCTCATGCAGTTGGGTTGAAGGAAACGTACGAGTCGATGGAGACACTTTTAAAACTCACATGCTCTGCAGATCACCGGTGGAACCTCTGTGGTGATCTCAAAGTTGTGTCACTCCTGGGTCTGCAACTGGGGTACACCAAATACATGTGCTTCTTGTGTCTTTGGAACAATCATGATGATGCCTATCACTACAGGCAGAAACAATGGCCAAACCGAGATGAATCCGTACCTGGCAGATACAATGTGAAGCCCCTGCCATTAGTACATCATGAGAAAATCTATCTTCCAGCACTTCACCTAAAACTGGGTCTGCTGAAAAATTTTGTCAAGTTATGGCCAGAAATGGTGATGCATTTCAGCACCTAAGAAGTATGTTTGGTTTTGAGAAAAGTGAAGCCAAAATCAAAGGAGGTGTTTTTGTTGGACCCAAAATCCGTGAACTGATCCTTGATGATGCATTCAAATAGAAGCTGAACCCAGCTGAATCAGCAGCATGGGAAGCATTTGTGCTGGTTGTTCAGAATTTTCTTGGTACTCACAGATCACAGAATTATGTTGAGCTTGTGGAGAACATACTGGCAGCATTATCAACTAATGGGTGCCAGAATGTCACTTAAAATGCCTTTCTTACATTCTCACCTTGACTTCTTCCCACCAAATCTTGGTGATGTCCGCGATGAGCATGGGGAAAGATTTAATTAAGGTGATGGAAAGTTCAATCCCATTATGATGGGAGACTATTGTTGGTTCTTGCTAAGAGAGACAGATTTACAGTACAAGCGTAAAAGCAAGTACCTCAAACATTTCTGAACATGCTGACAACACTTTTGTGTGAGTTAAGAGGGGATATATGCTGTAACATGCCTCCTTATTGTCTTTGTGTTTGTTTTCAGAATAAACTCCTTAACTCAAGTTTGGTGGGACACAGTTCATACTAGAAATATTGTGCCGATATGGCAAACTGTCTAAAAAATCAGTAATGTGTATCTCAGAAATCTGACGTACTAGCTGAATTTCAATTATAGACCTGAAATCAGCGTCATTAAATTAACTAAGAACACTTCTTAAGTTCTCAGTAGCAAAGAAAAACTTTTTTGTTGTTGACCACTGTTATAAAAACGGCTTATCTCTGTTTTTAGCAAGGTTTCTAGCAGTCTCCTACACTGACATGCAAATGGGCTCTTCAACATTAAAATGAGCACTCCGGTGGATTCTTAAAAATTGCCAAGCCATTCTCCCAAGATTAGCATCGGCTTTTGGTGACAAAACTCAGTACTGTTTAAAACCACAGCATGGCAATGTCGGAGGCTGCTAGAAAATCTTTTTTGAGAAGCGACTCCCCCCTAGCAACAGGAGAGATGCCCATTTTCTCCCCCTGCCACACATCTCTCCCGCTTTGGTGGGGGGAGAGGTTGGTTGGCAGCGGGAGAGACTGAACATCTCTCCCGCTGTTATGTTTTTCTTTTTGTGTTTTTTTCTGCGCATTTGCCCTTTGCTATCAGCAGCGATGGGCACATGCAAATTTAGCGAGTCTTCGCTACTCTCCACAAACCTCATATACATGAGTGTTTTTTGGAGAATGGCTCGCTTTTTTTAATTCGCTACCAGAATGGCTGCAATAGCAGCCTGTTGTTTTTTAATGCGGTTTTTTAATGTTTTGCGATGGTTTAGCCCTCAAGCATTTTAGCAGCGGACTATCAAAATGGCTTATCTCTGTTTCTAGCAGTCTCTTACACTGACATGCAAATTGACTCTTCAACATTAAAATGAGCACTCCGGTGGATTCTTAAAAATCTCTGAGGCATTCTCCAAAAGCGGCATTGGCTTTTGACGACAAAACTCGGCATTGTTTAAAACCCGGGCCTGGCAGAGTCGGAGACTATTAAAAAAGCCATTTTGAGAAGTGACCCCCCCCCCCCCACAGCAGCTTATTCTTTCCCACTGCAGGGTGGGTGTTGTGTGACAGCGAGAGAGAATGGGCATCTCTCCCGCTCCTGGGGGAGGGGTTTTCTTGGCAGCAGGAGAGAGTGGCATCTCTCCCGTTGCAGGGGGAGTGTTGTGTGGCAGAGGGAGAGATGCCACTCTCTCCTGCTGCCAAGCAAAACCCCCTTCCAGCAGCGGGAGAGATGCCCATTCTCGCCCGCTGCCATACAACACCCCCCACTGCAGCGGGAGAGATGCGCATTCTCTCACACTGCATCACAATACCCCTCCTCCCCACCTCTGACCCCCCTTTCCCCCATACCTTTAATTAAATGGCTGACCGGAGGGATGCATGCTTCTTCTGGCCAGCTGGCCCCAAAATGGGCCTTCCCCTCAAAGTGCATACTATGGGAAGGGCTTAAACAACCTGGGCCGATCAGAGCCCCTGGCCCCTCCCCGGTGCATCCCCGGATGCACCGACGAGGGAAAGGCCCATTTTGAAAGAGGCTGGCCAGAGGGAATAGGCATCTCTCTGGTCAGCCATCTAATTAAAGGTATGGGGAGGGGGTGGGAGGCAGGGGTTAGGGGTTTTTGTGTGTGTGTTTTCTCTATTCATGTGCCTGTCACTATCACCAGCGATGGGCACATGCAAATTTAGCGAGTCTTTGCTACTCTCCACCAACCTCATTTATATGAGCGTTTTTTACAGAATGGCTCGCTTTTTTAAATTCGCTATCAGAATAGAAACATAGAAGATGACGGCAGATAAGGGCCATAGCCCATCAGGTCTGCCCACTCTACTAACCCATCCCCAAGTCTACTATCCTAGGGATCCCACTCCTGGTGACAGGTTCCCTTGGCTTAACCATCTAAGGGATCCCACATGGGCATCCCATTTGCTCTTAAATTCTTGCACGCTGTTTGCCTCGATCACCTGCACCGGGAGCTCGTTCCAAGGATTAACCACTCTCTCGGTGAAGAAATATTTCCTGGTGTGGCCATGAAATTTCCCGCCCCTGAGTTTGAGCGGATGCCCTCTTGTGGCTGAGGGTCTTTTGAGAAAAAGAATCTCTTCTTCCATCTCGATACGGCCGGTCTCTCCCTACGTTCCTCGAGTGAGTACAGCCGCAAATTTTTCAGCCTTTCCTCGTACGATAGATCCTTGAGCCCCGAGACCATCCTGGTGGCCATCCGTAGGGAGAGAGGAGACATGATCGAGACGTTTAAGTATATTACCGGCCGAATCGAGATGGAAGAAGAGATTCTCTTTCTCAAAGGACCCTCAGCCACAAGAGGGCATCCGCTCAAACTCAGGGGCGGGAAATTTCTTGGCGACACCAGTAAATATTTCTTCACCGAGAGAGTGGTTGATCCTTGGAACGAGCTCCCGGTGCAGGTGATCGAGGCAAACAGCGTGCAAGAATTTAAGAGCAAATGGGATGCCCATGTGGGATCCCTTAGAGGGTTAAGCCAAGGGAACCTGTCACCAGGAGTGGGATCCCTAGGATAGAATGGCTGCAATAGCAGCCCATCGTTTTTTTAACATGTTTTTTAAGAATCTAGGCCTCTGTCCTTAGCTGAGTTCTGGATTTAGCTCCTGCCTTTTTCAGTAGCAAATCAAGGCAAGTTATTTTCAAGCACATACAGCCGTAGGCTGAGTCATATCTGTTCCCACTGCTGTAGGTTGAGTCATCTCTCTTCCCACTCCTGTTTCTCCCCATAGTTTGGATATAGAGGGGAAGGGGCAGAGCAGAAAACAATGGCTCTGCTCTCTTCACCAGCCCTCTTTCCTGGCAGCTGCCTGAAAAGTCAAGGTCTGGGAATTGGAAGGCATCTTCAAAATTTGGTGACATGGCACATTTACATTTCAATTTTGATATAACACAAATCTAGGATAAAAATCTAAACAGTTTACAGAAGTGATGTTGGTAAAGGGAATAAAGTAAACAGGTGAAAATCAAAAAGGATGTTTAGGCTACATAGAAACAGAAACATGATGGCAGATAAAGGCCAAATGGCTCATCCAGTCTGCCCATCCACAGTAACCATTATTACTTCCTCTCTCTCTAAGCTTAGAGATTGACACGGTGGCTGTTACCTGCTGAAATTGTGGAAGAAAAAAAGTGGTCACTGCGGGTACGGGGTCAAGGCCATTCACCACCTCATGGAGCGGTGAATGGCCTTGTCTCCACAGTTAAGGGAGGGAAACCCACAGTCCAGCAGCCCCTTCCCTCCTTCCTAATGATCGCCACTGTCTGGGCATCTCCCTCCCTCCCTTCCCCTCACCTTTGTGGCGATTTTTAATTTTCTCTCAAGCAGCCGGAGCCTTGAAGTCATGTGTGGCTGCCGGAAAGTTCTCCTCTGACGTAACTTCCTGTTTCCAATTGCATGAAGAAGTTTCCGGCAGCCACACACGATTTCAATGCTCTGGCTGCTTGTTGAGAGAAAATTAAAAATCACTAGCGGAGGGAGGGAGGGAGAGGCTCGGACCACGGCAAGTGGAAAGAAAGATGCTGAAGGGGGGTAGAGAGAGAGAGGTCAGAAGACAGAAATGGGGAAGAGAAAGAGAGAGAGAGGGGAGAAGATGGAAATGGGGAAAGAGAGAGAGAGGGGAGACAGAAATGGGGAAGAGAAGGGAGAAGACGTAAATGGGGAAGAGAGAGAGGGGGGAGAAGATGAAAATTGGGAAGAGAGAGGGGGGGAGAAGATGGAAATGGGGAAGAGAGAGTGGGGAGAAGATGCTGAAGGAAGTGGGTAGGTGCAAGTGGAACAGACACAAGAGAACTGGATGGAAGTAGGGGATAATGGAAAAAAAAGGGCACATGCTGGATTGGGGAGACAGGACAGATACCAGATATGAGGAGAGGAAAGGAGGAGAGAGATGCTAAAAACCACCTGGGGAGGGAAGGGAAGAAGACTATGGCGGGGAGCGGAAGGAAGAAGATGGGTGCCACACCAATGGGGATGGGGTGGTGACAGGAGAGATGGAAGGGAGAGGCATAATAACAGATGGGGTGGGGACCGAACTCATTTGATGGGGACCGAGCTTGCGAAGACAGGGACATATTTTATCCTCTAATCCCACGTTCCTATCCTAGGATTTCTTGAAGTCAGACACATTCTCCGTCTCCACTACCTCTACCAGGAGACTGTTCCATGCATCTTCCACCCTTTCTGTAAAAAAGTATTTCCTTAGATTACCTGCCTTAGATTACTCGTGAGCCTCTTAACTTCATCCTATGCCCTCTCATTCCAGAACTTCCTTTCAAATGAAAAATAACTCATGCATATTTACACCACATAGGTATTTAAACATCCATCATATCTCCCCTCTCCCGCCTTTCCTCCAAAGTATACAGACTGAGATCTTTAAGTCTGTCCCCATACGTCTTATGATGAAGACAACGCACCATTTTAGTAGCCTTCCTCTGGACCAACTCCATCCTTTTAAAATCTGTTTTGAAGGTGTGGCCTCCAGAATTATACACAATATTCTAAATGAGATCTCACCAGAGTCTTATACAGGGCATCAATACCTCCTTTAGCCTACTGGCCATACCTCTCCCTATGCACCCTAGCATCCTTCTAGCTTTCACCTTCACCTTTTCAACCTGTTTGGCCACCTTAAGATCATCACATACAATCACACCCAAGTCCCGCTCTTCTGTCGTGCACTTAAGCTCCCTAATCTGTACCGTTCCCTCGGCAGCCCAAATGCATGACCTTGCATATATTAGCATTAAATTATGGCTGCCAAATTTCAGACCATTCTTCAACCTTCACCAGGTCTTTCTTCATATTATTCACACCATCCTGGGTGTCTACGCTATTGCAGATTTTGGTATCGTCCGCAAAGAGACAAATCTTACCCAACAGCCCTGCAGCAATATCTTTTATAAAAATGTTAAAAAGAATAGGCCCAAGAACAGAATCTTGTGGTACACCACAGGTAACATCCCTTTACTCAGAACGATCTCCATTGATCACTACCCTCTATTGCCTTTCACTCAGCCAGTTCTTAACCCAGCCTGCCACTTTGGGACCCATCCCAAGGGCACTCAGTTTATATATTAGATGTCTGTGTGGAACACTGTCAAAGGCTTTGCTAAAATCTAAATACACCACATCTAGCACATTTCCTCTAGCCAATTCTCTGGTCAGCCAATCAAAGAAACTGATCAGATTTGTCTAAGACCTACCTCTAGTGAATCCATGTTGCCTCCGGTCCTGTAATCCACAGAATTCCAGAAACTTCACCATTCTCTATTTTAATAGCATTTCCATTAATTTGCTTACCACAGAAGTCAGTTACCAGCCTGTAATTCCATAATTCTTCCTTACTTCCTCTTTATGGGGAGGGTCCACGTCCGTCCTTCTCCAGTCCTCTGGTACCACTCCCGACTCTACATTCAAGTTATAATGCTGCATATTCCAAGGAAGAATTTAACAATAATAAGAAGCAAGAGTTGGGGAGGGGGAGGGGAAGATCAGGCAAGAAGGAAACAGAATGCTACAAGGCTCAGCGTGTAACCTTGCAGGTCAGGGAGTTAGCCAGGAAATGTTTGACCAGAGCAATAGGTCTTCAAGGTTGTTCAAAACTTAATATATGACACTTCTAAATGTATATCAAAAAGTGGGAGCTCTTCCAAAGTGATGGGCAGGAGCATCTTGTGCAAGCAAGACAGATGTATAGCTCAGCTATACTTGAGAATAGGCAATATGGGGCACTTCTGTTCTTGTCTCTCAACTCCTGTATGCTCATGGTGGGGGCCTACTGCAGCTACACTAGGTGCCTCTGGAATTGCCCCTGCTCCTGTATAGCTGCCAATTCCATCTTACAATCCACATGATGCCGATTTTCTTTTTTTATGGCTCTTGTAGGCCAATTAAATAGTTGGAGAATAGGGAGGAGTGGGGTGGATTGCCCTTTTGTGCTCACCCCCAAACTCTGCTTACAGTATTAACAGGTTCAATGTGGGCATTGAGAGCAAGTTTATTTAAAAATTTGATATACCACTAAGATGTATGACCTAGATTTCACAGAGTTCTACTTTTTGTGGCACAAATCTGAATGAAATTGGGTAATGGATTAAAAAGTTTTATAAGAGGGGGAGGGGAAAGAACACAGAGTAGGTACAAGACAGATGTTATTTTATAAAGTTGGTTTCCCTGTAGACTAACAATAAGCATTGTCCTATTAAACTACTGACTCATCCAATTCCTGGTAGCTTGTAGTCATCCCTTGTTTGGATTGTATTGATATCTTACTAGAATGTGGTAATAAAATAGAAAAACATAGACAAAGGTTAAATTGAACCACCAAGAAGCTGGACTCTGCATACAATGCAACACCACAGAAACAGCGATGCATCTCCCCTAAAGCAAAAAAAAAAAATAAATATAATTTTTTTCTACATTGTCCTCTCTGGTTTCTGCTTTCTTCATAGTCTTGTCACTCTCTTCCTTTCATCCACTGTCTACCCTCTCTCTGCCCCTTTTATATGGCATCTTCTCTCCTTGTATTCCCCTTCCATCTCTCACTTCACCCCTATTAGTCTGGCATCCAACTTCTTCCCTTCCCTCCTCCAATGGTCTGGCATCTCTCTCTTCTTCCCTTCCCTCTCCCACAACCCCATGGTCTGTCATTTCACTCTCTCCTCTCCCTTCCCCCCACTTCCATCAGCATCTGCCCCCTTTCTTTCCCTCCAACCCAATTCCATCCAGTATCCTTCCCCCTTATGTCTCTCTCTTTTCCCTGCACACCAATTCCATCAGCATCTGCCCCCTTCTCTCCCTCTACCACCCTTCCATACTACCCTGACCCCCTTTTTCTCCCTCCACCACCCTTCTATGCTCCTCTCTCCCTCCAAACCAGCAAGGTCCCATGATGACTGCTTCTGTTGCCTCTTCCTCCGGAAGATGTAAGTGACAGAGGGTGTGGGCCGACAGACACAGGGAGTTGTGGCAAGGTTCCGCAATGACTGCAGCTGCCGGTCCATCCCTTCCAACATCACTTACGTCTTCTGAGGGGACAAAAAATAATAAAAAGAATGGATAACTTGACCGATTTAGACATGTCATATGTCATAAAATGTAATTCTAAACTCAAAAGACTCCAGACGAAAAGTAGACTACAGAAAGGAAACCAGAAAAGACCAAAACCATAGTACTAAGATTCAAATGCTAAAATCGGACATGTCCATTATGAAGAGATGTGTGGATCACTGCTAATTATAACGAGTGAGTCTTTAAAATATGAAACGGTAACAGATAGCCAGACCTGGTGGACGGAAGTGATAAATACTGGAGCCAAAACCAGAGCACCGTGATGAAACTTGAATGGAAATACGGATACCTATTTATACTTTTGAGTAAAATTGCGATGCAAACATGTCATAGAAAAGAATAAATACTGTGTAAACTAAAAACCAAGAACAACATATTGTAATACCGAACTCAGAATTAATGAAATAACATGCTAAAAGAACTTACCCCCCCCCCCCTAAAATAGGGCATATACATACTTAAAATGATGGCTGGTTACAAACAGTATGCCTAGACTATATAGACCTAAACAGGGCAAAAGTAAGCGTATGGGAAATGAACAGCTGATAATACAGAGTGTATCTTGAAAACATAAGCCAATAGTAGCTCAAAGACAAGCCAACCGGGTAGTTGAAAAGTAAAACCTGGGAAAGATCTAAATTATTGTTCAAATGAGCTTCTATTAAAACTACAGCACTTGGGAAAGTAAAAAAGGGAGAGTAAAATGAACTTACCGAAAAGGTCTTTGCACTGAGATAAACTCATAAGCAATGGGCTATGATATTTGATCTATTGAAAGAGGCGCCAAAAAAAGTATCGGCAGTGGATTGTATGCACACTGATAGGGGAGGGGCATCGGGCTGTTAAAAAAGGCTGCTTTAATAAATAAATGAAAATACTGGTGAAAAACTAAATAAAAAACCAAAACCATGATAAAATGCCGAACATGACTGCAAGTGGTAGTGAAAGTAGCATAAGGCACCCGTAGTACTGTTAGTGCCAGAGCTGCTTAGAATAAAGAAATGTGCTGTATATGAGGAGAAAAAAGAAAGAATGAGGTGATAAGATGTAAAGTGCTGGCCCCTCACTGCACCACTTGATAAAACTAAGGAGCGATGTTCTAGAACAGGGGTGCCCACACTTTTTGGGCTTGCAAGCTACTTTTAAAATGACCAAGTCAAAATGATCTACCAACAATAAAATTAAAAAAAAAACCCACAAAGCACACTGTACGCATAGAAAATGACTCTATGCACTGTCACCTCAGTAACAACCATACAAAAATAGACAAATACCCCCCTCCCTTTTTACTAAACCATGATAGCAGTTTTTAGCGCAGGGAACTGCGCTGAATGACCAGCGCTGCTATTGACGCTCACAGGCTCCCTGCGCTAAAAACCGCTATTGTGGTTTAGTAAAAGGGGACCATAGTGTAAAATATAGACAGCAGATATAAATTCAGACACATTTTGATCATTAAATTTTAAAATAAAATCATTTTTCCTACCTTTGTTGACTGGTGATTTCATGAGTCTCTGGTTGCACTTTCTTCTTTTGACTGTGCATCCAATCTTTCTTCCCTTCTTTCAGCCTGTATGCTTCCTCTCCTCCAGACCTCATTCCCTCTCCCAACTTTTTCTTCCTCTCTCCCTGCCTCCCTTTCTTTTTTTCTCTCTTCATGCCCCCTTTCTTTTTTCTGTTTCTTTTCTTTCCTTCTGTCTCCCTGCCTGCCTTTTTTCTTTCTCCCTGCCCTCCCCCAAGCCACTGCCATTGGGAAACAGGCCTCAAAGCCGCCGCTGCCGCAAGCTCTCCCTGCTTCCCTGTGTTGGGCCGACCAGCATTCTTCTCCCCGACGTCAATTCTGCTGTCAGAGAGGATGTTCCAGCCCATCCAGGCAGTGATTGGCTGGCCAGAACTTCCTCTCCGACAGCAGAATTGACGTCGGGGAGAGGAAGGCTGATCGGCCTGGTAGATCACGATCAACCTATTGGGCACCCCTGTTCTAGAGAAATGCTGCCGGGTCCTGCCTTCACGGAAACAGAAAGTAGGCAGGACCAGGCAGCAAGAACAGCAAATTGTAAGCTTCACTGACCTGTCTCCCGCCTTAGCCAGTAGCGAAAGCATGCTCCGGGGCTCTAACATGTGCGTGCTGGCTTCCCTTCTCTTCTCTTCCCCTCCCCCCCCCCCCCCCCCCAGACATAGGGAAGAGGGAAGAGAAGGGAAGCCGGCACGCACACTAGAGCCCCGGAGCATAAGTTCGCTAAGGGCTAAGGCGTGAAATCTCCAAGCTGTTTTTGTTTTTATTTAATGTTGAGCAGTGGCGGCAGCAGCAGAATTCACGATCGGTTGATAGCCTGGCGGTCATCTAAATTAGCTGGGCGGAGCGCCCAGATAAAAGGCCCTAGGGAGAACACTGAAGTTCTAGCAGAGTGCCTAAGTTAAGTTTGAGTATATTTGTAAAGGGGGCCTAAGCATGGGCATGACATAGGCGGGGCTCCCGCTTATTACAGAATACTAAGTTAAATAGATCCCTGACACTTTTAGGTACCATACTTATGCCAGCTCTGTGGTGTAAGTATGGACACCTAGATGTTAGGCACACAGACACCAGGTTACGCTTATATTAAAAAAAAAAAAAAAATAGCCAACTAGGTTCTATTATAGAATAGGCACCTAGCATGTGGCCTCAGGGTTCCTAAGTGTGCACATAGTTGCAAAATTGCCTCCTTTCATTTAGTAAGCAATTTAACTGGATAAGTCTTTCAATATCCAGTTAAAGATAGCCAGATAATGCATCTTATGATCTTTAATAACCGAACAACCTGCAGTTGAATATCAAAGCCTATGCATTACTAAAAATATGACCCAGAACTGTACACCTGTCAAACCACTATAGTAACTAAGTAAGTTTGACTTCAGAAGGAAGAGCGCATACAGAAATAGGCAATCTCAGAATGAAACAGATTGCTAGAACCAGTGAATTATTGAATATTTGTACCTATAATCTGTACAACGTATGTATTTTCAAACATTTTAACATGTGTGTCCAGAATTCATCTCTGTCACATTTCCATGCTGTTGTAGGGATGTGGGACTGGAGGGCAGCTGGACAGTTCTGATCTCCTTTCCTTCCTGCAGATGAAATGAAGCAACAGGGGTAGAGACAGCTACTGGAGGTGCCCCAGCAAGCAGGACAAACCCAGGTGGTGGGACTTTAGGGCCCCCTACTACTTCTTGAGAAGTAGAGCCTGGAGCCATCTTCAAGGTATTGGCAAGGGAGGTAGTCCTGGAGGCATAGCTAAGTGCTAGCTGCTCCAGCCGTCGTTTCTTGAAATATGCTTGAGTGGTTGCATGTAATGGTTGGAGGAGCCTGGGTATTGGCTTGCCTGGATGCAGAAAAAAATCAAAGTTCTCCTTGTCAGATGCATTGTAAAAAGATGCTCTTTCTGATTGCTCGTCTTCTGGTGGCCAAGCATATGGGAAAGGCAGGGTGAAGTCTTCTGTGAGTACCCGAATAGCAAAGTCAGCATCTTTTCCAAACTCTTTGTAAGCACGCTGGATGGTGCGGAAATGTTCCTCCCACTTCTTGACATCACCTTCGTAGATGTCTGGGAAAGAGACTGTGCCACCAAAGTTCTGGAACAGAATGGGAGAGGGTGGTGGTGCCACTCCCTGCATGGAGGGTCCCTCCACTAAGCTATAGATATAAGCTGGTGTGCTTCCCAGATTAGATGGGGCTGGCTGACTCTGCAGTAGTGTGGGGAAGGATGGGGAGGGAAATGCACGGTTTACAGTCTGCTGTGGCAGTGGTGGTGGTGTTGAAGTTGCTAGAAGGCTTGGATTTAGGCTCCCTCCATCACCTGCAAGTCAACAATCAAAAAAATTACCCAGTAAGTAAAAAAAAAAAAAAACCATTAAAATGAGATACAGGGAGATAAAGGGGTCATTTTTCAAAAAGCATTTGTAGCTGCCAAGTCCACAAGTACTCCTTTCAATTAATTCTTGAATTTATCTATGTGGTTACTTCTCTTTGAAAACTATCTCTGGACTTTAGATACTCACAGAAGTTGAATTCAATGGCATAAGTTCAATCTAAGGGCCACTACGTGACACTTTCAGAAAAGGGCCACAAAGTAGGGGTTGGGGACATCCAGACCCTGTGTTCTTAATTAAATCCTGTGCAAGGATATTAGGTGCCCTCAAAGAATTACCAGTCTTTCTTCCTCCTGCTATCCCCTCCACATTAACTCTCAGGTCTATAGCTACTCCAACCCCAAAAATTAATAAGTAAATTTAATAATCATGATCATATCAGCCCCATCCCTCCCACAATGATCTGAGTGAATGGGCTATTTGAAAATGTTCATCCTCTGTTGATAAAAATGCCTCTTATCATTTCTTTAAGTTATTCATGATGTATTATTTTGGTTTGACTGCAGCTTCTTTTTAGTGCAGCCCAGAAGCTGCCTAGTCTACCCAATGGTTAAGCCGGCCCTGGGGCCACCTCAGTAGATCTGGTAGCAACTACAAGTGTGCCACGGTTCTCCTGGTACCCCTGTCTCCATAACACTTCTAGCAGTGCGGGAGCTGCCTATGATTTGCACTGCCTTTTTTTGTTTGCAATTTATTGCACATGTTTCCAAAGGAAAATCCACCTGCCACCTGATTCTCATAGCTTCCAAATTTGCACCGTTAATTATATGGCTCTTACCTTTTCTTCCACAACCAAACATATTATTCAGGAGTTAAGAGTCTACATTAGGCTATTTTACAAGAGAAACAACAACCAAACATGTATGTAACACAACATTGAAACTAAATAAACAGAGGATCTTTGCCCACCAATCTACCATTCAGTTTTATTGTGTTTCTTTTATTTTGCCAGGTTTAGGTTGAGTTATAAATAAGAGCCCAGATCTTTACAAATGTATCTAAAGTTGCTAAGATCATTCAGGAAGTATGTCTAACCATATCCTCTCTGAAGGTTCGAGGGGAGATCTAGGAAACTACAGACTGGTGAGTCTGACCTCGGTACTGGGAAAGATGGTAGAGTTGCTGATAAAGGACCGCATCATTGATCACCTTGACGGACTCGGGCTGATGAGGACCAGTCAGCACGGTTTTAGCAAAGGCAGATCGTGTGTGACGAACTTGCTGCACTTCTTTGAGGGAGTAAACAGACAGATAGACAAGGGCAACCTGGTCGACATTGTATATCTGGATTTTCAGAAGGCATTTGACAAGGTTCCGCATGAACGACTACTTTGGAAAATTGCAAGTCATGGAAACGAGGGTGAAATACTCACGTGGATTAAAAACTGACTGGAGTATAGGAAACAGAGCGTGGGAGTAAATGGACAATACTCGGACTGGAAGAGCATCACCAGCGGGGTGCCACAGGGCTCGGTGCTTGGACCCGTGCTCTTCAACATCTTTATAAACGATCTGGACATTGGTACGACGAATGAGGTGATTAAATTTGCGGACAATACGAAGTTATTCAGAGTAGTGAAGACACAAGAGGATTGTGAAGATCTGCAACGTGACATAATGAGGCTCGAGGAATGGGCATCAACTTGACAGATGAGGTTCAACATGGATAAGTGTAAAGTAATGCATGTAGGTAACAAAAATCTCATGCACGAATACAGGATGTCCGGAGCGGTACTTGGAGAGACCTCCCAGGAAAAAGACTTGGGAGTTATGATCGACAAGTCGATGAAGCCTGTCTAGATTGCTGCCAACGTTGCCGTTTGTTACAAGGCATTTTGGTGTCGTAGTTGGAGGGGGAGAGATAGAAGGGTCAGCGGGGGGATGGGAGGGATAGAAGCTGCAAGGGTTCTGCTGCACAAGGAATGGGAGTAAGGGATATAAAGATACTGCACAAGGGGATGGGTGAGAGAGGAGAAAATATGTTGTACATGTAGGGGAGAGAAAGGAAATAGGAAGAATTTGGATGTAGGAGAGGAAGGGAGAGATCATTGTACAAGACCTACCCTGAAAACAAGACACTGTCTTAATTTTGGGCCAAAAAAAGGCACTAGGTCTATTTTTCTGGGAAACACGGTAAAGGGGACAATAATGTGTAGTTGGAACTAGACCTCTTCTTGAATGATGCTATACATGATATATCCAGTCTCCAGTGCTAATCCAACTATGAAAGTGTTTATTCTGAAAAATACGAGCCTTCCATCAAGTGTACCATTGGAGAGATTCTTCAGCATCAGACAGATTCTTACACCACACAGGAGCAGTTTAAGCAATGAGTATTTTGAAATGCCTTTTTAAAAAATGTATTTTAATTATTTATTGAAATTTTTCAAAAAATACATTACATAAAATGTTGATACAATGAGACTCCCCACATTAGTTATGTTAGCAAAATCCTGCAATACAATCAAAATAGCTGAGAATATGAATCAAATTCCAAGCTCCCATAACAACCAACAACCATAAAGCCCGCTAATGAGCAGGTTATACATTTCCCACCACAACCCCGCCTTCCTCCTCCTCTGTTGCACCCAGGATTGGTAAGTAATGATAATGACGCCCAATCCAGAGTCAGAATCCAGGGTCAGGAAGCACAGATGAGCCACCCATACCATAGCTTCTCCAATTTATCAGATATTATGGACCAAGTGTCCATCGATTGATCATAATAACCTCTCTGCTTGGCAACCAAAGTTTCCATTTTCCCCAACATATGCAATCTCAAACATTAATCAGCCAGTCCAGGCGCAGTAGTATTTTTCCAGTGACCAGCAATCAAACATTTGGCTGCTGCTAAGCCCAATCTTAACAGTCTAGTGTGCCACTTATAAGGGCAAATATTGTACAATCCCAAGAGACAACTCTTGATTCAGTCCTATAGGGGATTCATTCCATAGTTGAGAATGGCACTATACCTCCAGGGTGTAAATATCTTGGAACAGAAGTAGACCCAATTGTGCCCACCTCTCAAAAACCTTATTTGTCAACCCTGCCAGAAACTGAGGTTCTACTCTCAGTGAGGTCAAAGAAGATATAACCAAATTCTGATTCAACACTTTCACTCTTCCCCCATAACTGTATCAGATGTAGAAAAAAGGGTTAGTTGTCTCTTGAAGCCACTGCCTCTCAGCTAGTGATGACCAAAGTCTATGTTTAAGCTGTCCAGGACCAACCAAACTTCTCTATCTGTACCTCCACTTATGTTCTCCCATTTCCCACTCCAATAGCATTCGAAGCTGCGCAAATTGGGAGTAAATTAGGCACTCCTCTCCCACCCTCTACTCTCACTGCCCACATTACTTTTTGCAAAATACGTGGTGGTCATTTTTGCCATATAAACTGCTTAAATTCAGCATGCAACCACTGGAAAGTATTATCCAGTACTGATATAAGCAACGTTTGGAAAAGAAACAAAAGTCTCGGCAAGACATTCATTTTGAGAACTGCTATTCTCCTCCACCAGGAGAGCCAAATACCATGCCACTTCTGTAAATCTCCTCTAATCTGCCGGATCATTTGGACATAATTCGCTGAATATAAGCAAGTGAGATCTCAGGGGAGATGAATGCCCAGGTTGCGCAACCCAGTGTGGGCCCATCTAAAGGGAAACCTCTCCTTAAGGGATTGAACCTCTCCCTCACCTAAAGTAAGATTCAATAACTCGGTCTTATCAAGATTAATTTTAAATCTGGAAACAGTGCCATATTACTCAAAGGTAGATAATAGGGTAATTCAATGATCTGTTCCTGCCATTGTAATCCCCCGTAGGGTCAAATGGTTCTGAACTAAAATAGCCAAGGGCTGTATGGAAAGTGCAAACAGCAGCGGTGATAGAGGACACCCCTGCTGGGTCGCTCATGCAATAGGGAAGAAATCCGTATACCCCTGATTAATCTGGAAGCATGCTGTAGTGGATGTATAGAGCGCTCGCACCCAAGTACAAAATGGAACCCCCAGGCCCATTCTATGCATAACTGCCCACAAAAACTCCCATGAAACCCTGTTGAAAGCTTTCTCGCTGTCTCTTGCCATCAAAATAGCTTTCTCAGGTCCCCTACAAACTCCCCACATCAAATGAAAGGTATTCCTGATGTTGTCACTAACTTGCCTCCTCTATGAACCCAGATTGATCCTTATGTATCAAACCCGGGAGCACTTTACCCAAATGAAGGGCCAGAAACTTGGCAATAATCTTGGCATCAACATTCAAAAGTGAAATGAGTCGGAAAGACCCACAATTCAATGGATCCCTCCCAGGCTTCAAAAGGAGTGTAATGCCTGCCTCACCTATAGTACCTGGTAGTAAATTACCCACTTGTATCCTGTTCACAACCCTAACCAACATAGGACCCAATAAACCACTGAACCTTTTATAAAATTTAGTTTTGTACCCATCCAGGCCTGGGGATTTGCCATTCTTAGCTATTTTAATGACCCCCAAAACTTAATTAAAAAATATGGGTTCATGAAGGATCTCTCTATTAGTCAGAGCCAAATCAGGTAAGGGCAATGCATTCAAGAATCTCTCAATTGCACCTCGGTCCACCCCACCAGCTGCACTATACAACCCTCGATAGTAATCAGAGAAAGTCCTACTGCAACTTAACCCCCCCCCCCCATCTTTTACTCTTGTTATAGTTGCTTTATCTTGTTTAATATTAATATACCTGGCTAAGCAGGTGCTCGTTTTATTGCTATGCTCATAGATTTGCAATTTAAGCCTCTCCCTCATGTGCTCTAGTTCTGTTATTTGTAGCTGGTGGAGTTTTCCTCTAACTTTCTGCAGCTGTCCAAATACCTGGGAATCCAGAATCTGTTTATGATCTAATTCAAGAGAGAGCAATCACTCCCTCAAATATAAGGAGTAGTGCTCCCACTGTCTCTTAACCCTCACTCCCCAATTAATCAGAACCCCTCTCACTACTGTCTTCAATGCATTCCACAACACCCCATCTGTTACCTCCCCCATATCAGTCTCCAGATAAGTAACAATAGTGGAACGGACCTCCTCCACCACCATAAGAACATAGGAACATCCTATTTGGTATGTTAATGAGAGCTGAAAGTCAAATATCTGCTAGGAATAACAAACTTCTCTTTGTAATGACAGGGGTTGCCATACAACTTATTTTGAAGAATTGAAAGAACTGGGATAAGTTAAATTATACTTTCTGGTGGGAATCCCTTTGTTATACTTTTAAAATGGTTATACAGCAGGGAACATACAGGAAATTTATGGATGTTTGTGAGCTGTTGACTAAATTTTGTAAGGAATGATAACTGACTTTATTTTACTGACCTTAAACATACATATCCAGGGTGGGAGGGAGGAGGGAGGGGTTCCTACTGGAATTGTTTTGGGGAATTTTTAGATAGTTTTTTTGTGGGTATTTATTTTCTTGATTAATAGGTGGGAGGGTGAGGGAAAATAATTGCTTATTACTATATGTAAGTTTATTGTGCTTTTCTTATAATATTATATGTACATGAATTATTTGTATGCACAATTGTAGTTGGAAAATTTAATAAAGAGTATAAAAAAAAAAAGGGACAGACCAATGGTCCATCAAGCCCAGCAGCCCATTCTCATGATGGCCAATCCAGATTCCTAGTACCATTTCATGCTACCAATCCAGGGTATGCAGTGGCTTCCCCCATGTCTTTCTCAATAATAGACTATGGACTTTTCCTCCAGGAAATTGTCCAAATCCTTCTTAAAACCAGCTACGCTATCCACTCTTACCACAACCTCTGGCAACACGTTCCAGAGCTTAACTACCTCTGAGTGAAAAAATATTTCCTCCTATTGGTTTTAAAAGTATTTCCTTGTAACTTCATCGAGTATCCCCTAGTCTTTGTAATTTTTGATGGAGTGAAAAATCGATCCACTTGTACCCATTCTACTCAACTCAGGATTTTGTAGACTTCAATCATATCTCGCCTCAGCCGTCTCTTTTCCAAGCTGAAGAGCTCTAACCTTTTTAGTTTTTCCTCATATGAGAGGTGTTCCACCCCTTTATTATTTTGGTCGCTCTTGTTTGAACCTTTTCTAGAACCGCTATATCACTCTTCCCATTACCTATTTTGTACCACTTCAGTAATCGCTCTTGAGACAGGTACTGAAGACTCACTATAAATATTCTATTCTATATAACATTTATACCCTGCATATATATAACATTTATACCCTGCATATATATAACATTTATACCCTGCATCCGTCTGTCCTTCTGTCCTGGGACAGAAGGACAGACGGATGTAGTACCTTACTGAATTGAACTGTTTTTATGATTTTTTGTAGACTGGACTTTATTTAATTTCATTTGATTTTATGTTAGGGTTTCTTTTTTTCTTGTTTCCTCTGCCTTTTAGATTGTTTTCTATTCTGCTATATATTTTATGTACCCATAGTGACATAGTGATATAGTTATATTCTTCTCTCCTTCCTCTTCCCAACTTATCTGTTATAAAAACATTGTTTTCCTCCCAAACATTTAATTTAGATTGTGAGCCCAAATTGGGACAGAGAGAGTAGTTTTTAATGTCCCTGTTATTTAACCAATTATTACAATGTTTATTATATTGCAAGCAATAAACTCAGAAAACTCTGGTGGTTACCTATTAATTAAATCAAACAAAAAAACACCAATATTTGGTAAGCCAAAATGACAGTGAAGGTATTATTTTATCTCAGGGAGCAAGCCTCAGATCATGGAGTTTTACCCATTCCAGGTTTTCTCAAAGAGACAGACAAATCTGTTCTCTTACTCCTGCTTACATCACCGGCTTGAACCCATCCTCCCTACCTTTAACTCAATTAATTAATTTATTACTTTAATTCATTATTCTTTTAATCTTCTATTAATCAATGGTAAAATTCATTTCCAATTTTTTGTAGCTTAAAGTGCTCAGGACCGGCAGGAGTATGGTTATAGCCTAGAAAAGCGTTGCTAGAGAGACTTTTCCCTGACACAGTGGGGGTGTATTGTATCCCACGAAACGCAGGCCGCATTGGATGATTGAAAGTAACAAGCAACTGCCTTGGTTATCTTAGAGCAGGAGCAAAGCATTTTAAGCTATAAAAAACTGGAAATGAATTGAAGCAGTTTACAGCACAAATGCACTTTTCAATATAGCACTTAAAAGCACCAGTGCACTTTTTCAAGATAAATAAAACTTTTTTCTGTCGGTTCTGTGTTCTGAAAGGAGCTGTAGGTTTTTTATAATAATAAACTTCTCTTTATCTTGACAGGAGTTGCCATACAACTTATTTTAAAGAACTGGAAAAACTGAGACTGGTTAAATTATAATTTCTGATGGGAATCTTTATGCCACATTTTTAAAATGGAACGTATGATTGCCATACAGCAGGGGCATTATAGGAAATTTAAGGATGTTTGGGAGCCATTAACAAAATTCTGTAAGGAATGATTATTATTTTTCCCTTTGAACATACACATCCAGGGTGGGGAATACTTTTAATTTAATTATGGTTGAGAGCAATTGTTGGATATATAGAAGGGGGGGGTTGATACATATATTTGATATGAAATATAATTTGATAAAATTTAAGTGCTGTTAAAGTGTAAAATGTTGGTATAATATGTTGCACTTATTAAAAACATAAGAAGTTGCCTCCGCTGGGTCAGACCAGAGGTCCATCGCTCCCAGCAGTCCGCTCCCGCGGTGGCCCATCAGTTCCATTACCTGTAAGGTGATCCTTTGTCTAAAACCCTTCGATCCCCTTTATCCTTCTATCTATACCCTTTCATAATCCTATCTCTACCTCTGTCTGTATCCCTCAGTCCCCGTATCCTTCAGGAATTTATCCAATCCTTCTTTGAAACCCCGTAATGTACTCTGTCCTATCACAACCTCTGGAAGCCCATTCCAGGTGCCCACCACCCTCTGAGTGAAAAAGAATTTCCTAGCATTGGTTCTAAACCTGTCCCTTTTCAATTTCTCCTAGTGCACCCTTTTTCTTGTAGTTCCCAATAGGCTGAAGAATCTGTCCCGTTCCACCTTCTCTATGCCCTTCATGATCTTGTAAGTCTCTATCATGTCTCCTCTGAGTCTCCGCTTCTCCAGGGAGAAGAGCCCCAGCCTTTCTAACCTGTCTGCATATGAAAGGTTTTCCATACCTTTTATCATTCTTGTCGTTCTTCTCTGAACCCTCTCAAGTATCACCATGTCCTTCTTAAGGTACAGTGACCAATATTGGACACAGTACTCTAGATGCAGGTGCACCATCGCACGATACAGCAGCATAACGACTTCCTTTGTTCTGGATGTAATGCCCTTCTTAATAATACCCAACATTCTGTTTGCTTTCTTTGAGGCTACTGAACATTGTGCCGTTGACTTCATTGTTGTATCCACCAGCACACCCAAGTCTTTTTCAAGGTTATTTTCCCCTAGTACTAATCCCCCCATTTTGTAGCTGAACATCGGGTTCTTTTTCCCTATATGCATGACCTTGCATTTCTCTACATTGATGTTCATCTGCCATTTATTCGCCCACTCCTCCAGTTTGTTCAGGTCCCTTTGTAGGTCTTCACATTCCTCTGCAGTTCTAACCCTGCTACACAGTTTAGTGTCATCCGCAAATTTTATAACTTCACACTTTGTCCCTGTTTTTAGATCATTAATAAATACATTGAACAGCAGCGGTCCGAGTACCGACCCCTGCAGAACACCGCTCGTGACCCTCCTCCAGTCCGAGTAGTGGCCCTTCACTCCTTTAGACTCCTTTGCTTTCTGCCTGCCAACCAGTGTTTAACCCATCTGTATACGTCCCCTTCCACCCCGTGGTTCCACAGCTTCCTAAGTAGCCACTCATGGGGTACCTTGTCAAAGGCTTTTTGGAAGTCGAGATAAATGATGTCTATGGGTTCCCCTTTGTCCATCTGGCTGTTTATCCCTTATTGTTAGCTTTAAAATGAATAAAGATTTATAATAATAAAAAAAGAATAATGAATTAAAATAATAAATTAATTAATTGAGTTAAGGGTAGGGAGGATGGGTTCAAGCTGGTGATGTAAGCAGGAGTAAGAGAACAGATTTGGCTTATATTGTTGGTTTTTTGTTTGATTTTATTATGTTGCAAGCCACATAGAATTGCTGGATATGCGGGCTATAAATATCTAAATAAATAAATAATCTCCAATCAGACTCTAGGCAGATAATATTTAAAAAAGATACATCTAGGCAGATAACAATCTAATATAATAAAATGCTAGGCCGCGCATGCGCACTAAAAAAAACGAGTTCCCTGATCCGTCCCGAAAACACGAGTGCGCATGCGCGCGTTTTACGTCATCACCTACTCTCCACCTTACGCCACCAATCACTGTCATCACCTGCTCTCTACCTCGCGCCACCGATCACTCCTCCTGCACTATGCCACGCCAGGCATGTCCGCAACCGGCCTCGAGCTCCTGGGGGCCGGCGGCGTGAGCCGCCCGGCGGTGCAGTGCTGAGGTCCCGCCTCCGCCAGACCCGGCCCTACACTGAGATCCGTGATCGGGTTGCCATGGAAACCCCGCCGCAGCCTCGCGGCTAGGTAGGGGGACAACAATCGCGCTTATGTTCAAGCCGCCGCCACGACTCCTCTCTCGAACCGCACCAGGATCGAGAGAGGAGCTGCGGCGGGGGCTTGAGCATAAGCGCCATTGTTGTCCCCCTACCTAGCAGGCGGCCTTCCTCACCCGGCCCCACCGTTCCTTCCCTTCAGTTCAGCTCCGCCTATGTTAAAAGGAGCTGCTTTGAAATTGGAGCCCTGCCGCCATCGTAACACGTTCCCTTTGCCGCGGTCCCATATGTCAGAGAAGGAGCGGGACCAAGGCAGAGGGGAATGTGCTACGGCAGTGGCAGGCCTCCGATTTCGACGCGGCTCCTTTTAACATTGGTGGAGCTGCACTGCACTTGATGGAGGGAGGGAAGGAAAGGTGGTTGTGCGCTGTTGAGCCCCTCTTTGCCCTCAGACCCTCTCCTAACTGCTCCCTCCTGTCTCAGACCACTGGGGGGAGGTGCCTGTCTTCAGCTGCCGGGATGGAGGGAGGGAAGAAGAAAGAAGGGGCCCTGGCAAGCAAGTTATCAAAAGCCAACCATAGCCTGGGACCCCTACATGATATGAATAATGACCAGACAACAAAAGGTAAGAAAAATAATTTTATTTTCTGTTTTGTGATTACAATATGTCAGATTTGAAATGTGTCTTGAGGGAGGCTGCTGCCACGGCTTTGGACAGAGGGGTACCATTTTCGTGGGAGCCGGTCTTCGGAGAGGCTTGGGACGTGGGGACGGATGCGGGAGGGGCTGCCGCTGCGAAGGGCTTTGGTGGGGGAGCCAGCCAGACCGCAAGTGTGGGGACGTTGTAAGCGCGGATTGGTCAAGGAGCCGCCGCTGCTGAGGCTTTGAAATTGCTCTCCCACCGTCACTCCCTCCCGCCCCGGCTCTGCCTCTGCCCCTGCCCAAGTTCAAAAGCAGGAGACATCTAGCACCCGTTAATCTAACGGGCTTAAACACTAGTTTTTAAAATAATACATCAAAGTTATCAGCAAATTTAAAATAAATCAATTAAAATGAGGTTTTAAAAATTTTCAAAAGATATATGAAGAAAATTCAGTAGGAAAATAATTTCAAAGTTTGGTTCCTACATAGTCAACTCATCAAGGACTTCAGACAAATATATTTACTGGTTGAATAAATGAGCTTCAAAGAATGCTGGAAACAAGAAGCAATTCTATTTACTGGAAAGGATAAATATCTTAATAAACTTAGGTCCCACACCATATAACATTTTATATATCAATGTAACCACTGAAAATGTATTCTATTCTCAACCATCAACCAATGCAATTGATTTAAAAATGGAGTCACCCGATCATATTTCTTAACTTTGAATATCAGACACGCCCATGTGTTCTGAAGCAATTGCAACCTATATTTCAACTTCAATGTAATACCACAGTACAATGAATTGCAATAAATTAGCTGGGGTAAAATAATTGCCTTCACTATTGTTTGAAAACTATTAATAGAAAGGATTAAATGTATTGCACATAGTTGACGTAATCTAAAACAACCAGGACGCAGGAAGTCATCATGCCATTGTATCGAGCTATGGTGCGTCCACATCTGGAATACTGCGTTCAATATTGGTCGCCGTACCTCAAGAAGGACATGGCAGTGCTTGAGAGAGTCCAAAGGAGAGCAACGAAATTGGTAAGAGGGCTGGAACACTGCCCATACGCCGAGAGGTTGGATAGGCTGGGGCTCTTCTCTCTGGAAAAAAGGAGGCTCAGGGGAGATATGATAGAGACCTTCAAGATCATGAGGGGCATAGAGAGGGTGGATAGGGACAGATTCTTCAGGCTGAAGGGGTCAACAGGCACGAGGGGGCATTCGGAGAAACTGAAGGGAGATAGGTTCAGAACAAATGCAAGGAAGTTTTTCTTCACCCAAAGGGTCGTGGACACTTGGAATGCGCTACCGGAGGAAGTGATCAGGCAGAGTATGGTACAGGGATTCAAACAGGGATTGGACGGATTCCTGAGGGATAGGGGGATCGTGGGATACTGAGAGAGGTGTTGGGATGTAACACAGGTATAGAAAGCAAACCAAGTAATAAGTATAGAAATCCAACCAGGTTGTGCATGTGCAAGACCGGAGGGTTAGGACTTCGATGGGAAGATAAGACTCAATGGGAAACCAAGGTGGCAAGGGGGCCCCTTCTGGTGACTCAGACAGGCCGTGACCTGTTCGGGCCGCCGCAGGAGCGGACTGCTGGGCAAGATGGACCTGTGGTCTGACCCAGCGGAGGCACTGCTTATGTTCTTATGTTCTTAATTCATTAACTTGGTTCTCAAAGGTCAAATCATAATCCAGTATAATACCCAAAATCCTAGATTTCTCCTCAACTATAAGTATCTCGCTGGTAGACAATGCTATTTTTTTCTAACCCATAAAACTTTGTGGATTGCCAAAATAAACAAAATATACATAAAATATGTGAAAGATATGTCTAAGTCTGATTTGAATTCACCAAACTGGGGTTAATTGGGGGACCATCATTGAAATTCACTGTCCCCTCACCACCCTAATTAATGCAATTGAAAGTAGGGGGACCCGGATAATGTTTGGAGGAGTTACTACAGTGGTTTTTAACACTTTAAGCACATAAGTTTATTACTTCACCTCTGGGGAACAACATCAAGACCATACCATCCGATACACAAGATAAGTAACCTTATGTTGGAACTTTGGAACTTTGGAACTTTCAATTGCATTAATTAGGGTGGTGAGGGGACAGTGAATTTCAATGATGGTCCCCCAATTAACCCCAGTTTGGTGAATTCACCAGTCACGGGTGTTGGTTCTGAGATATTCACTATATTTAATTTAGAATTTATAAAAACACTGTGATTATAGTATAGAAAGGTTTAAAATAATATCACAGTTCAAGAAGTATATCTCTCCTTATAAAAGTGACTATTAAGTCTGATTTGAACATATGGTGCTAGATGCCCAAAGTTGACAGCGGGAAAATGTCCAATCTCGAAAAATACATCTAAAATATATTTTTTTCAAGAATCGTCTATCTGGACGTTCAGGCTATTGTTCGTCCAGACCACCTTGGCCACCCAGACATGACAATAGAGCAGTGGGGTACCTTACAGGGCACTGCTGTGAACTTCACAAAAAGGGTGCCACATAAACATCTCACCAGAACTCCCTTATAGGTTATGGTGAGCCCCCCAAAACACCCTCAAACCCACCTGTCTAAAACCCTTATAGCTGTAGCCCTTATAGCTGCAGGTGCCACCTATATGGCAATACAGTAAGGTTTTGGTGGGCGCACATGTTCCACATGTGGTTAGAGTGGTTTATGGGTCTGGGTCCTCCTTTTTATGGTTTACTAGCCCACCCCGAGGCTATTTAGGAGACCTGTGTGCAGCTTTACTAGGCTTTCCTATACTAGGTGCTGATGTTCTGGAGACAGGTATATATGATTTTATTCCAATCTTTGTGGGGGGGTGAGGGGGTCTTTACTTTATCTCTGTGGTGGTTAGCTGGTCACTTTTTGGCACTTAGACCTGTTTTTACATCATCTAACTGGCAACATATAAGTTCCATCCAGGAAGTCTAATAAAACATTTGATTATCCCTGTAGAATGACTAAGTGTAGGTCGGCCCACATCCCACCTCAATCACTCCTCCAAATACCCCCTTTAAGCTTTAGGCACACAGCAGCATTTAGAGGCCTAATAAGTCCCTGTATAAAGGCAAAAAATAGGTTTGATTATTGGCACTTGGATGACCTGTCTTTTAGAACTCCAAACACTCCAAAGCCAGCAAATAGTTCTCCCAGACCAATATGCAATGCCCAATAACAGGCCATGCAGCAGCTATTTTCCGCTCCACAACTGAACGTCAGGATACAGTCTTGGTGGTTTTCTTCATCATACAGTAAACCGTTTGCCAAGGGCCCGCCAAGTCCGTCGCCCTGGAAGAGGCTGTCTGTGATGTTTGTGTATGCAGACCCTCACAGCCCAGATCTTATAGAGCCAGCCACGCATCCGCCATCATGTCCATCTTCCAGGACTTCACATTGTCACCCCTAGGCACCTAATCGGCTTGGTTAGGGCATTTGGGCTGTGACAATATTCTCCCCAGCGTGCCCTCTGTAGCTTGAGGGTCCCCCTCAGGACTTTATCCAAACTAGGCAACTGCCTAACAGTGCAGGTTCAAGTAAGTGAGGCAGTCTTTCCAAAAACAGACACCTAGTCAGAATGGCTTCAGAATAAAATAAAGATTTATTCAGGCCACCGGCCAGATAAGTTTCAACTCTTGGGTTATGTTTCTTGCATACACCACAAGCAAGGTTCATGAAATGCATTCAACAAATAGTCTTTGCATAAGAAAACATTTTTAAACTTCTCAACCTCCAGTTTACTACACTGGCATGGTTCAAAATGAAAAGCAAAAAAGCAGCAAAAAAACAAAATAAAGACTTCACAATAACCAATGAATCCTTGGCTATGCTTTCTAGCAGATTTTAATTGCTGTACTGATAATCTGGGTTTGATAAGGCAGTTTCTATCAACTGTGCTCATGAAATCTTTTAGCAAAATTATTTTGGTGATATACAGCTTTCACCAGTTCTTTAGGAGACAGAGGATATCTTATTGTAGAGTAACAGATAAGTTTAACAGCATGAGCTATACAGCTTGCAGCTCCAGCTCTGCTTTCAGTAGCCGTGGAAATCTTACTGAGTTAACCCAGCTGCACACAGCACACTAATCAGCACCAATGTGGGAAAGAAAAACTGACTTCAATGTAAGGCAAAATTCAAAACTCTTTCTCATCTGAGTAACACTCTTCAAAAGTATTGTGCTTTCACACACAGGGAACAAGACCCAAATATCAGCAAACTGGAAAGTTAGATGCAAATCCAAACTTACAGATTTAGCTGATCTGCATGGCTTCAGCTGGTTCCTGAATTACTGGTAAGCCTGTACCAATCTCCATAGCTTCAGGCAGTGAGAGAAACTCTGTCCCTAGGCAGAGAGGAGATTCTTCCTCTTCCTGCATAACCCAGTCAGAGGGGTAATCTTTGGAAGGAGACTCACACTGGACTTTAGCTGGGCTTCTGGTCTGTTTGTGCTCAGACCAACTCTCTTTGCCCTGCCCCCAGCTTCCTTCCTGGTCTGCAGCTTCCTTGTCTCTGAGGCTCTTGGAACTCTGCCTTCCTGTGTTCCTGCCTCTCTCTCCTTGTCTGTAATCTGACCTCTCTTTTCAAGAGCTCTAAGCCATGCCTCCTGAGCCAGGGCTGGAAAGCAGACTCAAGCATTTCTCTGGCAGGTTTCCTTCCCTTGCTTGTAACAGTACTCCACCTTAAAGGGACAGGACTACATACCTGCCACAGTGCAAATCCTGGCTATTCAGAGGCAAAAACTCTGAATTAGCTCTGGATTTGTCACACAATTCACCATCATCTAAAGGCCAAAAGGAAACAGCCACCAGTAGCGATGTTCCTCTGACCGCAACACTTGTGTCACTTCTTGAAAAGACCTTCCCTTTTGTAGAGTAGCCAAAGCCAAATTCTGGTACCATTCCACTGAAACTGCAGATTGTGCCGTGCAGCCTGCAGGATCCGCTTCTTAAGTAAATAGTCTCCAAAACACGCTATAATGTCCTGAGGGCCCACAGGTCTAATGGGACCCAAGCTTCTATGAGCCCACAAAAGAATAATAGTCTCAGGCCCCACAGACTCTTCTGCTCCCAATAACTGGCTGCAGAACTCCTGCACGACATGTTTACAAGCCTTGTGTTGATCTGTTTCTGGTATGCCTTGAATCTCAAGTTATTACACCAAGATCTATTTTCTAGATCTTCAATTTGCACTTGCAATTCCACCAAACTGACGCCATCTGCTCCACCACAGTCTTGGTCTCTTCCAAGTTCATAGCAAGGCGAGACACATGTTCCTCTGAAATGGTAACCCGGCCACCCAAATTGCCAACCTCCACTTTAAGTTCTGCCAGGGCTGCCTTTACATCGTCCCGAACTCCCACCATTTCATCCTTAAGTTCCCAAAATCATGACTCCATAGTTCTCTGTAAATATGCCGTGTCTGCAGGGTAGTAGTTGTTGAGATCCCCTGCGGAGTTATCTCGGGCTGCTGCACCATCTTGTTCTGCGCTGCCGGTGACCTGGGAGAATCTAAATGCATTTGCTCACTCACTGTGCCATTAAATTTTAATTTTTCTAACTTCTTGTGGCTCGCCATACACTTATTCAGTACTTGACTGTCAATTGGATATTTTAAACGCTCACGGGAAGCTTTGTGACGTATTTGCTCAAGCCCCATTTTGAAATGCTTTTAATGCTCAGATCCAATATGAAAATTCATTTGAAAATAAAGTACTCGTAATGTTCATATAGTTATAATTAAATAAACAAAGTAACTATTAACTACCTAGTTCATTTTTTTTTAGTAACTAGTAAAGTAATTGTTTACATTTAGTGAAGAGTAACTGAAATCAGTAACTAGTTACTTTTTATCCATGTAACTAATAACGATAACTAGTTACTTTTTTACAATAACTAGCACAGCACTGAGCATCTGATATGGGAAAGATTATCAGAGCATCACACAGGTATCTTAAATAGCCTGGGGGTGGGCTAATGAGCCTTAGAGAGGAGAACCCAGGCCCATAAGACACTCTAACCACTACATTTATGGTGGAATGTGTGAGTCTACCAAAATCTTACTATACTGCCATATAAGTGCTACCTGCATCCATAAGGGCTTTTGGGGTGGGAGACAGGTAGGTATAATAGGTTTGGGGGGAGTTTAGGAGGGATCATCATAAATTATAAGGGGGTTATGGTGAGATGCATATCTGGTACTCTTTATGTGAAGTTCACAGCAGTACCCTCTAAGGTGCCCCTATTGTTCTATTGGGTTGGCTATGTGACCAGTCCATTACAATACTGGCCCCTTCCACATCCAAATGGTCTAGATTTGGATGTTTTTAACTTGGATGTTTCTGTGGCCTCACACTTTCTACCATAAATGTAGTGATTAGAGTGTCTTATGGGCCTGGGTCCTCCTCTCTAAGGCTCATTAGCCCACCCCAGGCTACTTAAGACCTGTGTGATCCTTTTCTAGGCTTTCCCATAGGTATGTACTGTTGTATTCATATTGTGGGGGTGGGTGTGAGGGGGATAGTGACCACTAGGAGAGTGTGTGGGGGTCATTACTTAATCCCTCCAGTGACCATCTGGTCAGTTTGGGCAATTTTTTGGCACTTAGATATGTCTAGCTCTGAATGTTTTAAGTTTCATCTAGGACAGTGTTTCTTAACATGCCAGTCAGGTTTTCAGGATATCCACATTGAATTTGCATAAACTTGATTTGCATACATTGCCTCTATTATATGCAAATTTCATTCATGCATATTCATTATGGATATCTTGAAAACCTGACTGGCAAAGGGGTACTGCAGGACCAAGTAGAGAAACACTGATCTAGGACATCCTGCAAAAGGTTTGATTATTGGCGTAAAACATCCAAGTCCACAACCTGCCCAAACCCACCCAAAACATACCTCTAACATGGCCCTTTCTGAGTTGAACGTTTTAGAATGTGAATGTCCCACAAAATGTCTAAGTTCTTGTTTCGATTGTTGGCACTTAGAAGTTTTGTAGAGAAAAAATGTCTAAGTGCTGATTTGTGGACATTTTTTGTGTTTTGAAATGCTACAAATAATTTTAAATAAATAAAATAAATATTTTACCAAAGGAATACCCAAAAATGTATTTTGAAAAACTTGCCACACAAGGTGTTGTTGTACACTGAATAGAAAGTAAAGGGATTAAAAATAATAATAATATCTTTACTGGGGCAAACAGTATAGCCAGAGCGCAACAAACACATGCTCTCCGAAGAAAAAGACAAGAATCCAGAACAGAAGTAAACACAAGAGGTCCAATCAAAGGAAGAAGCACCAGTAAGCAGCCTGCAGTGCTCAACCGCACCATAGCAAACTGGCAGCTCATTTTCAAGAACCCAACCCAGGCTAAGAGCCACCCAGCATCCTTTCATCCATTCCCTAATCTAGAAAAGAAAAACCCAAGAATCACCACCAGACATACACCATTCATTCCACTCACACACACCCCTCCCCACCCACCCCAATGCCACAAGGTCCATTTTATTTCTATGGGTCTTGCTGCAGATAACATGTGCTAATCTTTAGTAAAAGACTTCCTAAGCAACCTGTAAGCAAATTAGTAATTTGACTGGCTATCCACTTTCCGATACATATCTAGTATTGCTCTTGGTTTTCTATGATTAAGAAAAAGTTCTGTTGTTTATACTTATAAAAGCCTCCCTTCTGTACTTTACTACTAGGCTGATTAGCAACTCTCTTATTAGTTCTGTACCTTGATTATGCTCCAGAGAAGCAAAGCAGGCTGGATTCTGATTGCAAGGGATGGAAGACATATTTTCTATTGGTGTGGGTAAGACTTGTGGTTTGTGAGCTGTGATAACACGTTCTGTGTATTCTTGTTGCCTGGGAAACCAAATGCTCCTATGACATCATCATTCCAGGATTTCTTTAAAGATGACATCATAAAAAAATCTTTAACTTATGCGCAAGAACACATCCAGCTAAAATTCGAATATCAGTTGTATCCAATTTTATAATATGAGGTATGTCAAATATATATTGTTAAAAAAAGGGGGATTAAGTAGGGAAGCTTTAGATGAATCTCTAAATAGGAGATTAGTAAAATAGATATAAGAACATAAGCAGTGCCTCTACTGGGTCAGACCCGAGGTCCATCGTGCCCAGCAGTCTGCTCACGCGGCGGCCCAACAGGTCCAGGACCTGTGCAGTAGCCCTCTATGTATACTCCTCTATCCCTTTTTCCAGCAGGAAATTGTCCAATCCTTTCTTGAACTCCAGTACCGTACTCTGTCCTATTACATCTTCTGGAAGCGCATTCCAGGTGTCCACCACGTGCTGGGTAAAGAAAAACTTCCTAGCATTCGTTCTGAATCTGTCTCCTTCCAACTTATCCAAATGCCCTCTTGTTCTTTTATGTTTTGAAAGTTTGAAGAATCTGTCCCTCTCTACTCTCTCTATGCCCTTCATGATCTTGTAGGTCTCTATCATGTCTCCTCTGAGTCTCCTCTTTTCCAGGTAGAAGAGCCCAAGTCTCTCCAATCTTTCAGCGTATGAAAGGTTTTCCATGCCCTTAATCATTCATGTCGCTCTCCTCTGGACCCTCTCAAGTATGATATAGAGAAAATGAAACTGATCTCCAAAAGTATTGTAGAATTATATCAGCTTACTTATATATCTTGTGAAATTCACATACACTCAGAAATGTGTAATCTGGCCAAGAACCAAAGCTCTTATAGCCAGACCCACCACTGTGTATGGAATGATATACTGTAATGATTTTACATATAAGTGCACTTATTCATTTGTGTGTTTATAAAATAGGAAAAAAAAACCTATCACTTAGCTTCTGGAAAGTAATAGGTCCCGACATGGACCATGTTTCGAAAAACTTTGTCAAGGAACCCAAAAAAGAGCTTCTAAGATCCATAAGTCCCTTTTCAACCTCCCGGGGAGACCCATTGTCTCGGGGATAGGTTCAGTTTTGGAACCTCTATCAGAATTTATAGATTCCTTTCTGAAACAAGAGGTCCCAAAAATTAAATCATACATCAGAGACTCTACAGACATGATCACTTTTTTGGATCAGATACAGGAGGTTCATTCCAATGCCCTTTTACTTACTTTGGACATCACTGCATTGTATACAAACATTCCCTAGACAGCAGCAGTAACCATCATTAAGCTGCATTTGGAACAGATGGAACTATCAGATAACAGAATCAATTTGTTACTTCAGTTAGCACAGATAGCCCTGAGCAAGAACTATTTTAAATTTGGATTAGATTTTTATGTTCAAGTGAAAGCCAAAATGGCTCCCTCGATAGCATGCCTTTATGTAGCAAATTTTGAGAATCTTTTTCTATATCCATCAGATCATTTTAACAAAATGTTATGTTGAAAAGATATATTGATGATATTTTTGCTAGTTGGACAGGCTCTCAATCAGAACTAGATGCATTTTTGATTTGGATCACCATCTGCGATGCCATTTTACAATTCAGAGCACAAGTCCATCACAAACAGATTTCGTTCCTGGATTTAATGATTACACTTCATGAAGGGTCTTTCTCCACTACCATATATAGAAAACAGACTGACAGAAACAATCTGTTACAATATGATAGTTTCCATCCTAAACATTTAAGAGACAACATACTGGCAGGACAATTTCTGAGACTTAAAAGATTGTGCACATCAGAGGAGGAGTTTGTCACTCCAGCGCATGATATGATTCTCAGGTTTCAAGACAGAGGTATCCTAAATCAGTTGTTAAGAAGGCGTACAAACGTGCAGTAAGAACTAATCGAACAACTCTTTTACAACCTCAACAGCATGAACAAGAATCTATTGTCTGTGTACTACCCCACTCTCATCATGCGTTTAAGATCAAGTAGATTATAAAAAAACATTGGAGCATTATGCAGTATCATACAATGTTCCAAGACTTACCAAGATTTGCATTCTCTAAAGGTCAAAATCTCAAACAGCGTTTTGTCAGATCTCAATATTTACCCCTAGGGATACCAGCCATCATAGCGGCCACACTCCATGTGGCAATTGCAAGTATTGTCAGTACCATTAGCTCAACTGTACCATTAGTGTACCATTAGCGTACCATTAGCTCAACTGCAAGTACCTGATTGGTTAAAAAAAAAGCAGAATCTATGTCCTCTAATTGCATTACCCAAGGGGTGGTATACATTATCCAATGCCCTTGTTTGTTATAATACATCTACTACTCGCAGTATTAAACTGAGAATTGCTGAGCACTTGAGCAAGATCCATACCAGCAAGATGGAAGCTCCACTAGTCCAACATTGGACAGATAAAAAGCACGATACTGATGAGCTCCGGTTCTCCATTGTGGATATACCGATATTACATAGGGGAGGTTACCTGGCCCGCATTTTGTGGACACGAGAACAACGGTATATTTTTAAATTACATACTTTACACCCCGATAAACTTATTTAGAATGGCAGGCATTTTTGTAAATTTTGTTTTTCACATCTGTTTTTAAACCTGGTAGTACGTCAAGCTCAGCTGTTCTTCACGTCTTCCCTTTTACGGGATGATATCACCGTACGTCATTTTAAAAAATCAGTGGCGTCATCAGAGAAACGGAAGAGCAAATGAAGGCAGTAGAGGCCGCGAAACAGCGTGTTTACAGTGCTGCGGCGGCTGCTGGAGGCAAGAGTTTTGACAACCGCGGGAAGGGAAGGGGGTGGCGGCGGCGGCAAAGGACTAAGGTAGCCGGCCAGACCGCGAGAAGAGTGGTCTGAGAGGAACCCGGGACCGTTGCAGAGGCTCGTTGCACAGTGTAAATACAGTTGCTCAGTGTGAGGCTTCCTTCGCTCTTCCGGGTCTGCATTATGACTCCTCAACGCGCCATCTAGCGCATGCGCAGTCGTGCGGCCACATCTCGACAGAAAAGGGATCAGGGAACACGTTTCGCTACTGCGCATGCGCAGGCTAGCATTTTATTATTTAAGATAGGCAGTGGAGCAGCTGAAGCGTCTTGCTCTTCTCACACTGTGCAGTTTAAAGACAATAGACTGTTTTCAGTCCAATTCTTTATATGTGAGTTTGCAAACCATTGGACCCCTGAGGAAGGTGTGTTCGCCGAAACACGGACCGTGTAGGGTCCAGTTGGATTTTTATCACAATATTTTTTAGCATTGTACTTTTTAAATTGAATTTTCATGGTTTTATATGTCAGTGTTTAATAAATTATCTCCAGAACATCTGTATCCACAGTTTTTGTTTTTATAGCATTATAGAAACATGATGGCAGATAAAGGCCAAATGGCCCATCTGCAGTAACCATTATCTCTTTCTCTCTCCGCGAGATCTCCCTGCTTAATTTCTCTTCTCTTTCCTAACTGCTTCTTACTAAAAAAAAACAAAAAACAACCCACCAAATTCTCTGTCCTCTGCTAAATTATATTTCTTCTTCCTTCTCATAGGAAAAAGAGTAAGACTTATAGTACCACCTACCCCTCCACCCCACCAATCCCAGGGAGAACCAAATAATCAAGACTACTTAAATCAATTCACTTTGCGACCAGTCAAGATTACTTTTATTCAATGCATTCACTGTGGTGCTTTAATTCCAAGACATACTATTTGGAGGCTTAAGGCATGCCACATCTGTCGTCAACTTGCTAGGTTTAAGGAGGAGCTCTGCAAACTTAAACAGGAATTGAATACAATTAAAGCAGCTTCCATTACTCCACAAAATTATACCAACTTACCACATCTACCTCAAAGAATAAAACCACCCAGGAATAAATGGGTCACAGTGTGGCTCAGGAAGACTGTGACAGGTAACACAGAAACATCCACCTTCACAAATATTACCTCTACAGAATTCCTTTGCTCCACTTGTGCATTGTGATACTCAAGAAAACAGAATTGAGGTGGGACTGAAACCAGTGAAGATAACTCAAGAGAGAAAGTGCACCCTAAGCACAAATAAAAAAGCCCAAAACAGAAAACTATTGCTGCTGGGGGATTCCATCATCAGAGGCATTAACCTTGGAACACTGGGCAAGGAGATCAAAATAGTGAAATGCCTTCCAGAATCCTTGGCTACCAGGAGTTCCAGGCAAATACTGACTATAATTAAGGAAGAAACTAAGGATTTTAACACCAATGTTGTTATCCATCTGGGAACAAATTACCTGGCTTGAAACCTTTTGTAAAGACTGTAGCTTTTTCAGAAGTACTGCCTGCATATGGAAAGGGAAAGCAAAGAGTAAAAAACACAGTGGACTTCAATAGATGACTCAAAGCTTGGTGTCATTAAAAAGGCTTTACGTACAAGGGTGGATGGGGAAATATATGGAAAGACAAGAGACTATATTGTAATGATGGGGTACATCTTATTATAGCAGGAAAAAGAAACCTTGCTGAGAAATTTAGACAATATGTTTCTAGGCATTTAAACTAGAAAGTAGGGGTGGCTTATGTATTAAATACAATTATGGAGGCCACCCCCAGCAAAAGACAAGATGTGATGGTAGTATAGGTAGCAACGTAAACAATATTAGCAACTCACTTCTTAGCAATGTAACAGGAAGTGAAATAAACATAAATCTATATGAAAAACAAGTTTACCACTGAAAGATAGCTGGAAAGCAATGACCACAAACGCTCGCAGTCTAAGCAACAAAGTTCATGATCTACAAGCCCTGATGTTAGAGGCAGACCTGAATATTGTTGCTATCACAGAGACACGGTTCAGTGACTCCCATGGATGGGATGCAAACATACCGGAATATAATCTTTTTAGGAAGGACAGAGATGGTCAAAAAAGTGGAGGAGTAGCTCTCTATGTAAAGATCAATATCCAAGCGACTGAAATGCAGGGGACCTGGGAAGAGGAAGAAGTGATATGGATCGCTTTGAAAAGAGAAGATGGAACTTCTATCTATGTGCATGCAGTCTACAGACCTCCAACTCAATCGCAGCAAATTGATAAAGATCTGATTGCAGATATCCAAAAGTGTAACCAGCAGAAGAAAGGAGGTGTTGATACCTCTGTATAAGTCATTGGTGAGGCCACACTTGGAATATTGTATTAAGTCTCGGAGGCCCTAGCTGGAAAAGATATAAGACTTGAAGCGGTCTAGAGGAAATATGGCAGAAACTGCTAACAGGATGGACTGCTAATTTGGTTGAATGGCTTCAGTGGGAAATGAATGAAGTTGAATGCTACATTTGATGAATGTTGAACCAGTAAAAGGGGTGATTAATAGGGGAGAATGGAGTTTGCATCTGGATCTTCAGAGGGTATTTAAAGTTTATTTATTTATACTACTCTTGCAGCCTGATAGCATTAAATGGACTTTTCTAACACTCACCGTAAAACATATCATGGTGGACATTGTCCTCAGAGCCAGTTACTGTAACTCACTTCTTGGGGGCTTCTAAGAGCTACTTACTGCTCATTTTCACTAGAGTTAGTCCCTGTAACTTTACACTGTGAGGGACCATTGTTTCCAAGTTACTGTAATGCCAAATCATTTTGTTCCATTTCTTTTCATTTATAAAAGGCTATTTTAGATTCTTTAAGCTAACCAAAGTGGCATCTATGGAGGTCCCTGTGAAAGGTTACTCAGACACAATAATTAGAGACTTGAAGAAAGCAACAGGGTTTATTCAGCATATATGCGACTCCCGAGCACCAAGTTGGCAGCTTCAGAAGTCCCGAAACCAGGAAGTTACAGAGATATTTATTCATTTTTTTGGCTATGCAACTGAATTCTAGAAAAAACTTTTCACGTGTTAATTTTCTTAACAATCATTGGTCCTAAGCTCACACTAGCAGGTCACTTATCTAAGCCCTGCAGTCTTTCTGTTACATGTCCAGGAGGGCGGAATACAATATCGTGTATGCTGAGATAACCATAAGAAGCTAAAATGCCCAAGCTAAAACACCCAGTGCAGGCAGGCTAGAACACGAGATAAGTTAGGTCTGCAGTAGAGAATGACATGGTGACAAAATTCATTACCGTTCCCGTCCCCGCGGATAACCATGGTAAACCATCTTCATGTCATTCTTTAAGGAGAAAGGGAAGAATCAGAATATGAATGGCCACAACCACTGACCCTCAAGCTTTGCTTTGAAGAATGCTGGTGTAGAAGGACTGAGGCTGAAATAGACACAAAAAAATGACATGGGATTATTTCCCGCGGTTATCCGCGGGGACGGGGACGGTGGTGAATTTTGTCACCGTGTCATTCTCTACTCTGCAACTAAACATAATTCAGCATTTTATTATAGAGAAAACTTAGTTCAGCACTCAGGAAAACCAGTCCCAGACTCCTTCACCTGTAATAACTATATTACTGGGGCCAGCAAGTCACTAACAATGCATCAGGGGTATTCATTGTATCTCCAGAGCCAAATTGGTCACTAACTGACTCTGAAGGACAATGCAGTGCTGCATTTTAGCGGGATTGTTGTTCTCCAGAGCACTGCTGTACAGTATGCCAGTGTTTTTCACCTCTTCTTTCCAAGTTAACTTATTAAGAAAGGGATTGTATCTTTAATAATTATTCTGAACAGCCCTCGGCAATACCACTTATGAGGCTGTGGTATTCTGTAGTTGAGGTTGCCCCCATCTTTATCCTCATCAGTGCCTCAGCTGAGGTGTGCAAGGATGGAACTGTGAACCGATGCATGCTTGCAGTCATCACCTCAACCCTGTCTCCACTTGCTTTGTATTTCCTGTTTGAAAAGGAAACCCACAGGAGTAGAGGACAACAATGTCGTTAGGACAGTGAGCATTCTCAGGCTTATGACTACATACTTAGAATTTTATTGCTATGATTTTCTCCAAAGAGCAGCACCATGAAGTGAAAGGAAGGGAAAGTGGTGCAAGGACATGAGATGTGTACAGGCCATGTTTTTCTTTAAAACTTGAATGTTGATGCTGTGATTTATAGTTTATCCAGCATGAGCAGATGAAATAATTTCAGAAACTAATATTTTTACATTCACACAATAGGGGATGATGTGAACCAGGAGAAGCGAGATCTACATCCTGAGACCTACACAGAGACATCAAAACAAGTTGTAGAGACTGTGATAGAGAAATCACAGGATAGCCTACCTTGTTCTGAGAAGATACAAGGTGAGACTGAAGGGTGTTGGAGAATCCCTGCAGAATTCAGGAATGAACCAGCTCCCAAGTGTGTAAGAAGTTTCAGTAGACTGGCAAACTCAGTTATTCTGGAGTGGGAAGTGCTACCTATCCATCCTGAATGTGAGACTTCCTTGCTCCATCCACACCTGGAAAGGCCACAGCCATGCACTGAAATTTCAGGAATGTCAAACAGGGGCTCTTTCCAACTATTTTGAAAACATCTGAAAACTTGGCTATTTTCAAAGTGTTAAATTCTGCTTCTCCCCTTACTATTCCACAATCATATTGTATTTGTTCTCTTTGCTAATTTTTGTAAACCGTGCCGAGCTCTATTGTTTATAGAGAAGATGCGGTATAAGAGGGCTGTTCAAAAAGTATCAGACCTTTATTCATAAAAAATACTCGCATTAAGATACAACAATCTTATACTAATCTCCTTCAAAGTAGTCCCCTTGGGCTGCTACACACTTCTTCCAACAGTTCTTCCACTGTCGCAAGCAGCGCTGGAACGCTTCTTTTGAGATTGCTCACAACTGGTCCGTTGCATTCTACATGATGTCTTCTATTGACTGAAATCTGGTCCCTTTCAGGGGCATTTTCAGCTTGGGGAAAGCCAGAAGTCACACGGAGCTATGTCAGGAAAGGGAGCCTGAGGAATCACAGGTGTGTTGTGTTTGGTCAGGAAACTCTGTATCAAATGTGAAGAATGGGCAGGTGCGTTATCGTGATGGAACTGCCAATTGCCTGCTGCCCACAGGTCCGGCTGTTTGCTTCTCACAGCATTAGGAAGGGGATGCAAAACCTCTTGGTAGTACCCCTTGGTGATTTGATGATCCTGCATCACCAGGGTCCTCACTTGGTCAATGAGGACCCTGGATCTCATTTCTGGATATTGAGGGCCTACCAGAACGTGCTTCACTCTCCACTGATGTGCGGCCATCTGTGAAGTGGTTGTACCATTCCTTTATCTGTGTGGTGCCTATTGCTTCGTCCACAAAGGCCTGTTGAATCTTGCACATCATTTCCACTTAGGAATCGCCAAACTTTACACATAATTTAATGCAGTAGAGTTGTTCAACTTTTTCTGTCATTTTGTCAAAAATGAAAATCGGACGGTGCTCACTTATACTTCCTCACTCATCAAAAGTCTGCCGGCGACTGACAGCTTCTATAGACAGGAAAAAATTCAAGCATGTGCATTAGGATCGCCTCCCTAGCTTTATTTGTTTACGCAAGAAAAATTAAGGTCTGATACTTTTTGAACAGCTCTCATATAAGGTTTAGTTTACTTTAGTTTAGGGTGAGGATTCACTGGCAGAAGCATGTGAGTTCCAGATCCTACCAGTGTCCTGAGTGTGAGAAGAGTTTCAGCCAGAATTCCACCTTGAAAGTTCACCAGTGCACCCACACTGGAGAAAGGCCCTATTCCTGCTTGGACTGTGGAAAGAGTTTCTGAAATTCAGACCAGCTGAAAGTGCATCAGAGGACTCACACAGATGAGAAGCCCTATCAGCGTGTGGAATGTGGAAAGAGCTTCAGTGACAACTCAAGCTTTGTCCAGCATAAGAGGATCCACACAGGTGAGTGACCTTACTCTTGTGTTGGATGTGGGCGAAGCTTCTGGCACAGCTCCAACCTTATAGTTCACCAGAGAACCCAAAGGGACTTGGATTAAAACTTTTGCTACATTCAGTGGTAATATCATAGGCCAAAGGTTTTCAACTCAGTCCTCAGAGCACATCTAGCCAAGCACTGGGTTGAGAATCCCTGCTGTGGACCCTTTTTTCTCCCAAATGGAGGACACTGGGACATTGGATAACATCACACAGTGCTCATTCAGATCATTCAGTAGTCTACATCAATCACCATCCTGGTGAATCCATTGCTTTTCTTTCTTCCAAGTTCTTTAGGCTTATTCCAGTGACTTTTGCAACACCTTATCTCCTTCACAAAATACGTGCCCATTTTTATGCCTTAGGGTTAAATTTTCCATTAGCAATGTTGTACTGAGACCTGATAAACTGAGTGGTACCATGCTTTTACCTCTAGTACACCAGGCTGTTCTGTGGCATAGCACATGCTTAGCCGTGAAAGGTAATATGGTTAGGATATTACATATAACAGGAGAAACACCTCCACAAGATAAGTACTCACACAAACACATTGAAGATGACCAAAAAGTGCTGTGATATATTTAATTATTCTGAAGATTGCAAAGTATTTTGAACATGTTTCTGTAGACATTTGTCTACTCTCTAAAGGCATTCCTAGAGTAAAGCATTATCATAAGCTGTACTGCCCAAAAAGGCAATACCAAACAAAAGAGACTCCTGATTAAAGAATGACACGGAACCAAATTTTTTCCTGTCTCCACAGGAACTCCATCCTCATCTGCACAAGCCTCAAACACTTTAAAATCATAAGTGTTCGAGGCTTGTGCGGTTAAGGCAGAGCTTATAGGCTTGGGACAGGGACAGTGACAAAACTCGTGGGGACGGGACGGGGAAATTGAGTTCCTACAGGGACAAATTTGTCCTAGTGTCATTCTTTACTCCTGATGCAGGCCGTAGGGCTGAAAATGTACATTTCGAGTCTTTTGAATCAGAATACAGTAATAATAAAATATCACAGCACTTTTTGGATCTTCACTGTTTGTGTAAGATATTGCATACCAAATGTATGTAGCATTGTTGATGTAATGGACAGTCTGTTCCTTGGAGCTTGCAACTTAGTAAACTGAGAGGACACCCAGTGGCAATCAAATAAGAGCCTTTGAGTTAAGACAGAAAGGCCATAACTGAGAAGATTTAAGGAAGATAGGTTTAAATTGAGGATGGCTAACAAAATATCAGACACCATATTTGGGGTCTGGAAATGTTTTAAGGAGAGCTCAGGTTATGAAAGTTGTTGACTGTCAGCCTTTTCTAGTACTGAATGCAGTAGTCTGGAATGTCAGCCCCAAGTCTATAGGGAATATTATAAGACACACAGGCAAAAACAAGAAGCATAGATTAAAATAATAAGGCCTTGAGAGGGAAAAGCAACTTAATGTAAAAAAGGTTCACCTGCTTCTGCCTCTTCTTCACTAACACCTGAAATAACACCTGTGTTAGTCTGGTGCTATGCACTAGAAAATAGGAAAAGGGTAAATATTAAAAATAATCAATTTCCTTCTCTATGAAGACTGTTATAGCTTATGGCAGTCCTGGATCTAGACAGTGCTTTTTTTTTCCTCACTGTTTCAACAAATCCAGCCCAAAGTAGTCATTCAGTTTGCCTCTCGTCCTGCTGATTTTGTACTTGGTATGGAAAACCAGGAACTGTTTCATCAGGGTTTCTGCTGCCTTAAGTCCTGTACTACCACTCAGCTGTGGAGGCTTTCCCCACTCACATGCATATTATAATTTAACATAAGAGTTGCCATACTGGGACAGACCTAAGGTCCATCAAGCTCTGTATCCTTTTTCAACAGTAGCCAATTCAGGTCACAAGTACCTGACAAGATCCCAAAAGAGTAAAATAGATTATACCAGGACAAGCAGGCATGATATTCTCACATGTGGGTGACGTCATCTACGGAGCCCCAGCGCGGACAGCTTTTCAAGCAAACTTGATTGAAGTTTCAAGTTTGCTACACTGCACCACGCATGTGCATGCCTTCTTGCCCACTAGAGGGCGCATCCCCACCTCGTGGTCCTCAGTTCAGTTTTTTCCGCGGAGCCAGAAGCCCTGTGGAAATTGTGCTCTTCGAATTTAGCCTTCTGACACCGCGGCTGTGCGTTATTTCACGGTCGCTGTGCTTGATTTGCTTTTCTTTCTTTCTTTTCTTTTAGTTTTTGTCGAAAAAAAAAAAAAAGTATTTTGGTTCAGCTCCGGGGGCTCCTGGTAGCCGCGGCCGCGGGACCTCGTTCGTTCCCGGCCGGGTTTTGTGTCCATGTCCCGTCCCTTGACGGGCTTTAAAAAGTGCACCCGGTGCGATCGGTTGCTCTCAATTACCGATCCTCACCGGTGGTGCTTGGTGTGTTTGGGTCCTGAGCATCCTACCGACTCCTGTGATAAGTGCTCAACTTTTCAGTCTAGAGCTCTCCGCCGACGCCGTGCCCGGATGGCAGAGCTCTTCTCTGCGGACCCCGCGGCGGGGAAGGCCTCGACGTCGGCCTCGGCTTCGGCCCCGGCCTCGACCTCGGCCTCCGGTCCCCCGACCTCGCCTCGACCCTCGACTTCCTCCAAGCCTGCTGCCTCAACCAAGCCTGCTTCGGGTAAGTCCTCTCTTCCTTCCTCGACTCCAGGGTCAGCGAAGAAGCCATCCTTGGGCTCCTCGACTGCGGGTGGGTCGTCCTCTGCCCTGCCCCTAATTGCAAAGCCCAGTGCCCCGAGGGAATACTCGAGACCGAGGTCGCCCTCCAGGGAGCACTCCTCGGCCCCGGACCTGCCTGCCATGATGGGGGTTCCGGTCTTCCAGGACTTGCTCCGAGCGCTGATTGCCTCGGAGCTGTCCGGGGCCCTCGCGCACCTGCAGCAGGCTTCGGCCTCGACTGCTCCGGCCTCGACTGCCCCGGCGTCAGCGGCCTCGGTCTTGGTGCCTTCGGCTTCGGCCCCCGGGGGTTGGCCGTCCTCGACCCCGACCTTGCCCTCGACCTCAACCTCGGTTGACCAGCCTGAGAGGAGTGTCAGGCCTCGGGACAAGGTGCGTCGAGTTCGGAGGATCTCTTCCACGTCCTCTTCCTCGAGGTCCTCCCGGGGCTCTTCGCCCTCGGGTCGGCCTCGGACGAGGCGTCGGCCTCGGAAACCTAAGCGTTCTCGCGCTTCCCCTCGGAGACGCGGTCGCTCCTCGCCGACCGGGGGTGAGACATTGCGTGTCTCGGAGCTCCGCCTCGATAATCCGAGGCTCTTCCGCACCCCTGGGGGAAGGGGTTCGAGAGACTCCTCGCCGAGGCGCAGGGGAAGGACCTCGGTTCCTCATACCCCGGGGACTTCCCCCAAGGGCTCCTCGGGACATAGGCGGTCCCCGACCCCTTCGAGGTCCCTCGGCATGGCCTCCTGGGGATCGGGGTCTGGTAGGGAGCCTCGATATTCCTGCAAGGCCTCCCCCTCTTTCTTGGCGGCTCGGACCTCGCGTACTCCTTCCCCGCCAGCGAGGCCCTCTTCCTTTTCAAAATTTGTGCAGGATATGGCGCGGGCCTTGGACCTGGACTTCCTTGCTGGGTCTCAGTATACGAAGGAGTTTTTGGAGGAACAAGACCTGCCCACTCCCCCGAGAGAAACTCCTCGTCTGCCTCTCAATAAGGTCCTCCACCAGACCTTCCTGAGAAATTTAGACTCCCCTCTTACAGTCACAGCGGTGCCTTCTAAGATGGAGTCCAAATACCGGACCATACCGTGGAAGGGCTTCGATAAGGCACAACTGTCTCACCAGTCGTTGCTGGTGGAGTCGGCGCTGAAAAAGTCGCAGCCCGCTAAGGTTTTGGCGGCGGTCCCGCCCGGACGGGAGGGGCGGACCCTAGACAAGTTTGGTCGTCGCCTCTATTCCAACTCATTGATGGCTACCAGGGTCCTTAATTATGCCTTTACATTCTCCTCTTATCTTCGAGGCATGGTCAAAGACTTGCCCCGTTATCAAGGGGTTATGCCGGATTCCCACAAGGAGGGTTTTGCTACGTTCATGTCCAACTTATCTCAGCTGCGTCTATACCTGTTTCACGCTGTCTACGACGCATTTGAACTGGCCTCCAGGGTATCCGCCTTTGCCGTGGCGATGCGCCGGCTGGCTTGGCTACGTACCCTGGACATGGACCCGAACTTGCAGGAACGTCTGGCCAATCTACCCTGTGTTGGATCTGAATTATTTGATGAGTCCCTGGAGGCGGCGACCAAACGTCTGTCGGAACAGGAGCGCTCTCTTGCCTCCTTGGTCCGTCCTAAACCTCGGGCCCCGCCACAGAAGCCCTTTCGGCCTCCCCCGCGGCGATACCCCCAGAAGTCAATGCCGGCCTTCTCTAGGCCTCCGCCCCGCCGCCCACCGCAGCAGGGTAGGGGAGGCCAACAAAAACCTCAGGCGCAGGGGACGCCCAAGCCGGCGCCGTCCTTTTGATGGGATGTGCGGATGGGGGCGGGCCCCCTCCGCGCTCTCGCCGAACCCCCTTCCTATAGGGGGTCGACTCCGAGCCTTTTCTGCGGCCTGGACCGGGATCACATCAGATGCTTGGGTGCTCCGGATTATCTCCGAGGGCTACTCGCTCAATTTCTTGATCACGCCGCCGGAACATCCGCCGGCTGCTTACCCATTCAGCCAAACCCAACTTCCCCTTCTTCTCGCGGAAGCGAGGGCCTTGTTGAGCCTTCGGGCGGTGGAACCTGTACCCCCCGACCAACAGGGGCGGGGGTTTTACTCCCGTTACTTTTTGGTCCCAAAGAAGACAGGGGACTTACGCCCCATTTTGGACCTCCGGAAGCTCAACAAGTTCCTAGTCCGGGAGAAGTTCCGTATGTTGTCGCTTCCGGTGTTGTATCCTCTTTTGGAGGAAGGGGATTGGATGTGCTCCCTAGACTTAAAGGAAGCATATACTCATGTTCCGGTGCATCCCGCCTCCCGCAAATTCTTACGGTTTCAAGTGGGGGAGTTGCACCTTCAATACCGGGTCCTCCCCTTCGGACTGGCTTCGTCCCCTCGAGTCTTCACGAAGTGTATGGTGGTGGTCACTGCAGCCCTGAGATCTCGGGGGCTACAGGTCTTTCCCTACCTGGACGATTGGCTGATTAAAGCGTCGACCAGGGAGGGGGTTATCTCAGCGACCCAACAGACTATCATCTTCCTTCATCGTCTGGGGTTCGAAGTGAACTTTCCCAAGTCTCATTTGTGCCCGACTCAATCCCTTCAGTTTATTGGAGCCGTGCTGGACACGGTTCGCCTTCGTTCGTTCCTCCCCCCTCCTCGGTTGGAGACCCTACTTCGATTGAGTCGTCAGGTCTCGCTGATGCCTGTAGTATCGGCTCAGCGCATGATGGTTCTTCTGGGCCACATGGCATCGACGGTCCACGTTACTCCGTTCGCCCGCTTGCATCTGAGGCTTCCTCAGTGGACCTTGGCCTCGAAGTGGCGTCAGGATCGCGACCCAGTATCTCGTCCAATAACGGTGACTCCTTCTTTGAGACGCTCGCTCCGTTGGTGGACCAACTCTTCCAATCTTTCCGGGGGTTTGCTCTTTCTCGTTCCTCCGCATCGCAAAGTCCTGACCACGGACTCCTCGGAGTACGCGTGGGGGGCTCATCTCGACGGTCTGCGGACTCAGGGTCTATGGTTGGCAGAGGACCGTCTTTGTCACATCAATGTGTTGGAGCTTCGGGCCATTTTTCTGGTGGCTCGAGCGTTCTGCCACTTGCTACACAATCAGGTAGTCCTCGTGCGGACGGACAACCAGGTGGCAATGTATTATGTAAACAAACAGGGCGGAACGGGCTCTTGGTCTCTGTGCCGGGAAGCCCTGCGCCTTTGGGAATGGGCGGTCTCCCAGAACATATTCCTGCGTGCGGTTTACATTCAGGGAGAGAGGAACTGTCTGGCAGACAAACTCAGTCGTCTTCTCCAGCCGCACGAGTGGTCGCTGAACTCCCGGGTTCTACGCGAGGTCTTCGACCGCTGGGGGACTCCTCAGGTGGATCTGTTTGCCTCCCCGGAGACTCACAAACTGCCCCTCTATTGTTCTCGGATGTACTCCCGGGACCGTCTCGAGGCCGATGTCTTCCTTCTCGACTGGGAGGGGAGGTTCCTTTATGCGTTCCCTCCTTTTCCTCTGATCTTGAGAACGTTGGTACATCTCAAATCGACCAGGGCCACTATGATTCTCATTGCGCCTCGTTGGCCCAGACAGCACTGGTTCTCCCTGCTCCTTCAACTCAGTGTAAGGGAACCTCTGCTTCTGCCTGTTTTTCCCTCTCTGCTGTCTCAGAGTCGGGGTTCGCTGTTACATCCCAATCTTCAGTCTTTACATCTGACCGCTTGGTTCCTTTCCCCTTGACTTCGGTTCCTGTTTCTCAGTCGGTGAGGGAGATTTTGGAAGCCTCGCGCAAGGTCTCGACTAGGCTTTGTTATTCCCAGAAGTGGACCAGATTTTCATCCTGGTGCTCCTCAAACCATCTGGACCCGAGTTCGGTTCCAGTGTCTTCGGTGCTGGAATATTTGTTGCATCTGTCTAAGTCTGGGCTGAAGACGACTTCCATTCGGGTGCATCTCAGTGCCATTGCGGCGTTCCATCGGCATATCGAGGGTCGGTCTCTTTCTCTTCATCCTCTGGTAACTCGTTTCATGAGGGGTCTTGTGAATGTCCATCCTCCTCTGAAACCTCCTCCTGTAGTTTGGGATCTTAATGTGGTATTAGTTCAACTGATGAAGCCTCCTTTTGAGCCTATCGACAAATCTCATCTTAGGTTTCTCACTTGGAAGGTGGTCTTTTTGCTTGCGCTCACATCCGCTCGTCGGATTAGTGAGCTGCAGGCTTTGGTTGCGGATCCACCTTTTACTGTGTTTCATCATGACAAGGTGGTTCTTCGCACCCATCCTAAATTTTTACCTAAGGTTGTGTCTGATTTCCACCTCAATCAGTCCATTGTTCTTCCGGTGTTCTTCCCGAAGCCCCACTCTCATCCTGGTGAGGCGGCGCTTCACACGCTTGACTGTAAGAGGGCGTTGGCCTTTTATCTCCAACGTACCAAGTCTCATCGGAAGGTTCCTCAATTGTTTTTGTCCTTTGATCCTAATCGGTTGGGACATCCTGTTTCCAAGCGCACCTTGTCCAACTGGTTGGCTGCTTGTATTTCTTTTTGCTACGCTCAGGCTGGTCTCACGCTCCATGGTCGAGTCACGGGGCATAAGGTCCGGGCTATGGCAGCTTCTGTTGCTTTCCTCCGGTCTACTCCTGTGGAGGACATATGTAAAGCTGCCACTTGGTCTTCGGTTCATACGTTCACCTCCCACTACTGTCTGGACACTTTGTCCAGAAGCGACGGCCGGTTTGGCCAGTTGGTGTTACGTAATCTGTTTTCCTAAATTGCCATCCTCCCACCTGCCCTTTTTTGGTTGGCTTGGAGGTCACCCACATGTGAGAATATCATGCCTGCTTGTCCTGGGATAAAGCACAGTTACTTACCGTAACAGGTGTTATCCAGGGACAGCAGGCATATATTCTCACAACCCGCCCTCCTCCCCGGGGATGGCTTCTTTGCTGGTTATGGAACTGAGGACCACGAGGTGGGGATGCGCCCTCTAGTGGGCAAGAAGGCATGCACATGCGTGGTGCAGTGTAGCAAACTTGAAACTTCAATCAAGTTTGCTTGAAAAGCTGTCCGCGCTGGGGCTCCGTAGATGACGTCACCCACATGTGAGAATATTTGCCTGCTGTCCCTGGATAACATCTGTTACGGTAAGTAACTGTGCTTTTTATGTTTCTCATTTTAGAAATAATCTGTGGATTTGCCCAAGTTCGTCTTATGGACTTTTCTTTTAGGAAATGATTTAAGCCTTTTTTAACCTCTGCTCAGCTAACTGCTTTCACTATATTCTTTGGAAATGAATTCTAGAGTTTAATTACATGTTGAGTGAAGAAATATTTTCTCCAGTTTAGTAGAACTCTTGTAAACTTGCACGTCTCTCTTTACCAGTGTATTACAAACTGTGTGCCACGAGACGGGGAGGAGGAGAGGTGCCAGCTGACTACCCTACAGGACATGCCTCTTGTGGTAAGAGGCACATCCTGTAGGCAGTCAGCCGGTGCCAGCGCCTTTCATTGCATTGATGTCCGCACACTTCCAGATGCCCTGAAGCCACGGCCACCAGTTTAGTATGCCACGGCTTCGCAAAGTTTGCAGGACACTGCTCTTTACCTTTGCTTTTGTCACCTTAATAAATGTTACAATAGCACATTTCACCTTATTGACATGGCTTTGCTTCTCATGACCTTATTATATCCACACACCTCAAGATTTTCAAGTCTGCAGTTTTAATGGTTTCCTTCTGATGCCTCTTATTTGTTATCTAATCAGTGCTGTGCCTATGTCAGCAAAATGCCTGCGGTCTGCGACTTCTGCAAAGGTGATAAAATCAGCCAGACAAAGGTCTTGAATATGGTGATGAGTGGTTTATAAACTCTATTTTAGGTCATACTGAACAATGTGTGTAATTTTCTTTTGCTTTCATTAAGTTGCATGGTCACATGAAAGGGATCCAGGTTTCTGTAGTATGTACAGATAATGCAGATTTTTTTTAAGTTTTAAAACTGGTCCTCTATGAACTTGTTCTTTGTCAGCTGCTGCTGTTCCTATGAGCACCCACAAAACAGAAGAATTGGAGTGTTAAATTAGATAATTACAGTACCCACAAAACTCCAGTGCTATAAGATCGTAGCCATCTTTGGGACTACGGTATATTGAAGTCTAAAATGTGGGCTCCTAATATAGTGAGTTGTAAAATGCTGGCTACCATCAGGGGGCCCATGAAAATTGTTTCAAGAAGTTTTTGACGCTAAGGACTGTTTTTTGAAAATATATTTGTTTTTCACACTTTTTCACTTAACATGTATTTTTTTGTGTCTATTAAAATTGAATTTGGAAGATTGGGTTTTGGGTTTTTTTTTTTAAATCTGTGATGTGAATATTCTCCATGCCAGTATGTAACAGTCATGGGTAGTAAGTCTTGGGCTTTTTCCTTCCTTGATGAAATGTATTTTAAGACTTTTTTCCATGCTTTGTAAACATATATCACTGGAGTTTTGTGGGGAATTCTATGTTCCTACAAACACTATCAGCTGCTAACTACTTAGCATCTCTCAAAATCCTAGAACACATTGGAAGGGACTTCAAGAGACTATTTAAGAATTGTGGAAAGTGCTGGAAGGAACTGTAGAAACAGGTAGGGCTGGAATAGTTCTTAAAAGATGTAGAAGTAGAGAAAGTTAGGACTGGAAGGAATTATGGGATCCTATAATCATAGAAAGAGAGTAATGGAAGAACCTTCAATGCTCATCTAGAATCATAGAATGATTGGGCCAGAAAGAATTCTGAGGTCTTCTAGTTCATTCTGATTTCTCCAGCCATGATGTACTGTTCCCTGGACCTTCCCAGACAGATGTAGGTGTTACCAACTTACTGTTATCTCCAATGATGGAGAATTCCCCTTCTACCTCACAACCATCCTTATGCATGGAGGAAAAGAAGTTAGGGCCAATGCAGTGTCTAATCTGTTAAACACCGTCCATGGAATGGAATCCCCAGAATCACATCACTGGAAATGGATGGTCTCTATCAATGGAAATGTATAATTCAGAACTTTGTGATACTTTTTTTTCCCAGCAATGGTTTGGTTGGTACTTGGCCTTTCTCTCCCTTCATCCATGTGCAAATCAATATGGTCAGAGGCTGGTGAATTGGTAGCTGCGATGCCATCCTGTTCCTAGTAATTTGGAACCTGATTCATTAATCTTTAGTAAGTCAGGTCCTTAAGGAAGTGATGCTTTACCAGTTAGTAGGACTTTGCCCATTATAATAGGTTAACCCCAGTACTTTTCAACCTTCTCCTGGAGACATACTCAAGGTTTCAGGATTGCTGCTATGAAAATGCATGAGACACAACAAGAAGGTCCATCAAGCCCAGCATCCTGTTTCCAACAGTGGCCAACCCAGGCCCCAAATACCTAGCTAGATCCCAAGTAGTAAAACAGATTTTATGCTGCTTATCCTAGGAATAAGCAGTGGATTTCTCCTAGCCATTTCAATAATGGCCTATGGGCATATCTTTCAGGAAATTACCCAAGCCTTTTTTAAACCACACTAAGCTAACTGATTCCACCACATTCTCCAGAAACGAAGGGCCCGTTTTTTCTAATCTGACAGGGCAGTATACATCTAGCACCACTACAGAAAAATAAATGTCTTAACTTAAGCAATACTATTCTTGCATGTTTTCTATCTTCATTGTGTTTCCTAAAACAAACACTAAGGCTCCTTATACTAAGCTGTGGTAGCGTTTTTAGCACGCTGAAAATTAGCGTGTGCTAACCCCCGCGCTACATGGAAATACTAACGCCAGCTCTATGGAGGCATTAGCATCTAGCGCATGGGGCATTGTAGCGCACGCTAAGCGTGTGCTAAAACCGCTAGCACAGCTTAGTTAAAGGAGCCCTAAAATAATAACTAACAATCATCCTAGCTTTCCAAATAGGAAAAATAAACTACTGCCATAAGATAATCTTTGTTTATTTTGTCAAAACGAGAAAGTTTGCCTAGAAATTTTTTCCTCCTGTTACCAAACTATCCCCCTTTTTACAAAACCGCACTAGCATTTTTAGCGCTGGCCATGGCGGTAACAGTTCCAACGCTCATAGAATTCTATGAGCATCGAAGCTGTTACTGCCATGGACAGCGCTAAAAATGCTAGCGTAGTTTTTTAAAAGGGGGGGGGTAATACTTGTTACAAGATTGATAATCCTTTTAAAAGATGAATGTAAAGTGTGAGAAAATGCCTGAAAGTAGTCTATTGGCAGTTAGAGTGCAATCCCTCTCTTTCAGCTCTTCTGAAGCACTGAATTTCAGATTCTGTGGCATGTCCGGCCTCTGGACTCCCGCCAGTGGCATACCTAGCTTATGTGACACCTGGGGTTGATCAAAACACCCCCTCCTTTATATGAAAAACAGGACTTTTTGTAATAATCCACAAGTCACACAATAAGAGTGTACCTAGGAAAAGGCAGCATCTTACTATGCTGCAGCAAACTCTACAACATCAATACACCCAATATAAAAGTAAACAAAACAGATAAGTACTGATCAATCCTGCACAGTCAATGCTAACAGAAAACAATGTCTTTCATACCACAGAACACATAAACAACCTCACCCAGTAAGGAATAAGTAACCACAAACTGAAACTAGAAATATGTAGACAAAAGTTAAACTGAACCACCAAGAAGCTGGACTCTGCATATAGTGCAACACCATAGAAACAGTGATGCATGTCTCCTAATATTTTACAAAATATAAAAATAGCATATGCAAATTTGAAAAAAGAGAAATAACAAATAACTTTACAAATTAACAAAAACAAAAAAATGGAAAATAATACCATTTTATTGGACTAATATATTTCTCGATTCGCTTTTAGAGGTCAAAACCTCATTCTTCAGGTCAATAAAGTATACTGCTGTTAAAGTATCCTGTCCTGACCCAAGGAAGGAAAATTTGGATTCTGAAAGTTAGTCAAAAATGTAAATGTATTAAAATTAGTCCAATAAAAAGATTGTCTTATTTCCATTTTCTGTTTATAAACATTTATCAGCACAGCTACAATACTACTTTGTCCTAAAGCAAAATAAATAAATAGAAGTAGAAAATTTTTTTTTCTATCTTTGTTGTCTATTTCTGTTTTCCTCATCTCATCATTCTCTTCTATCCACTGTCTGCCCTCTACCTCTTCCATATGGCATCTGCTCTCATTCTATGCCTCTTCCAGAAACTATCTGCCTCCCCTTTCCATTTCTTCCTCCCCCCCATTGGTTTGGCATCCATTTCCTCCTCCGCTCTCCCATGGTTTGGCATCTCCCCTTCCATATCTCCCTCCCTCCCTCCTCTCCCCCACCCCATGGATTTTCCTCTCCCCAGATCTGGTATCTCCCCCTCCCCCCATGGTCTGGTATCTCTCTCTCCTCTCCCTTTTCTTTTATTTTCCAGTCTTCCTTTTCTGCCTCTACCTAGATTAAATTCTTAAATACTATCCAGTCCTCAATGTCCCTCTTTATTGTGCCTACCTACAGCTTGCTACCTCTTTCCCTCACTCCTTCCACTATCTCACTAACTCTAGTCTATCCTGTTCCCTAATTCAGCATGTGCTCTTTTTGCTTTATCCCTTCCTTCCATCCAGTGCATGCCCTCTCCTCTCCACTTCCTTCCAGTGTCTGCTCCCCTCTCTCTCCTCACCACTTCCATTCATCTGTCTGTTCCCCTCTCTCTCTCCTCACCACTTCTTTCCAGCATCTGCTACTCCCCTCTCCTCCCCACTTCCATTCAATGTCTTCTCCCCACTTCCATCTAGCATCTGTTTTCCCCACTTCCTTCCAGTCTGCTCTCCTCTTTCACCACCACCCCCTTTCTCCACTCAATAAACCTGAAGTGCCACTCAACCTCTTCCTCTTATTGGGCCATCTCCCTTCCCCTCACCTTTGTGGGCGCTTTTCAAAATCAATTTTTTTTCTCTCGGGCCATAACACTGCAAACTTTGGGGCATTGCCATCTAAAATAAAAATACCCAGGACTAGTAGTCTTCACATCCTGTGGAGTCACCATAAAACCCAAAACCTGTCATCTTTAAATGAAGTGTCTGGCAGTGGAAGTAGTGTGTGCTACTCCTGAGGTGATAATCACAATATGAGTTTTGTTTTTTTGTTTTTGAATGGTGGACTTCTAAGAGCAGTAGCTCCATTGTTGGGGAATATGAAGTTTGTGATGTGGAACTGGAGCTTCAGGATTTAAATTGAGATTCTGTAGAATTTTGTACCAAATTCAGATTTCACTCCCAGAAGAATTTATTGAATGATGCTATCAATTATAATGCTAATTTCAAAGTATGTGGGAGTAGGTGGGGGGTGGGGAGGGCTATGATGTGTTCACTTCTTTGAAGATGCTGTCATTTCCAAACTCTAACCTACCTTCTAGCATCAATATCTGTCTTATCATTCCCTCTGTAATTCCTCACCTGAGCACTCTGTAGTGATGCACCTTCTTGTCCAGTTTGTCTGGAGTGTAAGCTCTTTTGAGCAGGGACTGTCTCTTCTATGTTTTGATATATAGTGCTACATATGTCTAGTAGTTCTATAGAAATGATTGGAAGTAGTAGTAGCTTTGACTTGCCTCACCTCCCATACCTAGCTTGCCCCCCTGGTGCCACCCTAAATATTTCTGTCTAGAGACGCCACTGGCTACATCCAGCATGAAAATCTATTTTACAAACTATGTCCAAACTATTTATGAGGCAAAACAAGAGATATTGATGGCTGTATGACAGCATAGGAATGTCCATATTATAAAAGGCCACACAGACATTCATTTGAAAAATGAGTCTAAATGGTTAGATCAGCCAGCAGAGAACCAGAGGATGTTATTCAAATCTCATTGCAGCTCTTTGTGATTTTCATCTTTCTTTTTCTTTTTTAAATTCAGGGTTAGAAAAATATTTACTGTGCCTTCCCTTACTCCATCCACTGGAGAACGGCTCAGTTGGAGCACTTTTCTGTAACTTGGACATGCCAAGTACCAGATTTATATACAGGACGTCCATCATATTCTGAAATTGGAGATGGATGTCCACCTAGAACATGATCCATTGTCATAAGGACATACTGCAGTTTTAAGCATCCACATCCTGGCTGAATAATACCAGAATTTGGATATCTATGCAATATGGATGTCTAAATGCTGGTTTTCAGACATCCAAAACATAGAGTCTAAAAGTGACATCTTTGATGCAGAAATCCATTTTTAGGTGTACATTGAAGGTATTACTTTTCAATAAGCAGCCCTTAGATCTAAGTCCTTCCATCACTGTGCCAAATTTATATACCAAATGCACCACACAAAAAAACTCATTCTTCGGGGGGAACTCCTCCACACCCGGACAACCGTTGATGGATCGGTTTCTGATGAGCTCACTGGCAATTGAAGGAGGGAGGTATGTGCCCGCTGATGCTCCATTGGAAGGAGCCACTGGAGCCCTGGGCTTTGAGACATTTCTCTCCCCCCCAGCAGCTCCTTCACTGCTGAATCCAGTGTTGGACAGTGTTCAGCGTGAGAGAGTCGAGTGATCGATGAGCTCGGCGTCTCCACACGGAGGGGGCCATAGCGCTGGACAGGACACCAAGACTACATTCTCTGGGGCCGATGAGACCATAGACTCCGCGGCAGTGACTCTTGGAACTATTTGGAAGAGCCTTCAGAGACTCAAAGCAGCGGCTACGAAATCATCTGAAGACATCTCTAAGGTAGCAATTAAATTGGAAAAATTTATCTTCTTCTGCACAAAATATTTAATTAGAAATGCACAGAAAATTTGAATTAGTGGACAAAGAAATTTCTTCACTAAAAACTATTTCTTCTACCATGGTTCAAGATAGAACTTTTCTTCAACGAAAAATTGAAAACTTGGAAAATTTTAGTAGAAGACTGAATTTAAGAATGTTGAATTTTCCTAAGCTAACCTTGGGTACACCTATGGAAGCTTTCAAAAGATATTTAATGGAGACATTAAAAATTTCACCTGAATGTATGCCACCTATAAATAAAATATATTACTTACCACGGAAATCACAAAATTCTCACCCTCAGGAATTAGATTTACATAATTTAACTGGTATTCTTGAGACTTCTCAGGAAGAAATTCAATATCGAGGCACTATGATTGTTTCATTGGTGTTTGAGCAGGATTTAAACATGATAATGAAAACTTATTTCTGTTTTTCCCAAGAGTGGAGGAAATTATTCCTGAGCATGAGGGAAGAGACAGCAAAAATGGAAGCAACCTTCTTATTAAGTTATCCTTGTAAATGTGTGATAAAGTTTGCAGGAAACAAATATGTATATTTTGTACCAGTACAGCTTCGTAGTTTTCTGGACTCAAAAAAACTTGATCAATTAATAAAGAGCAGCTAGATAGATTATGCCGGGATTAATCATATTAAGCCTTTTACCTACAGTTGATTAACATTGTTATGAGATCTCCTTATCTTTATTATCATCTTGTCTTCTTAAGTGTGACTTTAGTGGTCTAAGGAAGAGTACATATAATTACTGGATGATAATTGCATAATTGAAAAATTTTTTCACTTATTGTTTTATGTTTTATTATTCTTCATGCATTATGCAATATGTACAATATTTTGATTCTTGTTAAATTATCTCTCTGATTTTCTGTAGTAAGAAGATTCTTGTGTTATATGTTGAAATTAACAAATAAATAATAATTAAAAAAAACAACTCATTCACTGACCTATCTCAATCATTGGGGTGAGAAACACAGAAACATGATGGCAGATAAAGATCAAATGGCCCATCCAGTCTGCCCATCCGCAGTAACCATTATCTCTTCCTCTCTCTCAGAGATCCCACATGCCTATCCCAGGTTTTCTTGAAATCAGACGCAGTCTCTGTCTCCCACCACCTCTACTGGGAGACTGTTCCACTCATCTACCACCCTTTCTGTAAAAAAATATTTCCATAGATTACTCCTGAGCCTATCACCTCTTAACTTCAGCCTATGCCCTCTCATTCCAGAGGTTTCTTTCAAATGAAAGAGACTCAACTCATGCACATTTACACCACATAGGTATTGTCACAGGGCTGCCCCCGTTCCTAGGGAGGAAGCCTTGCCAGAAAAGGGAAATGGGGTTAAAGCCCTTGAAAGTATTCCTAAGCCTGCTAAGGAGAGTCCCAAAGCAGCTCCTAGGAATACTTACAAGCCAAGCCTTCCAGCAGTGAAACGTCCTAACGCCCTGCCTAAAGTAGGCAGATTTGGTTTAGTTTCACCTAAGCCAGTTATAAGAAAACAAGTGGAAAAACTACATCTCCCAGCAGGCATAGAGCCAGGGAAAGGAAAGAGCAGGGCTGGAATACAAGCCGCTCCCAATCAGGCTCAAATTGGTTTAGGCCAGGTGAGAAGGGCTCGGAGGGTAGGCTACCCTAACACACCTGCAGGAAGGAGTAATCGGCTTCCTGCAGTGAAAGAAAAGGTAGTAGTTTTCTCAAAGCAGGGGAGCCAGCTCCAGAAGCAGTTGGAGGGCCAGCCTCAGAGTACACACCTGCTCCCGACCCAGCAAGCCAGAACCAGTCAGCAGGTTGCAAGCCCCGAGAATCAGGAAGCCACAGTCTACCTCCTAGCTACCAGCCCAGGCAGAAGTTGGTGAGATAGAAGCCACAGAGAACAGTGAGTCTGTGTTTGGGCAAGACACTGAGATGGCTGATGAGGACCTTGCTTATAATATGGAGATAGGAGAAACAGAGTTGCCCAGTATAGAAGGAATGGAAATAAGCTAATCTTTGCTGTTAAAGAAAGCTGGGATATAATGTGGACTGTGTACTTGATTAAGAGAAGGCTGAGATTTTTGTTTGAAGAAAATTTTACAGTTGGGACAAGTTTTTTTTTTCTCTTTTGGAGATAATGGGCTTGGAACTGACAATTGTTTGTGTTTTGAATGCTGCAATGATATACCAGGTGATACAAACCTGAAGAAGCCTGTTTGAAAGTTTTGTTTTGATTTTGATCAATAAAGAATACCAGGAAATTGCACCACTGTCATAGGACCTGGTTTTTTTTTTTTTTTAAATTATTCCAATACCAAGCTACCAATAGAACCTCACTTAGCCGCTCGGCTGAGGTTTTGTGTGTACTGGGTAAGGCCACTTGCTGAGCACAGCTTGGCCGTGCCAGGTCACAATATGTAAATGTCTCTGTCATATCTCTCCTCTCCTGCCTTTCCTCCAAAGTATACAACTTGAGATCTTTAAGTCTCTTCCCCATTCGCCTTATGATGAAGACCACGCACCATTTTAGTAGCCTTCCTCTGGACCAACTCCATCCTTTTTATATCTTTTTGAAGGTGCAGCCTCCAGAATTGTACACAATATTCTAAATGAGGTCTCACCAGCATCTTATACAGGGGTATCAAAACCTCCTTTTTCCTACTGGTCATACCTCTTCCTATACACCCTAGCATCCTTCTAGCTTTCGCCATCACCTTTTCAACCTGTTTGGCCACCTTAAGATCATCACATCCAAGTCCTGCTCTTCTGTCGTGCACAAAAGTTCTTCACCCCCTAAACTGTACCATGCCTTCGGGTTTTTGCAGCCCGAATGCATGACCTTGCATTTCTTAGCATTAAATTTTAGCTGCTAAATTTCAGACCATTTTTCAAGCTTCGCCAGGTCTTTCTTCGTGTTACTCACACCTTCCTGGGTTTTGGTATCATCCGCAAAGAGGCAAATATTACCTAACAGCCCTGCAGCAATATCGTTTATAAAAATGTTAAAAAGAACAGGCCCAAGAACAGAACCTTGAGACACAGCATTTCAGTCCTTATTTTGCCCACAAGAGGTTTTTACATCCCAGACAACTGCTCCTCCGAACCTAGTTATAGTTCTGGAGGGAAAGCAGAAAGGAAGAACTGGAATAGAGATTTCAACTACCTGGCTTTCTGCCCCTCCCGCTCGCACCTGATTATAGTTCTGGAGGGAAAGCAGAAATGAAGAGCAGTGATGGAGATTTCAAATCCTTTGCTCTGCACTCAGCCACAGACACATGTGGCTTTTATTGAACACATGGACTTGCTGGCTGTGGTCAGGGCTGGATTAATGGGTAGCCCAACTAGGCACGTGCTTAGGGCCCAAAGTTATCAGGGGGGATTTTTCCTTTGGCAACTTGGGCCCCCGGGGAAAGATTGGCAACACTGCCTGCCCCTTCCTCCGGAAGATCGACAACACTGCCCTCCCCCCACCCCAGCATCGATAGCAACGAACCGGAATAAGTGATGTCGGAGGGGGTGGACTGGCAGACACAGGGAGCTGCTGTAAGGTCGTGCAATGACAGCGTCTGTCGGCTTTGCTCAGGGAAGAAGTAAGTGACATTGGATGGGGTGGACCGGCAGACACAGTCATTGTGGGACCTTGCAACAACTCCCCGCATTTGCCGGTCCACCCCCTCCGATAGTCACTTATTTTGTTTTCTTGCTGTCTATGCCAAGGTGGGGGGGGAAGGGCCAAGTGTACTTGTGTGCCTAGGGGCCCTTGACAAATTAATCCTGCCCTGGCTGTGGTGTACAGTATGTCACCTTAAAGAGATTCCTGGCTTAGATGATAATTATGAATATCTAGGCTATCTAGCTAAATTAAGTGGATAAATTAGGCTACTGAAATGACTGTCCTAAAATTGAAGTTTATCTGGATATTTTAATTCAAGGGTGTCCAACCTTTTGGCTTCCCTGAGCCGCATTGGCCGAAAAAAATGTTTCTGGGGCCGCACAAATGCTGCAGCAAGACAGAGGAGGGAGCCGACAAGATGGTAAACACCCAGGGGCAACAGAGGAAAACACTGGTAAACAGTGGTAAACACCGGGGCCACACAAAATACTTCATGGGGCCGCAGGTTGGACACCCCTGTTTTAATTAGTTATATTCAGTGATATATTTATCTGGTTAAAGATAGCCTCATACCTTATCTAGATAACTTTAACTGAACACTGGCATGCTGAATATTGACCCCTTTAATGGTATTTCTAGTTTTAAGGGAGGATTTGGTGGAGATATTTAACCCTTTGTAGCCAAAGGATACTTAGCTAAAAAAAAAGATGTGAAGGAAACATACAGATTAATTAGAGTATATGATATTATATCAAATAATATGTTTCTAATTAATCATTATTTTATGCATGAAAGTTCCATAGAACCCACTTGCAAACTGCCATCAGTTACTAGGCATCATGAGGTTAAATGTCCCACTTTCTTTTGGTATATTTCTTTCACTCATCTGACCTTATTAGGCTTATTAAGCTGCTTATTTTATAGGGTGCAACCCACTCCTCCCCACATCCTTTATTCTGTTAAATTCACCTCCTTCCTATAACTGAACTTCAAATCATGACCTTTCTTGAAGCCTGCAACTTTGGTTTTGCAAACGCCATGCCACTGAGGAGATGCTACCTTCTTCACCTGCTCCTCTGCTGCATGCCAACACAGATCCATGCTTCTCTCACAGGTAAGCCTGCTTTCTTCTGTTCCAGATGCACAAGGGAATATCTTGTCAACTCCCACATGTGGGATCAATTGTGTTTCATGAGGTACATAGGAGTTAGCTCTAAGGATGCTGAACACCTCTTATATTAAGCAAGCTCCTTCATTGTGTCCAGGGAGGGCTAATTTGTCTTGTGTTTGGCATTCTCAGCCATTATGAAATTTTGGCGCCTATAATGGAGGACATCTGAAATACTACTACTACTACTATTAATTATTTCTATAGCGCTACCAGACGCACGCAGAGTCACAAAGAATAAGAAAACAGTCCCTGCTTGAAAGCTTACAGTCTAAACAGGCAAGACAGACAAACAGTGTCATGGATACAGTTAAGGGGAACGGTTAATCAGCTGGCTGGGTTGGAGGGCAGAGGAGTAGGGTTAAGGATTGAAAGCTATATCAAAAAGGTAGGTTTTCAGTCTGCTTTTAAACAAGGGAAGGGGCTTGATGAACAAACTCGGGGAGTTTATTCCAGGTATAGGAGGTAGCTAGATGACAGAAACGAAGTCTGGATTTGGCAGTGGAGGAGAAGGGTAACGTTAAGAGCGACTTATCTGAGGAACGGAGTTCTCTGGAAGGTGTATAAGGAGAGAGAAGCAAGGAGAGATATTGAGGGGCAGCAGAATGAACACACCTGTAAGTCAGCAATAAGATCTTGAACTGTATGCGATGGCATCTGAAATACTCTCATCAGCTCTTAGAACTCTGAAAAACATTTTTGTCTTTCAAACCCCTTTGCCATGTGCTATTCAGATTATTGCAAAATGTAAGAGCTTACTTTGATAGATAATGCACATTGTTTGCTCCTAGTTCACACAGTTGGACAGAATTCTAGTAGCCTGTGCAAATACAAACCAATAATAGGAGCCAACATGTTTCACCTGCAGAAGGTTTTTTCAAGGCTTATCATCCCTTAGCAAGCTTTACACCAACATATCGGACCACTGATGAGAGTATTAATTAACATTCAGTGGTCCGATATATCAGTGTAAAGCTTGCTAAGGGACGATTTGAAGATGATAGCCATCGGAACTGGAATAGTTGTCAATTGAACGTTATTTTACTTAATTCTATCTTTAATTTATTTTTTCATTACTTGTTTGATTATTCATTTCCATCGACATCTCTACTTTTTTATTTATTTTTTTCCATAAATTATTTCTTGAGGTACTTTAGTTAGATTGTGAGCCTTTGGGACAGTTAGGGAATTTCCAAGTACCTATCTTATGTATTTATTTCTATTCATTGTATCTTTTAATTTCATCATTTTTGTAAACCGCTTAGAAACCTCACGGTTATTAGCGGTATATAAGAATTAAATTAAATTAAATGATAAGCCTTGAAAAAATCGTCTGTAGGTGAAACATGTTGGCTCCTATTTCCCTGAAAAGAAGACCACAATTAAAAGCTAAGTACCCTTGAAATATGCTAGAAGTTTGTTAAATAAATAAAAATTAAAGTTTGTTACTAAAAAATTGATAGCAGGCTCCAGTGAGGAGGTAGTACATAAAGCCTAGGGCAGTAAAAATGTTTGAGCCCAGGTAGTACTTCTGAAGAGTTGGGGATTATACACTGGAGGTGAGGAGTTTGAGATATATACTAAGTTTGGTACATATCTTGGTGAGAGTTTGATTGGTAATTCTCACATTTATATAAAAATTGAGTGCCATTTGGATAATTGACTACATTGTAAGTAGGCATGGTCGTTGAACTTATCGCAGCAAGGGGTTTTCCTACCGTGGCCACCTGTCCCCCCCCTCACCAAACGATCCCCAAATCACATATATCCTCTCCATGTTACCTTCCAATTTTAACAAGTCGCTTTATCAATGGCTCATGAAAAAAACTCTCTGAATTTATTTGTAATAACAAAAAAACCAAGAATCTCTCTTTCCAAATTGAGGGCTTCTAGGGACAATGGAGGTATGAACTTTTCGGATTTCCACTTTTATAACATTGCTTCTCTTGCTAAATACGGAGCTTATTGGCTTCAAAATCAATACTCACTGGAAAATCCCACTTGGCTAGAAGTTGAGGCACATATATGCTCTCCTTTTCCCTTATTTGCTCTTTGTACCATGCATATTCCTAAACAGCTTAAAAATTTTACTTTGTTGAATGCAACACAACATGCATTTGATTACCTAGATAAATCAGCTGATATATCTATACAGTATATTGTCTTCCTCCATGACAATCTGGAACAATCCAAAAATCAAATATAAAGCCAAATCTTTTTGCTAGGTAAAATGGCAAAAAGCCAGAATTTGATATGTGCAACAACTATTTTGCAATGATTCTCTGATTTCCTTTTCACTACTAAGTGAACAATTTCCACAAATTCAACATTATTATACACAATGGCTATTACTGGTTTCTGTCATTAATAATATTGATTTGAAATCCAATTACACAAATACATTAAGCACTGTTCAAAACTAGAGTGATTTGACCATTGTTTAAGGGAAAGCTTTTTCCTTCATTTATCAGGTTCTAAGAGATCATCAATATAACTTTCCACCTGAATTTGTGAATCAATGGTCAGACAAACATACAACTCAAATTTCAGACTTGGACGCACGTTTGTACTGTTCTAGAATTAATCGTCCATTACTTTCTTCAATTTTATCTCAAACCCCTTTATTTTCTCATATGGCATGCAATATGGCACAAACCATCTCGCTTCTGTGTTCCTATTTTCCTCATTTCTAATATCTCCCCTATGTATCTGGCATTGCCCCCCCTATGTCCATATACCATCCCCATGGCATGTCCCCTTTATGTCTCTGTCCCTATGCCCCATGCACATAATTTCCCCTCTTTCTGTTACCTTCCTGTGTCCAGATTTCCCCTATCTTCCTCTTCCATACCAGTGTGTCTCTTCTTTTCAACCCCATCTAGCTTCTTTCCCTCTTTATTCCACCCCCCTGCTTCCAGCATCTGGCTTACCTGCCTGACCTCCCCTTTCTTTCCTGCTGTGAGTTTCTTTCTTTCCTTCTTCATCCCCTTGGCCCCAAATTTTTTTTCCTTTCACTTCCTCCTTCCTAGTTTGAGCCGGGAACACACGCGATCATGCGGGTCCAGCAGCCCCCACCCGCCCGATCGCAGCGTATAGCCAGCTCCCTCCCTCCACCTCACCTTATATTCCGAGTTTGCCGGCTTTCTTTTTCCCGAGCGCCACGTGTTCAAAAAGACGTGCACGCGCGGCTGCGCGAGTTGATCAATCTTCTCCTCTCCTGCAACTTCCTGTTTCCGGTTGCGTCAGAGGAGAAGATTGATCGACTTGTGCAGCCACGCGTGAACGGCTTTTTGAACACGTGTAGCTCGAGAAAAAGAAAGCCGGCAAACTCGGAATAGAAGGTGAGGTGGAGGGAGGGAGCTGGCTAAATGCTACGATCGGGCGGGTGGGGGCTGCGGGGACCGCGCGATCCTTGATGCCTCACTGCAGAGACAAGACCATTCACCGCTCCACGGGGCGGTGAATGGCCTTGTCCCCGTCCCCACAGCGACTGCTATTTTTCTTTCCCTGTTTTGGTGGGTTACCCGCGGCTACTCGTGGCTAGCCGTGGATAACAATCACTGTGTCATTCTCTATATGGAATCTATCTCCTTTTAACTTTAGAGTGCCCTCTCATTCTCTCTACCTTGGGAGAGGGTGAACAACCTGTCTTTACTACGTCTATTCCCTTCGTTATCTTGAATGTTTCTATCATGTACCCTCTCAGTATCCTCTTTTCAAGGGAGAAGTTTCAAGTTTCAAGTTTAATATTCATTTGATGAATCGCTTATAACAATATCTAAGCGATGTACATTTTAAAAACCACCAGAATGTGGTAATACGATTAGAGTAACAAAAAATTTTAAACAAAAGACAAATAACATTGGACAGACAAGAAAGGTTGGGGAGGAGGGGAAAAGTTACAATTTTTATATTTAGAATTTAACATCAATGGGAAAATACATTGGGTAGTAGCGGGTTTTAATAGAAAGAAAAGAATATGGAAACCTGAAGTATTACTTTTCATGCATCAAAAGCATCTTGAAATAAGTATGTCTTTAAAATTTTCTTAAAAGAGACAAGGTCTGTTTCATTTTTGATAAAATTTGGAAGAGAGTTCCATAATGTAGGGGCTTTCACGGAGAACATATCATTGCGTCGTGTGCCTATTATTCTAAGCGATGGGATTGAGAGCAGTTGTGATGAAGAGGATCTTAGGGAACGAGATGGTCTGTATGGGATAATCATTTTTGCTATAAATTGGGGTTCGTTGAAGCTCAGTGTTTTGTATACCAAAAATAAAACTTTAAAAGTTATTCTATGAGTTATGGGGAGCCAGTGTGATTTGATAAGTAAGGGAGTGACATGGTCGAATTTTTTTGCATTGTGAATTAACTTGACTGATGTATTTTGGATGATTTGGAGACGTCTGTTTTCTTTTTGTGTTATGTTAATTAGAAGAGAATTACAGTAGTCCAATTTAGAAATGATAAGAGAATGAACTAAGATATTGAGTGATTTAGAATCTAAAAAAGTAGAAATGGATCGTAAAAGCCGTAATCTGTAAAAACATGTTTTAACTATTTCGCTAATATGGTTATGAAATGAAAGATCAGTATCAATTGTCACACCAAGAATTTTAAGCTTAGTGACCGTTTCTATAGGAGTGTTGTCAAGAGTAAATGGTATTTTTTGAAGTATGTCTCCTTTCCAAGTGAAAAGCATTGTTTTTGTTTTTTGGGTGTTTAAAACCAATTTGTTATTGTTTAACCAGTTTTTTATTATTTCTAGTTTATCATTAATTATTTTTATTTCTTCTGTATTTTCTGGGTTGAGAGGATGCATGAGTTGGATGTCATCTGCGTATGAAAATGTTGTAAAACCTAATGACTGTGAAATCGTGATAAGCGGGGATAGGAAGATGTTAAATAGAAGAGGAGACAGTATAGAACCTTGTGGAACACCGAATGCTGTTGAGAAGTTTTCAGAAAAGGTTTCGTTGAATTTTACTCTAGAGGTACGATCCGATAAATAAGATGTTAACCATTTTAGGACTTGGCCTTCTATTCCTAATGATTGCAGTCGATTAAGAAGAAGTTCGTGATCTACAGTATCGAAAGCTGCAGATAGGTCTAGAGAGAAGAGTGCAACAGATTTATGATGGTCGAGAAAGTAATGTATGTTAGTAACGAGACCTATCATAGAGTATTCAGTGCTGTGATATTTTCGAAAGCCGGTTTGGTTGGGGTGTAACGCATTAGATGATTCGATGAATTCCGAAAGCTGTTCAAAGACAAGTTTTTCGGTCAATTTCATTAAAAAAGGTATATTTGAAATAGGGCGATAATTGGATGGATCATCTTGATTGGATTTGATGTTTTTTATTATTGGTGTGACTATAGAAGTTTTCCAAGCGGTAGGGACGGTGGCTGTGGAGAAACTATGATGTATAATTGAAAGAATGAAAGGGCCAAAGTAAGGAAGAAATTTTTTTAGATACAACGGCGGAATAGGTTCTGTAGGGGAGCCTTTTAGATTTATTGAGGCCCAGTTTCTTTAATCTCTCACTGTATGGCAACTCCTCCAACCCCTTAACCATTTTAGTCGCTCTTCTCTGGACCCTATTTCCTTCTTCATATACGGCGATCAGTGCTGAACACAGTATTCCAGGTGGAAGACTATTAAAGACATTACTAACTGCACCTTTGATTTAACCTTTGATATGATTATCCTTCGATCTCAACATCCCTGCTTTGTTAACTCTGAGACCCTGATTCTGCAAAATGCTTCTAAAGTTAGGCGCCGTTTAGGGGGCTCAGACGTCCTTTGTAGAATCGCGCTCAGCAGAGTTCAGCACTGTTTAGGTGTCTAACTTTTAGGCATCCTTTAGAGAATCAGGTTTTAGGTGAGATTTAGACATCCAAACAATGTCCTTAATGTTATAATATTTTATTATTATGTTATTAAAATGGTGATTTTATGCTGTTTTTCATTATAATTGGAACACCCTTCCGGAGGCCGTGATAAGAAATAGCACAGTACAGGGTTTCAAGGATGACCTGGATAGGTTCCTGGAAGACAAAGGGATTGAGGGGTACAGATAAGAGCAGTGGAAGGTTTAGAGATAACTGTAGAGGTAGGCAATAAAATTAGTCAGGGACCGCTGACCAGGCAATATGCCTGATGGGCCGCCGCGTGAGCGGACCGCTGGGCTGGATGGACCTCTGGTCTGCCCCGGCGGAGGCGACTACTTATGTACTTATGTACTTAATTGTAATACTAGGAGTTGGATCTGTTTAATGCTTTTATTTATTTCTCTTTCATCAGACAGAGTGACTGGGATTCAAACTAACAACATTAGGATAGAAGGGGATAGATTTAACCAATGTGCTACAGAGTGAGCTAGCAAGCTGCATAGCAATTGTAAAACTGGGTCTTTTAGGTATTGTAAGGAAGTCTAATGTTGAGCACAGTTTAGGCTTCAGATAGACCTGAGTTCCATGGGCGGAACTTAGGCACTCTTTGGACATTATTCCGGAACTTAGGCACAGTTTGGATGTTCTTAATGCAATCTGCTAAATTGTTCTCTGGGGTTTTATTTTTGCTTTATTAAGCTCAAAATACATTTAATAAGGCACCACAAAACAGGGCACATCAAAACAGATATATTGCATGCAAAACCTATTTTTGTGGACAAACAGCAATTTGCTAATTAGAGCAAAACAGCTTTTTGCTAATTAGAGGAAAAGATCCATTAATTGAAGAACAGCACATGAAAAATATAGCTTTAGTTTTCTTGCTAAAAAGCTACTCTATTTTTCTGACTAAATAGTGCTCCAATCAGCTCATTCTTGAAAGTAAAGATAGCACATGAAAAAATTATAGATTGCATACATAACTTCATTTGCAAAAGCTTAAGAACAGGAAACCCCCCCCCCCCCCCAAATACAGACCTTAATGTAGCTTCTACTTCATTGCAAATGGAGGTTTGCAGCTGCATAATGGTGACCTCATTGTGAGATTATCAAGGTGCACCTGCAAGGTAGAATGCCACAATTAAAAAAATGTGCTGGGGAGCTGGTTGGGATTTAAACCTATGACCTCTGGAAGAGAAACACAGAGCTTTTACTGATTGAACTATAGCAGCTTCCAAGCAGCTGTCTCTGACTGCCCTGTGATATGATAGCTTAGCAGAGACCAGTAGATCGTGAAGGCACCGCGAGTCAATGGTGGAGCCCATCCTGGGATCCAGTGATAGATTCGCGTTGCCTTCTGATCTACCTGCTTCCCAACCCTGTAAAGAGGACGCTGAAGTGCTGGGCCGACCAACCTTCCTCACCCGACATCAATTCTGACGTCGGAGAGGAAGTTGGGGCCAGCCAATCACTGCCTGGCTGGCCCGGAACTTCCTCTCCGACGTTAGAATTGACATCAGGTGGGGAAGGTTGGTCGGCCCAGTGCTTCAGCATCCTCTTTACTGTGGCGGCAGACTGTTCCCCAATAGCGGCAGTGGTGGCGGTCTTGGGGTAGGGCAGGGAGACAGAAAGAAAGGGGAGGGGCAGGGAGACAGAAAGAAAGGCAGGAAGATGGACAAAAAGGGAGCATGGAGAGAGAAAGACAGGGAGACAGACAGAAAGGGGGCATGGAGAGAGAAAGACAGGGAGACAGAAAAACAGGAAGGGGGCATGGAGAGAGAAAGACAGGGAGACAGAAAGGGAGCATGGTGAGAGAAAGACAGGGAGACAGAAAGAAAGAAAGGGGCATGGAGAGAGAAAGACAGACTTACAGAAAGAAAGGGGGGACAGGGAGACAGAAAGAAAGAAAGGGGAGGGGCAGGGAGAGAGGAAGAAAAAGTTTGGGGAGGGAATGAGGTCTGGAGGAGAGGAACCATACAGGAGGCTGAAAGAAGAGAAGAAATATTGGATGTAGAGTCAGAAGAAGAAAGTGCAGAGACTCATGAAATCACCAGACAACAAAGGTAGGAAAAATGGTTTTATTTTCAATTTAGTGATCAAAATGTGTCCGTTTTGAGAATTTATATCTGCTGTCTATATTTTGCACTATGGCCCCCTTTTACTAAACCGCAATAGTGGTTTGTAGTGCAGAGAGCCTATGAGCATCGAGAGCAGCACAGGACATTCAGCACAGCTGCCTGCACTAAAAAATGCTATTGCAGTTTAATAAAAAGGGAGGGGTATATTTGTCTATTTTTGTATAGTTGTTACTGAGGTGACATTGCATAAAGTCATCTGCCTTGACCTCTTTGAAAACCCATGGAATATAAATGATGATTAACATTTTCTCTGCGTACAGTGTGCATTGTGTTTTTTTTTTAAAATTTTATTGTTGGTAGATCATTTTGACTTGGTCATTTTAAAAGTAGCTCAGAAGCCCAAAAATTGTGGGCACCCCTGCTCTAAGCTATCATATCACAAGGCAGTAAGAGATACTTGCCTGGAAGCTGCTGTAGCTCAATCAGTAAAAGCCCTATGCTCTTCTTCCAGAGATCATAAGTTCAAATCCCAACCAGCAACCCAGCATACATTTTAATTGTGGCATTCTACCTTGCAGATGCACCTTGATGATCTCACAATGAGGTCACCATTGTGCAGCTGCAAACCTCCATTTGCAATGAAGTAGAAACCATGTAAGGTCTGTATCTGTTTTTAAGCTTTTGCAAATAAAGTTATGTATGCAATCTACTGTATTTTTCGGACCATAAGACACACCGATCCATAAGACGCACCCACCTGTAGAGGAGGAAAAACCAAGAAAAAAAAAATTTGGTTCAGAATTTTTTTTCTTCTTGGTTTTTCCTCCTCTACACATAGATGCGTCTGGTGGGCTGGTGCTGGGAAGCCCAAAACAGCCTGAAGAAGCAGCCTGCATCCCGAAGCTGCCCAAAGAAAGGCCTCCCCAAAGCCACTCGAAGAAAGCCCCCCCCCCAGAAGCCACCCGAAGTAAATGACTGCAGCCAAACACAGAGCAGCGCGGGACTTGGCAGGAGTACAAAGGTTGCACTCCTGCATTATGCGTCGCATCACTCTACAGAGAGGCAGCCGTCCAGCAGGACACCGCACTGGACCAATGCTTCTTAAGAGAGGTACGGGGTGGGGGGCTCGCGGTGTATTCGGTCCATAAGATGCACCCCATTTTGAGAGTGGAAAAAGTGTGTCTTATGGTCTGAAAAATACGGTATACAGTATATTTTTGTCATGTGCTTTATTTCCTGAATCCACCTGTTTTAAGAATGACCTCATTGAAGAAATCTTTAGTGAGAAAAAAAGGGTAGCTGTTTAGCAAGAAACATGAAGCTGTTTTTTTTCATGTGTTGTGCTTCAATTAATGGATCTTTCCCTCTAATTAGCAAATAGCATTGCTGTTTGCCCAGAAAAATAGAAGGTTTTGCATCTTTGTATTGATGTACCCTGTTTATGTGTGGCTTATTAAATGTAATTTGCGCTTAATAAAGCAAAAATAAAAACCCAGAGAGCAATTTAGCAGATCACATAAAGGACATCCAAACTGTGCCTAAGTTCCAGAAGAACATCCAAAGAGTGTGTAAGTTCCATCCATAGAACTCAGATTTATTTGAAGCCCAAACTAAGCTCAAAAGTAGACCTGGTTTTCATTCGCCTATAATATACGCATCATATGGACGTGCTAGCTCGCTCAGTGTTATGTAAATGAATCAAAGGACACCCATATTGAGTCATTTCCTAAACCTCGCCCACGCCTATTGAGTTAGGCGCAAGATTTAAACATAGGTGTCCATGAAATTATGGCTGCGTCAACAAAGTGGCGTTTATGTCTTTTGGACGCCTAAATACCAATTATCGCTTGTTAAGACCCTTAATTGGCTCATTAGCTACTTAGAGTAGACACCTAAAGCATGCCTAACTTTAGGCATGCCTTAGGCGCCCTTTATAGAATCAGGGCCTGAGAGTCCACTGAACTTGATAGACTCTTTGTTTGCAGTAGGCATTATGCATATTCTGAAAAACTGGAAATCAGCTTCTTTGTTAGACTACACCTTCTGGTGGAATTCTGTATGTCTTTATAAAAAATATGAACAATTTGCAATTGGAAAACACAGCATTCCCTTAATGCCTTCATCTAAATCCCCTAAACCATCACCATGGATTCTCCTTGATTGAGATGTACAGAAGAACCATATTCGCGTTTCCTGACCATTTTGTTCTTATTTACACTCTCTCATTGTTTCTAATTTCTTCCTACTCTCACATCCCACTCTTCTCTTTTGGTTTATGATTATAATTATTATTATTAATAATAATAATAATATTAATAAATAATAATATTAATAATAATAATTTTATTTTTATATACTGCCCTACCACATAGTTCTAGGTGGTTCACATACAGTAAAAATTATACAATCAATGAATGAAATACAATTTACTAAAATACATTAAAATCCAATAAAATGTACAAGCTAGAGAGCTCAACTTATTCGATTTGGATTTTATTTGTTTTGTATTATTGGCATGTATCCTTTTACTGACATTTATTGTTAAAAAAAGAAAATGAAATTTAGATCTGAATCAATAAAACCCAGCAGAGCAGGGTTAGGAATGTGGTGGCACTGAGGGGGGTTTGTGGTAGGGTCAAATTTGAAGTCTATTAAACAAGGATACAACTTGTAGACCTGAATTTGTAGCTGACTTTGAACTTGGATTTGGAAAATGCAAGTAATTAAATCTAAATTCAAATTGCATTCATTTCCTGATCAACTTAGTTTTCCTGGACTTTGACACTTAAGGGCTGGGGTTGCCTCCTTCTGATATAGGAAATAATGCGCTCACAGTGATTTTAAGCTGACCAATCTATTTAAGGTTGGGAAGGAATGTTTAGTTTTCATTTGGTGGGAATGGCTAGACTTATGGCCTTCATTTACATTGACACAAGAATGGATTCAATACTTCTAAATACAAAAATACTACTAAATATAAACTGTTGAAGTTACTACACAGTATTAGAAGCAAAGTTTCCTCTGTTGTTGTTAGGTGCCATCAATTCGTGTTTGAATCCCAGAGACTTGAATTACAGATCTAAAAAAAATCTGTTGTGTGCTAGTCTGGTAAGGTCCTTCAGCATCATCCCCATGGTTGTTTTCAATGTGTCCAGCCACTAGATTGCAGGGAAGATCAAACATTCCCTCTACATATATATATATAATCTAAATCATTTACACTAACCAGCTATATAATTGTAATTTTGTACCAAAATCTCAGTAGCTTGAAGGTTACATAACTCCATTGTCCTAATTACATTGAGGTTTTCTTAAAAAATGGAAATGATGTAATTGTGTTGGTCCGCTTACGTATGTGGAGATAAAGGCCATATGATTTGGACTAACCCACAGACATTTGGGACTGTTTAAGTTGGGCCATTTCACCACTCATAAATCTCATCAGCAGATTACAAATATTATTGTGTTATTCCATTAAAAGGCTGTTGTCTTCAGCTTGATGATTAACCTTTTTATTGCTTACGATGATTCATGGAAAGTTCAATTTTATTAGGTTAACATGTTTCCACTTTATCTTTACCCTCCCTTTCACTCAGTGCAAATATATATTTGTAAATGCATTTTTTTGTCTCTGTAAAATCTTTCTCTGGCTTGTATGATTCATGGAGTAGGCTGCCTTTCAGAACATAATTACTATCATGTAATATTTTTGCAGTTTTGATAAAGTAATCTGTGCTGTATTCTTTAAGGGTAATTTAAACCTGGATGAGTGAGAAAAATGGTCACACGTCTTGGGCTGGCTAATGTTGCACATTCCTTTCATGTTCAAAAGCAAGGGTACAAATCGCAAAATCCTTTTGTAAACTGAGAAAACCAAGACAGAGACAGAAAAGCATAATATACTAGCATAGCAAAAGCAAGGCTAGCTCAAGGAACTTTGGCATCCCGCACCCCCGGTGATCCAATATCTCCTTTTCTTAAATCTTCCTTTCCTGATGAACTAGGTGAGACACTAGTGATAAAGGGTGCCAAAATCCCACTCTGGCATCTATCCCTTTAAAAGTCTGAAAGTAGACCAGACTGGGATTTGGGTGCCCTTTATCACTGGCACCCATGACTCGCTTTAGGAGCAAACAGGGTAGCTGCCCTGGACCCCACAGTTCCAGGGGGCCCCATGGTCCAGGAAGCTCACTCAACTGCTCATCCCTGACTTCGGCCCCAGTCTGCTAAATCAGATGGCAATAACAGCCAGAAACTGCGGATCCTTCCCAGTTGCCTGCATCGCTATAGGCTCTGCCAGTCTTGTTCCCTCCCCCTCTGAAGTGACTTCCTGTTTTTGAGAGGCAGGATTGAGACTGGCAGAGCCTATAGCAAATAGCAATGCCAGCATGAGGGAAGCTCCGGCAGCTTCTGTCTTTGTTATTGCCACCCGGTTTAGCAGGACCAGGGCCGAATGGAAGGCTGATGGCAACCGAATGCTAGAAGAGTGGATCAGGGTCAGCTATCCAAGGGTATGTGGATCAGGGTCAGCCAGCCAGCCAAGGGAGGAAATAGAGATGCTGGATTGTGAAGAGAGGGAAAAATGTAATATCTTTGTTATGGGAAGGGGATTGGTATGACAGAAGGGAGATAGTTCAGATAGATGATGGATCAGCTAAGGGAAGGACAGTTATTGGAACTGGGTGGGAGTGGGAAGAATAGGGACACAAAGAATTTGCAGAGAGCAGAGTGACATGGAAAATACTGGACACAAGAGGATGGAGTATGACAACAGAAGGGAGACACTGGACATGAGTAGAGGGAGTAGGGAGAAAGAAGGGATATGCTGAACATGGTGAAGGGGGAGTAGGGCGAAAAGGGGAAGATGATGGATGGAGGAAAATATGAGATGTTGAATAAGGGATGGAAAGAAAGGGAATATACCTGCTTAGGGAAGGAAGGCAGTAGGGTGATAGAAGGGAGATGCTGGATTAAGATGTGGAAGAGAGGGGAGGTAATGGAATGGGATGGGGAAGATGGTGGATTGGATGGCTTAGGAAAGGGAAGAAAGGAACTGCTAGATCAGATAAGGAAGAAAAAAGGAACATGGGAGAATGCTGGGTGAAGGAAAAAAAACCTTGGAGGAAGACAGATGGGAGATGCTGGACATGGGGTGGAGGCAGTAAGAAGACAAAGGGGGTTTAGACATTGAAGAAATAGGCAGATAAGGGACATGCTGACACAGAAGGGGGAGAGAGGAAAACAGGTGGATGTTGCATATGAAAGAGGAGTAAGGTGATGGGAAGAGATCTTGGATGGAGGTGGAGAGAAAGAGAGAGAATTGAGGTACTGGAGGAAAATGGGGAGAAGATATGCTGGATGGAGAGAGGGCAAGAGAGGAGAAACTAGGCAGAAGAGTAAAAAGAGAGGGGAAAGATAAGGTTCTGGAAGGGGGGGAGAGAGGGGAGAGTTAGCAAAAAACAACAACAAACAAACCTGGAGAATAATAAGATGAAAGAGATGGAAAGCTGTAAGTAGAAGCAGATAGAGATGCAGAAAAATAAATGGAGGAAAACTGAAAGGAAAAGGTTAAAGTCAGAGATGGATGTAGGAGAGGAAATAAAGAAAACAGGAAGGAAGAGAAGTGGCAGATAGACTGAAGACCCTTTAAAGAAAATTAAGAAAAGACAGAAGAAGAAAGCAGAAATTGGAAACTGAGATAAGCATGAATAAAATGGCCAAACAACAAATTTTATTTTTTTAATTTCATGAACAGAAAATGCAGGTTTAGAGTAAATTTACACTGCTTCCTCCCCCCCCCAAAAAAAAAATTTAGAGTGCTGTTTCTATCTCTCTTTCTCTAGTGTTGCACTGCATACAGGGTATGGCTTCTTGAAGTTTTAGTTAATTCTTTGTCTACATATTTTTATTGTGTTTAGTTATTTGTGAGATAGCAGATGGGGAGGGTGCTCAATAGCACTGAGCCCAAAGTGGGAGGTTACCATTTTCTCCCCACCCTCTCCCTGCCTCCTGTCCAAATGAAAAATATAAATACCTATGCTGGTGGGAATCCCAAGGCCATGCCAGCTGAAGACCTGTTCCTCCAGTCCAGTGGCCATAATAATAATAATAATTTATTCTTATATACTGCCAAAGCCATAATAGTTCGAGGCGGTTTACAATAAGAAGTGCTGGACAATCAGAGAAATAGTCACAATGTAAAATCATCAAATACATGCATACAGAATAAAATAAATAAAAATAGTAAAATTCTTAGGTTACAAATCGATTAAACAATTTCGTTTTTATTGATTTTCTAAAACTAAAATAGGATGAGTGCAGTTGGTGGCAGATTGGGGACCCTGCCCCTAGCTGCAGAGCTTGGAGGTTTCTGACTGCCAGACCGGAGGAAGTGGCCTTCAGCTGGCAGGACTTCGGGATCTCCACCGGCCACAGCAAAGGAGGTGGCTAATTTGGGGGGGACCTGAACCCAGGACCCGGGTGTTCAGTACAAAAATAAGTGCTTATCTATCTTTATTTTTCCAGTGTTTTAGTACTTGCTGAGTTTAATTTCTTGGGGTTCTCAGTTCAGTTTCTATTTGTGATCCCTTGTTCTGTTTTTGGTAAAAGTCTGTCTGTGTTTTTGTGTATGAAGAAGTAATTTAAAGTTGTTTTATGTGTGGTAGTAAAGGCTGGTGAAGAGATCAAGGAGAGGAGATCAGGGGCCCCCTCCTTAATTTCTGCCCTTGGTCCCAGCATGTCTAAAAATGGCACAGCCGGAGCCTGAGCCAGGGCCTCACCTGGTCTATAGGTAGAGCCTGCTCCGAGTAAGAGAGGGCAGATAAAAACCAGCATGGTCCTTTTAGTCTGCCCAGCAAGGTGGCTAGAGTTGTACCTGCCCCTTCTTTTTTCCCTTTCAATCATATGATATATGGGTCTGATGTTTTAAGGCTTGATTATGTAATATCTACTCTGTGCAGAACATGCAGGTTACCACCTCTGTGTCTTTGTTTAGGATTATACCTAGGCTTTGTGCAGGTAACACCCTCTATGTCGTGTTTTGCTTTGATGCTATTCTCCTACTAGATAAGTATCCTCTGTATTTATTCTACACCTTTTTGTATTTTTAGTTCAAACATTTTATTAAATTTTGTAACAGGCAAAATAAAACTGAGAACTATATAAAATAAAAGTGTGTGTATGCCTTTGAGTCAACCACTAACCCATGACTGCATGCACAGTGTGGAGTCCTCCCTGTGATGTTTGAAGACAGAGTATAAGAGTTGTTTGGCATTGCCTTTTCCCACATGGTGTGTGGCTCCATTATGCTGCTGCTGCCAAACATGGGACCATGCAGCCTACAGCACCTAGTATTCCCCAGTGGTCTCCCATCCAGATATTAGCCAGGCCTGACTCTACTTAGCTTCTAATAGAAAAAGGGGGTCTACCTAGGGCAGCATGCAAAGTAAACATAGTGATAATGCCATTGTCAGAAGGGAAGAAATACAATTATTATCTATCTATATATATAAAATCGGATGTATGTATGTATGTTCCAGCATAACTCTGAAACACATGGACAGATTTCAGCCAAACTTGGTATACATATCAATTACTATCTGGGAACAAACACTGTGTGGGCAACATGTAAAGAATCATTGAAAAAGACAGATATGGCTTTGACCAATTGTGTGAAGCTTGGGGAATGATGTCACACTGTGCTGCGCTGTCATTGCTATAACAATGCCTCCAAGGAAATGTAATGTAATTGGCCAAGTTTTCAAAGCTACATCTAGAGCTTCAGAGACAGTGCAGCATCATAAGGCCTGACTACAGGATATGAAAAAGAGAGCTGCTACATGTAGAATTTCAGAGACAGTACAACAGTGTGAGGCCCAACTACAGGATATGAAAGATAAGTGTCTAATCCAGTTTTGGGGCTCACTGAGACATAGAGAGGGCCATTCTTGCTGCTGAGATTGGAATATACAGGATTTGGATTGGGATATCTGGGCTTGGGATATCCGGGCAACGCCGGGTGATCAGCTAGTCAGTTTATAATTAACAGAAACTGCTAGAGAGGGTGCAGAGACGAGCAACAAAGCTAGTGAAAGGTATGGAGAACCTAGACTACGAAAAACGACTTAGGAGACTGGGGTTGTTCTCCCTTGAGAAGAGGAGACTGCGAGGAGATCTGATCGAGACTTGCAAAATACTGAAAGGATTCGACAAAATAGAGCAGGGGAAGCAGTTATTTACAATATCCGATGTGACAAGGACAAGAGGACATAAACTGAAGCTGAGGGAGGACAGGTCCAGGACGAATATTAGGAAGTTCTGTTTCACGCAGCGAATGGTGGACACCTGGAATGCTCTTCCAGAGGAAGTAATTGCAGAATCCACCGTTCTAGGATTTAAGGGTAAACTAGATGCACATCTCACTTGAGAAACATACGGTGATATGGGGACTAAAACTATGCCAGGGTACACCTGGTAGGGCCTCCACGTGTGCGGATCACCAGACTTGATGGACCTAGGGTCTGATCCAGAGATGGCAATTCTTATGTTCTTATGTTGGATGGAGGAAAATATGAGGTTTCCATTTTTCTGTACTTTTTTGAATTCTGTCACTTTTTGCTGTAGTCACTTTCACCTGGACGGTGTTCCAGGCATCACCCTTTTGATGAAACAGTATTTATTTATTTAATTTTGTATACCATTCTCTCAGGGGAGCTCAGAATGGTTTACATGAATTTATTCAGGCTGTCAAGCAATTTTCTTTGTCTGTCCTGGCACGCTCACAATCTATCTAATGTACCTGGGGCAATAAAGTAGGCTCCAGAAAAAAAGAGGTTGGATTGAGACACCCGGGTTTTACTTTCATTGCTTTTGATGGAAGTAAAACCTGGGCATTTCAATCTATCCTCCTTACTTCCATTGCTTTCAGTAGAAGTCAAACCTGGATGTCTCAATTTGTCCTCTTTTTTTCTGGAGCCAACATCTGGACTTGCAATTCCAGATGTTACCTCCTCACAGTTCTATTTCATTTCATGTCCACTGACTGTAGCAGTGGACAGCAGCACTTGAATCTTCATGCATGCCTTGACTACTATTGGGGAAGGACAGGATTCTTTAACTTTTATACTTGAAGTCTAGCAATGGGTTTTATCAGGATAATTAAAACATGCAAAATAATTCTGATTCTCAGATCAAATGTATGTAACAGAATTGAAGAGTGCTGCAGTAGGATCTATTGTTATTAAAGATAAAGCAGGAACTACCAGATCTTCCTTTGAGTGAGATAAAAACCTATTCTGGGATCAAACTAAAAATATGAAGTTGGTAATTTCTAATTGTAATAGAGTTTCTTCAACTACAGATTGCATTTTTTCCATTTTTTTTCAGTGAAAGACAGTGCTGAGTTTTCTGTGGTTCAATTCCCTTCATCGCTGGTGGTGAATCAGGGGGACAAGGTGACATTAGGCTGTAATTTCTCCTCAGGAGCTAAAGCAGAATCTATGGTAAAAAGAGCAGTGTCCTGGACCAAGAGCTTACCCAGCCAGGACTTCTCCAGCAGCCAACACGTTATCATGGAATCCCATTTTGCATTTGCCTTTCCTGACACTCTCTTGCACCACGGGGATGGGTCACTGGTGATTACCAACACCAGCCTGGAGGATGCTGGTACCTACTTCTGCAAAGCCATGATGTGGGATAAAGGGGAGGCCCGTGGAAATGGGACCAGCCTCACTGTATATGGTAAGATCATTGCTACCAGAATCTCAGTCCCAGACCCACCATGCTAGATGGCAATTTTACAATGTGATTAACTCAAATTCCGATGACAACTAAGAGGCTGAGCCATGTCTGGTTTTACCCCATTGCATCTATAGATTTGTAGTTCCCATTTCTTGAAAAATTCAAAAACTCCATACCCAGAGTTGAAATAGAATAAATCCAGGTCTGGCTCATTCTAATGTGAATTCCGAATCCCAGCACAAAAGTGTTCCTTGCAGTTTGTGTCCCTCTTTATCATTTTCAGAGGGTGTCTGTCTTGCAGTCCATATTAGTGAGCTCTGATCTAGATATTCTAGCAGCTGGCTCAATTCTGCTTTTATCTCTTCCATTTGCATGTTTTTGTTTTGTTAAGAATGCCACTTCAGTAGTTTCAGTGTTCCTTGAATTTATGAATAATGAATAGGGAATACAGTTTTCAAAAGTTCCTCAGCTGGTTGCCTCTTAGAAAATTCTCTTTCTCCCTGTAGTTAAATACTGTATATGCACAGGCTATCATAGCATGCATGCTTTTAGCAGGGTTAACAAGAAGGTTTTTTGTAGGTGCATTCAGATTGTGAATACACATCAGCATTTAAAAAATGCAAGCATGTTAGTTTACTGCCAGTTTGGCAGCCCACAGATATAGCAAGCTGAAATGTCCGTGCATATCTTGTGGGCAGCTTTCAAAGGGAAGCCTGCCACTAGGTTCTGTAGATGCCCTTTGCAAATTAGCTACAAGTAGGGTTGCCAGATTTCCTCTATGAAAAAAGAGGACACCTGGTCCTGCCCCGCCCTGCCCACACCATCCCATTCCACCTCTACCCTACCCCCGCATGAACCTCCCTGAACTCGGGACCGCATCTGTGCATATGCAGACATCGACATGATGTTGTCATGTGCATGCATATAACATTATCGCGTCGCCATCTGCGCATGTGCAGACACCTTCCAGATGCAGCCCTGAGGTCGGGGACTTCCAAAACCCAGACAAACTGCAGGGTTTTGGAAATCCCTCTGGGTACCTGGATAGTCCTGTAAAAAGAAGACATGTTCGGGTTTTCCCGGACATCTAGTAACCCTAGTTACAAGGTATGCAATACAAAACATATAGATTCCTTGTACAGTAACAGAGCAGTTTGCAGAAAATTACCCTATAGCTTAACAGGCACATGGGATCTCTTAGGGAGAAGAGGAGATAGTGGATGCTATGGATGGGCAGACTGGATGGGCCATTTGACCTTTATCTGCCATCATATTTCTATGTTTAATATCTTACCCAAGTATCATTTCCCCCTCTTTGTGGGTGCTCAGAACTTCCTGATTTTCCAGCTGGGAATCTCAGGACTTAGCCTTGCAAAACTCTGACTCCAGAAGTCAACTAATGAGTAAAAGATACAGCTTCCCTACCTAGCTTGTAAGGGTTTGATGGCACGTATACCTCCCTTTTACCTCTTTATGTCCTCAGTCTGCTTTCAAGCATATGCTCCATGGTTTCACTGATCATCTGCTGTCTTTTTTTTTTTTTTTTACTTCTCCACCATGTCCCTCAGTTCCACCTTCACAGCCGACTGTGTTCCTGCAGCTAGTGACCCAGCCAGAAGAGGAGTGGACCCTGGTGTGCAGGACTGGGGGATTCTATCCATCTCCAGCTAAGCTGACCTGGCACAGTAATGGCCCTCTGTTTCCAGCTTCGCCTCCACAGGAGGAGTGTGAGGTGAAGGATGGTCTTCCCCAGGTCTCTAGCTTCCTGGTCCTTTCCCCACCCCCGAAGACCCTAGAAAGTATAACCTTCACCTGTAGTGTGGAGCATCCCTCCCTCTCCAAGCCTCTTCAAACCAACTATACTTACTGTGAGTATCAGCATTGGCACCGATAGGGTAGACATTAGCTCAGTGTCACTTCTCATTATATTCAATATTAAGAGGGCTTGAGGTGCTCTATTTCGTTTTTGCTCTTTGTATACATGTAAAACAATTGCTGTACTACCACAACGAGTCATTCAAAACAGTGGGCAGTTACCACAGGTGCAATAAGTTTCAAGTTTATTGACTTTTTAATATACCGACCATCACAAAGTATCTGGCCGGTTTACAATAAGATTTATAAAAATTTTAAATATAAAATGTAGTGAGTGAACATTAAAACATAATTTGACTAAGAACAAAAGAACTGTCACACTGGGTCAGACCAAAGGTCCACCAAGTCCATTATCCTGTTTTCAATAGCAGTCAATTCAGGTCACAAGTACCTGGCAGGATTCCTCCCCCACCCCCACTATAAAACCCCATCAAAAAACCCAGCTAGCTTCCATGCTATTTATCTCTAGTAGTAGAGGCTTGTTTTTAATATAAGTCCTGCTCTGCATTTGGATTTTCTTTCACTTTTAATAAGGTATTAAGTGTTCACTGAGCCTCAGCCCCACCACTCCACCGCCTCAATATTTCTCTTCGCGGCAAGCTTTACATGGTCTCATCATCACCGGCTCCTATTTTAAAGTGCTCGTGCTTTATGTTCTATATTCTTATCTCTCTTTATAAATAGACACATCAATAAATAAATAATTTTAGTCTTAATATCAATCTCATTTGGAGCATAGACTTATATGCCCATAATTCTCTCAGTAATCCTTCTATGTATTCTCAAGCGCATTATGGAAGGAGCAGACCCAACATGTTTCGCCTTTCAGCTTTTTCAAAGTTAAAGATTAAAGAGGTAGAAAACAGAATTTTATTTATTGACTTTTTCAGCAGAAATGAAATTCAAATGGATTATGTATAAACCTGAAATCTACATCATGGCCACAAGATGGCATCACGGCTAAACCACCATAAATCAGGCTAGTAGCCGGGCACTTTTATCATTTGAAAAATTAATTGGACAGTATAGTGGTTGTACTTATTTTCCTTTACCTCAGTTTACCTACCTGTTAATGGGTAGAGTAGTAATAATGACACTGCTACTTTTCTCACTGAAATTTGCCTTGCAGGTCATACAGCAGCTGTGTGCTGACAAGCCATCCCACTCCAGATGCGGCTGCATGGATATTTCTGAAGTATTATCCTCAGTATCTTGGGATCCAGTATAGATGCAAGGCCCTACCATAGAAATGAGAAATGTATTCTTTTTCTGAGGAATGCAACAAAAAGATATCTAGCTATTTAATATTTATTTTGCTTTTCCCTGTGAATTTTATTTTTATCCTAGATTTCCCAAAGAAGTCATTCCAATTCATTGAGTATCTGAATATTGTGAAAGTCTTTCTGGTGTGTGCTGTCACCCTGACCTTTTTTATGAAAGGTGAGAGCCATTTGGGATTCAGTAGTCTGTTCTTCAGATGTATTACAATATACAACGCTGGAAAGGAGACTTAACACTCCTCTAGACATAAGAACATAAGAATAGCCTTACTGGGTCAGACCAATGGTCCATCAAGCCCAGTAACCTGTTCTCACGGTGGCCAATCTAGGTCATTAGTACCTGGCCAAAACCCAAGGAGTAGCAATATTCCATGCTACCGATAAAGGAAAAGCAGTGGCTTCCCCCATGTCTTTCTCAAGTTCCTCGAGGAACTTGTCCAAACCTTTCTTAAAACCAGCTACGCTATCCACTCTTACCACATTCTTAAAACCAGCTACGCTATCCACTCTTACCACATTCTCTGGCAACGCGTTCCAGAGCTTAACTATTCTCTGAGTGAAAAAAATGTCCTCCTATTGGTTTTAAAAGACCAGAATCATTGTGCACAGTGATAAAGGAGAACTGGTTTTCTCTCAGGCTGGGATTGGTGTGTGGTACATAGTAATAAATGAGCCCTTAGATTGGAGTCAGCATACATGGTAATAAAGAAGACCTACATTTTCCTCTGGCTGGAATCAGTGTATGGTATGGTATATTGTGATAAAATAGTAGATCTGCTATTCCTCTAAATTAGAGGTTCTCAACCCAGTCCTCAGGACAAACCTAGACAATCAGGTTTTCCAGATACCCACAATGAATTTACATGAAATAAATGTGCATGCATTATCTCCAATCTATGCAAATCTATCTCATGAACATTGATTGTGGGAATCCTGTCAACCTGACTGGCTAGGTGTGGCCAAAGACTGAGTTGAGAATCATTGCTCTAGACTAGGGGTCAGCAACCTTCTTGCATGTGGCTGCAGCTGTCTAGGCCCTGACCCTTTAATCTCCCTCCCAACTCCATGATTACTCCCCCTCCAGCCTACCGAGGTACCTGGTGGTTCAGCGGGGGTCTTTATGGCAGGAGCATGGCCCTCTCAATCCTTCCTCCTAAAATGGTTGCTATGACCTCTCACAGCTGCTCGTGGAATTTCCTGTAGTGCTGCGAGCTGCCGTGAGAGGTTGCAGCAGCCATTTGAGAAAGTAGCCATGAGGAGGCAGGAGCGAAAGGGTTGTGCTCCTGCCACAAAGACCCCTTTTGGACCACCAGGTATCTCAGTAGGCCCAGGGGGTGGGGGTAGGAATCATGGGGTTGGGAAGGAGATTAAAGTGTCGAGCCTGGAGAAAGAACCTTGGTTATGGGTTGGGAGAGGGGCAAGGGAAGGAGGGATGAGAGGTGCAGAGACCTGTGAGGGGTTGGAGGGGAGAGAAGCTATACCTTGTGACTCTTTGTAAGTCATGGGTCAAACATTTTGGATAAATTGGCTCTTTGCTGTAAAAAGGTTGCCGATTCCTGCTCTAGACCAAAGTCAGTGTGTACAGTGACAAAGGAGGCCTGCTTTTCATTCAGGCTGGGATTACTGTATGGTGTGTAGTGATAAAGCAAACCTGTTATTCCTTTAGACTGGAGTCATTGTGCATAGTGATAAAGGAGACCTGTTTTTATCTCAGCTGGGATTAGTGTGTGGTATGTAATGATAAAGGAGGCCTCCATTACCTTAGACTGGAATTGGTGTGACCAGTGATGGAGATCTTCTTTTTCAGAGGTTGAAATTAGTGTGTGATAAAACAGAACTGCTATTCCCTTAGATTGGAGTCAGAGTGCACAGTGATAAAGGAGACCTGCTCTCTGAGCCTGGGATCAGTGTGAAGTGATAATGGATATCTTCTGATGCTGTTATACTAGTTTTTAGAGCATTTTATAGGACTATACTGTGCACTGTACAAACCCAGCGAGCCACCATTTTATTAGTATTTTCTCCTTATAGCAATAATGGAAGGCTGCAAAGAAGAAGAGGAGGAGTCAGTGTTCAGGTAAATCTATGCCAACCTGAGATGAAACTGGTCCTGCTACATTTCCATTGCATTTTTTGTCTGTCTTCCTAAGGAGGAATTCTTACTTAAGCTGGAGAATATTAAAACATGTTAAAACCTTTTTCTGCACAACGAGAACAATTTTCAAACCACCTCCATTGTGCTTTGGGTACTTGTTGTTGTGGTCTTTCCACCAGTGTTCAAAGGGGTAGTACTGTACTTGCATATTTCCTAAGGAAAACAATCTCTTGTATGTGCTTTTTTTCTGATTAAAGCAGAGTCCTTGCTCTTAAAAATACAAAACTACATATTTCAGTCAGTACTTTCCCAATTTTAACTTGATAAGTGCAAAGTTGTAAAAATCCCCTAAACCAAGAAAGAACCTTTGCTGAGAGACCTAAAGAGTCTAAACAATGTAGCAAAATCTCGTGATCCACTAGATCAAATGTACTACTCAAATCTAGTTGCAAAACGAGAGCATTTTGACCTTTAAAGAGAGATTAATGCAGTTTCAGTGCTGTGTAATGCTCTAAAACCAGATTATTTAGAGCAGTGATTCCCAACCCTGTCCTGGAGGAACACCAGGCCAATTGGGTTTTCAGGCTAGCCCTAATGAATATGCATGAGAGAGATTTGCATATGATGGAAGTGATAGGCATGCAAATTTGCTTCATGCATATTCATTAGGGCTAGCCTGAAAACCCAATTGGCCTGGTGTTCCTCCAGGACAGGGTTGGGAACCACTGATTTAGAGCAGCAGCGGTGGCGACAAAAGAACTACTTACTACAGGACCAGATTCTCCATTGGTACGGCTACCGATCCCAACCCCTTGGATGTCACTTCCTATTCCAGAGCAGTGCTAGTAGTCTGTGCAATTGCTGACTCTGTCCCTATGGTGAGTAGTGGGAAAAGTCCTGAAATTTCTCCAAATGAATCAATTCGCCCAAAACAAATAGGTGGATTGATTTGACTCGCAAATCGGATAGCACTAGTAAAAGGTTTTTGAAACCTGCCCTCCACAAAGAAGAAATAACCCTTTAAAAAAAAAAAAACTGATGTCTTCGTGAGTTCAGCAGAATTATATGACCTGACATTCACTAAACTAAGGCCCTTTAAGTCAGTAGCAATAAAACAGGAATATCTCACAAAGCCATGTCAGTAGGGAGAGGCTGAGCCAGTCCTGGTTTTACGCTGGCTGCTCACATAGACTTGAGAAGTCAGAAAACATATCTACGCATGCAGTGGGTAGAACATGATGACTCAGTCTTTCCTTTAGTGATCTAGAGCCATATGATCAATCTGTGTATGAATACACCTCTGTTAAATAAATATTGTCCCCCAGGTGCAGGAAATAGTGGACAATGTGACGTCTCTCATCACTTATCTCTTAGGAAGGAGTGGCCTAGTGGTTAGAGCTACAGCCTCAGCAACCTGAGGGTGTGGGTTTAAATCCCATGCTACCCCTTGTGACCCTGGGCAAATCACTCAATCCTCCATTGCCTCAGATATATTACATAGATTGTGAGCCCACTGGGACAGATAGGGAAAATGCTTGAGTACCTGATTGTAAACTGCTTAGATAACCTTAGGCAATATATAAATAACTAAATAAATAAAAATACTCCCCAGTGATGGTACAGCGATAGCTCCAAGAATGGAATCTAGGGACAGATTTGATGAAGTCATTACAAGAGGGTTGTTTGCTTTGGGGATTGATCACGATTGTAGGGATACTTCCTCATATGTTGGCTGTTATTTTTGATTGAACCAATTAAGCGCTGTTAAAAAACCTCATCAAAGCCACCTTTTGTACACTTGATTTCTTGTAACAGTCACTATTACTTCTAGTTTGGCCAGTATGCTAAATTAATATTTATTTTATTAACACTGTTGACCTTACTGGCAGGCAGGCTGGCTAGAGTGTGATGTCTGAAAGTGATCTGTTTATTCACAACCATGTTCCCGTCCCTGAATGACCACCATAAATAGGCCATTAATACACATATGTGTCGCAGTGCTTCATTTCAAATGTCTTGATGTAATGTGGAACACTCAGAAACCTTTATGTAATCTTCAAAAACATCTCCATTATCAGCATGTCTTGTTATTTGCTCATTCCGCCCCCAGCATCCTGTCTCCCCATTAAGCAATAAGGCCGGCAGATCTTAATAAAATTCTCATTAGGTGTTATCGATAAGATAAAATGAAAGAGGGACAGGGAGCACACAGTGCCTTTCAGCAGCTGGCCAGCAGCCAGGCTCATAACAAATTTCCTCTAAGTGGCCTTTCCAAAGTACTGAGGTAAATGATTGTGTCTGATGTATGAAAAGCTCCCTCTTTTCCTCTGACCCTCAACACTGAATTCATTAGACACAGGGTATAAAATTGCAGACCTTTGTAATGTATATATAGAAATGTTCAGGATCTCTTGTAGCAGAGAGAAGTCAGCATTTCAGTTCCTGTTCCAGGGGTGAAGTCCAGCACTTCTGCATCCACCATGGGAAGAAGACCAGCAGTTCAGCTTACATTGCAGGGAAGGAGTTTAGCATCCCATAACTCACCACAGGGAGAAGTCAGAACCGGAGTGCCTATTACTGGGGAGAAGTCGTGAATCTCAGCTCCTGCTTGTGTCTACCTTTTCTCCTTCATCTTCACTTGGAGATTGTGATCATTCGGGATCATAACAGCTTTCTCAAAATCTGTAGGTCAACAAGATCAATACAGAGAGGCATGCTGGAGTTCAGCAGAGGTTGAATTACTGAGATGTGGAGTCCACCATATGCTTGCAGTTCTCCAAAACAAGCTTTGTGCTAATTCACATTCAGCTTCTTTTTCCTGGAATGCTTCAATAGCCAATAAAAACAGAATGCTAATTTATCTTGAAACAAGCTGTCACTGTGTCTTTCATGTGTACTTTACAATGAAAGATACCCAAATAATTCAGGAGAATTAGTTTCCCTCTGGTGCCAAATGAATCTTGGTATAAGAAAGACTAGTAATGATAGACACCACTATTACATTTCTAGTTTATACCGTAATGCTTATAAAGTGCTTATAAGGTGGTGTTAAAAGGTATTTTCTTATGTGTTTCCACACTTTTAGTTATAACTGTAAACAGAAGCAAAGTCTCACTTAACTTGTGATTAAAAAGTTAGTCTTTGCTGCCTCAGAGAACCCACTTCAAGAGCACTGTAAATTCCTTCTGACAAATTCGAAGGTCTCTATGAATAAAAAGCACAAAATCAAAATCATGATACAGGTGTCATACTTGCTGAAAATGAATACATTACAGTTGAGGTCTGACAAACGCATGGATAGTACTTAATATCTTTCCATCGATAATGGTTCAAAGATACCATCATCTGAACTCTGCCCAAATTTTATCCAGATGACTGGATGACCTCACTTGTGACCTCACTTAAGATAATGATAGGGAAAGTAAGATTATCCTTGAGATACAAAATAGAACAGGTGGAGGGGCATAATAAAAAAAAGTCTAAGTCCCCTTTTGGCCTAAGGCCTTAAACGTTGAAAGTAGAAGCAGGGAAAATGTCCATAATAAAAAAAAAAAAAACGTCCAAATGGAGGTTTTTTTTTTATAATGGCCTGCCTCTACATTCAGCTGTTTAAACGCCCAGACCACCACTACGTCTACACTTATACCCCATAATGAACCAAAAAACACCTAAGCACAAACGTCCAACACAAGGGCTGTTAGGCGAAGGAGGAGCCAGTCCTTTGCCTAAAAGCTGGATTCTGTAACTGGTGTCTGTCAAAAACACCGGTTACAGAATCCACACCAACGCGCCGCCGCGCCCCCCCCCCCCCCGACACCGGGGCAAGAGGGAGCCCAAGCCCTCTTGCCCCGGGCACCTGTGGCACCCCTCCCTCCCCCCCCCCCGATTATGATCAGGCCAGGAGGGAGCCCAAGCCCTCCTGGCCTCTCGCCCCCCCACTCCCATACATGATCGGGCAGGAGGGAGCCCAACCCCTCCTGCCCAGGTGGACCCCCCTACCTCCCACTACAATACGGGCAGGAGGGATCCCAGGCCCTCCTGCTCTCGACACAACCCCCCCAATGACCACCCCCCCTGTTTCAGGGCAGGAAACTGGCCGTGATGACTGCTTTAGGTTGATTTGCCACTGCTGGTCTGAAGAAGCAGTAGCAAAAGCTGGGGGAACAGTAGAGCAGCAAAGAGACATTGTATGGAAGGGGAAGAGAGATAAAGAGAGGAGGAAGATTTGTAATTCCTATTACAGCATGCAAAACACCAAGATATCAGAAGCACAAATTTCCCAGATCTGACAGAGAAAACTAGAACCTAGAAATTGTTTTTAAACTGACCTCTCTCTACATAGCTTAATGTTACTGTTGTTTCTATAACTTGCAAATTATTTTTTTTCTGCCCTTTCTCTACCAGTAAATGTATTATTTTGGGAAACACATGTAAAGCTGTCTTTTACCCATAAAGTAATGCAAATTTGTGTTTTTGTCAGGCTGGTGTCTGTGAGTGTATGTGTGGGTTCAGTTTTCATAGTTTCTTTCAACTACAGTACTCAAAGTCCTACATCTGCTGTCAGAATATTCCATTTTAACATTGATGGGGAGTTCCTTTGATCATGACCAGGGGGGTCTTTGGTGGTTTTTTTTTTTTAATGTTGCTTTCTCTTTTTTGTGGAACTTGAATGGTGATATTTGGGGGGCTGGAGCTCAAAGTATAACTAGTGAAGAGAGAGGGACCAAACTCAGAAATATTCCCAAGTATTCCAGGGGAAGGAGATGATCATGTCCCAGGGAGAAACAGGATTTTATTTTAGCCCTTGACACAAGGCTGGGACCACAAATAAATTTCCCTTATCAACGTCATCTTAATTAAATAAAAGTATATTTAGGGTGGCTGGTATACCCTTCTCCTTCCCCCCCCCCCATGCTACTAAATACAGGAAAATAGTATTTAATATACTAAACTAAACTAAACCTTAAGTTTATATACCGCATCCTCTCCATGGAAGTAGAGCTCGGCACGGTTTACAAGAACTTAAATATAAGAAGGGAAAGGAAAAGGTTTACATGAGCTTATATATGGAATGGAAGAGTAAAGGGGAAAATAGAATTACATGTTAGAGAAGAGCCAAGTTTTCAGTTGCTTGCGGAATAAATGGAGGGAGCCCAGGTTCTGCAGCGGGATAGTAAAGTCTTTCCAAAGACCTGTGATTTTGAAGAGAAGTGATTTTCCCAGTTTACCTGCATAGAGAATACCGTGTAGGGAGGGGAAGGAAAGTTTATATCTTTGGGCGGGTCTGGTGGAGTCAGGGCATGAGGAGTTAAAGGATAGTGGGATTAGGGAAGGAAGGATGCCGTGAATGATCTTAAAAGCCAGGCAGGAGCATTTGAAATGGATTCTGGAAATCACTGGGAGCCAGTGAAGATTGGCCAGGAGTGGGGAGACATGGTCAGATTTGCATTTTGCAATGATTAACTTGGCTGCAGTATTCTGGATAAGCTGGAGTCTTTGAAGGCTTTTTTTTGTTAGGCATAAGTAGTCAAATTTGGAGAGGATGATGGATTGGACGAGGACTGCGAAATGTTTTTGGCGAAAGTAGGATCTTACTTTCCTCAGCATGTGGAGGCTGAAAAAGCATGATTTTGCCAAGGAGTTGAGGTGGTCGTTGAGGGAGAGAGAAGAATCAATAATGATGCCAAGGACCTTGCTTGAGAACTCAAGGTGCAAAGCAATGCCTGTGGGTAGTGTGGAAAAGGGATGAGGCAAACCTGGGCTTTTCTTTCCATTTTGCTGTATTTTAGTGGACAGGTTTTGTTTTGAGACTTCCCTTATGAACTCTAAAATAAATCTTTAATACATATCACATGCTGCCACCTGGTGAAGAAGCCCAAATAGAAAAAGGGTTTGTACCATTACTGACAAGGGAGATGCTGAACTATGGGGGTAGATGCTAAACTATGGGGGTGGGGAAAGTGGGGGAGGTGGGAGGGAGTGAGGAGAGATGTTGGATTGTAGGGAAGGGAAGCGAGGTGAGATGGACTATGAGAAGGGGGAAAGAAAGGGGAGATGCTGGACTATGGAGGGAGAAGGATTGAGAGAGATACTGGATTGCAAGGGAAAAGTGAAGGGGAGATGGACTATGGGGAGAGGGAAAGAAAGGGGAGATGCTGGACTGTGTGGGGGGAGAGAAGAGTTAAAGAGATGTTGAATTGCAAGGGGGAAAGAGAGAGAGAAGATTTTGGACTATGAGTGCTGGAGTGTTGGGAGGAGAGAAACATAAGAACATAAGAATAGCCTTACTGGGTCAGATCAATGATCCATCTAGCCCAATATCCCCACAGCCATCTGTTTTATGAACATAAGAATAGCCTTACTGGGTCAGACCCATGGTCCATCAAGCCCAGTAGCCCGTTCTCACAGTGGCCAATCCAGGTCCCTAGTACCTGGCCAAAATTCAAGGAGTAGCAACATTCCATACTACCAATCCAGGGCAAGCAGTGGTTTCCCCCATGTCTTTCTCAACAACAGACTATGGACTTTTCCTCCAGAAAATTATCCAAACCTCTCTTAAAACCAGCCATGCTATCTGCTGTTACCACAACTTTTGGCAATAATGTGTTCCAGAGCTTAACAATTCTCCGATTGAAAAAAAATTTCCTCCTATTGGTTTTAAAAGTATTTCCTTGTAACTTCATTGAGTGTCCCCCCACCCCCCCTAGTCTTTGTAATTTTTGATGGACTGAAAAATTGATCCACTTGTACCCGTTCTACTCCACTCAGGATTTTGTAGACTTCAGTAATATCTCCCTTCAGCCATCTGTTTTCCAAGCTGAAGAGCCCTAACCATTTTAGTCTTTCTTCATACGAGAGGAGTTCCATCCCCTTTATCATCTTGGTCACTCTTCTTTGAACCTTTTCTAGCACCATTATATCTTTCTTGAGATAAGGCGACCAGAACTGAATGCAATACTCCAGATGAGGTCGCACCATGGAGCGATACAGGGGCATTATAACATTCTTAGTCTTGTTAACCATCCCTTTTTAAAGAACTCCTAGCATCCTGTTTACTTTTTTGGCCGCCGCCACACATTGGGTGGAAGGCTTCATCGTATTGTCTATGATGACACCCAGATACTTTTCTTGTGCGCTAATCCCCAAGGTGGTTCAGGTTATTCTTCCCAATGTGCATCACTTTGCATTTGTCCACATTAAATTTCATCTCCCATTTGGATGCTCAGTCTTCCAATTTCCTAAGGTCTGCCTGCAATTTTTCACAATCCGTATGCGTTTAACAACTTTGAACAGTTTAGTGTCATCTACAAATTTAATCACCTCACTTGTCATTCCAATTTCCAGATCATTTATAAATAAGTTGTTTTTTTTTTTTTTGTTTTTTTTAAATTGAAAAGCTTTTATTGAAAAAACACTCCAAACAGTACATAGCAAGTGCACATGAAATGCAAAAGAGCAAAATATCACACTCCAAATTAGCTCACAGAGCTACAATCAGCAATATAGACATGTGCAACCCTGCAAACGAAATAACAAACTATAATACCCACCCAGACACAACCAATACCCTCCCTCCCACCCCCCAGGGACAAAGCACAATACCCACTACTTTCAATAAGATTGTGAATAATCTATACCAACCATAGACCAAATATTGGAAAGGAATATGGAAATGGGATCCCCCCAAGCTTCACCTACCCAGTCCAAGTTCAAGGGCAGCTCAAGGCCCTCGACCACCCCTACCACAAACCCCCACAGAAGCCCGAAATTGACGCCACACATGAGCATAGCCATGTAGTTTACCATGCCTCAAAGCCGTTAAGTGATATAGATTCTGCCAAGTGAGCAGACGTTGCTCCACCAGGGCCCACGTGGGAGAAGGCACCTGATTCCACCGAGAGGCAATGGCCAATCGAGCAGCAGTGAATGCTAGTTTACAGAACAGAGAGTCCCCCCGAGCCAGGTCTAATTGATGCCAAAACAACAAGGCGTGTCGCCAATCGGCCAGAATCTGGACATCCAGGATCTGGGACACCCGAGCAAAGACCTCAGTCCAGAATCCACACATCCGCCCACACTGCCACCACATATGAAAGTAGGTACCTACCTCCCCACAGCCCCTCCAGCAAAGCACACTCGCACCCCCCTGCCAGCGAGCCACAGTCTGAGGGGTATAATACCAACGGAAAAGTACCTTATATCCGTTTTCAATCAGCAAAGCGGCTATACCCGCCGAGGAGATCTCCGACCATATGTCTCCCCAAGTGTCCCAGGAAATAACAGAACCACAATCATCCTCCCAGGCCTTCATGTACGGAAGGGGAGCCCCCCGACCATCAAGACACCTATATATCGCGGAGAGAGCTCCCCTCCGAAGCACTGGGCCCAATAATAGCTCAAAGGGCGTCTTACCACCCCTCAAGTCATCCAGAAGACCCGAGGACCTAATATAATGGAGCACCTGCAGGTAGGGGAACAAATCCCGTATCCCAAGCCCATACTTGCCCCTAAGTTCCATAAAGGGTCTAACCCCTCCCAAAACCGGGTCCCACAGCTGCCCCACACAAACTAAGCCCCGTGACTCCCAAGCTGCAAACACTCCCCCATCCCCTCCCGGTGGGAAGCCAGGGTTATATCTCAACGGAGTATACCAGGAGTGTCGCTTACTCCCCAGTAAACAAGCTTTGGTCTGGTTCCATACCCTCAAGGAAGTCACCACCGAGAACACCCCCCCTACCAGGCTCGCCCTACCAGGCACCCACGGCCGATGTAACAAAGGTACCCCCTCACTTAACCGTTGCTCAATTTCCACCCACAGTTTCGGTGTCTGCGTCTGCCATTCCAAGAGGGCGCGCAGCTGAGCAGCCTGATAATATTTCACCACATCCGGGACCCCCAACCCTCCTTCCCCTCTCCCCATGCACATAACCTTCCTACTCACCCTCGGCCGTCTACCAGCCCAGATAAAATTAAAGATATGCCTCTGCACCCCCTCCAAGATTTTCCTATCCACCCAAAGAGGCAATACCTGGAATAAGAACAACAAGCGAGGCAGAATCATCATCTTCACGATGGCCACCCGGCCCAGCCAAGAGAAATACAGACCTTTCTAATTAAGTAAATCTTGGCGAATGCGACGAAAGAGCGGTGGGAAGTTGAGGTCATATAACTCCACTCCCGGCGGTCCAAAATAAACCCCTAGATAGCGCAATGAATGGGAAACCCACCGAAACGGATACCGATCTCGAAGATAGGAAACCCGGTCAGCCGGCAAGTTAACATTGAGGAGCTCCGATTTACCAACATTGACCCGAAATCCTGACACCTCCCCATAAATCTCCAACTCCCGCAATATAGCCGGCAAGGAAGCTGCCGGGTCCTCCACCGTAAACAAAATATCATCCGCAAACAAAGCCAACTTAAAATCCCCTCCCGGTACCGTGACCCCCTTAATATCCGGATTCATTCGCACACGCTGCGCCAGAGGTTCCACGGTCAAAGCAAAAAGAAGCGGAGAAAGGGGACACCCCTGACGTGTTCCCCGTGCTAGAGAAAAAGTCTCCGAATAACTACCATTCACCTTGATGCAACTCAAAGGTCCACTATATAGGACCCGAATCCAGTCCCGCATTCTCGGGCCCAGACCCACCGACTCCAAGACCCGAAATAAGAAAGGCCAAGAAACTCTATCGAACGCCTTCTCAGTATCGATGGACAAAAACACCGTTTCTCTCACCCCCCCCCCTGGCCCTGTCATACAGATTATAGACCCTACGCGTGTTATCACCCACCTGTCTGCCCACCACAAATCCCGACTGATCCGGATGGATCAGCCGAGGGATCCAACTCATCAATCGGTCCGCCAGAATGCGCGTGAAGATTTTAGTATCCACCCCCAATAGAGATATCGGCCTATAGGAAGCACATTAGAGGGGATCCTTCCCCTCCTTGGCCAACACTGTCACCCCCGCCAAGCGCATAAAGAAGGGGAGGGCACTATTCCCTTGCAATGAGTTAAGAAAACGCAACAAGGGGGGCAGCAGCAGATCTTGGAAACGTTTGTAATACCGAACGGTAAAACCGTCCAATCCAGGGGACTTACCAAGTTTCATAGAACGCAACGCACTACGAGCCTCAATCAATGTGAGAGGACGGTCCAACCGTGCCGCATCACCCTGTGCAATCTGGGGCAACCCTGCTGAATTCAAATAAGCAACCTGGTCCTGTAAGGGCCCTGGAGCTTCCGGGGTATAGAGTTGTGAATAATATTCCACAAACCGTGCGCGTATAGCTTCCTCAGTCTGTAACACTTCCCCAGAGGCCGCCCGGAGTGACAGGATCTGATTTCGCGTCTGTCTCACCTTAAGATGATGTGCAACCAGGCGACTAGCTTTATTGGAAAACTCAAAGTATCTCTGCTGGAGGAGCTGTAAATTATGGTGTAATCTATCCAAGTCCAAAGCCTGGAGATCCCTACGGGCCTGAAATAAGCGCTCCCGCAACACCACATTCCAAGGGGAACGCTTATGTAAACTTTCCAACCTAACAATAACAATCAACAGGCCAGCTGCCTCCTCCCGCCTTTTTCGTTGCCGAGCCGATGACAGGGCTATCAGCCTGCCCCTAAATGTAGCCTTTAACCCCTCCAAAACCGCCTCCAACGAGGCTCCACACTCCACATTCACATCTAGATATTCTTGTATCCACCCTTCAATTTGCGTTTCCACCTCTGGGTCATCTAAAAGACTATCATTAAAACGCCAAAATTTCCATCCTACCCCCCCTCCCGCCCCCTGGAAGCGCAACCACACCAGGGCATGATCCGACCACGTAAGGGACTCAATCCCTGCAGACTCCACCCTCTGGAGAAGTCCCCTCTCCACAAAAACATAATCAATTCTGGAATAAGAGGAGTGTATACCCGAAAAGTAGGTAAAGTCCTTCACCGAAGGATGGAGCCACCTCCAGCAATCCACCACATTCAACCCAGCCAATGCCTCACGCAACAATTTCCGATCCCTTCTCCCATAATGATCCGCCCTCCCCGAATTATCCAAGTAAGGGGTCACTGTAAGATTGAAATCCCCACCGAGCACCAGGGCCCCCCCCTTAAACTTGAGGATCCGAGGGACCAACTCACGGAAGAAGATCCCCTGTCCCTCATTAGGGGCATAAACATTTACCAGGGAGTACAAGATCCCCTCAATCATAGCCTCCAACATGATGTATCTGCCCTGAGGATCCCTCACCACCCTATGCACCTCGCAGCGGATCCCCTTACGGATAAGAATACCCACCCCGCACCTCTTAGAAGTGCCCACCCGGGAAGCCCAAAAGGCCTGCGGGAACCTGTGATCCCCAACCAAGGATTCATGGGACTGCAGTAAATGAGTTTCCTGGACAAAGCAAACATCAGCCCTCAAACGCAGCAATTCCCGATAGAAGGCTCTTCTCTTGTTAGGGGAATTAAGACCCCTAATGTTATAAGAAACTAATTTAAACACCCCCATAGTTCAAATAAGTATAGAGAAAATGCAAACCCAACCCCAACATATATGTCCCCTTCTCCCCCCCATCCCTCCCCCCCACCCCCCCTCCCCCACAGGAAGAAGCTCCCCCATAGTACGTAGAGTACCAGAAAGAAGAGAAAAGAAAAGAGAAATCCTACCCAGCCCCTGTCTCCCCAGCAACCTCCTCCCCCCACCTAACCTCCTCCCCCCCACCTCCCCTCCCCTCCACCCCCCACTCCCCCACGTGAGAGTCCACAGATCTCCCACCAACATATAAGGAATGTAACAATCTCCGAAGCCCCTGTCACACCACCCCACAACCAGACAAAATTGTCAAATAACAAACAACGTCCACCCCAACAAACACAACCGCCCATCCACCCTCCATAATCCACTCCCCCCCTCCCGCTCACTATCCCTCCCAACGGTCCCTCAGCGCCCCACTCTCCCACCCCTCCACAACATGTCCAGTACAGCAATGTCCCTCCAAGAGCACCGCCCCATAACTTGAACAGAGGAGCACAGTCACCCAGGGCAGATTGCCCCCCTACTGGAGGAACAGCCCCCTGGCAGCGCAAGGGGGAAGGAACAGCCAGGCAAAATTAGCGGTCCTCCAGCAATGGAGAGCACATCAGGCGGGAGCAGTATTCTGAGGCGAGGGGCCACCGCCTCGGCCTCCCCTCCCCCCTCGCGACCCCCGATCCACACGCTGCCATCTCAAGGCCGTTGGAAGCCACACGCTACTGGGCCCTGCCCCCACAGCCGAAGCAGGTTCCTCTGGAATCTCGATGCCAGCTTGTTGCAGCAGGGCTCGGGCCTCACGAACCGTAGTAACTCTGGTGTGCACTCCATTGATAGTAATGACCACTCCAAAGGGATAAGTCCAACGGTAGCGCAGATTGCCACGCTGCAGAGCCTTCGTCACTTCTCGGAATGCCCTGCGCTTCTGTAGTGTACTCGCTGCCAGATCTTGATAGAATTCCAGCCGATGACCCTCCCAGGTCACTGTGCCCATTTCTCGAGCTCTGCGGAAGATCTGTTCTTTAAGCACAAAGCTCCTTAGACACAGCACAATGTCCTTAGGCTGATCCGATGTGCGGGGCCCCATAGCTCTGTGAGCACGCTCCAGACCTGGATCCAACGTGTCATTCTGCAACAGCCAGCGAAGCAAAGTAGTAGTGGTAGCACTGACATCTTTATATTCCGGCAATTCGGGTAAGCCCCTCACCCGCAGGTTATTTCGCCTGGTACGGTTCTCCAGATCCTCCACCTTGTCTAGCAGAAGCTGATGTTCCGCGGCGGCACTCTCCAAGGAGCGCTGCATCCCGGTCACTGAGTCCTCGCAGCTATCCATGCGCATTTCCACCACTTTTACGCGGTTGCCCACCTCCACGAGGTCCGTGCGCAGCTCCTGCACCACCTCCCGGACCTGCACCACCACCGCCGAAATTTCAGCTTTCACCTCAGAGATCCAGCGCTGCATATCTTGCTTGGTAAGGGGGTCCGCAGGGGAGCACTCAGGGGCCAACGCGGCAACCGGTGCACCACCTCCACTAGAGCCCCACTCGAATGCGCCGCCTCACCTCCGCCGGTCTCCAGGCCCACGCTGCCACGTGCTGTCCGGCTCAGCGCTTGTTCCAGCGTGCGCTGGCCGGTTTTCTCCGTCGGAAGTTTTTTGCGCGTTGCCATGGGGTCCCCACTCCCTGCGCTCTTCACCCCCCTGCTTGAAGGTATATTTTAACGCTTTTTCGCAGCAAATTTAACAATTTAGCACCGGGCCCAAACGGAGCTCTGAGATCAAGCTCCCGTTCGCATCGGTGACGTCACTTCCTCCCCCATAAATAAGTTAAATAGCACCGGTCCCTGTACAGATCCCTGCAGTACTCTACTGTTTACTCTCCTCCATTGAGAAGAATGACCCTTTAACCCTACCCTTTGTTTTCTATCCGATAATCAGGTTTTTCCAGTCTGCAATTTGTCACCCTCTGATTTTCTGGTACTACAGATGATTATAGTGACAGGTTACAGAAGAGGAGATACTGGACTGTGGAGGGGGGGAAAGGAGAGAGATACTGGACATAGTGGACCAATATGGAAGAGGCCATAGGAAGGTGGTAAAAGGGGGGCAGTTGGAAACTGGGTGAGGCTAAGAGACAGTGAACACAGACTGACAGGGAAAGGAGCTGGGGTTGGTGAGAGGATGAGAGACAGAGATAAGTAGATGAGAACTGGGAAAGAGTGAGAACAGAAGGTGGAAATGTGGGAAAAAGGAAACAAGACTGAGGAAAGAGTGAGATGGGGTATGGGAGGACAAAAGAGATGGTAAGAGTGGGGATATGAGCTGGAGGGGAGGAAACAAAAGATTGACAAGTGAAAGGCATAAAAAGTGTGATTGAGGACTGGAGAGTGAAGAGAATGAATTTCAAGTGACTAGGCAGAAAAGAAAGAAATAGAAGAAAAAGCTGAAAGGGAAAATTCAGTGTTAGAGAGGAATGGATGAAGATAGGAGGAATAGAGAGGAGAAATGGCAAATGGACAGCAGACTGATCCTGCATCTTTCGCCACACCCATAACTCAACATTATCCCTGTATGCCGGTCTACAATAAAGGTGGTGTTCTGTTTATCCCTAGTAGTGGCTGTGTTTGACATATACTGCCTGTGCCTTTTCCAAAACTTTCCCTCTGTCCCATCCCACCCATGCAGAAACAGGAAGTGATGTCGAAGAGGTGGTATAGGCCAAAGGGAAAGCTTTGAAACAGATTGCAGGTTGCATGTATGCAACACTGCTGCTGCTGCTGCTGCTGCTACCAGGGATCAGTAGCAGACCACCTTTAAGATAGACTGGTGGAGGAGGGGGAGGGAAGAAGGTGCCTGGTTTGGTGAGCTACAGACCCACAAGCAGAACTGGAGGGACCACTAATGAAAAATATGGCCAAGGTGGTGAGCTCCAGCAGCCAGTAGATCTTTATCCTGCTCATGGGGATAGAGGGGAGGGAGGGAGAGGTGTGGGACAATGGGAATAACGAAAGCGAGAGAGAGAGACATAATGGACCCCAGGAAAGAAAGAGAGAAAATGGTCCTGAAAAAGAGTAGGTGAGCGAAGGAAGACAAATGAGGAGATGTTGGATCTGGGTGTGGGAGGGAGGGTAATTATTAGTCCTTTAGGAAAGCGAAGAGGGATGGGATTTGATATACCACCTTTCTGTGGTTACAAGCAAAGTGGTTTACATATTATATAGAAGCATAGAAACATGAAGGCAGATGAAGGTCAAATGGCCCATCCAGTCTGCTTACTCGCAGTATCCGTTATCTCTTCCTCTCCCTAAGAGATCCCACATGCCTATCCCACACTTTATTGAATTCAGACAGTCTGTGTTTCCACCATCTCTACCGGGAGACAATATTCCACAATATTTGTAAAAAAAGTATTTCCTTAGATTGCTCCTGAGCCTATCACTTCTTAACTTCTTGCCCTCTCATTCTGGAGCTTCCTTTCAAATGAAAGAGATTGGCCTCATGCACATTTAATTTGTACCTGAGATAATGAAAGGTTAAGTGACTTGCCCAGAATCACAAGGAGCCTGTAGTGGGAAATAAATAGATATAACATACCTTTAATTGTCCAATTAAAAAATATTAATTGAAATTCAGCCCTGGTTTTCCTGAATTCTGTTGGAGCAAACAATTACAACAGTCCAAACTCCATTCTTTTATGTGAAAAAAGTAAAAAAGTAACAGAAGTTCAAACGTAATTTTTTCTGACTGCTTACAGACCTGTATATACACATAAAGAAGTAAGCAAAATGTCTAAAACCAAACCATGGAAATGTATTTATTAGTCCATAAAAATGTCCAAAGAAGAGAACACCTCTCTTCTATAGGATCCCAGTTTTGACAGAAGCTTTCTTCAGCTAGCTCAGTTTTGTTTTATCATTGTCACAGTGTGATGGTTAATTTGTCCTGAGCATAAGTGCTTGTACAGGCTTATTAGTCCTGGGCTTTATTGTTTTACCAGTACCTTTACTAGTCCCCCGAAGAAGGCTTCTGCTGAAACTGGGATCCTTCAAAAATTAGGCTCCCTTGGTTGTTCTGATTTAAGGTTAGAACCTATGCCAATCTTCTTTCTATTTTGGTCAAGGCACCAGCTGGGTTCCCTGCTGGTGGGATTTGCATTCTGTAATAGCAAATTTGGCACCATAGGCAACTGCCATAGGATCTGGAGAAGGCAACAGCAGATGGAAATGTACCCAGCTTGGCATTTAAATGTATTTATTTGGATAGCAGTACCTGCCAATTGGGATCAACCATTGATTTTCAGTGGCATTATCTGGGTAATAGCACTGAAAATCATTTGAGCCTGCTACAGTGCTGTTCAGATAGTGCTAAGGAGGATTCACAAAGTATCCAGACAGTGGCAGTTATTAAGCAGTGTTATCCAGAAAACTGCATCAGTCAGTGGCATATCCCAATATTCAGTGCCAACAGGGGCGTAGCTAGCCTGGCAAAATGCCCAGGTGTGCCAAGTGGTAGGGGCCACCTGAAATTGGACACCCCTATGCCCCCATAGAATGGGCCTCTTTCCAACTTTCTCATCCATGCCTTGTCACTAATCCTCTACACACTGCTGTGGTCATGGCAGAGGCAATGCTGAAAAATGTCTTTCTGGTTGGCAGGGCATTTCCTCTGTGGCATCCTGCCCACAGGAAGCTACATCAGGGAGGTATGACATAATAAGGGAAAGGTCCTGCTGGCCAGAGAGTCAGCTTTCAGCACTACCTCTGCTGCAACTGAAGCAGCACGAGGGTGACTGTCAGCAGGTTGGGGGTGGGAAAGTTGAAATGAGCCTGGACCCACAGGCAAATGGAGGTGGGAAAAGGAATGGAGAGATGCCTAATGTCTGGAGGAAGGTAGAGGGGGAGAAATGCTGGAATTAGGGGGCAGCAGAGGGAAGAGAGAGAGAGAGAGACTTGGAACAAAGAGGAAGGGGAAGAGGTGATAGATGCTGGACTGGGTAGGGGAGCAGAGCAGAGAGAAGAGATAGAGAGAGTGGACCAGGGGAAAGAGAGGGAGAGATGCTAAACCATGGAGGGTGGGATTGGGAGAAGCAAAAAGAAGGGAAGAGAGAAGCTGCATATGGGGAGGGGTAAGGACACAGAAGAGATGCTGGTTCAGGAGGGAACATAGAGACAGGGATATAGAAGGGCAATGCTGGATACAAGGAGAGGGATAGGAATACAAGAGGGGGATGCTGGATAGAGTAAGATAGGGACAAAAAAAAAGAGAGGGTCATAGGGACAGGGACATGGTGTCACCAACGGGGTCAGGGCAATGGGTCCTGAGCCGCTGGGACAAGGAAAATGCTCTTGTGTGCTGCAGCGAGCGACACAAGGAAAAGTATGGCAGGTTCAGTAGAAGAAAACACACTTGAATCAGGTAGGTAAAAATCAAAACCTGGACTGGATTTAATTTTCAGAACAAAAAAATCAAACAGTTGTTTTAGTCTTATGGGTTTTTTTTTAAACCAGCCCTCAAAACAAAATCCAAACATAAACTCTGTCAGGCAATAGCCGCCAATAGTTAAGTCCCTGAACATCCGATTTAGGAAAACTTAATAGTTCTATTGAGGTATAAACATGTCCCAAAAAGAGGGGGTTTTAAACCCAAAACCAGAAACCTTAAACTTCAAACTAAAATGGATTCTTTCTGTAAGCAAGAGTTCCAAACAATAAGGTTTCATGGCACATCAAAAATAGTCCCAGCATAAGTTCTTACTTTCCACAAAAAGACTTGTGCCTGAATCAGTGCCCTAGCACTGATTCCTCCAGCCGCAGTAATGTTGGATAAGGTGGTGTGCTCCACGTGATGGAATATTGCCAAAATATGGCCCTCTATCCCTCCACATTTAACATGGGGCTAACCCCCCCATACCTTGAATAGAAAACAGTCTGTACTGCCAAAAATAGTCCCTCCAGGAAAACCTGGATATTTGTAATCCACAATTGGTAATGAACACTTGCCTTGGATTAGCTGACTTCCATGGGCTGCACGCTGGAAGGTAACTCTGTGAGTGGCTCCGGCTCCAAATCCAGTTCCATGCCCTGGAACTCTTCCAAAGGGCCTGCAGGTGACTCTGCTCCAGCCTCAACTAGTTCCATATATTCAGGAACCGAACAGCTTGGCAGAGCTCCCAGCCCTGAGCTTTGCGACTGCCTAGCTTCACTCCAGTTTTCCTTCTCCCTTTCCAGCAGGGCAGACCTCAGGTTTAGGAGCTGAGAACCACGCCCCAAACGCTCAGGTGTGCTGGATATCCTGTTTCTCCTTCCCAGATTAAGTGGGGGAAGGGAAACTTGCAGTCTGGCACTAGGACTCCCTCTACTGGCTACAGGAGTAATGTCAGGCAAAAGGTTACCCTGGGATTTTAGCTGAACAGCTTGGGAACCATCTGCTCTGGCAATGGGCTTTATGCTAGGGATAGTCCTAGCAGGCACACCTTGCACATCACAATGGGTAGAGAGACACTGTTCAAGACAGATAGGAATACACAGAAAACATAGAGACAGAGAGAACAAAGAAATGACAAAAAGTCAGAAGACCCTGGAGAGTTAAGAAAACAAAACAGAAAAAAAGCAGAAGACAGGCACTAGAACCAAAGCAATATTCCAACAACAAAGGAAGAAGAACATATTTTTTTCCTGGATATATTAATTATAATATATCAACTTTAGGAAATGTTCATCCTCCTCACCACCCTGGTCCCCATTATCTAAGGAGCAATGGTGGTACAGGGGACCCATCCAGTCGCTGCTACAGCATTGAGTGCCAATATGCAGATAACTACCAGCTCTGAAATTCCATGTACACTTCTCCCTCCATATTCGTGGTTTCAGCATTTGCGGTTTCGATTATTCATGGTTTTTAGCTTGCTGGCTCCTCCCCCTAAATTACATCAGCTTGCATAGAGAAATTGCTGTTTCCAAACATTTACAGAGAAAATTGCTGATTCCCAGCACTTTCTTCACCGTGTTTTGCCTCTCCTTCAGGAACAGGCCAGGTCTTCCACCATGTTGTTCGCGGTTTCATCATATTCACAATGGTTTTTAATAGAAAACAGCGAATAACATATGAAAAATTTATTTGCGGTTTTTCTGCATTTGCAGTTCTGTTAATCCCCTATCACAGCGAATACGGAGGGAGAAGTGTATATGTTTAAACATTGTGAACCGTGAAAAACCAGTCATGGAGTTTAAATATTGACCATATGCTTACAGTCCCCCTTACCTCTGCTTTGGTTCCAGAGTGCCATCTCACCAGCTCTTCCCTCTTTTCCTCACCTGGAGATTGTTGGCAGCCCCCTGGTATTTTTTGGCATGATGTGGTTATTGATTCATAGGGTTGAAACTGGTTAGGTTTGTGCATACTGTGATGGTAATGATCCTTCCTCCTAAACCTCAAGCTTTTTTTGATTTTTGTTTTTTTCTAATAACTCCATGTTTTTTATTGGAACCTTTAAAGGTACAAACTTGAAGCATGTTCACAAGAATACAGGCTATTTTAACCACAGAGGTGTGTATTGCAAATCTTAGTGATGTTATAAGGGTGAATATAAGAACATCTGTAATATAAAAGTGATTCTTTATATAAATAGTTGTGAGATTTCATCTAAATCAATTAACCAATATATACAGTACAGCATAAGACACCTATCACAGAAGGCAAATGTCAAGACAACTTAAATAAACACCAAACATTACATTAGTGACTTGCATTCCGCCATTACCTTGTGGTTCAAAGCGGATTACATAAGAGGTTATCTGGACATTTCCAGAAGAGTTACAGAGTTGAGCGGGTTACTCTGGGGGATTGAAATACTTCCTGCGGAGTTAGTTCTGTTAAAACTATGTGCAACCATAGTATTCAGAGACAACAATACGAGACTAGTTTCACAAAGCAACTAATTTAAAAGTCTGAAAGCTAAGCTATATACGGTAATGATCCTCCCTCCTAAACCTCAAGCCTTATGGAGAATGCTCTCAGTCTTGCAAAGTTAGTAGTAAAGTACAAAACTAACAGCCATTGTGTATGTTTGTGATAGGAGGTTGCTGATTGACAGATGTATGGCCATGATATATGCTAAAGACTTTCTTCTGAATTTTCTATAGTCATGTGTACAAAAAAAAAAAAAAGATAGAAAGAAAGAAAAGGTCAAACACAAAAACAGCTTCCAGAGTGGAGACTTGCTTCATAAATAAAACAATTGATCTCTTGGTGATATGATGTGCATTGCATGAGTGAGATACTTAACACCATGGTGTGGGCTTGCCGAACCTATTTAGAGATACTGCCCTCCTGAGAAAGATTGGGAGCTAATTTATTTATTCAATTTTCTATGCCATTCTCCTAGGAGAGCTCGGAATGGTATACATGAATTTATTCAGGTACTCAAGCAGTTACCGGTGGGCCCACAATGAGATTCTTTTAATGTTATTTCGGAATCAATATTCCTTCTGCACTATGATATTTACCAGGGTGGCTGAGCAATCACTCTTAATGCTCCAGGGCCCAACAGGAGCTGCCTGGAATGGAACTGAGCCTTTTGAACAACAGTGCTTCCAAACCTGCACATTTAAGAGAGGAAGATAATCTGACACACTTCATAAATTACTTGAAAAGTTTCTTATTTAAAGATGCTTTCAGTCTTTAATTTTCTTTTAAAATAGATTTTTCTTCATCCTTTTTCAGTTTTTTTTTTTTTTCTTTTCTTTTCTTCCTCTTTCCCACCCCTACCTTATCGTGCTTTCCATACATGTTTCTTCTTTGGCCTTTAAAAACCAGATGGTAATTCTACCCTTTTGTACTAGTTTGTTTGTCTGTCTGTTTAGTTTTACCTTATTTTATGTTCAGTTCTGAAATTGTAATTGTACGCCTTTCCAGGTATATGCTATTTTTTTTTTATAAATCGTATTTCACTTAGTAAAACAAGATAAGCAATCAAATCAAATTTTAATAAAAACTTGAAAAACAAGATGCATTTTTACCTGCAAAGTAAATAATGTACTGTGCTGAACCGCACAGAGGAGGGAGACTGTGGACTGAGCTCACTCTTTTCAGTAGTAGCTCAAAGCAGGGTACATTCAGGTAGACTAGGTATAGTCCTCAGAGGGCCAATGCAGTAAGCTTGTGTTAGAGCTGTGTAAGCCTAATGCAAAAGTTTAGCTCCCTCATGTAATAAGCAAACAGCGTGCAAATGACTGCTGCATTAAAAACTGTGTGCTGCCAGTAAAAAAACAGTATGTACCACCACAGTAATATGCAGCTGCTTGTGGCAAATGCCTCCATTTCTGCCACTGTGACCGGGAGACTGACTGGGAGACAAAAACATCAAACAAACCAAAAAACAGTCTGCCAGACTCCATGTCCCTTCTCTTGCTGAAACCCTATAAATAAATCCCTGGGGGTATAGCAGACCTTTCTGTCCCTGTCACATAAGTCCTCTAGGATAGTTGGAACACATTTCTAGGGGTTAGGTGCTACCATTTTGAATGATGGTGGTGCTGGAGGCAGGAGTGAGTAGGCAATGCCCCTGTCTTGCAGCTCTTGGAGGTGGGTTGCACAGGGTTCAGGGATCCACTAGACTAGCAGAGATTTTTTTTTTTTAATTGGTCTCTTTTCCCTGCTGCCTACAATTAATGAAGTGAGAATGGCTCATGGGGGCTGTCACATGTGATGGTTTCACTGGCAAGCCCTTGGTGGGGTGAGGTTGCCATTGCCATCCCAGGATGTTGAGGCCATAAGGAGCCACAATGAAATTTGAATCTGGGCTCTCTGGTTCCCAGCCTGCTGCTCTAACCATTAGGCCACTCTTCTGCTTTTCACTATGCTACCAGGGAGTGGTCTAGTGGTTAGAACTGCTACCTCAGCCCCCTGAGGTTGTGAGTTTGATTCCCACTGCAGCTCCTTGTGATTCTGGGCAAGTCATTTAATACTTCATTACCCCAGGCAAGATAAGTACCTGTCTAAAATGTAACCACATAGGAGGCAGTATATTGTCTCATACTTTTTATTTTTTGTATGTTGGATTCAGTGGAAGGAAGGGGTAGGGTTACCAGAAGCCTAGGAAAACCCAGACATGTCCTTTTTTAGAGGACTGTCCGGATGCTCGAATGGATTTTCCAAAACCCAGCAGTTTGTCTCGGTTTTGGAAAGCTCTGAATGCATCTGGAGATCCTTTGAGCATGTGTGGATGATGTCATATATGTCTGGGCATGCTCAGAGGCCCTCAGACGTGGCCCAGAGGTCAGGAATAAAGAGACGAGGATGGGGGTAGGGCTGGAGGTAGGATGAGGTAGGGCTGGGGCAGGTAACCCAAGGAAGGGGGTCCACTAGATTACTAGGAATTTGTGTTGAGGGAGAGAGAAGGGATCCACTAGACTAGACCATTAGGGATTTTGGATCATAAGAGATTGTGTGTCACACTTCATCTCAGATGACCTTCAACCCAAGATATTATAGCCCAAATCATTGCCCTCAGGCTTTTTAGTCTTCTGTGCTCATTTCTGCATTGGTGTGGAATAGTTAATTAATTCCATTTCCATGGATTTAAATATGGTATGCAGTGATCTCTAAAAAAGCTTTGGGCAGGGTTACCTTGTGCACCCTGATTCTATAAATGGCACCTAAAACATAGACGCCATGCAATGCGGTGCAGAGCGCCTCTCAATCATGAGTTAGGTGCCGTTTAGTGAATCTCTCCTAGTGGTGCCTCAATTGGACTTAAGCATTAATAGGCATCAAAACTTTAGACACCCCTTATTTATGCCAGGGTTTTCTTGGCCTAACCATACCCACTTTCTGGTAGGAGCCTTGGACATGATATAACATAAAATTAGATTTCTATACCGCATAACCATGGAGTTCAATGCGGCTTACAAAAGATTAAGAAGGGGATCAAGAATAGATCGGAGAAGGTTATCATGCCGCTGTACCGGGCCATGGTGCACCCTCACCTGGAGTACTGCAACCAGCACTGGTCGCCGTACATGAAGAAGAACACGTTACTATTTGAAAGGGTCCAGAGAAGAACGACTAAAATGGTTAAGGGTCTGGAGGAGTTGCCGTACAGTGAGAGATTAGAGAAACTGGGCCTCTTCTTCCTTGAAAAGAAGAGACTGAGAGGGGACATGATCAAAACATTCAAGATAATGAAGAGAATAGACTTAGTAAATAAAGACAGGCTGTTCACCCTCTCCAAGGTAGTGAGAACGAGAGGGCACTATCCAAGGTTAAAAGGGGATAGATTCCTTACAAACGTAAGGAAGTTCTTCTTCACCCAGAGAGTGGTAGAAAACTGTAATGCTCTTCTGGAGGCTGTTTTAGGGATAAACACCCTCCAGGGGGGATTCAAGACAAAGTTAGACAAGTTCCTGCTGAACCAAAATGCACGCAGATAATACTAATAATTTTATTTTTATATACCGCCAAAGATATAGTAGTTTGAGGCGGTTTACAACAAGAACTGGACAGTCAGTGAAAAAAAAATAACAATGAAGACTTTGGTTACATAAAGTCACAATGTAGGGAAATCAAGTACATGTGACAACCGTACCGGGGAAGGTTTAAGAGGTCTTGGTTACAAATCGGTTAAACAGGTTGGTTTTAACTAGTTTTCTGAAGTTAAGATAGAAAGAGGAGTGTTTGATGATGTTGCCTAGCCAGCCATTCTGTTGACTTGCTTGGAAGGCTAGCGTTCTGTCAAGAAATCTTTTCTCCCATTCTAGACCTTCCTAAACTAGAGGTATTTCAGTGCAATGGGGAAAGCCAGGAGCAATTCACAACTCTGTACAGGCATGACCATAAGGGAAGTCAGACCTGTTAAGTCTCCATCACTATGCAGGAGGCTCCTGCTTTGGAAGTCCATCTCTTGTTCTTCTATGCAAGAATGGAAACTCCCACCTAACACAACAGACTTGGAAAACAGAGTAGAGGAGCATCAGAGCATGGCAGTCATCACTCTCTCTTCTCTGCAAATCTCCTGCATTTCCTGCTGCTAATCTAATCTTTGGAGATAAGCACCAGGAAGTTTTGGCCTGTGAGATTTAAACATGCTTTCAGTAGAAATAGAGCTCTGAGTTGCTCTGGAACAGGCTCAGCTGTAGGAGGGCAAGTCATATGGGTGATAGATGAGCTGTTCAGGGTCAGGGGAAATGGGGAAAGAAAGAGGGGATGGAGTAGGGAGTAAGACAGGAAGGCAAGGGACATACAGTATGTTGAGATTTTCCTGTTTAAAGACTGCTGTCTCTTGTGAAATGGAAAATACACTCAGTAGAACTACCAATCTTCTCAATGTTTTTCACAGTCACTAGATTTTTTTTTTACAATAATCTTGTTATTTTAAAACTCTACATTATGGATGGTGATTTTCACAAAACTATCTTGCAGCAGTGTAAATGTGTGTGGCATGTAGAGAATTTGGAAGGGGAAATGGCCCAGTTTCCCTCTGAAAAGTCAGTAATAGGTACATGCCTATAAATGCCCCACACTTTGCCCATACAGAACATGGGTGAAACAATGCATGATAATTTGAAAATGGAATTGCATGAATGTCATTTGATCCCCTTTTTTGGATCTGCCGTAAGGTACGTGTATTGTGAATGTCCATATGTATTTGAGTCACTCTAAATCTGACCCTGGCATGGTGACCGACTACAGCTCTCTGATTTTCTTCAGTGTATGAATGCACTTCACCCTTGCCAAAGAGGCTTCCGTTCCTAGCATTCCACCAAACACACTCTCTTGGGCCTCACAAACTACATAAAGTTTATCCTTGATAGCAACCGGGATGTTGTGCTTTTTTCCTCGGACAAGCTTGCCACAGCGGTGTAGCGGAGGAGAATGGTGCCAGGGGCCCCTCCACTGCCCTCATCTCTGCCCCCCCAGTTCCTTCCCCAATCCCACCGGCCCCGTGCCCCTCGTTCCTACCCTGATCCCACCTGCTGCACGTACCTCCTTCTCTTCCCCCGTACCTCTAGTTGAAGTTGTTCGCAGCGGTCAACAACGTGCTCCTCGTGATCCCATCGGCTCTCCCTCTGTGTCACTTTGTATACGTGGCATCTGGAAGTGATGTCAATGGGAGAGCAGACGGGAATGCAAAAAGCATGTTGTTGACTGCCACAAACAACTTCTTCAACTAGAGGTATGGGGGAAGGGAAAGGGGGGCGCATGCATGGAGGTGATGAATGGAAAGAGGCGGGGGTGGAGAGGAGGAGGGGTGTCGGTGCCCTCACCAACATGGCACTTGGGGCGGGCCACCCCCTTCCCCCCCTTACTACACCACTGGCTTGCCATCTTTTATTTGATGGACCCCCCTACTTTGATTTGATGCACCCCCCTACTTCTAGGCCCCTCCCCTTGCTTCTCCATATCCCCCCTCTAATTTCCCACTTCCTCTTTGATCTGTCGCCTTGAGCTTGTATAGGTTTGTGCAACTCACAAATGGAAGATTAAATTATTAGACTATTGTTTTGAACTGCCTAAGTGACCTAAATATTACAGGAACAGCTCTTCAGTGGTTCCACTCTTACCTGACAGGGTGGTCCTATGCAATTTACCATTCTGGCTTTTCCTCTGCCCCAAAACTGCTTCACTCTGGGGTTTCTCAAGAATCTGTCCTGGGCCCATCTTCTTTGCTCCCCTCATCTTTCTGCTACCGTCTTTTGGGTTAACTTTCTTTATCTATGCAGATGATATTCAACTCCTTCTTCCTTTCAATTCTCACTTTTCTGTCAATTTGGATCTAGTGGTTGACTGGTTATCAGCAAACAGGCTAAAAATTAATTCCCAGAAAACTGCTGTGCTGATTTTCTCCTCTGAGCCACCTTCCTCCAACCCACCATGTTTCACCACGAAGGGTACTATACTTTCATACTCCATACCAACTAAAATTCTCAGTGTCATTCTGGATAATTCTTTATTCTTTCATTCTCATATTTCCAATATAGTTTCCTCCTCTTTTCTCACCCTTTCATGCATCTGCACTATTCATATTCTTTTGCACTCTTTGTATTTTTTCAAAATTTGATTATTGCAACTTTCTTCTCAAGTTCTCATTGGTCTCCCAAGCTATCAACTCCATAGACTTCAGGTCATCCAAAATACTGCAGTTCGACTACTATACCATTGCTCTAAGTTTGACCACTTCTCAAATCTGAATATCTTCTTCCAATATCTTACAGAATTTCTTTCAAATATAACATTCTTTCATTACAGATGCAATCTTTGGGCCTACCTTCTTTCTTGGCCAGCCTCCTGGTTTGATATTCTCCCCAGAGGGCACTTCATTCTTCCCAGCAATGTCTTCTGATGATCCCCTCTTTCAGGCATCTATTTTTGGATATTCATAGAAACTCTTATTGTTCAGTCATCATGACCCCCATGCTGTGAAACTTCCGCCCTCTTTATCTCAGGACATAACACTCTTGCAAAATTCAAATCTCAACTAAAAACTTATTATTTCTTATTAGCTTTTAACTTATAGACTTCCTTTGACCTACATCTCATTACTTTCTCCAGACTTGATTTCTCTCCATCTTGTTACCTTTGACATCTCCCTTTTGCAATTTTCCTTCCCTTATTGTCCTTAAAAAAGATTAGGTTCTTACCTTGCTAATATCTTTTTTTTAGTAGAAAGGTGTGTCATTCTGGATTGATTGGTAATATCTCCATACTCTTGAGCTATGCAGAAGGAATTCACTCCAGCTTTTGAATCCCTCCTCCTTCACTCTAAAGCTATGCTGTCCCCTTCAGTTTATACCAAAGCAGGTAATAGCCCAATATCGAAACACTGGTGAAGGAGGGGTACAGATAAAACTCCCTGAACTACATCTCTGTTCTGCTCTGAAAATATAACAAACATGTTGAACATTGCCATTGAACTGGCGAAACATCAAAACAATCATGCCAAACAGAAACATTTATGGAGCTCAAGTATTACCCCAATGCAATCGTATAGCAATAGATTAGTCTTTATACCCTTAGGGCTAGATTCTGTATAGGAAGCCCAGTCTCAGCAATTGCCTAAGCGGCTTTTGAGAATCACACATGGGCGTTCTATATAGAATCGCGTCTGTCCATGACCCTACCTAACCACCCTGAGTCTCTAACTGGTATCCATGTCACAGGCACCAGTTAGAGAATCATGTTGCCACTGAGCAAATCGCTACAACAAAAAGCAGTAAATAGTCTAATAGACTCTCAGAACGGCCCAACCTGTCTTGTGCACCAAATAATCTAATATAATTTGTATATGGAAGGGTCCTCAGTGTGAAAAGATAAGCGAGGGGAGAAATTCTCCAGTGCTTTACATCAAGTGGTGAAGATACAATGACCTCTCACCTGCACACCATCACTGGACCCCTCCATGTGCTCAAATAATAAAGAAAGTGCTAAATAAGCAATATAATCACAGTGATATAAATAAATCACTAGTATTTAAGGTGACAAAGTAAAGACAGGGCAGGTTACTCTGAGAGTCTCCCCAGCCAGCTCCTAGGTAAAAAAAATTAGACTTAGCATGAGAGCAATGTCCGTGAGACTGGAATCAATGGCGGGGCAAAAGTCCACCACCATGTAGGCAGGTTCTACCAAGCCCGGTTTCGGAGTCTCTGGGTCCCTTCCTCAGGAACCCCAAGGGAATCTCCTTGCTGTGATCAACTCAACAGCCACAGCAGGAACCCCCCCCCCCCCCAGCTATGAAGTCAGCCAACAGGAGGGATGCCAAGAACCTCCTGCTGGAACCCCCAAAGCCCCTCCCCTATGGAAGGAGGAGTGCCCTATTCCTCCTGACACCATTCCCTGAAGGTCACCAGCAAGAGGGATACCCAGTCCTGCCAGAACCCCCTCCCCCAAAGATCAATGGCAGGAGGGATGCCCAGCCCCTCCTGCCTGACCCCATCAAAGATCAACAGCAGGAGGGATGCCAAGTCCCTCCTGCTGGAAACACCCCACCCCCCAGATCAACAGCAGGAGGGATGCTCACTCCCTCCTGCTGGACACCAACAAAAAATCAGCCCCCACCCCATCATGCCCCAAGCCCACCTGGATCTCCCAATACCTATTTCTTGTAGGCCAGCAGATCTGAAAGACTTATTCCAGATCGCATGCACAAGGAAAAACTGAAGGGGGCAGCAGAGCCCTCTAGTGAAAGAGGAAGGGTTCAAAAGCTGAAATGGATTCCTTCTGCATGCCATGCAAGCATGGGGATATTACATGTCCGTCCAAAATGACACACCTATTGCACTAAAATACATATTGTAACTTCTCTTGCCCCTCCTTTTCTTTTATTTCTGTAAGTCCTGTAATGCTATATGTTTTGCTTTATGTATTTCGTGTGTCCCCTCCTCCCTGGTTTTACTTTCTTAACTGCTTTGATTTAACTTTGTTTTATATTTGCAGTATATCAAATGAACTAAACTGAAGGGTGAAATGCCCATCCCTAGGGATCTAGCTGCGTTTCCTATCTATCCAGTAACGTTCCTTTTGAGAATTGTTTTCTTTCTTTATTAGGTTAAGCTTATTCTGACACAATGGCATAGTAAGGGGGGGTGGTCCATCCTGGGTGCTGTCTTGGTGAGGGTTCCGGCACCCCTCCTCCTTCCCCCACCCTCGTGTGGTTCACTCCCCCCCCCACCTCTGTTTCTTCACTGGTGCTAGCAGTAAATCCAACCTGCTGCTCACGCAAACACTGGCTCTCCCTCTGACATCACTTTTGGTTCCTGCGCATAGGAAGTGACGTCTGAGGGAGAGCTGATGCGGGCAGCTAGTTGGTGATGCTGCTCGCACCAGGGAAGTTAAAAGAGGTATGGGTTAGGGAAGGGGTGCATGCGTGGCAGGTGAGCGGGGAAGAAGCGGAGGTGGGGTGGAGAAGATGGTGGGGGAGGGGCACCACCACCCCAGGTGCCTTCCCCACCCTCACTTCGCCACTGTTCTGATGCCAAGGTAGCCACCAGTGAAGCTGTCACTCCAGCTGTGAAGAAACAGACAGACTTAGACCTCATTCAAAGACTTACCAGAATCAGGTTCAATTAAATACCAAGATGGAAGAAGAAGCTCTCAGACTCATTCACTATAGCGGACATTTTAGAAGGGCTATTGGCATGTGAGTCATGCACAAACCGGTACTTAAATGTTTATCGTACATAAACATCTAAGTTTCTATTTTAGAAATCCAGGATAAGTACAACAAAAGCCCAAGGGTGTGCAAATGGCAAGGGGGTGTGGTCAGAGCATGTTTTGGGTTGGACTAGGGCATGCTTAGAAGATAACACGTTTGTTTCCCATTTCAAAAGGGGAATAAATGTTGATGTCAGGATTTTTTACACTGCTACCAAGCATGTTTAGGTTTAGGCAAACTGCTCTGATTTAGAAGCACTGCACTGGTGGGATTAAGGGAGGCTGACTCTTAATCCCCCAGTGGCTTTTGTCCTCCACCCAAAAAAATCCAAACTTGCCAGGGTTGCCAATGTCTTACAGTATCAGGAAAATACACTGGCTGTGATAAACATGTACGTATATGTTGATTTTCAACCTGTCTAAAATGGTTGTCTATGGTCCACTTATTCAGCATATAAACTTCCATTTCTCCTGTATTTTAGAACAGACTCAATTCCAACTTCTATGTCCTTTTCAAAATAGAGTGCCCATCTGCATGTCTGGATAATTTTTATGGTGGCCTAATACAACATTACAGCCTGCAAAAAATTTAATTTCCTTCAGGCTTTTGCTGTGTTCCCAGTGGGTCTGGTGACCACCAAACAAATGAATGGCAATTCCTGTTCACCAAAAAGAGTCACAGTCTAGAAATGTGTATTTGGCTGCTATCTGTTTGATGCTGGTTTTCTTTTGCAGCCTGCTGTTTGGAAAATTGACAGAGACCCAAAAAGGAGTTGCACGTGTACAGCCTTCGCAAGCACTTTTTGCAGGAGTACTGGACGGCAGAGGAGGAGAAGTAGAAGATTACAGGGTCCAAGCAGGCATTGAAAGTACTTAACAGGAGTGCCTGATCCCTCCAGTCGAGGCTCTCCTGCTGAATATAACCCACTACATGAGAGATGTTGTATGGTGCAAAGCAGATGATGAAAACTACAACAGTGGCCAAGACCAAGCCCACTGCTCTCTGCTTCTTCTCACGGTGGATGTGAGGTGAGGAGATGAGAATCTTCACAAAGCTGCAATAGCAGAAGGTGGTCACCAAGAATGGAATGCAGAAGAGTGTGATCCCAAGTTCCAGGCGGACGGGAAGGAGGATATCCAGTTGATCTTGGGTGAAGTTGTCATAGCAGAGGGATCTCTGGCTGGTAGTCTCCCCATTCTGGTACTCTGTGATATACACTATGCTGCAGTGGGCAAAGGAGCAGAGCCATAGAAAGCAACTAACAGCCATGGCATAGCCAGGCTTCCGGTACATCTTGTACTTGATTGGGAATGCCACACCCAGATAGCGCTCCACACTGACAGCAGTCAGAAACAGAGTACTGGAGTAGATAGTGCTGAAGTAGAAGAGGCCACTGAGAGGGCAGAGGAATGAGGGCAAGGACCATTGGCCCTCTAGGACCTCAGCAACTTTGAAGGGCAAGAAAGCCAGGAAAGAGAGATCTGAGATGGTCAAGTTGAAGAGGAGAATGGCATTGGGGGTAGGCTTGGATCGCAATTTGTGTATCAAGGCATGGAGTGCCAACAAGTTGCTGGGAAAGCCAGTGATCATGGTAATGATATAGATGGCCAGGTACAGCGCTTTGCACTCTGGCTTCGGAACCATGTTGGATTCATTTCTCCTAGAAATAAGAGCAAAAAGACTGTTACTGGAATTTATACTTCACATAGCACCAGTAAAGTATGTTTATTTATAGCACTATTACATCAAATGCCAAAAATCAACAGTGAGTTAGGTACTACAGAAACACCTACCTAATGTTGTTCAAGCTGATTACTTCTTTTACTTTGAATAACTTCTATATCATCCTACTCAACCTGCTGAGTCACAAATGAATGAGATTATGGAGGTCATTTTAGAAAAATGAGTGCAATTCACATGTGTAAAGAGCTGATTTGTATACGTATGTAAATGGTTAAACCTCCATATGTAGTGATTATAAAAGCCACTGCTTACATACGTATATATACTTATGGCATGCACAGATTTGAAAGGTATCGGCCTGATGTTCAAAAGAGTTTATATGTTTAGTGATGAACACTAAGGGGTCGATATTCAGCCAGCAGCACTCATAAGAACATAAGAATTGCTGCTGCTGGATCAGACCAGTGGTCCATCGTTCTCAGCAGTCCTCTCACGAGGTAGCTCTTAGGTCAAAGACCAGTGCCCTAACTGAGACTAGCCTTACCTGCGTATGTTTTGGTTCAGCAGGAACTTGTCTAACTTTGTCTTGAATCCCTGGATGGTGTCTTCCCCTATAACAGCCTGCGTAAGAGTGTTCCAGTTTTCTACCACTCTCTGGGTGAAGAAGAACTTCCTTACGTTTGTACGGAATCTATCCCCTTTTAACTTTAGAGCGTGCCCTCTCGTTCTCTCTACCTTGGAGAGGGTGAACAACCTGTCTTTATCTACTAAGTCTATTCCCTTCATTATCTTGGATGTTTCAATCATGTCCCCTCTCAATCTCCTCTTTTCAAGGGAGAAGAGGCCCAGTTTCTCTAATCTCTCACTGTACGGCAACTCCTCCAGCCCCTTAACCATTTTAGTCGCACTTCTCTGGACTTTTTCGAGTAGTACTGTGTCCTTTTTCATGTACGGTGACCAGTGCTGGACACAGTATTCCAGGTGAGGGCATACCCTGGCCCAGTACAGCGGCATGATAACCTTCTCCAATCTGTTCGTGATCCCCTTCGTAATCATTACATAAGAATTGCCATCTCCGGATCAGACCCTAGGTTCATCAAGTCCGATAATCCGCACACATGGAGGCCCCGCCAGGTGTACCCCGGCATAGTTGTAGTCCCCCATATCACTGTATGCTTCTCAAGGGAGATGTGCATCTAGTTTACCCTTAAATCTTAGAACGGTGGATTCTGCAATTACTTCCTCTGGGAGAGCATTCCAGGTGTCCACCACTCGCTGCATGAAACAGAACTTCCTGATATTCATCCTGGATCTGTCCCCCCTCAGCTTCAGTCTATGTCCTCTTGTCCGTGTCACACTGGACATTGTAAATAACTGCTTTCCCTGCTCCATTCTGCCGTCAGTTTCTATGTTTCTATGAATCCTTTCAGTATTTTGAAAGTCTCGATCAGATCCCCTCACAGTCTCCTCTTCTCAAGGGAGAACAACCCCAGTCTCCTAAGTTGTTCCTCGTAGTCCAGGTTCTCCATACCTTTCACTAGCTTCGTTGCTTGTCTCTGCACCCTCTCTAGTAGTTTTATATCCTTCTTTAGGTATGGAGACCAATGCTGGATGCAGTATTTCAGGTGCGGTTTGTAGAGCGGTATTATAACTTTCTCTGATCTACTTGTAATTCCCTTCTTTATCATGCCTAGTATTCTATTTGCTTTCTTCGCTGCTGCCGCACATTACGCCAACGGTTTCAGGGTCCCATCTATCAATACACCCAGGTCCTTTTCCTGTTTGGTCTTTCCCAGAGTTACACCTGACATACTATACATGTGATCTTTATTTTTTCTGCCTAAATGCATCACTTTGCATTTTTCCACATTAAAATTCATCTGCCATTTATCTGCCCAATTGATTCAAGTCACTCTGGAGTTCCTCGCTGTCCTTCTGCGATCTGATTGCCTGGCATAGCTTTGTGTCGTCTGCAAACTTGATTATTTCATTGGATGTTCCTTCTTCCAGGTCATTTATGAAAATATTAAATAAGATGGGTCTAAGTACTGAGCCCTGGGGTCACTTTTTCCCATTCTGAGAACTTCCCATTTATGCCCACTCTCTGTTTTCTGTTCTCTAGCCATTTGCCTATCCATCTTAGTATATCTCCCTCTATTCCATGGCCTTGTAATTTCCTGAGAAGTCTTGCATGTGGAACCTTGTCGAACGCCTTCTGAAAATCCAGATATATAATGTCGACTGGGTCACTATTGTCTATCTGCCTGTTTACGCCCTCGAAGAAGTGCAGCAAGTTCATCAAGCAAGATCTTCCTTTGCTGAAGCCGTGCTGGCTGGTCCTCATCAGATTATGTCCATCAAAGTGATCAATGATGCGGTCCTTTATCAGCACCTATGCCATCTTTCCCAGTACCGAGGTCAGACTCACCGGTATATAGTTTCCGGGATCTCCCCTTGAACCTTTCTTAAAGATCGATGTAACATTTGCCACTTTCCAATCTTCCGGAATCCTTCCTGATTTGATCAACAGATTGGCTATTAGTTGAAGCAGTTCAGCTATAGCCCCTTTCAGTTCCTTGATTACCCTTGGATGGATGCCATCTGGTCCCAGGGATTTATCATTTTTATGCCTATCAATCTGCCTCGTAGTCCATTTAGAATTAAGTCTAGATTTGCATTTCCTCTCGTATTTTCCTTGACAAGTTGTTCCATGAAACAATCATCTACAGCATCCAGGAACTTGGTCACCCTACTGCAGCCGAAGATGCCTAGGTTCCAGTCTATCCCCAGATAATTGAAATCACCCATGATAATTGCGTTACCTCCCTTGCAGTTGCGTTTAATCTCGTCCGTCATTTCTGCATCTATTTCTTCGGACTGCCCTGGGGGTCAGTAGTAGATGATGATCTTCATTTCCGTTCCATTTGTTCCAGGAATTTTGACCCATAGAGGCTCTACTTTATTTTTTGTTTCCAGCGTGTTCTCTCTGGTAGCCTCAATTCCCTCTTTGACGTATAGGGCAATACCCCAACCTTTTTTACCTACTCTGTCTCTGTGGTATAGCTTGTTGTCCCAGTAGCACAATTTACCTTTAGTAAAGCCATATTACCTCAGAACTTGTAACCCATTGGATTCTAGAAAATTCATTATCCTTTCCTTCAGCATCACTTCCATTATTTTTCAAATAACTGAAGTGAGGCTTACTGGCCTGTAGTTCCCGCTTCATCTCTGTGACCACCATATTTTCGTGATGCCGATGATAATAATAATAATAATAACTTTATTCTTCTATACCGCCATAGTCGAGAGACTTCTAGGCGGTTTACATTCAAAGAAGGCTGGACAATCAGCGAATTACAGGTGGCAAGAATGAGGGTTACATAAGAAATAGAAAGAGGATATTAAATTGCATCGTGAAAGATAGGGAATAAATCCTTGAGAGTGGAGAGGCTTCTGTTTAGGAGATGAATTTGTCAAACAGAGTGGTTTTAATTGATTTTCGGAATGCGCCATAAGTCAGATTGGTGTTATTTATGTAGTTATTCAGCCAGGATTGTTGTCTGCCTGCTTGGAACTTGAAGGTGCTGTCCAAAAAGGATTTGTATTTGCAACCTGAGATCTTTGGATATGAAAAGATGTTTTGATTTCTGGTTGGTCTTGTGGGGTTGTGTAAAATGAAGTGAGGTTGTAGGTAGGAAGGTGCAAAACCCCAGGCCTGCTTGAAACAAATACAAGCAAATTTGAACAGAATTTGCGCCTCCATTGGTAACCAGTGCAACCTTTTGTAGTAAGGGCTAATGTGGTCGTTTTTTCTCAGTCTGAAGATTAGACAGACTGCCGTGTTTTGCACTATTCTTTAATTTTTGTACTTTATTTTTGGGATATCTAGATAAACGATGTTGCAGTAGTTCAGTGTTGATAGGATCATAGACTGTACCAGTAGTCTAAAGGAGGTAGCGTCAAAGTATTTTTTGATGGTCCTTAGTTTCCAGTTGTACAAAAACATTTCTTCATCACTAGGTTTGTGTGGTCTGCCATGATTAGGTGTGTGTCCAGTGTGATACCTAGCATTTTTATGGTTTTGGAGATTTGGTAATTGTGGCCGTTTAATTGTATTGTTGTACTGGAGATTTTGTCTTTGGGGCTTGCCAAGAAGACTTTTGTCTTTTCTGTGTTTAGTTTCAGTTTGAAGTTGGTTGTCCATTTTTCGATTTTGGTCATTATGTGAGAAAGGTTATCAATTATTTCGCTTGTTATGTCATTTAAGGGGATTAGGATAGATATGTCATCTGCATAAATATAATGGTTTAGGCTTAACTTTTTTAATAGGTGGCCTAGAAACGAGATGTAGATGTTGAATAGTGTGGGCGATAGTGGGGAGCCTTGTGGAACTCCCGAGGGATTTTTCCATGGTTTAGAGTAGTTCCCTTCGCTGGCTACTCGGTATGATCTATTGGTTAGGAATTCCTGGAACTATTTCTTTACCTTTCCCAAGAGTCCCATTGCATCTAAGCATAGTAGCATAATTTCATGGTCTACTAGATCGAGCGCACTACTGAGGTCAAGTTGTAAAATCAGTGCATTTTTTCCCTTGCTGAAAAGATCGTATAGGTGGTTTAGGATAGAGGCTATAACTGTTTCCATGCTGTATCCTTTTCTGAATCCTGATTGATGCTCACTAAGGATGTCAAATTTGTCAGTTCCAAGTTGTGAACATACTAGTTCTAAGTTATGCCATAGCTTCCAATTCCTCCATCTTATTCTTTAGGCTCCTTGCATTAATGTACATACACTTGAGTTTGCGGCCTGTTACTTTCTTGCATTTCCTTCCCTCTTATGTCACTTTCGATCTGTCAGGATTTATGCTTTGCCTATGATCCAGTGAGTCTTCCCCGCTATCTTCCTGCACAGTATCCTCTGGGTATACCGGTTCCCGAACCATCGACTCTTGGTCGACAGTTGGCTTTCCCCTTCTTCCTAGTTTAAAAACTTCTCAATTTCTGTCTTGATGTTGCTTGCAAGTAGCCTCGTTCCGTCTCCACTGAGGTGGAGTCCATCCTTCCTGAATAGCTTACTCTTCCCCCAGAACTTTGTCCAGTTGTGCATGAAGTAGAATCTTTCTTCCTCACACCAGCGCCTCATCAATGCGTTGACTGCTTGCAGCTCCGTCTGCCTCTTCTTGTCGGCTCTGGGTACCGGCAGGATCTCCGAGAACACTACACTCGGCATTCTGGTCTTCAACTTCCCTCCTAACATCCTGAACTGGTCCTTTAGTCCTTTCCTGCTGTAGTTCCTGTTGCTCACGTTGTTTGTCTACCTCTTGCCGATGCCCCTTTGCGATGCCAGGGTTATTCCCGGATTTTCAATGCTGGGCTATGACTGGCCTTCAGCACTGATTAACTGCTTTTGCAGAGCCAGTTTACATATAGCCGGTTAAGTCCAATATTCAGCACTGAAGTGACTTGGGGCACCACATATTGACTTTTATGCAATTCCATTTAAAGCGATTAACCTGGCCAGTTATGTAATGAATATTGGCATTTAACCGGAGCGTATGCAGCAAGGACTGGTCTCAGTTAGGGCAGTGGTCTTTGACCTGGGGGCCGCTGCGGGAGTGGACTGCTGGGCACAATGGACCACTGGTCTGACCCAGCAGCGGCAATTCTTATGTTCTAAGTCACATGCTGACTCCGTCCCTGGAATGCACCCAAATAGCCAGTTTGCAGTTTGACGCTAACTGGTTAAGTGCCATTGAAAATGACTTGTCATGTCCAGTGGAGGGCAGCCACACAAAACTTAAAGTCCTAGATTTCAAATATGTGAACTCTAGTAAAATGAAGGAGCATCTGAAGAAAGAGGATGGGAGGACATAAGAGAAGGAAACTCTGCATTGAGAGGGCATAGGATGAAGTTAAGAGGTGATAGGCTTCGGAGTAATCTAAGGAAATACTATTTTACAGAAAGGAAGAGGTGGTGTAGAGAGAGACTGTGTCTGAATTCAAGAGAGCCTGGGATAGGCATGTAGGATCTCTCAGAGAGAGGAAGAGATAATGGTTACTGCGGATGGGCAGACTAGATGGGCCATTTGGCCTTTATCTGCTATCATGTTTCTATGTTTCTAAGTGAAAACAGTGGTCCAAGCTGAAAGGAACATAGTTATCAACCTTTATTTGAGGAAAATAAAACCAAAAGAAAAAGGAATCTAATATGGTTCTCCAAACTAATGGTGGAGAAAATAAAGGCAAAAAAGTTGGTGTTCGTAAAATACAAAAAACTCAAGCAGTACAGAAAGGAATACCAGATGAAACTGAAAGAAGCCAAGAGAGAGATACACTGGCGAAAGTGCAAGCGGAAGAGCAAATGTCTAGAAATGTAAAAAAGAGAGACACAATTTTTTTCAGGTATATTAGTGAAAGAAGGAAGACAAAAAAATGGAATTGTGAGACTGAAAGAAGCTATGAATCGCTATGTGGAGAGCGACGAGGAAAAAGCAAAAATGCTAAACAAATGAAGGGCATAGAGAGAGTGGAGAGGGACAGATTCTTCAAACTTTCAAAAAATAAAAGAACAAGAGGGCATTTGGAAAAACTGAAAGGGGACAGATTCAAAACCAATGCTAGGAAGTTCTTCTTTTCCCAGCGTGTGGTGGACACCTGGAATGCGCTTCCAGAGGACATAATAGGGCAGTGTACAGTATTGGGGTTTAAGAAAGGATTGGACAATTTCCTGCTGGAAAGAGGGATAGAAGGGTATACATAGAGGATCACTGCACAGGTCCTGGACCTGTTGGGCTGCCGCATGAGCGGGCTGCTGGGCACGATGGACCTCAGGTCTGACCCAGCAGAGGCATTGCTTATGTTCTTATGTTGTTCTTAAGACTGTGTTTGGCTGCCAAAATTAAGAGAATGGAATGAATATTGCACCGTTCACAGAAGAAAGTGTTTATGAACAACTTGAAAAATTTAAGATGGACAAAGCCATGGGATTGGATGAGATCCATCCCAGAATATTGAGGGAACTCAGAGAGGATCTGGTGAGTCTTAAAGATTTGTTCAAGAAATCCTTGGAAATTAGGAGAGGTTCCGTGGGTTTGGAGAAGAACGGATGTGGTCCCTCTTCACAGAAGTGGTCACAGAGATGAAGCGGGAACTACAGGCCAGTAAGCCTCACTTCAGTTATTTGAAAAATAATGGAAGTGATGCTGAATAATAATAATAATTTTATTCTTATATACTGCCAAAGCCATGGAAGTTCAAGGTGGTTTATAGCAAGAAGCGCTGGACAATCAAAGTCAACAATACAATCTTACATAATGAAAGAATTGGAAAACTATATAGTTCTTAGGGTTACTGGTTGAATAAGCAGAGCAGTATAGAATCTTAGTTTACAAATCGATTGAACAAACTCGTTTTTACCAGTTTTCTAAAACTGAAGTAGGATGAGGAGAGCATGGTAACGTTACTAAGCCAACCGTTCCATTTGCCTGCCTGGAAGGCAAGAGTTCTGTCCAAGAATCTTTTGTAGTGGCAGGCTTTTATTGTCGGATAGGTGAACAGATGTATTCTTCGTGTGGGCCTAAAAGAACTTGCCAGATTAAAATGGGAAACTAGGTAAGTGGGGGCCAGACCAAATATTGATTTATAACACATACAAGAGAACTTAAACAGGATTCGCGCCTCTAGGGGCCACACTAACATTATCTTCGTGCAGCGACAGCAAAGCCTTCCTACCCCCCACCGATGTCAATTCTGATGTCAGAGAGGAAATTCCAGGCCAACCAGGCAACGATTGGCTGGCTCAGAACTTCCTCTCTGACATCATAATTGACATGGGCGGGGTGGGTAGGTAGAAGGCTTGTGCATTCACTGCACAAAGATGATTTTAGTGCGGCGGCGGCTTGAAGAAATAGGCAGCAGCCCGTTTTTAACTCACCTGTACCGCTCCTTCTGAAAACGGGACATTTCAGTGTGCCAAGGTTATGCGTGGGAACAATGGGACAGGCGAGCTAAAAACGGGACATATGGTCACATTATGTATATGGCAATTCGGTTTAGGATGGGCTGGAGAGGGCTTCGACAGGAGCTCCAGTGGTTTGGAACACGAGGACAGTGGTGAGCAGACTTTTACAGTCTGTATCCCGCAAATGATGAGATGGTGTGGATAGGCTTTAGTGAGTTTCAATGGCAGTTGGAACCTAAGGATAGTACCGGGAAAACCTCTGTGGTCTAAGGCCCAGAAATATAAAAGAAAAATGACAATTTAATTTAATCATGAATTTATAATGGGTTTAACTATTGGGCAGACTGGATGGATCATTCAGGTCTTCATCTGCTGTCATTTCCTATGTTACTATGATAACTTCTTCTCTTAATCAGTAAGATATCTGAGTGATGGCAATCAAAATTAAGGACATGAATCATGTAGTAAACATATAATTAAGAGGATGATACTCCTAAAATCTAATAAGGTGAATGAGAAACCTGAAAGTAAGCTCTCTCCATCTTTGTGCTGTTATAACACACTCGAGGATATTCAGTGCCTTTTTGAGGAGTTGTGTAATGTGACATCTCCCAGATGTGTGGGTTTTGTGTATAGGGCACAAAAGAATGTTGAGATGTTCCTGTCCTCTGTGTGATGGATGAGCACGAGCCTCCACCTTGGTTGCATTCCTTCATTTGCTGCCTTGTTTATGTGAGCTACTGATTCATGTCTGAGTTTATCTTTCTCTCTTTCCTTCACCTCTCCCTCCCACAGCAATATTCTTTTCCTTCCTCCTTCCTCAATGTGGCTGTCTGAAGTGGGGATCAGTCCTAAAGGAAACAGGAAACCTAGAAGCAGCAACTTGGAGGAGAGCAGAACAAACCTCAAAGCAGAGTTACCATATTTCTGAACATAAAAAAAGGACACATGGCTCTACCCCCATACAAACTGAGCTACCTGGTCTCCTCTCCTCTCCTCCCCTCTCTCCTCTCCCCTCCCCCACAGGATGGGTACCTTTCTTGTGGCAGCGGGGGTCACCTGCATGTGGGAGCCACGCCAATTGCGGTCCCACTGTGGGAACCGGTGGTCCAGGGACAAGAGCTCCTGTTGTGAGCCGCTGGAGGCTCATTTGGTGCTGGCTGGGGGTGACAGAAAAGGCCCTGGCAACTGGACCACCTTGCGACTGGACCACCAGTACCTGCAGTGGGAACGCAATTGATGAGGCTCCTACCCACAGGTGACCACCTTGCCTCCTTATTCCATCTTGTCCTCCCACCTCCCTCCCCAAAGGTTAATCAGGCTTGAGGAATGGGAATCGACATGGTAGATGAGGTTCAACGTGGATGTGTAAAGTGATGCATGTCGGTATCAAAAATCTCAAGCACGAGTACAGGATGTCTGGGGCGGTACTTGGAGAGACCTCCCAGGAAAGGGACTTGGGAATTCTGATAGACAAGTCGATGAAGCCGTCTACACATTGTGCGGCGGCGGCGAAAAGGGCAAACAGAATGCTAGGAATGATAAAGAAGGGGTTCATGAACAGATCGGAGAAGGTTATCATGCCGCTGTACCGGGCCATGGTGCACCCTCACCTGGAGTACTGCGTACAGCACTGGTCACCGTACATAAAGAAAGACACAGTACTACTTGAGAGGGTCCAGAGAAGAGCAACTAAGATGGTTAAGGGGTTGGAGGAGCTGCCGTACCACGAAAGATTAGAGCAGAGTTCTTCAACCACCGGTCCACGGACCAGTGCCGGTCCACAGAAATTTCCTGCCGGTCCACAGGGCCAGCACGTGCATCAGGCCCAAAACAGTGTTCTTCAACTGCCGGTCCACGGTGCGATCAATGTGGCGTTATCTTCGAGCCAGCTCCTACGGGCATCCTGCACCTGAACCGGAAGCCTTCTCTCTGATGTTGCAATGTCAGAGGAAAGGCTTCCAGATGAGGCACGGGATGTGCAATGTGCAATTAGTACTATTATGGGGGCGGGGTCTGGGGTGGAGATTGGGTAGAAATGGTCAGGGTCTGGCCTGCGACTTAGCCCCGTGTTCATCAACCGCCGGTCCACAGACCGATGCCGGTCCACAGAATAATTCTTTTATTTCTGCCGGTCCATAGGTGTAAAAAGGTTGAAAAACACTGGATTAGAGAAACTGGGCTTCTTCTCCCTTGAACAAAGGAGAATGAGAGGGGACATGATCGAAACATTCAAAGTACTGAAGGGAATAGACTTAGTAGATAAGGACTGGTTGTTTACCCTCTCCAAGGTAGGGAGAACGAGAGGACACTCTCTAAAATTGAAAGGGGATAGATTCTGTACAAACGTAAGGAAGTTCTTCTTCTCCCAGAGAGTGGTGGAAAACTGGAATGCTCTCCCGGAGGCTGTCATAGGGGAAAACACCCTCCAGGGATTTAAGATAAAGTTAGACAAGTTCCTACTGAACAAGGATGTACGCTGGTAGGGCTAGTCTCAGTTAGGGCGCTGATCTTTGACTAAAAGGGCCGCCGCGTGAGCGGACTGCTGGGCATGATGGACCACTGGTCTGACCCAGCAGCGACAACTCATGTTCTTAAAAAAATAATTAGGCTGGACTCAGAGAATCCAAAACCTGGACAAAATGCTAGGTTTTAGAAAACCGTCCAGACATCTGGACAGTCCTTGATGATCTCACAGTGAGGTCAGCATTGGGCAGCTGCCCATCTCCGTTTGCAATGAACTAGAAGCCATGCTAAGGTCTGTATCTGTTTTATTCAGTTTTTAAGCTTTTGCAAATGAAGTTATGCATACAATCTATATTTTTTTTTTTCCATGTGCTTGCCTTGCTTTCAGTAATGAGCTGATTGGAGCACTGTTTAGTCAGAAAAGAAGGTTAGCTTTTTAGCAAGAAACCTAAAGCTGTGTTTTTTTCATATACTCTGCTTCAGTTAATCAATTTTTTCCTCTAATTAGCAAATAACATTGCTGTTTGTCCACAAAAATAGAAGGTTTTGCATGCAATATATCTGTTTTGATGTGCCCTGTTTATGTGGTACCATATTAAATGTATTTTTAGCTTAATAAAGCAAAAATAAAACCCCAGAAAACTATTTAGCAGATCGCATTAAGAACGTCCAAACTATGCCTAAGTTCCATCCATAGAACTCAGGTCTATCTGAAGCCCAAAAGTAGATCTAGTTTTCATTTGTCTACAATGGAGGCATAAGATGGACGCCCTAGGTTGCTCAGCCTTATGAAAATGAATCGGGTGCCCATATTGAAGTCTCGCCCAGACCATGCCCATTACATGCCCACGCCTATGCCGTTAGGCATGAGTTTTCCCAATGGGCGTCCATGAAATTGTGGACGAGCCTACAAAGTGACGTCCATATCCTTTGGATGTTCATGTGCCAATTATCGTTCGTTAAGACCATTAAATGGCTCATTAACCACTTAGTTTGGATGCCTAAGTCATGCTCAGCATTAGGCGGGACTTAGATGCCCTTTATAGAACTGGGGCCAAAGTGTCTGAATTCAAGAAAGTGTGGGACAGGCATGTTGCATCTCTTAGGGAGAGGAGGAAATAGTGGATGCTGCAGATGGGCTCACTGGATGGGCCATTTGGCTTTTATCTGCCATCATGTTTCTTTTTAACCATCCTTAATTATTTATTTATCTAAAATATTTATATTCCATTCATCAAACCTTTTGGGCCAGTGTTTCCCATGTTGGTTCTGGAGTACCCCCTTGCTAGTCAGGTTTTCAGGATATCTGATTCCATAATGAATATGTATGAAAGAGATTTGCATATAATGGATGCAGTGTATGCAAATCAGTTTTGTGCATATTCATTGTATATATCCTGAAAACCTCACTGGCAAGGGGATACTCCAGGAGTGACTGGGAAACACTGTTCTAGACAGATCACATAAATACATACATATACATACATACATACATATTCAAAAATACATAAATATTCACTTACATATTCAATACAAACTCATTATTAATTGCTAAAAAGCACAATGAAAGCAATGAAAGAATTAAAACATTGCTCCGCAAAAAAGAAAATGGCCATTTTCTCTTGGCTATTTGGATGTTTTCTCCCAAATGTCTAAACTTGGATTCAGAGTCATATTAAAAATGCTCCTCCATGTGTCTTTACAAAACAGGTACAAAATAAGCACCTTCTCTACCTTCTAACCTAGGGACCCTGTAAGAAAATGACCCTCCTAATGCACATTTTCAGGACAGTATTAAATACACCCTAGTCACTGTAGCTACTACTAAACTCTTGAAGCTGCCTGTGTACAGTAGTACAGGAGCAATTTTTTTATTGACTGTCAGGTGATCTTAATCAATGCACCCCTCAGGAAAAACACAGGAGTTAAACATTATAAGGGGAAAAACATTATAATGTCCACAGCAATTGCACTATCACAGGTTGCACTATAGGCAAAGCAATTAGAAGAGCATTAACAAGCTTTATAGAAGTCATGAAAATTCTGAATTCTGAGTAAATGTGTCATCAGAAAATTCTGAAGAACATAAGAACCTAAGAGTTTCTTGTAAATGTTGCATTACTTATCAGAAAAACAGATATATTTTTTATGAACCATATCAATTGCAATACTTCCTGGAAGGCAAGGCAAGGCAAGGCATCCATAAGAACTCCAGAACCAACCATGACACCTATTAATTAATCCAAAGATCTCTGTATTTTCTTTAATTTTATATCTGTTAATTCAACTTCCCTTGACTGAGTGTGGTTTTTCTCTCACAATGTGGACTATATTCATGGTATAATTAGTGAAGAATGGGATAGTTTTTCCCCTTCTCATTTATTTTTTCTTTTGAATTTTGTATTCGTTAATTGTTTATAATTTTTTCCTTTGTCAAAGTATTGTATTCTTTGAACTGAAAATACAAGAAAAAAAAAAAAAAAAGAACCTAAGAGTTGTCATACTGGGCCAGACCAAGGGGTAAATTCTCTATTAGTACGTCTAACATAGGCGTGCTTTAGACGTCCGGGAAACGCAAGTGTCAATCAAACGGTACTTAGGCGTGCGGTAGACGCCCCTACAACCTCTTCGCGCAAAATAGACGCAGGTTTCTGAAACGTCATTAAGACGTCTCCAATGGACCCGTGATAGACGTGGGTACGGTTTTGTTTTTTTAAAATTATACTTTATTTATACTCTTTATTATCACTCATTCAGCATTGTAAGTATAGGATGATGAAAAAGATAACTAAAACACAGTATACCATTTTGTAAACTATATATTAGTTGATCTAGCAATATCAGTGAGGTAGGGAATGGCAGACAGAGAACACTGCTGTGTTGTATCTTTTTCCTCTAGGATATCAGAATTGTACAGTTTACCATTAATACAAGGAAAAAAAATATGTTATGTTTCAAAGGAGAACTAGAAGATGAAACGTACCGAGTGGGTGTTGAACTTACATTATCAGTATGGAAGGTGGGAACCGGTAGATGTATGCTACACAGAAAGCTGTACAGAAATGTCATACTCACCTCCTATTAGAAGTGGAAAGGATAGGACTTTGAACACCATATAAACTTCGTTTAAGTTCCACAAAGACTGGCAGGAAAGGCACCCTAAGTCATCCAATAAGCTTTCTCTCGATTTCCCAGAGACATTATTTCAGAGAGGATAGTTTAGAAGTGATATCTTGCTCGAAAGAACACTCTCCTGGTCTTAAAACATTGCAACAATCAGCTCATTCTTCAGAACAAAGGTAAATCCCATAACTTACACTGGCCCAACTTAGAAACAGAATCAAAACACAGATTAGACTTGAATGTGGCTTCTAGTTCACAGGAAGAGGAAGTAGCAAGCAGCACAATGCTGATCTCATTGTGACATCATCAAGGTGCACCTGGAAGGTAGATATGCCACAAGTAAAAGACAAGCCGGGAGTTGAACTCACAACCTACAGATGATCGATATAGTGCTTTTACTCACTGACCTACACCTGTGTCTCTGGTTCCCCTGTCATAGCATACCTTAGTGATGTGCTAAAGTATACTCTACTTAGCTATCATATCACAGTCAGTTGCGGCAAAAGACTGGTAGCTCAATGGTGTAAAGCACCATTGTCACGGATGCAACACCCATATTCTTAAGTATGGTTCAATAAATGTAATACAGAGTCAAAATTATGCTGTTTATTTTATCAAACCCAACTACCTCATAGGGACGTCTATGTGTCGTTAATTTCCCAATTAACATTAATTAAGACCCTTAACTCCGTAATTATTCACTTACATCGGACGTCCAAAGCACGCCTAAGTTAAACGCAGTAATAGAGAATTTACCCCCAAATGTCCATCAAGCTCAGTATCCTGTTTCCAACAGCAGCCAACCCTGGTCACAAGTACCTGGCAAAATCCCAAGGAGTAAAAACAGATTTTATGCTGTTTATCCTAGGAATAAGCAGTGGATTTCACCAAAGCCATCTCAATAATGGCTTATGGATTTTTGTTTTAGATTAACCAAACCTTCTTTAAACTCTGCTAAGCTAATTGCTTTCACCACATTCTCCAGCAACAAATTCCAGAGTTTAATTACATGTTGAACTAGTTCAGCTGATGATTATGATCTATCCTTACTATCACTCTGCCCTTTTTTTGTTTCTAAGGAGGCCCTTGTATTTTAAGTGCTTTTAAAAAATTCATGCTGTCTCATTGCTCCTGTCATGCATTTAAATAAACTAGGGGATACTACTGTACTGATTGTCATCAAAACCTCAGTCCACCCCATGAAGGTATGACACTGATGCATGTGAAGCAAGAATACAGTGCAGATAGTGAAAGAGTTGAAAGGAAAGTTTAAAAGTGAAAATATGTCAATATATCATAAGAGCCCATGATTTATTCACAAAGGTATGAATATTTAAACAATAAAGTACATTGGGACACAAAAGTAAGAGTGATACCTAATGATTTAGCAGAGAGAATCAATGCTATTCTGGGTGGACATACAACGTGCACTTAGTTATAATGTGTACTGACACCTATTTCAGTCTATAGCAATCCCAAATGATATTCTGACAGTGCTTTTGTCTTTTTATTTTGAATTGATTTGCTGCCAGGTCTTCATCTGTGATGTCTCTTTTTACTGTTAAGCAGTCCAAACTATGACATCAGTCATTTCTCTTTGAATATGAAGGAATGATCTGTGCAGTCATATAAGCTGTAGGCTTAGGTAGACTTTTTTTTTGGTCTAATTAAAGATTCCAGGTCGATATATTGACTCCAATTTGGAGCAGATAAACTTTGGGGAAGAAATTCTTTCCCTCCTCCCCCTTTGCAGATGGGCACAATCTACAAGGGGAGACTTTGGTTCATCCTCTAAGTACCCATAGAGCACAAGATCGGAAGGAGGGGAGCAGGATAGAAGCGTGGAAAGTCCGCTCCTGCCCATACACCGCTGGATTACCAGGGATATGAGAAAATGTACGTGGGGGCAGGGGGAGGGAGGTAAAAAAATTGTTAGTATCGGCCGGGACGGGAGGGATCCCTCCTGTCCTGGCCTGCCAGAGGCCTGCATCAAGTCTGGGAGTGGGTTGGGTGATGACCTGAATATAGGACGAGACCCCCTTTTGGGCCATTTTTTTGGCCCAAAAATCTCATCCTATATTCGAGTATATATACTGGTGGGGATGGATGGGAATGGGTGGGATTTCTGTCCCCACGCAACTCTGTAGTCCTGACCTGAACAAAGGGGATTTGGTCTCTGAAAGTTAGTCAAAAATGCATTAAAATTAGTCTAATAAAAGCATCACCTTATTTCCATTTTCTATTTATAAATGTTTATAAACACAGCTATAATACGGTAGTACTTTATCCTAAAGAAAACCAAAAAAAAAAGTTTTTTCTACCTTTGTTGTTTGGTTTCTGCTTTCCTCATATTCTCTTCCTTCCATCCACTTCTGCCCTCTCTCTGCCTCTTCCATAGGGCATCTGCCCTCTTTCTATGCCTCTTCCAGAAACTGTCTCCCCCACTCCCCATTGGTCTGGCATCTCTGTTCCCTTCCCTCCCTCTCCCCACTGGTCTGGCATCCATCTTCTTCCCTCCATCTTCCCACTGGTTTGACATCCATCTTCTTTCCTCTGCACCTCCCATGCTCTGATGTCTCTATCTCTTTCCCTTCCCCCCCCATAGTTTTTAACATTTCTTCTCATTTCTTCCCCTGAGATCTTGTATCTCTGTCTCCTTCCCCCTTTTCTCCCTCGCAGATCTGATATCTCTCTCTCTTCTTTCTTCCCTTTTTTTTCTTCCCTGGTCTTCCTTCTCAATTTATTTTCTATCACCATCTAAATTAAATTTGTTCTTACTATCCAGTCCTCAATTTCCCTCTTTTCACTGTGTCTACCTGCAGTTTGCCACCCCTTTCCTTCACCCCCTCCAGTATCTCACTAACTCTATCCTCCTCCCCCATCCAGCATGTGCCCTTTTTCTTTATCTTCTCCTTTTTCTCCTCTCCTTCCATCTAGTATGTGCCCTCTTTCTCCACTGTCATTCAGCATTGCTCCTCCCTCTCTCTCCTCCCCACTGACATCCAATGTCTGCCGTCTTCTCTCTCTCTCCCTTTACTCCACTTCCACCATCTGCCCCTCTCTCCTTCCACATCAGTTCCATCGAGTATCTTGCCCCCTCTCTCTCTCTTCATCACCCCAATTCCATAGGGTATTCTGTCCCCCCAATTCCATAGAGTACCCTCCACCCCAATTCCATTCAGTAGCCTGCCCCTTCACCTCCCCACTACTGCTGCTGCTGCTTTCCCACATACTCCTGATGGCACTTAATAAAGCTCAAGCACCACTCAACCTCTCCCCTTTGTTGGCCCATCTCACCTCCCCTTCCCCTCACCTTCACGGTCTCCTTTCCAAATCACAGTTTTCTATTTCAGTGGAGTCCTGGCGTGGCAGACATTTTAATAAGTTGCTGGCGGCTGCCAGGCCTGAAGCTTTTCCTCTGATGCGACCTGTCCTGGCAGAAACAGGAAGTTGTGTCAGAGGGGACTGTGAAGGTGAGGGGAAGGGTGGGGGAGCAAGAGGCCAACAAGGAGAACAGGCGCCTGGAATACAGCGTCCCCTTGAGCTGTGATGCCCAGAGCAGCTGCCCTGTTTGCCCTCTCCTAACACCGGCTCTGCCAATGAGCCTCTTGCCCTCCAAATCAAGAACAATTTTTCCTCTGAAATGGTATGCTCCTTGGTCGGTCATTTTTTCTTCTACACCTAGCACTAAATATTGTGATGGAAAAGTCCTCTTCACAGCAAGTGGATCCCCCAACAGGGATGAGGAAATCAACTCTTTCCTACAAACTGTCTTAGGATTGATTTTGGGCTGCTCATTTGCTAGAATCACAGTTTCTGATAACAGTGACTGAGTAGTTGCTCCCTCTGCTTCTGCCTTGCAGACTGCTCGGACTTGGCTTCGAAAGCACTTGGGTCCTCCAGGATGCAGTGTTTATAGTCCTCTCTTGTGGCTATTTTTAGCTCAGGTCCCCGTGTATTGCATGACCCCCTATATCTCTGTCTAGTACCTCTGATTGGTGCTCTGGGTTCTCTTAGACAAATGGAGTCCCTCTAGCTCAAAACCTAGACATCAAGACAAGATGGCAGCGGTGTAGTGTCGACGATGAGTGCTCTCTCTCCTGCCGTTACTATTTTCCTGCCTGATTTTGGGCGTAACTGAATTTGGATATGCCAAAAAGAAGAGGACAAGTGGCTGTCTCAGCCCGACAGCCAGAACCTACCTCGCTGAGGCAGGAGGTGATCACAGGCTTCTTTGCATCTTCACCTCGGGGTGAGCCAGCTTCGCCGAATCTGAGGCTTACAATCTTCTAAGAACATAAGAACATAAGCAATGCCTCCGCTGGGTCAGACCTGAAGTCCATCGTGCCCAGCAGTTCGCTCACGCGGCGGCCCAACAGGTCCAGGACCTGTGCAGTAATCCTCTATCTATACCCCTCTATCCCCTTTTCCAGCAGGAAATTGTCCAATCCTTTCTTGAACCCCAGTACCGTACACTGCCCTATTACGCTCTCTGGAAGCGCATTCCAGGTGTACACCACACGTTGGGTAAAGAAGAACTTCCTAGCATTTGTTTTGAATCTGTCCCCTTTCAACTTTTCCGAATGTCCTCTTGTTCTTTTATTTTTTGAAAGTTTGAAGAATCTGCCCTCTCTACTCTCTCTATGCCCTTCATGATCTTGTAGGTCTCTATCATATCCCCTCTAAGTCTGCTCTTCTCCAGGGAAAAGAGACACAGTTTCTCCAATCTCTCAGCATATGAAAGGTTTTCCATCCCTTTTATCAGATGTGTCGCTCTCCTCTGAACCCTCTTGAGTATTCTCAAACTATTTTGCTGTAGGATAGACTATTGCTGTCCAGGAAAGTTGAAAATTTTGAAAATTATACTAAAATGTTGAATTTAAGGATCCTCAATTTTCCTAAAGTGTTAATAATGTCTCCTAAAGATTTATTTTATGCATTTTTGAAAGAAAAATTTAAGTATCTGGAGACTGGACTTCCTCCTCTTCACAGAATATACTTTTTGCAAATATCTAAGCAGAAGGCTTCTTCACCAGAGGTTCTTTCTAAATTACCAAGTTCTTTAAATTTGAGAGAAATTCTAGAAACCTCAGAGGACGAAGTCATCTGTTGTTCGACACTTTTGGTGACATTTGTCTCTCAGCAAGACAAAGAAGTACTTCTAAGGCTTTTCTTTAGGCTTAAGGAGGTGACCTTTCTGGATAGTAAGATCAGTATATTTCCAGATTTCTCAAAATCAACGCAGGCCAGGAGGAAAAGATTCTAGAACTGAAACAGTTTGTATTTTCTTTGGGGGCTAAATTCCAATAAGATATCCATTTTTTTTGAGCCCTCTCAGTTACTATTTTTTCTTGAAGCAAATGGAGTAACACTGTCTAGTGCCTTTAGTGAGAAGTAAATTGGAAGATGTAACTCCACAAATTAATTACTGTTATTTTTCCTTTAGTTATCATTCTCTCTGACAATGTGAATTGTCTCCCCTCTGAAATGTGAGCTATACTAGAGCCAGAGCAATTTAATTTTCTTATTGGACTAGATGTCCTAGTTTTATGGTTTCTTATTTATAAAATGTGGCAGTCTCTTTTTCTTTGTATATATAAAACTTTATGTTATATATATATATATATATATATATATAAATGATAAATAAAGAATTAAATAAAAAAACAAAAAATCCTTCCAGGGTCCAGGCATGGAACTACTCATGCACTGAATTTTTACCAGGAGATATTCCGCTGGACCACACACCAAACTCACAAGTTGCAATACACACTGCTCTTCACTGGTGGACTCCATGGTTCGTGCATGCGTCCCCATGACCACTTCCTTCAGAGAGTTACAGCACCTGCCAGAAACCAGATGTCAGAAATATTTGTACGTCTAAGTGAAATTTTTGGAAAGTCACTTGTTAGAGTCTCAAAAGACGTGGTCTCAAATTCTTGCTTGCCCTCTTGTTTGGGCGCCTGTCATTTATGTAATCCCTTTTTTAACCCGGCTGTTGGGAAAGGGCCACACAAATTATATCTGCTTTTAGTAGGGCCATGAGCTGGGACCAGCACCAAGCTGGCAGGCTGTCGCAAACACTCTCCACACAGTCTCCCTCTCTTTGAAATGAAGCAGACTACTCCAGTAGTTATGTAAACAAATTCTAACTTTTACTTCTTCTTCCAATGGGAACAAGAGGTATGCTTAAACAATACAGTTCCAACCAAAAACAGGCACTATGTACATTGTTTATCCTGACTTATTTTAAAATGAAAAATCTCCCATGAAAAAGATTTTCTATTCTGGCTGGATCGTGATCTGATGGAAGAGATCTGCCCAAAGACAATTCTTCTACCCACAGAAGGAGCTAAAGAGCCCCTCTGATGATGTCACTCATTTATTTATTTAGAATCCACCATTCAGAGAGATCCAAGCACTGCCTGGATCTTATTCACTGCACATTTTTCAGAAGTTGATGAAACCCACAAGGGTAGGTTTCCAACTGCCTCCTGACTGTTTATCCTGCATTAACAATGCAGATCAGATTTCACGTACCAACTACCTTTGGCAGCCCTAAGCCCGGGGACTGCTATCAACCATTATAACTCCACAAATCATAGTCAAGGGAGATTTATGCACCAGATATTCCCAGCTCCCTGGAGCATGAAGTCTATCCCTGACTTACAGGGATTACATTTTTAAAAAAATGCATTTATTTATTTATCAAGTTTTCATTAACATATCAAGTATCCACTTGTACAGAAAGATAAAATTAAACAGAAAAAGAAAAATACTTTACCATTAATAAAAATTTAAGCAGTATAATAGAAATTTAGTAGCTTAACTTTAAGTCAAGCCCTCAAAACAGAATCCAAGGCTTAGGATCAGCGAGCAATTAATAACACAAATAAGAAACATAAGAAATAAGAAAAATCCATTAGTTAAGGAAGTATGTCAAACTTCGATAAGCACTCATGTTGTCCCTGCTTTCAGTCGAGCCTCAGACAAGAAGGTTGCCAGTTGGCTAGGGTCAAAAAACCCATATTTTTGCATTTGATATTGTATCACACATTTGCATGGGTGACGGAGGAAAAAAGTCGCCCCAAGAGCAATAACATACGGTTTCATAATCAGAAATTCACGTCTATGTTTTTGTGTGTCTCATGTCGGATCTGGAAACATTTGTATTTTAAATCCAAGAAATTCCTTTTGCTTGTTTTTAAAGAACAGTCTAAGTAATCAATTTTTATCTGGAGCTAAAGCTACTGTAAGGAGAAGTGTTGCCGCTGTTGTCACTTCCCTATCCGAAAGTTCCACAAGCGATGTAATATTAGGTGATTGTTGATCATCTTGTAATTTTAATTGTCTTTCTCTTCTTATAGGTAAATAATACACCTGAGAAAAAGGTGGCAACAGATCCTCTGATATTTCCAAAACTTCCATCATGTAGTGTTTTAACATATCTCTAGGAGGTATTGTCGCTACTCTGGAAAAGATAATCAATCTAAGATTATTCAATTTTTCTTCTCAAATTTATATTATGTCTTACTAGAGTTTCCGTAATTTGTTTAGATACTACGGTAGAATTTTTAAAGTCCTGTAACTCAGTTTTAAGATCTTTAATTTCAGTTTCTTGGATATTGACTTTTTGCTCAAGCTGGAGCAGCTGGGGCTTAATCGATTTAGCCAGGTCTGCCACGAGATCCCAAATGGAATCCAATGTTACCTCTGGGGGTTTCTCCAATGTGAAGGAAATCTTTTGAGTCTCAACATTCATATTCTCACCAACCGGCTTCTCCTTCTGGTCAGGGCTCTTCTGTTTGCTATCCACCCTCGAAGCAGATGAAACCCAGGCTCCACGGGGCTCTCCTGTAAATCCAGGGAGTCCAACTCCAAGTTCCAATCACTGGTCTCACCGGCCTCTGGGGAGAAATGCATTCCACTCTCTGGTTGCTCCTCTACACGCAGGGAGCTGGCAGTCTGGGGAGGAGGGGGGTGCCCTTGCGTCGGGGCTTAAGGTGGTCTCCAAACCCAAGGAGATCACTTCCGTCTCTCCCTGGAGCGTCTCCAGCAGGTGCAACAATGCCGTTGATATTTCCTGCATTCATTGCAGGAGCTCATCAATAGTGCCAAGACAGGGCTGTCCTGAGTGTCACGAGGCTCCAGCGGCGCTTTGGCCTCTCCTTTTCGGCATGGCTCACAGGAAAATATCTCGTAAGTAATCGAAGATAAACTTTTGATGAGACGTGCTGAGATGAAGCACTCAACTAACAGTTCCATCCGCCATCTTGGATCTTGATCTCTCTAGTCTATTTCATTCTACAGGGGGTTAAATTTCCCGATACTCATGACCACACGCAATTCTCTTTAGCCTTCATTACTTCAGGTATAAAAAGAAATTATGTACTTACCCTGGTAAGCTCTTTTCCAGTAGATAGGTAGCTCTTTTCCAGTCAGGTTGGGCCCCGGACCTAGAGCTACCCGAAGGATGCATTACATTAAGATGTAGGCAGCAGTCCAGCAACAAGATAGGGAATATCCAGTCTTTGCATTGAGTGTCACATGTTTGATTATCTCCCAGTTGATGAGAGGTCTTATGCATGTACTTGGTGCAAAGAGCTCCTAACACTCTGGGAACAGGTCTGATCTCTTGAGGCTAGAATAACAGACTTTGAGGAGCGATACCTACAAGGACATTGTAGAAAAGTCCCACCTCTAGTCTGGCATCCTCTGTGCTGCCTTGGAAGAGGGAGGTCTTCTTAAAGGAGAACATCACCCTGGTGAAGTAGGAGGCAATTCTGTAGTCAAGACCTACCAACCAGGGGATGCAATATCCTCTTGCACTGAGGATGTGTCTCCTGGGGCTTCTGCCCAGGAAGATAGGGTTAGGATAGCCATTATAGTGGGAGATTCAATCGTTAGGCACATAGATACCTGGGTGGCTGGTGGACGTGAATATCACATGGTCACTTGCTTGCTTGGTATGAAGGTGGCGGACCTCAAGCTTCACCTAGATAAGATTTTAGACAGTGCTGGGGAAGAATCTGCTGTCTTGTACATTTAGGTACCAATGACATAGGGAAATGTGGTAGGGAGGTTCTGGAAGCCTAATTTAGACTTAGGAAAGAAGTTAAAATCCAGAATCTCCAAGGTAGCATTTTCAGAAGTGCTCCTTGTTCCACGCTCAGGATCCAAAAGACAGGCAGAACTCTGGAGCCTCAATGTGTGGATGAGGCAATAATACAGGGAGGAGATTTTTATATTTGTTAGGAACTGGGCGACATAATGGGGAAGGGGGATCCTATTCCGCAAGGATGTGCTCCACCTTAACCAGGGTAGAACCAAGCTGCTGGCCTCAACATTTAAAAAGTAGATAGAGCAGCTTTTAAACTAGAAACTGGGAGAAGGCCGAAAGGCACTCAAAAAAGCATGGTTCGGAACAAGATATCTTTAAAAGATATCATCATAAAAGGGAAGACAGAGCATCCCAATAGTGAGTTTGCAATACAAGCCAGAGTAGACCAGGTTTCCTTAAATACAGAGCAGGCTGATTTTAAAGATTGCAAATTATCTATGCCAACTGCTAAGCAAATTGTAAATAGATATGACAAACGTTGTTTGAAATGTCTGTGTGCAAATGCCAGAAGCCTAAGAAACAAGATGGGTGAGTTGGAATATATTGCACTAAATGAAAAGATAGATATAATAGGCATCTCTGAGACCTGGTGGAAGGAAGATAACCAATGGGACACTGTAATACTAGGTTACAAGCTATATCGTAGTGATAGGGTGGATCGAATTGGTGAAGGCATAACGTTATATGTTAAGGAGTGCCTTGAATCGAATGGAATGAAAATTCTACAGGAGCAGAAACACACCTTGGAATCCCTTTGGGTAGAAATTCCATGTGTACAGGGGAAACGGATAGTGATAGGAGTGTATTACTGTCTACCTGACCAAGATGAACGAACAGATGTTGAAATGTTATCAGAAATTAGGGAGGCTAACAAATAATAATAGGTGATTTCAACTACCCTGACATTGACTGGGTGAATGTAACATGCTAGGGAATGTAACATGCTAGGGAAATAAAATTCCTTGATGAAATCAAGAACTGCTTTATGGAGTAGTCAGTTCAGGAACCAACAAGAGGTGAAGCAATTCTAGATCTAGTTCTTAGTAGAGCGCATGAAATGGTAAAAGAAGTAATGGTGCCGAGGTCGCTTGATTACAGTAATCACAACATGATCAGATTTGATATAATCCCTGGAATAAGTTTGCACAGGAAATCCATACAATAGCACTTAACTTTAAAAAAGGTGATTATGATAACATGAGGAGAATAGTAAAAAAGAAACTTAGAGATGCAGTTGCAAAAGTCAAACATATACATCAGGCGTGAATATTGTTAAAAAATACCATCCTGATAGCCAGACCAGATATAATCCAAGTTCTAAAAAAGGAGGAAGGAAGAACAAATGGCAGCTGGCATGGTTAACGAGTGAGATGAAGGAAGCTATTAGAGCTAAAAGAGAATCCTTCCAAAAGTGGAAGAAGGATCTGACTGAAAATAATTGTAAACAGCACAAAGAATGTCAAGTCAAATGCAAGGCACTAATAAGAGAGATGAAGAGATACCTTAAAAAGAAGAATGCGCCGGAAGCAAAAATACACAGTAAAAACTGTTATAGGTATATTAAAAGCAAGAAGCTAAGAAGAAAATCGGTTGGACCGTTAGACAACGGAGGGTTAAAACGGGCTCTCAGGGAAGACAAGGCCTAGTGGAGAGATTAAATTAATTCTTTGCCTCACTCTTCACTGAGGAAGGTGTGGGGGAGTTACCAGTGCCAGAAATGGTATTCAATTCTGATGAATCAGAGAAACTCAAACAAATCTCTGTAACACTGTATAAAGTAATGGATCAATTTGATAAACTGAATAGTAGCAAATCGCCTGGACCGGTAGGTATACATCAGAGTGTTAATAGAATTGAAAAATGAACTTGCAGAGCTATTGTTAGTAATGTATCATTTTTCTCTATAATCCATCATAGTACTGAATCCAATTTGGGGTGCTACAGGGAGCCCTACTTTCCCCTCTTTTATTCAACCTCTACTTTAAATCCGTCCTAGATAGAAACATAGAAACATAGAAAGATGACGGCAGATAAGGGCTACAGCCCATCAAGTCTGCCCATACCATTGACCCCCTTTTAAGTCTACTGGCCCCCTTAACTCTACTGACCTGCTCTATTAAGTCTATATCCTAGCGACTCTATTTATTGGTATGACTCCCGCAGTGATCCCACATAGGTATCCCATTTGTTCTTGAAGTCTGGGATACTGCGGGCCTCGATCACCTGTACTGGAAGCTTGTTCCAATGCTCTATCACTCGTTCCGTGAAGAAGTACTTCCTGACGTCTCCACGAAACTTCCCTCCCCTGAGTTTGAGCGGATGTCCTCTTGTGTTCGAGGGTCCTTTGAGAAGAAAGATATCATCTTCCACCTCGACCCGTCCCGTGATGTACTTAAATGTCTCAATCATGTCTTCCCTCTCCCTACGCTCCTCGAGAGTATAGAGCTGCAATTTGTTCAGTCTCTCTTCGTACGAGAGACCCTTTAGCCCCGAGACCATCCTGGTGGCCATCCGCACAAACACCAAATTCGGATCCATTCCTTCACCGATGACATCCAGCTATACCTTCCTTTAGGGAAGGGACGTGACTCCCAGATTGCAAAACTCCTCAGCTGTCTAAAGGAAATCAAAATCTGGATGTCTGTAAATAAACTGCAACTAAACACCTCAAAAACAGAACTCCTTTGGATCCGCAAAGAGCACAGCACCTACACCCATCCCTTTCTTATCTGGGAAAGTACTACCCTAACTGCAAAAGACCAAGTACGCAGCCTGGGAATTTATTTTATTTATTTATATATTTTTAAAATTTGTAGTTTGCATGTCCCACAATTCTATGCAGATTACAAGAAAACATCCATAATAAAAACAACATATATATAACAGTTTACTAAATAAAATAAAAACATCCTATTACACATTAAAATAATCAAACTCATCAAGAAACTATGCCTGTGACAATACAATGTTCCATCTTTAGCAACATTAATGAAAACTGACTAGCAACTCATCATACACTACTTCAGTTTATAAAAGTGCGCTATTTCACTTCTCGACGCAAACCTTTCACTCTCTTGTCACATCTCTCAGGTAGTTTCCTCCTCATTCTACTATCTTTGACAGCTCCAGAAAATAAGAAGCTACTTCTCCAAAACTGACTTCACCCAACTTCTCTATGCCTTCGTCCTGTCCCGCATGAACTACTGTAATGCACTATTCAACGGATTGACAGCAAAAATCCAGCACCTACAATGCATACAAAATGTGGCAATAAGACTCCTAAAAAAACCTCCATGCCCGCAACTCTGTCTCAGAAGCACTATCATCAACCCACTGGCTACTCATTACCAAACGTTGTATCTTCAAGGGACCAGCAATAACATACAAGTCTCTACACAATATGGCACCCAGCTACATATCAACCAAACTTCCTCCATACGTCACAAGAAGACCACTCTGCTCCCAGGAGGAAACACGTCTGCAAATACCTCCTAGTCACGCCCTCCAATTCCAGACCACCAGATGCTACTCCCACTTCCTAGCAAGCTATTGGAATCAACTGCCTCTTCAGATCAGATCTCTCAAAGGGCTTCTAAATGTCAGGAAAGCAGTAAAAATATACCTCTTCTCATAAATCTAGTCACTCCCTTCCAACCATATGTATTCTAATGTATGCTGAACTAGATCCACTTTGTTAACTGAAGACGGAAATAACTATATGTTAACTTAAAATGACCAAATTATATGCTAATCTTGACTCCAATACTGTACACATGTCAATTCATAATTTGTTTGTCTATGCATTATGTATGTTAACCTTGATACCCGTTCTGAGCTCATTGGGGAAAACGGGATATAAAACTAACCAAATAAATAAATTAAAATAGATCTGACCCTATATGTTCAAATTGTGCCCTGGACATATTCTTAAATGTTTGATTATTGTAGAGAAACATCCAAGTCATAAACCCTCCCTAGTCCCACTCATACCACACCTCTAATATGCCCCCTTGAAATTTAGGGCTTCTTTTACAAAGCCGCTTTAGGGCCTTAACGTGCAGAAAAGCATGCGCTAAATTGCCGCACCCGCTAGCCGCTACCGCCTCCTTATGAGCATGCGGTAGATTTCCAGCTAGCGTGTGCTAATCCGGTGTGAGTGATAAAACCGCTAGCGCAGCTTTGTAAAAGGAGCCCTTAGATAAACTACAGATCCACAGCATTGAAATCCATCTAGGAAATTGGTTTTGAAACTAGAGAGTTGGAAGGTTTTGGTGAGAAAAATGCCCTTCTTCCTCTTTATGCCACTTTTTAGATGGTTTTCTTTTTTGAAAATGAGTCCCACAGTTAATTAAATGCTTGTTCCTTATGCACATAAAAGTTTCTGAACTGGAACCACAAACCAAATGCACCTCCCTACTAAGAATAAATCATCTTAAATATACTGTATACTATGGTGGAATTGCTATGATTTGGCACCTCATTTTAATTAGAAAGGACTGCAAGAGAACTACTCTATAACAAAAGTAATTATCAGCTATACAAGCCTCAAAGCTCCCAGAGCATAGTGTTCATGCACACTTGCACCAAACTTAACTTACCAGTTCCACATCCTGAAGTAGTTACTTGTGAAACAAGTGGCCCTTATCAGAGTTTTGGAGTATTTTGGTGAAGCATGAGGACTTATTTGAAAGTTGGAGCTTAGTTTTAGATCCTGAGTGGTGCTGATACCAGGTTATAATACAATTCTGAGCTTCTGAGCACCTAGATACAGTTATAAAAAAGTTATTGTCAGAGCAGCCAAATGGAGGTTCCCAGTTGTAGAATTGCCTCCTTCTAGTTTTGTCCAGAACATGTCAGCTAAAATCAACCTAAGCCATAAACAATAGGACATTTCCCCTGCTGCTTAAGCCTTTTCACTTGTAGCTTATCAGCTGTCAGGTGCATTTTGATATTTTTAAAAAATTTATTAGAAGCTTGAGAGTGCATTAAACAGCTCATTCGAAGGTACATTTCCTGCACTCCTTTAATTCCAGTCTGGACTATTTGTTAACCTTGCTATCACTGTAGGAAGTGAAGCTGCTAATTATTGTCAATAGATCTTTCACAGGTAAAGCTGTCTCTTTGGACCCCACTTCCTTTAAGCTCAGTTTGGAGTTAAGAGTATTTAATTTGCCCAAAACAATGAAAACCAGGATGTTTGTAGAACACTTAAAGATCCGAGCCAGAAAAAGATACTGCTAGAAATAGCACCTGCTGTCAAGGATACTATTAGAAATAGTCCCTGGGTTAAGTGTATTTGCTGATTGTATTTTATATAGCATTTAATTGTAGTAAACATAGTAGATGACGGCAGATCAAAACCCAAATGTTCCATCTAGTCTGCTCAACCTGATTCAATCTAAAAACTGGTTGTGGTTTTTTTTTTTTTTTTTTAACATAGTAACATAGTAGATGACGGCAGATAAAGACCCGAATGGTCCATCCAGTCTGCCCAACCTGATTCAATTTAAATTTTTTTTTTTTTTTTTCTTAGCTATTTCTGGGCAAGAATCCAAAGCTTCACCTGGTACTGTGCTTGGGTTCCAACTGCCGAAATCTCTGTTAAGACTTACTCCAGCCCATCTACACCCTCCCAGCCATTGAAGCCCTCCCCTGCCCATCCTCCACCAAATGGCCATACACAGACACAGACCGTGCAAGTCTGTCCAGTAACTGGCCTAGTTCAATATTTAATATTATTTTCTGATTCTAAATCTTCTGTGTTCATCCCACGCTTCTTTGAACTCAATCACAGTTTTACTCTCCACCACCTCTCTCGGGAGCGCATTCCAGGCATCCACTACCCTCTCCGTAAAGTAGAATTTCCTAACATTGCCCCTGAATCTACCACCCCTCAACCTCAAATTATGTCCTCTGGTTTTACCATTTTCCTTTCTCTGGAAAAGATTTTGTTCTACGTTTGAGCAAATTCCATTAACCACCACCCTCTGGCGTCTGTCTGTCAACCAGTTTCTAATCCAGTTCTCCACTTTGGGTCATAACTTCAAGTTTGTTCAAGAGCCTCCTATGAGGAACCGTGTCAAAGGCCTTGCTGAAATCTAAGTAAATTACATGTAGCGTATGTCCTCGATCCAGTTCAATTGTGGGGCAAAGTGATGTATTTGGATTGTTTGTGGCTATCTATTGTAATCCTTATTGGACCTGAATTTGTTCCTTGAAAAACAGAATATAAATTCAGTGAAATAAATTTAATAATGCTTTCCATGAAAAATGGACCTAAGGATAGAGAGCCAGGCTGTAGTTCATTGGACTAATTGAATGTGTCTTTGACAAGCTTTTGAGAGTTATCCTTTCTTCAGGTCAATGAATAAACAAAGCAGTTACACTCATCTAGGTCTTAGGCCAGTGGCCTCCAATGCATGGCCCCAGGACCGCATGTGACCCCTGAAGTCCTCTAATGCAGCCCTCAAACAGTTGGCTGAAATGCTCTTTGAGTCTTGTAAATGCATTCATTTCAATCTTTGTCCACTTGATATAGTAGCTGCAAACAATCTCTTAGGGAAAAACGCTTGAGTTCCTGAATAAATTCATGTATACCATACATGTGAGAATGGTATAGAAAATTAAATAAATAAATATATATGTAACCCCCTCCCTCTTTTACAAAAACATAGTGTGGTTTTTTAGCGCCAGCCACAGCACTAACAGCTCTGCTGTTTAGAGGAACTCTATGAGTTTCGGAGCTGTTACTGCCGTGGCTGGTGCTAAAAAACGCACTACGGTTTTGCAAAAGGGGGTGGGCTAAGTGTGTTACTCAAGTGTTGCTTGTTTGTTTGTTAGTCTTTTTATTACATGTGTTTTTTACCGTATGAGTTTTATTTTTACAGTAGTTATAGTGAATATCTAATTGATTGTTTGTTTTGTAGATGGGTATATTTGGTGAAAGCTTCCCCGATGAAGATCATATAGATCGAACTTCACTCACGTCGGGAGTTTTATAAGCAGCACCAGCGCTGGAACCCGATGGGATATTTGAAAGAAGTGCCCCTGTTTTCGAATGAGAAAAATATTGATAAAACCTTTTAGAGTTTTTGAACAGTTATTGAACTATCAAAATTTTTTTCAGAACAGTTTTATATTTAGTTTTTTGTTTTTGTTGACTTGCAGAGGTTAAATAATTTTTGCACATTCACCTGAACTTTAAATGCACCTGTAGGTGGTTGGAGGACAAATTCAGATGATTACCGTATAACATAAGAATAGCCTTACTGGATCAATGGACCATAAAGCCCAGTAGCCCGTTCTCACGGTGGCCAATCCAGATCAATAGTACCTGGCCAAAACCCAAGGAGTAGCAATATTCATGGTACTGATACAGGCAAGCAGTGGCTTCTCCTATGTCTTTCTCAATAACAGACTATGGACTTTTCCTCCAGGAACTTGCCCAAACCTTCCTTAAAATCAGCTACGCTATCTGCTCTTACCATATCCTCTGGCAACACGTTCTAGAGCTTACCTATTCTCTGAGTGAAATTTTTTTTCCTTCTATTGGTTTTAAAAGTATTTCCCTTTAACTTCATCGAGTGTCCCCTAGTCTTTGTAGAGTGAAAAATCAATCCACTTGTACCCGTTCTACTCCACTCAGGATTTTGTAGACTTCAGTCATATCTCCCCTCAGCTGTCTCTTTTCCAAGCTGAAGAGCCCTAACCGTTTTAGTCTTTCCTTATACGAGAGGAGTTCCATCCCCTTTATCATCTTGGTCACTCTTCTTTGAACCTTTTCCAGTCTTGTATTATCCCAAAAACAGGACAAGGATCTGAAATTGCATTGGGCTATGAGAGATCAAAGTATTTGACTGAACTCCTGCTGGTGTCGGTTACTGACATTGTGCGCAAAGAGTTAGATCATGGGACTTCTTATTTTATGGTTTTCTTGGATGTTTCTGGCGCTTTTGATAAGGTTAATCACCAAATTTTGTTGGAGAGACTATGTGCTCTAGGTTTGGCTGAGACAATCTTAGACTGGTTCCGATCTTTCCTGGATGACGGGGTTTATTGTGTTGAGGTGGGACAGACCAAATCAGATTGTTGTTTGAAGTTATTGAAATAAGGGGGACATTGGTGAAAAGTTATTGTGAAATTATGAAATGAGCATAGCATGGATAATAAAGGATGAAAGCTTGTTTAAGTGTAGTCATTGTTCTTCAGCCATATGTGGGGGTGCTGAAAAGTTCTCAGCTAGTCTCTGTTAGGGCACTGGTCTTTGACCAGAGGGCCGCTGCGTGAGCGGACTGCTGGGCAGGCCACTAGTCTGACCCAGCAGTGGCAATTCTTATGTTCTTATGTTAAGAGAATGACATGGATATGGTTCAATCAATAAAACATATAGGCCCTCTTTTACTAAGGTGCCCTAATCGATTAGCACGCGCCAAAAGCTAAACACTAACGCTAAAAGCTAAAAGCTAAACACTAACGTATCCATAGAGTAACATGCATGTGTTAGCTTTTAGCGCGTGCTAATTCAATTAGCGCACGCTTATCGGTTAGCGCACCTTAGTAAAAGAGAGGGATAATTTCATTTCTGCAAATTGGCACTTAGGGCTCCTTTTTCTAGGCTGCGATAGCGTTTTTAGCGCATGCAAAATTTTAGCGCATGCTAAGCCCGCACTACGTGACTAGAACTAATGTCAGCTCAATGCTGGCGTTAGCGTCTGGCGCGCACGGCAATTCTGCATTCGCTAAGTGCGTGCTAAAACCGCTATCACAGCTTAGTATAAGGAGCCCTTAATGAAATAAGATAACACTTTTTTTCAGCTACAGTAGCAAAATGACACTCAGAATTAAGGAAGTTGGTTGGTAGACAGGAAGATAACTGGGTAGATTGGATGGGACAGTTTGTTATCTGTACTTCTCCCTCCGTATTGGCGGTTTCAGCAAGCGCGATTTCGATTATTTGCAGTTTTTAGCTTGCTGGCTCCCCCCCCCCCCCCAATTACGTCAGCTTGCATAGAGAAATCGCTGATTCCAAGTGTTTACAGAGAAAATCACTGATTCACGGCACTTTCTTCACCATGTGTTGCCTCTCCAGGAACAGGCCAGGTTCTCCCACCATGTTATTCACGGTTTCACCATATTCACAATTGTTTTTAATAGAAAACAGTGAATAACATATGAAAAAGTTATTCGCGGATCTGTTATTCCCCTATCGAGCGAATACGGAGGGAGAAGTGTACTACCCTTCTTTGTTGCCTTTGGAGGTGAATATACTCCCTGGCTTTGTAAGCTGAATTCTGTGTAGATAGGCTTGCCGAAAGGCTGCTGTACGTTTGAAAAGATTTCTTTTTGATGATTCTGCTCTGTTTGCTGCATTCCTTGTCCCCACTGTTATTTGTAATCATGATGGAACTGTTAGCAGAGAAAATTGAGCAAAAGAGAAAAAATGGACTGCAGGTAGCAAAGCATTAATGTATGTTTTATTATAATCTTTTAATGCTTTAGAACCGGTAGTGCTGGAAGAATTTAGCACTATCTGAATACAAATTATGGTATCATATGCTTGGCATCCTGCCTTTTTTTGTATTTCACCAGCCTTGTGGAATGTGTCGCCATCTTCCCTTCATGTTGAATTTGAATCATCACACAAAGGGGTCTATATTCATGTAATAGTGCTCAGTGTTTTGCTGACCACTGCTGGCAATGCCTGGAAATTTAGGGCTCCTGTTATCAAGGCGCGCTACGGGGGTTAGCGCATCGGACATTTCATCACGCGCTAACCCCCGTGGCAGCCTAAAATCCCAACGCCTCGTCAATGAAGGCGTTAGGTACTAGCGCAGCAGGCGTTTTAACGCACGGTATTCTGCGCTTTAAACCGCTACCGCGCCTTTGTAAAAGGACCCTTTAATGTTGGGCCATGTTAAGGCTCTGGGTTTTACAAAGTCAACTAAACCATGGCCAGTTAAGTACGATATTCAGCACTTAACCTAAAGATAGGACTGACTTTTATGCAGTCCTATTTATGTGCAAGTTACCTTGGCCAGAATGTCACCATATAGCCAGTTTTGAATTAATCTAATCTAACACAAGCATTTATATTCCGCTTTACCTATAGGCTCAAGGTGGATTATAATAAAAGAATTGGGACAAATCTGTACATTAAATACAACAGTCAAATAACAGCCCAGATTTCCCAAACTCCCAGCTACTTATTTGTAAGATATATTTGTAAACTTAAAAATGGATGCCAATTTAAAGTCAATCACACAGCGACGTTGTTTATAGAATCACAGCGTTGGAAAAGGAAGGCGCTGGAAATATAGGCCAGGGTTTTCAAGGCCTACATTCTACATGAATCGCATCTATGGAGACGCTTTATGATGCCTAATGCCACTTCTGGTGTTAAAAAAAAGTCCAGTATGTTGCCACTAATCTTATCCTCAATAGTTGCTTAGCAATCATAAACCACCACCAAAGTGCATGTAGAGATGTAGATAGATCTCAAAATAACTCTGTAAACATCACGGGAGCTTCGGCAGTATGGAATATTGCTACTCCTTGGGTTTTGGCCAGGTACTAGTGACCTGGATTGGCTACCGTGAGAACGGGCTACTTGGCTTGATGGACCATTGGTCTAATCCAGCTGGGTCATAAGACTCTGGCTGGCTGGACTCCTCATTAGTCCCAATGGTATTTCTACTATGGAAACCTTTTTTGTGTGTTTTTTTTTTGTTTTAGTATCTATATATTTTTGTTGGTTTCTTCTTAATTATTTAATTTGTCCTTAAAACTTTTTCTTAAATATTTTCAATTTTTCTGAAGTTATTCATTGCATTTATAGAGCATATACTTAACTTGCTCTGCAGCTACGCCTCTCTGACGTGATATCCCGTTTCAAAAAACTTCAAAAAACGTCGTAAAGCACCTCCATAGGTGTGATTCAGGTGCCGTTTTTTAGGCACTTATGTTTTTGCTTTTAAATGGATTTATTTTTCTTTTTTAAATGGCATTTTCAACTTAACTCAGGTGCTGGTAGGGCACATACACACTCCCTCAGCGGTCACTGACCCCTTCCTACCTTCCAAAGATGTAAATGAAACAGTACATACCTGCCTGTATGATAGCTTCAGATGTTTTAGCTAATTCTTGTAGAGCAGTAAGTGGGTCTCTGGAGACTCAGGCCCATATCCCACTCTAACCACTACACTTATGGTGGAACATGTGAGTCTTCCAAAACCCACTCAAATCCCACTGTACCTACAGTACATATAGGTGACACCTGCAGGTATAAGGGCTATTGGTGTGGTGTACAGTTGGGTCCAATAGGTTATGGAGGGCTCACCATATACCATAATGGGGTTATGGTGAGATGTGTATGTGAAGTTCACTACAGTGCCCCTAGGTACCCCACTGTTCTGCTGGGATGTCTATGTGGCCAGTCTAGTACAAATGCTGGTCCCTTCTAAATCCCAATAACTTGTTCTCTGTGTTTTTGTTTTGAATGTGTTTTCGAAAGTGGTTCAGACAGATAGACACACACAAGAAAGACACACAGAGGATAGATGCAAAGAGCACATTTTTTGAAAAAAAACCCCATAACAACCCCAAGATAGATGTTTTGTAGTTTTGAAAATGGGCATGGTTGCTACTGGATTTTTGTGCGTCTTTTGCAAAATGTCTAAACTCAGATTTAGATGTCATATCGAAAATGCCCCTCCACATCTCTTTCTTTTTGTCTTGTTTTATCATATTTTTACAGTTCTGTTTCTTGCTATGTTTAGATATTAAACTGCTTTGATATGTTCACTATGAAAGGTGGTGTGGTAACCTTAAATAAACTTAAATATTAATGGATCCTTTAACAATATCAAAGTAACAGTAGGATACAGTAGCCCAATGTATTCCTTTGAAAGCTGGTTTATCAAAGATGATGATAAATGGAGTCTAATCTCTGAAATATATTTACCGTAGTTGGAAATTACAGAGATAAATAGGCCATCCTTTGTAGAAGCTGGACAGTGTCAGATCTATTATACTGATGGAGTGGGAGTAAACACAGCTAAAGATATCTAACGGAAACTCATTAGGAGAGTGATTATAAACACCTATTCAGGCAGTATTAGTTCCCGAAGAGGTTGATGAAAATGGTAGCTGTGAAGTCCAGCAGTTGTTGACTAGACTATGATAAAGTGGGATTGATTTTTCTGACTAAGTTTAAATCTGTTGGATTGAGTTGATGAAGTGAAGCAATAGATTACTGGGTAGCTTCTGGGATTAGCAGTTTATGGAGTATAGGTGAGTTCACTTGTTGGTGGCAAACAGAAGAACAGATATTGGAATACAGTAGAGAGGTCACTAATCAATTCTTATGGGCTGTCAAGGGTTGAGCTGCATCTGAGTATATGGAAGAAATGTTTCAGCCATCATGCTGTGGCTTTTTTCAAGGTTAGTAAGTGCAACCAACATTTCAGCCATTGTGTTGTGGCTTTCTTTGGTGTTACTAAGTGGAACCAACATTTCAGCCATCGTGCTGTGGCTTTTTTCAGGGTTAGTAAGTGGAACCAACATTTCAGCTATTGTGTTGTGGCTTTTTTCAGGGTTAGTAAGTTGAACCAACATTTCAGTTATCGTGCTGTGGCTTTCTTTGGTGTTACTAAGTGGAACCAACATTTCAGCCATCGTGCTGTGGCTTTTTTCAGGGTTAGTAAGTGGACCCAACATTTCAGCTATCATGCTGTGGCTTTTTTCAGGGTTAGTAAGTGGAACCAACATTTCAGCTATCGTGCTGTGGCTTTCTTTGGTGTTCCTAAGTGGAACCAACATTTCAGCCATTGTGTTGTGGCTTTCTTCAGAGATAGTAAGTTGAACCATTTCAGTCATCATGTTGTGGCTTTCTTCAGGACTCCTGAAGAAAGCCACAGCTTAACGGTTGAAACATTACTTGATGTAGCCTGATATCATCTGCAGAAACCTAAGAGAACATATCAATCGAATCCTGGATCCATCATATAAAAGGTCTACACCAGTGGTTCCCAAACCCTGTCCCGGGGGACCCCCAACCAGTCGGGTTTTTAAGATATCCCTAATGAATATGCATGAGAGAGATTTGCATATAAAGGAAGTGACAGGTATGCAAATCACTCTCATGCTTATTCATTAGGGATATCTTGAAAACCCGACTGGCTGGGGGGTCCCCCAGGATAGGGTTTGGGAATCACTGGTCTACACAATAGAAAACTAACTTAACATAGGAGGGGGGACTTTGGACTTCAGTTCCTAAGTTTTCATTATTAGCTTGAATCTCCTTGTACTGGTTCTGTTCCTATTGTGGGAACATGCACAATAATAAAAGAGAAAGAGATAGCCTGGCTCAGCTTATTAAACATTATTTATTTACTTATTTAGCCATTATTTATGCTTTCACCCCAAGAGCTGAATGGCTACAATTGTGGAAGTTATAATAGGAGTAAATGAAGGTCACAATGAAACTCCATTTATCTTGTTTCTTTGTGTTCATTAATCAAGAGTTAGCAGGATATTTACGTTAATATTTATACCACTTTTATCAGAAGCAATGGGCGAATAATCGTGCTTGTACTGGTGGTTACAGCCTCAGCACCCTGAGGTTGTGAGTTTAAACCCCATGCTGCTCCTTGTGACCCTGAGCAAGTCACTTAAGGGCAAATTCTATAAGAAGCGCCCAAAAGTTAGGCGCCGATGTAGGCGCTGTTCAGCACGATTGAAGTAAAAATGGGTGCTGTTTAGTGAATCACGCTGAGCGGCACCTATTTTGGAGGCGCCCATTAAATAGGCCAGCTCTAGACACAACTAAAAGTTAGGCGCCCATGAGAGCGCTTAAGCACGCTTACGAACAGTGATTCTGTAAGACAGTGCCTAACACGTAGCCATGCCATTTTTTTGAAGGCCGCCTAAATTTTTAGAGGCGCCGTCTTACAGAATCGCGCTTTCTTGATAGGCGCCTAGTTTTCAATCAGTGCTGATTAAAAAGCTTAATTGAGCTTGTTATTCAATTTGGATAGACGCCTATCTAGTTGGACGCCTGCGAAATAGGTGCCTAACTTAGGTGCTGGTTGCAGAATTTGGGCCTTAATCCTCCACTGCTCCAGATATATTAGATAGACTGTGAGCCCACCAGGACAGATAGAGAAAATGCTTGAAGCACCTGTATGTAAACCATTTTGAGTGTGGTTGTAAAACTATATAAAGGCAGTATACAAGTCCTAATCCCTTTCCCTTAATGCTGCCTTCTATATAGTTCAATATTATTGCTAGAAGTGTCAACCAAGTGATACAAAGCAGTGCATTGTGGGATCTGGTTTACCTCTTAGCAGCTGAGAAATCTAGGAAAAAGCAAACTGCTGCATCATTAACATCTTATAGGCTAATTACATATTGGTGCCTAAAGACAAGTGTGTTTTGAGCTGGTGTCAGGGACTCGCTTGTCTTATTTTTCTGGCTGATTTCACTTAACATGGCTGTTTAAAAAAGCTGTGGAGAAGGGTGTTAGCAGAGGCAGGAAGTCATAGCTAGCAGAGATTTATAGGAAAACCTCCTGGAAAGATTATATAACACTAAACATTTATAAAAACGGGTTAATAGTGTCAGCTTTTTAGTATACTGATGCACTTTCTTGTCCAGTTGTCTCTTTTGACTAGATTGTAAGCTCTTTTGAACAAGGACTGTCTCTTCTGTGTATTGATGTATAGCAGTTAGGCCTGGGTTCTCTAAATGGTGCAAATATGGTGTCAGCCTAAAAAGCTGCCATTGACTGCATGTCAATCCCGCAACGTTGCCGTTTAGAGAATCGTGCCTCTGGACAAGATAGGCACCGGAAATGTAGACCGAGGTTTTCAAGGCCTACATTTCTGTTCCTATCTTTGCCATGAATCGTGCCTACATTAGCGCTTTACAGCGCTTAACATCACTTTCGGCGTTAGCCATGCCTACAGTGGTTGTAGGTGCAATTCTGGTGCCTTTTATTTAGGTGTCAGTAGGCGCTTTAAATTTGATGTTGCTCGCCGTTTCAAATGGCATTTCCCAATGAACTTAGGTAATTTAGGCACCATGTATAGAATTTTCCTCTTAGTGCATACATTGGACCGCATAAAACACAATCCGCTTAAGTTCTGAATATCAACTTAACAGGCTATACTGTATTTGCTAGCTTGCTCCATATAAACTGGATATTCAGTGTTGAAGCCCAGACAAGGCCTGGCATTGAATATTCAGGAATAATACCAGTGGTGGTCAGCAAAATGCTCACCACCATAGGTACTAGTTTGGCATTGAGAGATATTTAACATTAGTGCTCAACTTGCTTAATGCACACATGTAAGGGGGTGTGCCCAGGGGGAGGCCCCACATTTACATGTGTAACTTATAGCATAGGCGTTGGAATGGGGGGGGGGGCACCGGGGCCATGGCCTCCATAAAAATTGCCCGGCATTAGGGGGGAGCAAGCAGGGTAGCTGCCCTATGTCCTGCCAACGCCAGCAAGCTCTAACGCTGCGCTTGCCGGCTTCCCGACTCTTCTCCGACGAAACCGGAAGTTACATCATGAGGGGGGAGGGAGGAGAAATGAAGCCGGTAAGCATAGCGTTAGAGCCCCGGAGCATGGGCGTAGTCGCTTGCTGGCTACAGCGGCATCAGCAGGAGATAGGGCAGGGAGGGAGGCTTCAACTCGCTGCTCCTGCTTACTTTGGGCCTTCCTCGCTGCCGGGTCCTGCCTTCACAGAAACAGAAAGTAGGTGGGACCTGGCACTGAGGAAGGGCCGAAGCAAGCAGGAGCAGCAAGTTGTGAATGCTGCGCTGCCGACAGCTGTGTGAGATCGCGGGGGGTATGCTGCAGGGGGAGAGGGGAGGGGAGAAATGCTGTCAGTCTGTGTGAGACTGCGGGGGAATGCTGCTGTAGTACCCTTTTGGGGAGAGAGAGGGAAAGAGGGAGAAGGAAAACCAGGAAGGGGGGGGGGAGAAGAGAAATGCTGCTGTTGCATCCATTTGGGGAGAGAGAGGGAAAGAGGGAGAAGGCAGACCAGGGAAGAGAAATGCTGCTGCTGTGCCCAACTGGGGAGAGAGAGGGAAAGAGAGAGAAGGAGGAGAAATGCTGCTGTTGCAGGCTGGTCAGATAGGAACCGAGAAGGTTGCCTTTCCAGCTGCAGACCTCTTTCCCAGAGTCTGCATCTACTCCCAGGCAGAGCTGCCATAGGGTCACTGGGGACCTCTCCAGCACTGAAAAGCCTCAAAGTCAGACACCCCTCCCCCCCCCCAAAAAAAGAAGTTTTCAGAGCAGATCAGAATTACACCTTAACTACCTTAACTCGCTTGCAGAAGGAAAAACTGAAGGGGGCACTGAAGTAACTGGAGAAGGAGGTGGAGTTGAAGAATATAAATTTCATCCTTCTGCAATCAACTAGACACATTGTACCAAAAGGCCCTCATTATTATACAATATTCTTTATATACCTTGTAGCTGGATAAGGAACTATTTGATTAACTGTGGTTTGTAAAGGTGGCACATGCTCCCTGAAAACTCTTGTACTAATCGTGTGCATATGTGCTGGACTTGACGCATATTGTATAAGACTTTAAGCATAAGGTCTGATCCTGCCCCTGTTTCTCTTATTGGCTTCCCTCGGTGTATATTGCAGAAAAGGATGTACAATATCAACACTCAAATCACTTGTGGAATTACTCTCAAAAATAAGTACATCAGATCTTTCATCAGCACACCCTCTGCATCCCTTCTGAAGCCCATAGCATTACCCAATCCCATCCCACCACTTTCGGGAGCCATCTGCTTAATTAGTGTTCCTACTCTCATATTTCATATTCTGCATTCTTACTTTTGTAAGCTCTTGAGAGTTGGGGGTTCTGGCAATATGTTTATTAAAACATTTTCTATACTACTTACACCTTAAATACAATCTAAGTGGTGGGCAAATAAATCATAATCAACCTCTATTGCCTTTTCTTAATAATTCTTTACTTGGTAACTTACTAATATGACCTCTGCAGTCTATTTCTTATGCTCATATTATGTTCCCCCTCCCCCATAAACTTCACTCTCTTAAATTCTTGTCCTCAGTGCATTTACTATACAGTAAAACCTTGGATTGCAAGTAACTTGGTTTGCAAGTGCTTTGCAAGACAATCAAAATATTTTGTTAAATTTTAACTTGATATACAAGCAATGTGTTGCAATACAAGTACATACAGTATACATATATCACAACTGAGCCGATGGTCCTTCTCTCTCTGACACTGCAGGAGTGTAGTGACCGTTCTAAACAAGCAAGGCCTTGCAATACGAGTACATACAGTATACACGCGTCACATCATCACAACTGAGCCGATGGTTCTTCTTTCTTTCTGATGCTTCAGGAGTTCTAAATGAGTGAGGTCTTGCAATAGAAGTACGTATAGTATTTTGTATTAAAGTTTTTGGGAACGAATCGTCTGAGTTTCCATTATTTCCTATGGGGAAATTCACTTTGATATATGAGTGCTTTGGATTACAAGCATGCTTCTGGAACAAATTATGCTCGCAAACCAAGGTTTTACTGTACTTCTATAGGCTTCGATGGCGTTGCCCTCTTAAATCTGTTTTCCCCATAGCAGTCTCCTTTATTACTACTACTATTTATCACTTATATAGCGCTGAAAGGCATATGTAGTGCTGTACATTTTGACATTTAATAGATGGTCCCTGCTCAGAAGAGCTTACAATCTAACTTGGACAGACACGCATGACATATAGGGTTAAGGATGCAGAACACAGCTTCAGGAGCTTGAATCCCTTAAAATCTCTCTTCACCTGCATCACTCACCCCCATACATTCAGTGGCATAGCTTTCTTAAATATCCTTTTCCTTACATCATTCACTAGGGATGGGCTGTTTGCAACAACCACATATCTATCCTATATCATTGTATTTATATATTTATTTTAAAAATTCTTAAATCGCCTATCTACAAATCTGCATATCATTACCAAAACAAGTAGGAAAAAAAAAAAAAATGAAATTTCTTGGTTGTTGTTTGTAATTAGTGTGCACTCTGTGGAAAGCCAATGCACTATTTCCCAGTAGTGGAACCATCACATCTGTGTGACAATCGCACCTGCACAAACTTGATGTGCAAGTGCAGCCTATCAAGAAAAGAGGATGCCCACTTTCCACAAACTGTGCACTATTTCTAAAGACTGTGGGCACTAATATTGGCAACTGACAAAATGGCCAAATGAAAATGAATAAAATGAAAATTCACATAAACTGATACAAAATGAGATTTTTCCAGCTGCCCTCCACTATTATTCATCTCCTTTGATTTCAATAGCTTCCCTTCTGAAATGTCTCTTCCTCGTGTCATTCACATCCATTTCATTTGACAAAACCACTTCCAAACCACTGTTCCAAGAAGGCTGAGCAAGGTAGGAATACAATGACATAAAACCATTAGATAGCAACTGGGAGAGTTCAGTGGCATGATTCTTTTAAATAACTTTCCTGCCTAAACCAAATATTAAGTGACTGGTTAGATATGCTTTAAATGTATATTTTAGGGAAGGAGAGGGAATCCTGCTATGTGAAAAAATAAGCAGAAGATGCTACAAAGTGACATCACTGGAAGAGGGGGAAATGATCAGATTAGTACCCCTTGTTCTAGCCAATAGGATGACTCATTATCCAGCTGAATATTTCAATCTGCCATTGACTTGCATTAGTAACAATCAAAATGATAATTTACCTCTCCAGTGAGGAACAGCCACTGTCTCCACGCTGCACGTTTCCAGACAGCACCCCCGAGAAGGGGCCAAGGCAGGTCCTGAGGTGGAGCTGAGGAGACTGCACTGGTGGTGTTCAGGAGAGTTCCTCAGAGCTCCCCGACTCTGCCTGTCCTTTCTGTGATCTCCATCAGATGATGCGACTCCTCTGTCTCTAGCTCTCTATCATTCACTGCTTGCAGTCCAGTACTTCCTAGTGGGAGTTTGCTGTCCTGTTTTATTTTCTTTTCTGATTCCCTCCTGTGGTTTTTTTCCACGTTCTGTCTTAGCAGTGCCTCCGAGTTTTTCTGCTTGGCTCACTCTTCTGCAAACAGGCAGATGAAGGTGCTTGCACAATGCCCAGCTCAAGGCTGTGCAGGATCAGATATAGCTCCTCCCAAGGGAGGGGGAGAGAGCAAAGAAGGGAGGAGAGAGGAGGGGGCTCTGGGATCTTGCCACACAAACACTGTACCATAAGATGTATGTATTGTAGCAATTACACTGCAAAGAATCTTTTCTAAGATCAGTTATGAAAACTTACAGAGATAGTTGCTATTTCACTGTTAGTGCAGCCTTAAAGCATGGTGATAATCTTCAAACAGAAAAGAAAAGGAAAGCCAGTAGCAGACTGGACTGATTTCTAGGTGATCTTCTATAACGTAACAAAGAACAATTCATGTGCATAGCATGTCTGTTCATCTGTGAGTCAGTGCCCCCATCCATGCCATAGCACCAAAAGACAGCTGTGCTTGACTGGCATCTTCTCACTTTTGGAATTTATTGGTGATCTAAATTTGGAGAGGATAGTTGGAAAAGGAAAACCATGGGAAAGGGAGGTCAGTGCTGGGACCATGCAAAAAGTAAAGAAAAGACAAACCTGACATCACAGCAACAGGGGTGGTAGTGGTACTACAACATTAAAGGAGAGCTTCGGTGCTGGAAGGACATGATGCAGCTTGGACTTGGTCACACAGGACGATACTACCGTGTTTCCCCAAAAATAAGACACTCTTACATTAATTTTGGGCCCAAAAAACACACTAGGTCTTATTTTCAGGGTAGGTCTTATTTTTTTTCATGTACAATGATCATCTCTCCCTTCCTCTCCTCCACCCCAGTTCTTCCTCTTTCCTTTCTCTCACCCACATGTGCAGCATCTTTCTTCCCCTCTCACCCATCGCCTTGTGCCGTCCCTCTGCAGCATCTTTCTATCCTTCCTTCCCTCCCTCCCATCCCCCTGTGCAGCAGAACCTTTGCACAGCATCTTTCTATCCCTCCCTCCCATCCCTTGTGCAGCAGAACCCTTGCTCAACTTTTATCCCTCCCTTCCTTCCATCCCCCCGTGTAGCATCTTTCTATCCCTTCCATTCTCACCTCCGCCAAGCAACCGAACCCCCACTGACCCTTCCATCTCTCCATCCCAACAAACCCCGCTGACTGTGAGACTGATATACCTTCTTCCAAATGGCTGTGTCGGCAGCAATCTAAACAGGTTGCTTCGCAACCTTCTCCCGAGGGGGTGTTCTGTGTACTGCGTTGCTGATGACATTATCAGTGATGCAGCAGAGGAATGCCCCGGTGAGAGAAGGCTGCGAAGCAACCTGTTTAAATTGCTGCCGACGCTGTCATTTGGAAGAAGGAATATCGGTCTCGCGGTAGGCAGAGTTTGGATGGGAGGGAGAGATGGAAGAGTCAGTGGGGGTTCGAGTGCATGGGGGGGGGGAGTGCTGCTGCCGGTGAATCCAGCACTTCAACTAGGGCTTATTTTTGGGATAGCGCTTATATTAAGACCTATCCCAAAAATCATGCTAGGGCTATTTTCGGGGTAGGCCTTATTTTGGGGAAAACACAGTAGGTGATGAAGCAGTGCAACAGAGATGTGATCCCTGGGTCAGGAAACAGGTTTGAACAGAAAGCAGCAGAGAGAGTGCAGAGGTGATAAAGAAACTTTAGATTGTGAACCCACAAGGGACAGAGAAAGTACCTGTATATAATATGTAAACCACTTTGAATCTACCACTGAAAGGTGGTATATCAAATGTACGATCCTGAACAGAGAGATTATGGTGGGAACTAGATGCCACTTCCACATGCACACTTGAAGTGGAGTCTACCTATTGTACTTGTGAGACTTAAGGAAGTCATCCTGCCACTGTATCGTGCAATGGTGCGCCCGCACCTGGAGTACTGTGTCCAGTACTGGTCGCCGTATCTCAAGAAGGACATGGCGGTACTTGAGAGAGTCCAGAGAAGAGCAACTAAGCTAATAAAGGGTATGGAAGACCTCTCATATGCTGACAGACTGAAAAAGCTGGGGCTTTTCTCCCTGGAAAAGCGGAGACTTAGAGGAGACATGATAGAAACCTTCAAGATCATGAAGGGCATAGAAAGAGTAGACAGGGACAGATTTTTCAAATTATGGGGAACCATAAGTACAAGGGGGCACTCAGAGAAATTGAAAGGGGGAAGGTTTAGAACAAACGCCAGGAAGTTCTTTTTCACCCAGAGGGTGGTGGATACATGGAACGCGCTACCGGAGGATATGATAAGCAGGAGCACGCTACAGGGCTTCAAAGAAGGTTTGGATAGGTACCTGGAGGACAAAGGGATTGAGGGGTACAGATAGGAGTAGAGGTAGGTTATAGGGATAGGATTAGAGAATTAGAGGCAGTTACAAAATTAGTCAGGGACCACTGTTCAGGCAATAGGCCTGATGGGCCGCCGCGGGAGCGGACCGCTGGGCAAGATGGACCTCTGGTCTGCCTCAGCGGAGGCAACTTCTTATGTTCTTAAGATTTTGAATCATTCTTCCCCTTAACCACTCACTTATAGATATGAGTAACTTGGGGATCATTAGAACCCCCTGCAAAGACTCACAGAAAGCTCAAGAAGAGATCTTCATCATAGTCCCATGCAGGCATCCACTGATACATGTGAATACAGCATGGATAGCTGAAGTGGGGAGGGGGGGGTGTCTTTATCAGCACTTTATGTAAAGCATGAATAAAACCCCATGCAGGCATTACACTTTATGTGCAGGGGACTATTCTATAAAGGTTACTCAAATTTGATCACTGTAATGCAGGGCACTGAGTGTAATTTATTTATTTAAGAACTTATACCCTGCTTGAGACCTAAGCGGTTCCCTATTTCTATTAATGATATCTGGGTGTCCAGATTACATTACATTACAATACATTCTTATATTTTGCCAAAGCTCTTACAAGTTCATGGTGGGTAACAATATATTTCTATTACTGTGAACAAATGCAGTTAAACATAACACAACAAATATTCAAATACAACATCCTTTTTTGTACACTGCCTAGAACAGTGTTCTTCAACTATTGGTCCGTGGACCAGTGCCGGTCCACAGAAATTTCCTGCCGGTCCACAGGGCTGGCATGTGCATCAGACCCAAAACTGTGTTCTTCAACTGCCAGTCCACGGTGTGATCGATGCAATGTTAATAAGATTATATTGTGTGTATATATGAAGTTTCAAGTTTATTATTACATTTGATTAATCGCTTAATCCGAATTCTAAGCGATGTACAGATTAATAAAAATTACAGAGTAAAGGAAGACAGACTTAAAATGACAAATAATAAAACAACTAAAACATAAGAATAAATTAAATTACACATACAAGTAGAAACATTAGGAAACGGGAATGAATTACAATTTAATTATAAAGTAGTACAATTAGGGTTGAAAACAATAGGGAAGGGAATAACAGAAATCAAAATGGTCTAGGTTAAAATCAGAGCCGTAAGCAATTCAATTAAACGTTGAATGCATCATTAAAAAGAAGGTTCTTTAATTTGCTCTTAAATTTTTCAAGATTCTTTTCCTCTCTTAAATATATTGGAAGGGCATTCCAAGATTGGGGAGCCGTTACAGAAAAAATAGACTGCCGCCTCGTATTGATAATTTAAGAGAGGGTATGACCAACAAATGTTGGTCGTTTGAACGCAAAAGTCTAGGTGAGGTATATGGAATTAAAACTCTATAGATAAAAGCTGGGGTTTTAAATATCAAAGATTTAAAAGTGAGCAGGCATAGTTTGTACATAATACGGTGAGCGACTGGAAGCCAGTGAGCTTTTTTTAGCAAGGGAGAAATATGAATGGAAAAAATAGTGTTACAATTAGGACTATGGGGGCAGGGTCTGGGGTGGAGATTTGGTAGAGATGGGCAGGGTCTGGCCCACGACTTAGCTCAGTGTTCTTCAACCGCCAGTCTGCGGACCAATGCCGGTCCACAAAATATTTTTTTTATTTCTGCCGAACAAAAAGGGGTAAAAAGGTTGAAGAATACTGGCCTAGAAAGCTTGATTAGGTGGTATAAGAAATTTTAAATAAACTTGAAACTTGAAACATTAACCGTAGAAGATGATAAATTTCAAGATAAATTGTTTTTAAACAAGAATGTCTTTAAACGTTTTCTAAAAACAGTATATTGACCTATTGATCTTATTAAAATAGGGCGATTATTCTAAATTAAAGGAGCCTGATAAAAGGATGCTTTCTATTGAATAAATGATCTAATTCTCTTTGATGAGGGAAATTGAAGATATAATTGTTTCCATACAATATAACTTGGCCTTCCTGCTAGTAATGAAATCAATTCCACTAAATAATATGGCACTTGGCCACATAGAATATTAAAAATCATAATAAAAAGCTTAAAATAAATCCTTGCATTTACTGGCAACCAATGGAATTTAATGAAATATGATGTAATTCTATTATAGTTAGAAATGGAAAAAAAATTACCCTCACCATAGTATTTTGCACAGTTTGTAATCTTGTCAATAATCCTTTAGCACATCCTAAATAAACAATATTATAGTAGAATAAAACATAAGTTTGGCATTTATGCCCCAACGTTTAGGTGCTGTCACACCATCAGCTTCGGGGCCGTTAGCACAGCTACATTTTACAAGGGGCCGCTGAAAAGTTCTCAGCCCAAGGAGAGAATGACGTGGAGCCATGAAACTTACATTATTCCACACTTTTGGTTTCATTCAATATCACTGAAATGAAGTGACAAGAAAAGTGTGGAATAACTTGTAAGTTTCATAGCTCCACATTATTCTCTTCTTGGTTGGGTGGAGAACTTTTCAGTGGCCCCTCATAGTACATAACATAGTATTATGTATGAGATCCATTTATGCTCTACCCATGCTCCACTCACTTTTTTGCCCCTTTGCTGTTCCATGCTATTTGGGTTGCATGCTAAGTATGTACAGTAGGCTCTATACATGTATACACTTGTAAGTGCTAGTATTCTAATTAGTGTGAAAATTATGTTTATATTTATGCAATAAGAATTAGGGGAGTTTTCATCAGAGCCCCATGGGAAGTGAGCGAGTCCCAGGGAAGCAGATTAAAGAAGGAAACTCTTCCCCCCCCCTGAAGAGGCATGACTATAATTAAAGATGCATAGTTTACTTTCTTAGGCAAAATATCAAAATAAAATAAAGCATAAAAGGAAAAATGTGATGCCCTTTTTATCGGACTAACTTAATATATTTTGTGATTAGCTTTTAAAAGTAACCCTGATTCTTTAGATCAGAAATAAGCAAAAGTGTTAAAAATAACATAAAGAAGCATGAAAAATAAAATACATTTCCAGATAAGATACATTAAAAAAAAAAAAATATCAATAGATTAAAACAACCCCTGCCCCCCAAATACTGACTAATCTGATATGCGAGAGCACCTGACCCATATTGGTGCTTTTGTTTTAGTAGGTTTCAAAAAAAAGATGAAATGCACTATCATTTTGATGTGGGCACCTATCCATCTGTCTGTCATAGGAGCTGTCCAAACAATGGTGCTGAAGAGCAGTGGTGTAGCTCTGTTGAAAGGTGATTGCACTCCAAAATACCTTCACTCATCATAAAGAAAGGGAATAGATTTTGGATTCAGCTCATGACTTTTCAGCTGTAGCTCAAGTTTACATTCAAGTATAAAGAGTATTTCAGGACATTTCTAGCATATCCTGCTGCCAGACATGACAGACTTTAATTGATTTATTAGTCTTTCTTTAAGCTGTGCAACTTTTTGCAGCTCTTTTGGGCTTTCCTCTCAACTGAAAATCCCTCTGGTGAGTTAAGGCACCACAAGTCTTTCTCCCAATTCTATTCCCTTCTTCCCCTCTATTCAGCCCAGTTATCACAGTGATGGTCATTGGCTAGGGATCACAGACCCTTTCCCTTCTCCCCCTCCAACTCTGGTACATGGACACCTTGAGTCTGGCCTCTCCTTTCCTTAAGAGTGTTCCTGATGTCAGCGAGTTAGAAGAAACCTATAGTGAACTGATTTTTCTAATTTAAGAATATTAGTTCAGGCCAAATCACAATGTGAAAGGTAAAATTCATCCTTAGGATGGGGATGAGTTCCATCTCATTTCCATCTTACTCCCTCAGTTTTTGTGAAGTGCAATCTTGATAATGAAGCGGTTGGAATTCTGTTTCTGTTCAAATGCTATCAAACTGACCCATTTCTAACATAAAGAGCTGTGCCTTGCACTTGAGCAGAGTATCACACTCAGATTCAGATTCAGAGATGCTTTCCTGGCCTGATCATTTGTATTCCTGTCTTTAATATCAAAGACAATTCAAGGATTCTGTAATCATACAGATACAGTAAAATCCCAGTTAACCAGTACTCAACCAACTGTCACTCTCAAATAACCATTTTTAAAAAAAATTGCTGGCAAAAAAATCATCCTCCCTCCAGCCCCAACAACCCACTCTCTTCTTCCAAACCCTGAAGCAGCAGTGACAGCTAGTCCTGACCTGACAATCCTCCTCCCTCTTCTCCTGCCCCAAAGCATTAGTGGCAGCCAGTCCAGACCTGACAAACCTCTCCCACCCTCTCTCCAGCTCCCAAAGCAGCAGTAGCACCCAGTCCAGACCCGACACCCCCCTCCATCCCTCCAGCCCCTGAAGCAGCAGCAACCAGTCATCATAGGCAGTGATGTAAACGGGCTGTTTGCGGCCAGTCCTAGCAGGGCCTAACCTCTTCCACGCCACTTCCACTGTGGAATCTAATATAATAAAGCCCTAAGCACGCATGCACACTCCCACCTGCGTGCTCCCGTTTTCCGTGAGCTGTAGGGACCCGCAGGTAGGAGTGTGCATGCGCGCTTAGCCGTGGCAGGGGCCGATTGACAGAGGCACCAAACACGCCACGACTCCCCCTCCCGCCCTCACTCACCCACCACCAGAGAAACATCGCTATGGCTGACCGCAGGGCTACCACTAAACGAGGGAGAGAGCAGTAATCTGCTGTGGTTTAGCGGGGGTCTTCTGGATCAGACTGCATGCTTGGCGCTGGCAAATGCCAGGTACAGAGTCAGCACATGCCCGCTGAGCTGCAGGTGCGTGTGCGCTCGGTGGCGGGCCAGGGCCTCTGGGAACAGCACTGGACCCCGTCAGTTCATCGGCCTCCGCCTCGGCTGCAGGTTTTGGGTGATTCCTCCAATTTCCTGTAATGTAAATTTGGGGGCGAAGACTGCGTTCAAAAAACCATGAATAACTGAAACCGCAGATAATGAAATCGTGAATACGAAGGGGGAAGTGTATACAGAAGTTTGAATCTATCACTTAGGTGATACCACATTCATACATCAAGTGGTTCTTATAATCCCTGACGCAGCCCCTGGAAGGGGTGAAACATGATCAAGTCAGGCTACTGTCTATTTTTTAAATGTAGTTTTGTTAATAAACATCTGTTGAAAGGACTTTTCCATCTGATCTGCTTCTTCTGTTTTTTTTACCACATTGGTTCCTGTGGATCTGCTGCCCTATTGCTTTGTTGAATGGTAACAAACAGTAGCTTATATACAGAGCTTGGTAAAACCTCTCAGCAGGTAAATCACCTCAAGGCATATGGGATCCAGGTGCTCAGCTGGAGACTGGCACACCATCATTGGCTCCCTGTTTCCTTCCGGGTTCAACACAAAATTCTTACTCTGGCTCACAGTGTTGTCTACGGATTCCTTCCTACGTTGCCTCCCTGATCACTCCAAATAACCATCTCATGCCATACATTCCTGCCTCTCCACTCTTCCTGCCCATTGCTCTCGTCTTGAGTCTACTCATCACTCTACTTTCTTCTCTCCTTGTTATGGAATTCTCTTCCTATAGATCTCTGCGCTAAGCAGTCCTACCAGAAATCTAAGGCCACACTAAAGACCCACCTGATCTCTCTGGCATTCCTGAGGACGCAGGGGGATGGGACGGCTACTACTACGACTACTATTTATTATTTCTATAGCGCTGAAAGGTGTACGCAGCGCTGTACATTCTAACACACAATAGACAGTCCCTACTCAGAAGAGCTTACAATCTAACTTAGACAGGACATTTCAGGGTTGGGGAGATTATAGTGTGTATAGGTATCTGACAGCAGTGAGTGGGAGTTAAGAGTTGAAAGCAGTTTAAAAAAAAAGTGGGCCTTTAGCTTGGATTTGAACACTGTGCTTCTCTTTTTTCTCTCTCCTCAAGATTGCTCTCTCTTCTTTTCTTTCCATACTCTGCTCATTTGTCCTTTCTGATCTTATAGATATTTCCCCATTTTATTATTAACTGCTTTGACTTTCAATTGAAAGATGGTGTATTAAACAATTAATATACTAAACTAATTATCAAAGCCCTTGTTACAGATAAAAGAGCATTTTACCCACCAAAGTCAGGACTTCATTACTACCCATTATCTGTGCGTTTGACAGTGCACATATCTTTACCCACTGAGTGAAGAGGTGTCCCTGTAAGAACAAAAGATGAAGACTGAAGATTCATGCATAGTTCTGCATAACCAATACTAAACACTTATTACACTGGAAAAACTGCATGCAGAAAACCTGGTGTGAATGTGTGTGGGTAATTTTTCTGGGGGGAAGGGGTGCTCTTATGCTTTGATTATTGTTGCAAATCTCACAGGTAAGAGTACATAGGTTGTTTGCACCAGTGTGGGCAGTTTTGATCATTTCCCATCCCCAACCTGTCACTATCGCCGTCCTCAGTCCATCACTGCCATACTTCCCATCTCATCATTACTTCCATCCTCAAACCTTCATTATCCCACATTGATGCTTGTGACTCTGGGCAAATCACTAAAACATTAGACAGAGTGTGAGCTCATTGGGACAGATACAGAAAAATGCTTGAGTACATGAATGTAAACCACTTAGGCCATAAATACTAAAAATAATAAATAAACTATCTCTCTCCCCATCACTGACCCATCCCAACCTATCGTTTTCAAACTTCCCAACCTGTCATTAATCCCTTCTAACCCATCACTACCACCCTCTACTGCTCCCCTTCCCAACGCCATCACTATCACCCTTCCCATTGTTTGACTAGTCCCCTCCGCAGTCTGAATTGCCATCACTCTCACTCTGCACACCCCATTGCCACCACCCTCCACAACTCCTCACTGTCATGCTCTGGTGGCCTGTCTCTTCCCCCTCTCCCCCCTGCTCTTCTCTCTCTTTCTCTCCTACTTGGACTTATCAGCCTTTTATAGGTCTTGTAGACTTGTGTAATGAACTCAGGAAGTGCAATTAGCAACTAGATAAGACTGTTTATAAAGTTACTCCATAGCTGCTCTTGCATATGCCCTTTATACTGTTTGGCTAGTGTTTCATGGTTGCTTAGCTGGCTGGCCGCCTAACAATCCCTTGTGGTCTCCCAACCAGGTACAGCTCAAACCTGACTTTCCTTAACTAAAATATGATCAGGAGTTGTGATAGTACTGCTGATCCAAATGCACCCCAGTCAATCACTTATTCTAATATTTTTCATTAGCCAAACATCCTTGCCTGTGAATTAGTATATGTTCAAACAATTTTTATGCTGTATTACAGAGTGACACATCAACAATAAAAGAAACTGATACAACTTCATATGAAATAGTCAGTCATTTCAAGTAATAATAATAAAAATAGAAACAGCACTGCTGTGATCCCAATTTTTAATTGATGAATTCCTATCCTCCATTCTACCTTCCCATCCATGAAATACAGAGCAGATGTCCTATAGTCTGAACTTTTATTATCCTTCTAGTCTTTAAGCCCGTTACATTAATGGGTGCTAGAATAGATGTCTGTCTGTCTTTCTTTCTTTCTGTTTCTCTACCTCCTGCTGTATTTCTCTCTCTCTGACCCCCCCTTTCTCTGTCCCTCTTCCTGCCCCTGTGTCTTTCTTCCTTTCTTTCTGTCTCCCTCCCTCCCGCTGTCTGTCTGTCTGTCTTTATTTCTATCTGTCTCTCTCCCTGCTCCATATGTAACATTCCCCCCCCCTTCATCTCCCTATGCAACAGCATTTCCCTCCCCCGACCTCACTTCCCTGTGCAGCAACAGAAGCAGTATTTCCCTCTCCGTCCACTTCTCTGAGCAGCAGCAGCGGTATTTATCTTCCCCTACAAGTCCCTGTGCAGCACCATTTCCACCCCCCCCCTTTGCTTCCCACAGTCTGGCCTACCATCGCACTCACTGTGATAAAGGAGATCGAGAGGGCACAGCAGGAAAAACGGCACTACTGGTAGAAGTTTATTTTTAAGTTTAAAGTTGCCGCCGCGGCTCCTCTCACGATCGCTGCCTGTGTCGGAAGCCTTCTCCGATGCAGGTACGGCTCGTGAGAGGAGCCACCGCAGCACCTTTAATCTTAAAAATAAACTTCTACCGGTAGTGCCGTTTTTCCTGGATATATGTTTACGCGAAGTGGAAAGCAGGGAGGCCAGCGGTTTCCAATTTGTTTTGTGCCCACCAGGTATAAGATTGCAAATAAGGCCCGTCTCCCATTTTACTTGCCCCCGAGCGCCAATTCTTTGCACGTGTCCGCCACCAGTACTCCCAATGACCTCGCGATCCAATGCGGTCAGCCATAGCGATGTTTCTCTGGTGGTGGGTGAGTGAGGGCGGGAGGGGGAGTCGTGGCGTGTTTGGTGCCTCTGTCAATCGGCCCCTGCCACGGCTAAGCGCGCATGCACACTCCTACCTGCGGGTCCCTACAGCTCACGGAAAACGGGAGCACGCAGGTGGGAGTGTGCATGCGTGCTTAGGGCTTTATTATATTAGATTCCACAGTGGAAGTGGCGTGGAAGAGGTTAGGCCCTGCTAGGACTGGCCGCAAACAGCCCGTTTACATCACTGCCTATGATGACTGGTTGCTGCTGCTTCAGGGGCTGGAGGGATGGAGGGGGGTGTCGGGTCTGGACTGGGTGCTACTGCTGCTTTGGGAGCTGGAGAGAGGGTGGGAGAGGTTTGTCAGGTCTGGACTGGCTGCCACTAATGCTTTGGGGCAGGAGAAGAGGGAGGAGGATTGTCAGGTCAGGACTAGCTGTCACTGCTGCTTCAGGGTTTGGAAGAAGAGAGTGGGTTGTTGGGGCTGGAGGGAGGATGATTTTTTTGCCAGCAATTTTTTTTAAAAATGGTTATTTGAGAGTGACAGTTGGTTGAGTACTGGTTAACTGGGATTTTACTGTATCTGTATGATTACAGAATCCTTGAATTGTCTTTGATATTAAAGACAGGAATACAAATGATCAGGCCAGGAAAGCATCTCTGAATCTGAATCTGAGTGTGATACTCTGCTCAAGTGCAAGGCACAGCTCTTTATGTTAGAAATGGGTCAGTTTGATAGCATTTGAACAGAAACAGAATTCCAACCGCTTCATTATCAAGATTGCACTTCACAAAAACTGAGGGAGTAAGATGGAAATGAGATGGAACTCATCCCCATCCTAAGGATGAATTTTACCTTTCACATTGTGATTTGGCCTGAACTAATATTCTTAAATTAGAAAAATCAGTTCACTATAGGTTTCTTCTAACTCGCTGACATCAGGAACACTCTTAAGGAAAGGAGAGGCCAGACTCAAGGTGTCCATGTACCAGAGTTGGAGGGGGAGAAGGGAAAGGGTCTGTGATCCCTAGCCAATGACCATCACTGTGATAACTGGGCTGAATAGAGGGGAAGAAGGGAATAGAATTGGGAGAAAGACTTGTGGTGCCTTAACTCACCAGAGGGATTTTCAGTTGAGAGGAAAGCCCAAAAGAGCTGCAAAAAGTTGCACAGCTTAAAGAAAGACTAATAAATCAATTAAAGTCTGTCATGTCTGGCAGCAGGATATGCTAGAAATGTCCTGAAATACTCTTTATACTTGAATGTAAACTTGAGCTACAGCTGAAAAGTCATGAGCTGAATCCAAAATCTATTCCCTTTCTTTATGATGAGTGAAGGTATTTTGGAGTGCAATCACCTTTCAACAGAGCTACACCACTGCTCTTCAGCACCATTGTTTGGACAGCTCCTATGACAGACAGATGGATAGGTGCCCACATCAAAATGATAGTGCATTTCATCTTTTTTTTGAAACCTACTAAAACAAAAGCACCAATATGGGTCAGGTGCTCTCGCATATCAGATTAGTCAGTATTTGGGGGGCAGGGGTTGTTTTAATCTATTGATATTTTTTTTTTTTTAATGTATCTTATCTGGAAATGTATTTTATTTTTCATGCTTCTTTATGTTATTTTTAACACTTTTGCTTATTTCTGATCTAAAGAATCAGGGTTACTTTTAAAAGCTAATCACAAAATATATTAAGTTAGTCCGATAAAAAGGGCATCACATTTTTCCTTTTATGCTTTATTTTATTTTGATATTTTGCCTAAGAAAGTAAACTATGCATCTTTAATTATAGTCATGCCTCTTCAGGGGGGGGGAAGAGTTTCCTTCTTTAATCTGCTTCCCTGGGACTCGCTCACTTCCCATGGGGCTCTGATGAAAACTCCCCTAATTCTTATTGCATAAATATAAACATAATTTTCACACTAATTAGAATACTAGCACTTACAAGTGTATACATGTATAGAGCCTACTGTACATACTTAGCATGCAACCCAAATAGCATGGAACAGCAAAGGGGCAAAAAAGTGAGTGGAGCATGGGTAGAGCATAAATGGATCTCATACATAATACTATGTTATGTACTATGAGGGGCCACTGAAAAGTTCTCCACCCAACCAAGAAGAGAATAATGTGGAGCTATGAAACTTACAAGTTATTCCACACTTTTCTTGTCACTTCATTTCAGTGATATTGAATGAAACCAAAAGTGTGGAATAATGTAAGTTTCATGGCTCCACGTCATTCTCTCCTTGGGCTGAGAACTTTTCAGCGGCCCCTTGTAAAATGTAGCTGTGCTAACGGCCCCGAAGCTGATGGTGTGACAGCACCTAAACGTTGGGGCATAAATGCCAAACTTATGTTTTATTCTACTATAATATTGTTTATTTAGGATGTGCTAAAGGATTATTGACAAGATTACAAACTGTGCAAAATACTATGGTGAGGGTAATTTTTTTTCCATTTCTAACTATAATAGAATTACATCATATTTCATTAAATTCCATTGGTTGCCAGTAAATGCAAGGATTTATTTTAAGCTTTTTATTATGATTTTTAATATTCTATGTGGCCAAGTGCCATATTATTTAGTGGAATTGATTTCATTACTAGCAGGAAGGCCAAGTTATATTGTATGGAAACAATTATATCTTCAATTTCCCTCATCAAAGAGAATTAGATCATTTATTCAATAGAAAGCATCCTTTTATCAGGCTCCTTTAATTTAGAATAATCGCCCTATTTTAATAAGATCAATAGGTCAATATACTGTTTTTAGAAAACGTTTAAAGACATTCTTGTTTAAAAACAATTTATCTTGAAATTTATCATCTTCTACGGTTAATGTTTCAAGTTTCAAGTTTATTTAAAATTTCTTATACCACCTAATCAAGCTTTCTAGGCCAGTATTCTTCAACCTTTTTACCCCTTTTTGTTCGGCAGAAATAAAAAAAATATTTTGTGGACCGGCATTGGTCCGCAGACTGGCGGTTGAAGAACACTGAGCTAAGTCGTGGGCCAGACCCTGCCCATCTCTACCAAATCTCCACCCCAGACCCTGCCCCCATAGTCCTAATTGTAACACTATTTTTTCCATTCATATTTCTCCCTTGCTAAAAAAAGCTCACTGGCTTCCAGTCGCTCACCGTATTATGTACAAACTATGCCTGCTCACTTTTAAATCTTTGATATTTAAAACCCCAGCTTTTATCTATAGAGTTTTAATTCCATATACCTCACCTAGACTTTTGCGTTCAAACGACCAACATTTGTTGGTCATACCCTCTCTTAAATTATCAATACGAGGCGGCAGTCTATTTTTTCTGTAACGGCTCCCCAATCTTGGAATGCCCTTCCAATATATTTAAGAGAGGAAAAGAATCTTGAAAAATTTAAGAGCAAATTAAAGAACCTTCTTTTTAATGATGCATTCAACGTTTAATTGAATTGCTTACGGCTCTGATTTTAACCTAGACCATTTTGATTTCTGTTATTCCCTTCCCTATTGTTTTCAACCCTAATTGTACTACTTTATAATTAAATTGTAATTCATTCCCGTTTCCTAATGTTTCTACTTGTATGTGTAATTTAATTTATTCTTATGTTTTAGTTGTTTTATTATTTGTCATTTTAAGTCTGTCTTCCTTTACTCTGTAATTTTTATTAATCTGTACATCGCTTAGAATTCGGATTAAGCGATTAATCAAATGTAATAATAAACTTGAAACTTCATATATACACACAATATAATCTTATTAACATTGCATCGATCACACCGTGGACTGGCAGTTGAAGAACACAGTTTTGGGTCTGATGCACATGCCAGCCCTTACTTAAATATTTTATTTATAAAAACGCTCCTTGTTTCTTATTTCTTCCATAGGAGGGTAGGTGCTTACAATCCAATTCAGTTCTCACAGGGTTAATATCAGCAATTCGACAGTTCAACATTCCACTTCAATGGCAGCTCTTAGCGTCTAATCATATCGCATTATTGTGTACAAGAAATACTACAACTTATTCATTCAAATCTTACTCTTCATGATATTTTTCATAATATTACTTATCTATGCATTTCAATTTCAAGCAGGCAGCAGTTAAAGCCGCTGTCGATTAGATATCCAGCAATTCGAGTTTCTCGATCAGGTATTCAGCAAATCAAGTGCCTAAGCCACTTCACTAAACTTGTAGTGGTAAATCCATTATAAATATATAAGGTAAGTGTTGCTAAAAATAGGGTTATCAGATTTTACAGAAGTAAAATCCGGACCGATGGCCCTGTCCCCAGGCCTGGCCAGTTCTACCCAGCCCTACCCTATTCTGCCCGAATCACGGCCTGTTCTGCCCCAGCCCTGCTCCCTCAACCTGCTCAGTTTTTCAGAGCGGTGTCAGGAGGTGTGACATTACATGCATGCACGTGACATCACTGCGTTGCATCTGCGCATGTGTGGATGCCCTCCCGATGCCACTCCCAGCTGAAAGCTTTTCAAAACCCAGACAAAGTGCTGGGTTTTGAAAAACCGTCAGGAAACCCGGACATGTGCTCTAAAAAGAGGACATGTCTGGGTAAATCCGGATGGCTGGTAACCCTAGCTAAAAACAGTCCAGGAAAGCTCACTGAAAGGTCATAAAATCCAGTTAAGGAGTTTTGGGGTTGGGGACCCTGAATACAGCCCAAGATATTCTCAAACCCTGCAAATTTAGACCCCTCCCCGATTTCCCAAAGACTACAATAGGCAGTACACATTGTCTGTGCTGGCCTGCTTCAGTCCTTGCAGAAAATGGAAATGGAGGAGACACTGCCTGACCGAGGCCTTAACTCCTGTAGATCCACGTGTAAATGGGGGGAGGAATCCACTCAGTCAGCACCTGTTAAACCCTGCTGGACTGACGGGCCAAACAGCCTGTGCTCAAGCACCTTATAAATCAGGATGTGTGCTAGCTGTAAGGGGAATGGACCCTGAGCTCCACAAGTGTCAATGTAGGCCTGCTGGACAGGAACCCAGAGGATTGCCTTGCCAGCTGCAGACCTCTTTCTCAGGGTCTGCATCTTCTCCCAGGCATAGCTGCCCCAGGATCCATAAAGCCTAAAATTCATAGAAAAAAACCTGAACAAATATTAAAAGTTAGAGCATATTAGAATTACACCTTCTCAACTCGCTTGCACAAAGAAAAACTGAAGGGGGCACTACAGTCACTGGAGAATGAGGTGGAGCTGAAGAACATAAATTTCATCTTTCTGAAATCAACTTGCGAGTATGGGAAATCATCTAGTCAGGACTCCTAGACACATTGCACCAGAAACTGCATTTCTAGGTTTTTGTAAGGATACCTCGTAGCTTACCTTTAGGACTTAAATCTGTGTCAGATTACAAATATCCAAGCATTCCATTTAAATGATCAGTAATGACAGCTCATTTAAAGAGAGCTTGTCAGAATCTCAAAGCATGATGCTGCCACCCCATGGCCAAGTTCTGCCACTGTTAAGTATTAAATCCAAAGTAGCTCTCAGGAAAAGAGACCTATGCAAGAACATAACTCAAAGGTTAAAGTGGCTGTGTTGGTGTCTTGGGGGGACACAGTGGGGTGTATTCATGGGTTGGGAAGCAAATTGGCAGGTCCAATCCTTTTTTTTCTACAAAGATAGGTGACAATACTTAGATGCAGGGTCAGTAACATAGCGAGGGTGAGAGGCACCCTGAACTCGTTTCTGCTTCCCCACTCCTTCCATGACCCCTCCCTGCCGTGCCCCCTTCCCTTCCTCCATACATCTAGTTGTTCACCACTGCGACCAACAACTTCAACGTGCTCCTTGCAACAGCGTCCTCTCCCTCTGACATCACTTCCTATGCGTGGCACCCGGAAGTAACATCAGCGGGAGCCGACGTGGTCGCTAGGAGCATGTTGAAGTTGTTACAGTGGTGAACAACTAGGGATATAGGGGAAGGGAAGGGGTACACATGTGGTGGGGAAGGAGTAGAAAAAGGCGGGGGGCGGAAAGGAGGAGAGGTGCTACAATTTCAACATGTTCCTCGTGACCACGTCGACTCTCCCTCTGACATCATTTTAGAGAAGCATAGCCCCTGCTATGCTTCTCTAAAAGAGATGAGTACTTTTCTAACTTTTCTATAACTAAAATATTTAAATAAGAAAAACAATTAAAAAAATATATATAAAATAAGATCGATGAAGACTTTAGTGCAAACAATTCTGTGAATGAAATGCTCTCACAGCTTGCACCGCTGAGGTCCTAAACGGGAATAATATGTTTATTTAAGGTTGTATATGTGATACCAATTGTCTTTTCTGAATCATTAGATTTACGGCTGCTACAGCGACCTGTCAGATTTTACCAGAGAATCTGGCCCTCAGACCCTAATGCCCTCTTCGTCTTCTTCTTTTTTTTTTTTTTTTAAATCTTTATTGATTTTTAATCTAAAACAGTGTCATACAAATGAACAAACAGTAGGTATTACATACATTACACTAATATCTGTACAGATAACATATATATTATTCATGATTTTCAGTTATCCTACATATAATAATAACATAATATATAGTATAAATAAAGAATAAAATACCCAAATGTCCCCATCAATATTTATTCCCCTCCCACCAACCCCCCACCCCCCATGGATGTGTAAAGGTAAATGAACAAATGGAAAGATAAGATAAATATACATTATTATAATTTTACAAATTTAGTCAATGGGCTCCAAACTTTATTAAATACACCACTAAATCCCCTACACTCTGCATTAATTCTTTTGTATCTATAAGCGGTGCACACGTTCACCCACCAAAAAGTATAACTTATTCTGTCATGGTTCTTCCAATTACTTGTTATCAATTGAATGGCTAAACCTTTCATGATCATAAATAGATGACTCATATTTATCTAGAGTGGGTTTCACATGTAATATCATTCCACAAATTATAGCCTCATATGATAGTGGAAAGTTCAAATCCAAAACTAAATTTATTTGTCCCCAAATTGACTTCCAAAATATAAATATAAATGGACAAAAATATAGCAGATGATCCAAAGTCCCTATATCAATATGACAATGCCAGCATCTATTAGATTTAGAACTATGTATCTTATTTAATCGAACTGGGGGTCCAGAAAATCCTTTGTAAGAAAAATAACCATGTTTGCCCTCTTCTATCAAACTGCGCTAGTAGTTTTTAGTGCGGGGAGCCGCGCTGAATGGCCTGCCCGGCTCCCAGCGCTCATCGAGTTCCTATGAGCGTCGGGAGTAGTGTGGGACATTCAGTGAGGCTCCCCACATTAAAAACCGCTAGCTCAGTTTGATAGAAGAGGACCTAAGGGCTCCTTTTACTAAGGTGCACTAGCGTTTTTAGTGCACGCTGCAAATTAGCACGCTCTAACCCCGCGCTACGCGCTAGAACTAACGCCAGCTTAATGCTGGCATTAGCGTGTAGAATGCACAGCATTATAGCGTGCACTATGCCGTGCGTTAAAGCCCTAGCACAGCTTAGTAAAAGGAGCCCTAAATGTCTCACACGGACTCCAAAAGCTTTGTATGTAGGCAATGTTAACTGCCTGGTACACCTTTCATTACTCTCTTAGTCTAGGGGCATTACACTTAGTCATGCTGTGCACAGCTGTCAGCTCAGCAGCAGCTGGAGCTATTGCTTTGACTTTTCAAAAGATTTTTCATTAGCTCTTCTCTAGAGCTGCACAAAATCCCTGCGTAAACAGAACCCAAGTGGAAACTTTTACTTTTCCATCATTTATTTTTTTCTCATATTCTTGCAGAGTAAACACTGTTTTGCTCTCTTGCATGTCAGCACAGAGTTTTTTTTTTTTTATAATTCCAGAGAATGCACAGGTGCACAGGTGCACAGGTATTCAAATACAGAGCCTTAGATTCACAGAAAATGTCATTCACGAAGCAATTGAAAACGCTTTTATTTGTGAAAGCTTTGTGTTAGCTCTTTATAACATGATATTTTATGATTCTATAACGGTGAACAGTTTTATTAGCATTTGATAGTTTTAGCGAGTATATGTGGAAGTATAATGCTAGTTTTAGCTATTATCTATGGAAGAATAGGATAGGATATATATATCATATGGAAATATAGGATGAGATGTATATGTTGTAAGATGTTCGAGTATGCTATGAATATGTATGTTTTCTACTGTGAGCTGCTTAGGTTGTAAGCAGTGAAACAATTATTACTATAAATAGATGGACTTATACAGACCACAATAACACACGTCTGTTTGCAGTACGATAGGATGCTCAACAAAATATCTGTACTAGCATATGTAAGTACAGAGGTGATAAAAAATAAAACATTAAAGGGGAATGTGGTGACGTGAATGAGGGCAGTCCCAGTGTCCAGGTATGACAGAGCCACATAGCAGTTGCAGGTAAAGGAAAAGAGCATTTATTAAAGCTGTTAGGTCACAGGTAAAAAGGCAACATATAACTAATCCACCCCCTCCTTTACTAATGCGTAGCGTAGATTTTAGCACCGGCAGCAGCGGTAACTTCTCTGACGCTCATAGGAATGCCAGTGTCTCTTAAATTATTTTTAGCCCCGGCACACTAAACGGAGCAAATATTTTTTGTGGCACATAACTTTAGCATTCACACTTCGTCACCTGCAGCCAACCTCTAATACATTTACTCTAATAAATCACAGACACTGCTTAACTGGAAAATGTTTGGCCACAGCTTTATTTATAACCCCACTTAAACACATCAACAATTAATTCTTATATTGGTAACATTTCACCATACTAAAATTGGCTGGAGCATAAACCCCTCTTTCCCCACCCCTCCCCCCATGAGCCATTTGGGGACGAAACTAGCTCATCCCCTCAGGCAACGCCTTGCCTCTTTACCCCATAGCATGACCCAGGTCACATACACCCCAACTCATGGCAGTGACACCCATGAGTAATTCCTTTATTTCCCCCATCACATGTATTCAATTCCCCTTCCAGCCACTTCAAACAATATCCCCCATGTTTTATGCATACTTCCCTTGTCCCAGCTGCGACCGCCCCCCCCCCCACCACAGTACCCCCCCAAGTCCAGTACCATGTCCAAAAAATCATCAGCTAACCAAGACCACCACCGGGAGGGAGGGAAACACTCCTTCCAACCCTCCTCCCTCACATCCACCCTCTCCCACACCAAAACCCCAAAATGAATTAAACCGCCAAAAAAACCTCTCCCTCAACATTCCAACCTCCATTCCCATTAACCAATCCCAATCCTTCATTTCACTGTCTCACTTTCCTAACAACTATTTCAACCAATCCCACTCTTCTTCTATCTTTCCTATAACTTCAACCCTCCATACCCCTCCCCTCTACCCCCTACCAATAACCTGGCCTTCTCTTCCTCAGTTCAGCTAATGTTATGACCCTGACAGCTAAATCCGGCAGGGTACTCTTATAATTGAAATTATAAAATTGAAAAACCAACAAAAATTAAATTTGAGTCATATATTAAAGTTCGACTCAGTTTAAATGCACGCCCTTCGGACCGGGTCGTCATGTGCGCTTAAACAGAGTGTACGTTTAATAGGAGTACAACTTGTTAGTCATGAAAAATCACAGTACGCTGTAATCAAATGGAATAAAACTTTTATTCAACCCAAAACACACCAAATACAATGTAATACGGTACAGTTATAGAAACAGTACTGTTCGGTCTAATGCAATAAACCTTTTTTTAAACCAACATTCTACTGAAATAATCAGTCATTATTTTCTGCACGCAGATTGCACGATTCAGGCTGTGTATCTGACTACTGATCCTGTAAAACTATCCATAGTCATGACAGCCATTTATCTCCAGATAACAACGCAGCATGAGTAGGGACTTCAGCGCATCCGAGAAGGAAACAATCGCTGCAGGTGGTTCATTAGTCATGATGACAGCAGCAATATCTCCATCCTCATCAGACTCTTGGTTGTCTGCAGTGTCCTTTATGACTGTACAGATATTGGATCAGCCTGTCAGCTACAGACCGAAGTCTGTGAATTCTCAAGCATGCAGAGCTTCATAATCATTTCAAGCATGAAATTACCCCAAAATTACCCCAAAAGAGGACAAAATTACATCACATTAAAAATAATAAAATGGGGAGAGCAGAACACACACAACTGCAGTCAAGCGTGCAGAAGGAAAAAAACTGTAGAGGGAGCTAAACAGCACAGGCAGCAGCAGAGGCAGCAGCAGAGGCAGCAGAGGCAGAGTGAAAAATCCAGAGTGGGATTCCTTCTGTAGCATGTGGGGAAGGGGAAATAACCCAGCTGTCCAGAATGTCTCATCTATTGCACTGGAAAGACTATTATTGGCATACAGTATTTACCTTGGATAGAAGCCAATGCAAAGCAAGTCCTACTAAGAATGTTAGAATGAGGAAGGAGATCTTTTCTTATAAAATGTAGTTCATTAGAAACTCAGAGCATATACCACAGGTAGAGATAAAAAGAAGTAAACAATCTTATGTAGCCCTTAGAAATTTGCTTCCAGTCACCTAGAAATCAATTTTAAAATCCCATATTTATTATTAAAACACTAGTCTTATAGCCCGTTACATTAACGGGTGCTAGAATATATGTGTGTGTGTCTGCCTTTATTTCTTTCTCTCTCTCTCTCTCCTTAGCCGCTTTCTTTCTTTCTGTCTTTCTTTTTCCTTGGCTGTCCATCACCACCCCTTGCCTGCTCCCCCTGTCCATTGTCCCTTCCTTTTACCTCCCCTGTGTCCACCACCACCCCTTCACTACTCTCCTTTTGCAGCAGCAGACCTTCTCCCTTTGTTTTACCTCCCCCCTGTCCAACAGCACCTCTTTCCTTCTCCCCCTGTCCAACATTAGGCCTCCGTTCCTTTTTCTTCACCCCCCGTCCATCAGCACCTCTTTCTTTCTCCCCCTGTCCAGCAGTAGGCGTCCCTTCCTTTTTCTCCCCCTCCTCCTTCTTATCCCTATGATACACTAACCTTGCTCTGCCCCTGATCAGAGGTTCCCAACAGCCTCCCAGTTGCACCCATTGGAAAAGTTCCCTCTGCCGCATCCCGCACCCCTCCTGACGCGACTCCCGCTGTCTTTCTTTCTGTCTGTCTCTGTCCCTGGCCCCCTTTGTCTGTCTGCCTTTCTGTGTATCTCCCTGCCCATGTGTCTTTCTTCTTTTCTTTCTGTCTCCCTTCCTCCCTCTGTCTGTCTGTCCGAAGCAGCATATCCTCCCCCTCCATTTCCCTCCCCCCACACCAGTTCCCTGTGCACCTGCCCCTGTGTCTTTCTTCTTTTCTTTCTGTCTCCCTCCCTCCCTCTGTCTGTCTGTCCGAAGCAGCATACCCTCCCACTCCATTTCCCTCCCCCTACACCAGTTCCCTGTGCACCTTCCCCTGTGTCTTTTTTCTTTTCTTTATGTCTCTCTTCCTCCCTCTGTCTGTCTGTCCAAAGCAGCATTCCCTCCCCCTCCATTTCCCTCCCCCCATACCAGTTCCCTGTGCAGCAGCATTAGCGTTTCCTCTACCCCCCTTTCCCTTCCCGCGGTCCCGACTACAAACGCGGTCCCGAGTCCTTTGCTGCCCCCCTTCCCTTCCCGTGGGCCCGACTACACGTGGCGATTCAAGCAGCGTGTGCAGCAGTCTTCACACGCTGCTTCGGGTCCTTCTACTGCCCTGATTTACTCTGGCACGTCCCTGATGACATCATCAGAGACACGGCAGAGCAAATCAGGGCAGTAGAAGGCCCTGAAGCAGCGTGTGAAGACTGCTGCACACGCTGCTTAAATCGCCAGTCGGGCCCGCGGGAAGGGAAGGGTGGGGGGGCGGCAAAGGACTCGGGTCCTGGGCAGCGGAAAGTTGCTGGGCTCCTCAGTGGGGGCGCTGAGCTGCCGCGATCCCTCTCCTCCCAGATCCCCCCCCCCCGTTGGAGATCGGCTTCCAATATATTAATATAAACGGACAAAAATACAACAGATGATCCAAAGTCCCTATACCAGTATGACAATGCCAGAATTAATTACACATTTTGGTGGGTGAATGTGTGTATTACATACAGATACAAATGAATTAACGCAGAATGTAGGGGTTTTAGTGAGGTATTTAATAAAATTTGGAGCCCATTGACTAAATTTGTAAAAACATAATAATGTATTTTCATCATATCTCTTCTTTTCTTTGGTTTATTTATCTTTACACATCCAGGGGGGTGGGAGGTTGGAGGGAGGGGAATAAATATTGATAGTGACATTTGGGTAACTTTATTCTTTATTTGTATTGTATATTAGGATATATTATGATATTATTATATACAGGAAAATGAAATTATTGAATGATATTTATGTTACCTGTATAGATAATAGTGTAATATGTGGAATATCTTTTGTTCTTTCATTTGTATGATACTATTTTTGATTAAAAATCAATAAAGAATTAAAAAAACAAAACAAAACATTAGTAGTGTGTGGCCATTAATACAAAAAAATAGAAAATTGGCCATTTTATGGCTGTGGTAAAAAAAGGTCTTAGAGGGTGGGGAAAATACTGTACTTGTGCCCTATATTGGCCTCTGAAAATTTACTAGAGCTGAGTGCATACATTTACCCTCTTTACTATGTCACTGGGACTAAATTTATAAGCATAACTTTGAAGTTCCTAAATTAAGATGAATTTTCAGTTGCAAATTTATTCTCCCAAGTTTAGCTGGAAGTAGGGTACACATTTAAGAGCCCTGAAATTCTGCCTTATATTTCACTATATACCAGTACGTTACTTCCCCTTACTGATGTGTTTCAGTTCTGAGAAAATGCTTTTTTGTCTATTCTATTCTTAGACTGGTCTACCACCTTATCTCCTCCATCTCCCCCAGAAGGGGACACAAAATGATTTGCATCTATGACTAAAATTGGCCAGGAGATTTAAGAAATAGGAACCATAAGCTCAGGGTGTTATCAGATAATTGTACTTTAAGATTTGGGTATTATCTTCTACTTTCTAAATGTGATTCTTCACGTAGACATATGTGAGATGTCTGCATTTCTTTTTTTTTTTTTAAATGTTTAATGTGCATAACACAAGCATCTTTGACTGAAGTCAGACTTTGTTAGTAAGCTTGTGCCCAGTGCTTCTTCCAAACTAGACCTATTTTACAATGAGGCAAACTAGGTGATTGCCCATGGGCAACAACTTCTTGGAGGCAGCTGCAAAGGAACAGATTCTGACAGGCACAATCCCTACGTTTACCTATGAATTCAAGAGGGCCTTGGATAGGCACATGGGATCTCTCAGAGAGAGAAAGAGATAATGGTTACTGCGGATGGGCAGACTAGATGGGCCATTTGACCTTTATCTGCCTTAATGTTTCTATTTAATATTTTAAAAAGTATGTTGTCCATTTAGGTGTTTTTACAGAATCATTCTGTGAGGAATAATTTTGGAGTATACTTCCCCATCAATATTCGCGGGGGATAGGGGCAGAGCCGGCCCGCAAATATTAAAAAAACATGAATAACTTTTAGGGCCGGCTCTGACCCACCCCCGCCTCCCTCCTGCGTCCCGGACCTTTCCCAGACCTTACCTGGTGGTCTAGCGGCGATGCGGGGCAGGATCGGTCTTCCTACACTCCTGCCCCATGCAAAGCCATCATCAAAATGGCTGCCGTGAGTTCCCGTTGTAGTCTGAGGTTGTGGCAAGAGCGCATAACGTAGTTGGTTTTAAGAAAGGTTTGGACAAGTTCCTGGAGGAACAGACAATTGCAATAAACTTTATTGCACTTATCTGTCCCACAGAATTTTTTTAAACCCCTCTATTTCTTCTGTGGTTCCACTTATCGTTTGTTTCTCTGCCATGTAGGCTTCCCAACAGTTCTATTCCGGTCATCCAATATCTTCCTTTAATTCCTCAATTTATTGCATTTCACTTTTTTATTATTTGCCATGCATACTTATTTCACCATCTCATCATCTTCCCACATATGACGTACACATCAAGACACTCCAGTATCCTACATTCACTACCCACTTATCATGGCTCCCACATGCTGCACATACTTACATATTTTCATTTGTCTAGACAAGAACAAGATGTTTATAATAATCATTCTTTTATTCTATGAACATAACACATCCGTTGCCATATGTTCACATATTCAACAATTTCGTTTATTTCACTATCCATATTCTTTTGACTGATTTATATGCACCTTCTTAGGTCATTTCATTCACGTTTTTCCCAGACGTTCGTTCTGCAGGATTTGTCATTCATTCCACTTTTCCCGTTCATCTATCCGAGCACAATTAGTCCTATCCTTTGGGTTCTTTTTAGTGTGTTCATTCTTGCCTTACATTCTGCTTGATTTTCATTAACAATAACCTCTGTGTACTGTATGAGCTTTTTTCTAAGCATATCTTCAGTGTACTACAGTCTCAGTATGTTAGAAAACCCAAATGCAGCTGAACCTAGGGTAAATTTCACAACACACTTTTAGAAAGGAGAATTGAGAAGGAACTCTAACCTCATGCAAGTGCTTTCCTGCATCTGTACATGATTGTGAAGTGGAGTGGAGAGGACAATCGCGTACAGACACAGGAAAGTGCTTGCGTGAGGTCGTTGGAGCAGTGAGGTGGGCAATGTTCTAGAACGCGAGTTTGCTTACTAACCACTGGAGCAATGGTTGGAGGCAATGCAGCTCATTTTATTTTATTTATGTATTCAATTTTCTATACCATTCTCCCAGGGTAGCTCACAATGGTTATACATTAGTTTGTGTGTGTGTCTGGTGCTGCAGGAGGTGAGTGAGAGCTGTTGATATTTTGATAGATTTTCACTTTCTGCATGTTGCACTGCTTTCAGCAGTGTATAGTTGAAATCAGAAGCAATTTTATAGGATCCTACAAGGCCCATTATTACAAGATTCTATATGTGTTGTGCCTTCAGCAGTTTCCTTCACCTCACATATACTGTGTGGACAGCTATAGGCAGTAGTATTTCCACAGCCATGAAAGTAGACAGGACTAAACTGAAGAAAACTCCCACGGAGGCAAATTGAAATAAAGCATTTTGTATCGTAAAACTCCTGAGTCCAGGGACTGGCTCCACTTGGTGTTCTTTGTGGACGTTCCTGCTTTTTTTGTGGAAGCCTGGTCTTTTCCTTCTGATTTTTGGGTCGCTGTTTGTACAGAGCACCCCTTCAGTGGCTTTGTGGATTGTCCATTGTGCTCTAGGGAGGCCTGCCTTGAAAATTCTGCCATCTATCATTCGCCAATTGAGTTACGAGTTAATAATACGGCTGCCAAGCCATTGTTTTGTATCGAAGCCACTAGCAGCGCTAGAAGTTGCAATTCCGTTTTCTGATTGGATGGTTTGTTTTAATTGCTGAGACGCACCATATTTATGTTCTGTGTGACCATACCAGTGTTAAAGTATTGATATTTACACGTGTGTGGCGCAGTGGTTGGAGCTACAGCCTCAGCACCCTGGGGTTGTGGGTTCAAATCCAGCGCTGCTCCTTGTGATCCTGGGCAAGTCACTTAATCCTCCATAGCCCCAGGTACATTAGATAGATTGTGAGCCCACCGGGACAGATAGGGAAAATGCTTGAGTACCTGATTGTAAAACCGCTCAGATAACCTTGATAGGCGGTATATAAAAACCTAATAAACTTGAAACTTGAAACATGTCATTTTCTAAGCCGAGCTGCAGCAACAAACGATCAATTGAAGATGAACATAGAATTTTCAACAAGAAATGGGAATTACAGTACTTTTGTTGTGAGAACGGTAATCGTGTGTTATGTCTTATTTGTAAACAGTCCTTAGCCGCCCCAAAGGAGTACAATTTAAAGCGCCATTTTCAGACTGTTCATGGAGAGAAGTATGAATCTGTGCAAGGGATGCTACGGGAGGATAAACTTAAGAAACTGAAAGCTGATTTAAGTGCTCAACAAAATATATTTCAGAGATTTAATAAACAGAAAACAGGTAATGTGAAAGTAAGCTACATCTTATCAAAAATGATTGCAGAAAATTCCAAGCCTTTCACCGACGGTTTATTTATAAAAGACTGCTTACTCAAGACAGTAGAGTGTATTTGCCCTGAAAAGTTGAGTGCGTTTAAAGAAATCAGTCTTTCGCCAAACACAGTTGCTAGTAGAATTGATGAACTAGCTTCAGATATAAAAGAGCAACTGGTTCAGAAAGCGACAAGATTCCTTTATTTTTCACTTGCAATTGACGAGAGCATAGACTTAACTGATATTGCACAGCTATCCGTTTTTATTCGAGGCGTAAATGAGAACCTTATAATAACAGAGGAACTCCTCCAGCTAATACCAATGCATGATACTACGAAAGCTGATGACATTTTTAATAAAATTAAAGTAATGTTTGAGGAGGAAAAATTGTCTTGGTTGAAGCTAGCATCATTGGTTACTGATGGTGCACCTGCCATGGCAAGTGCTAAAAATGGGGTTGTAGGAAAGATAAAAGAAAAACTTATTGATGAAGGGTCAGTTATTCAATTTGTACATTTCCACTGCATCATACATCAAGGTGCACTTTGTGGCCGTGTTTTAAAAGTTGACAACATTTTGAAGCCTGTAGTAAAAATTATTAACTATATTCGCTCAAAAAGCTTGCACCACAGACAATTCAACACTTTTCTACAAGAAATTGGCTGTGAGCATAGTGAAATTCTGTATCACTCTCAAATAAGATGGCTTAGCTGTGGAAGAGTATTCAAACGATTTTGGGATTTGAGAGATGAAATAAAGATGTTCCTTGAAAGTAAAAATCAAGATGTCTCACTCTTTGATGATACAAAATTGTTACGTGATCTGGCATTCAGCACAGACATAACTGGCTACTTGAATGATTTGAATGTCAAACTGCAAGGCCAAAATAAGTTGGTCACGGATATGATTGGCAATATTAATGCATTTGTGCGCAAACTACAGCTTTGGAAAGTTCAGCTTAAAGCGGGAAATCTTGCTCACTTCCCAACTTTGAAGTCTATAATTACGGCAGAAGAGGACATTAATTTTGCTGAGTTTTCGACAAAAATTGGTGTGTTAAAGGAAGATTTTGACAGGCGATTTGAATGCTTCAGGAATATGGAAAACATCTTTAACATATTCATGTTACTATTTTCTTCTAGTGTTGATGACGCACCTGAAGAACTTCAACTAGAATTAATAGATTTTCAGTGTGATTCTCTGCTAAAAGAAAAATTTAACAGTTGCAGTCTTACAGAATTCTATCGGTGTGTTTCAAAGGACAAATATAAAAACATTCACAACCTAGCTGCACGGGTTCTGTCTATGTTCGGAAGCACATATTCATGCGAACAATTATTTTCAAAAATGAACCAAGTGAAATCTGTTCAAAGGAACAAGTTAAGTGACGCCCATTTGTTTTCAGTTTTGACAGTTGCATGTTCCAAGGATATTGATCCTAATATTAATAACTTGGTGTCAGAGAAATGTGCCCAAGCTTCTAGTAAGAAAAGGTTGTGTACTGCACTCAGCATTTAAAATACCAATGATTTACCTACCACATTTGCAATTTTTGAATTAACCAAAGATTCTAACTGTTATAATCTTTTGTTAAGGAAAAGGAAAGATGTTATAGGAAAGATTTATAAATTATAAAGACTTTTACCTCATGCAAAGTTGTCATTTCTTTAATAAGACATTAACTATTTTTTCTGCGGCCCTTCAAGTACCTACAAATCCAAATGTGGCCCTGCAAAGGGTTTGAGTTTGAGACCACTGATATAGGGCAATACCTCCACCTTTCTGCCCTACTCAATCTCTTCTGTATAGTTTGTATCCCTGTAGTACTGTGTCCCATTTGTTTTCTTCATTCCACCATGTTTCTGTTATGCCAGTGATTTCCAGTTCATCGTGTCTTGCTATTGTCTCTAATTCACCCATTTTGTTTCCCAGACTTCTAGCATTCGTGTACATACATTTGAGTTCTCTTTGTGTTACCTTCTTGGACTTTCTACGCTTAGCTGTCTCTACTGTTTCTTTCACGGTATCCTTTTCTGCTCCTGCGTTGTCTCCCTTGTTTGCTGTGTGGTCATCCCCTCCTGTGTCTGAGTCGTGCCTTCCTGCCTTGTCTCCCTTATTTGATGTGAGGTTGTCCCCTTCTGCGTCTGAGTAGTTGCCCATGATTCCTTCTTCGGGGCATCCTGTTGCTCGGGCCATCGACTTGTGGTCGACTGTCGGCTTTCCCCTGTTTGTTAGTTTAAAGCCTTCTCGATGGCCTTCTTCATGTTGCCTGCCAATACTCTTGCTCCTTCCGTGATGAGGTGTAGTCCATCCTTTCTGTAGTACTTGCTTTTTCCCCAGAACGCCGTCTAGTTGCGCACGAAGTCATAGCCTTCCTCTTCGCACCATCGTCTCATCCAAGCATTGATCGCTTGCAATTCCCCTTGTCTCTTTCCGTCTGCTCTTGGTACCGGGAGGATCTCGGAGAAAGCCACCTTCACCTCCCTGATCTTCAGTTTTCTTCCGAGTGAGCGGAGCTGGCCCTTCATCTCTTCCCTTTCGTACTTCCGCCCACTCACATCGTTGGTTCCCACGTGGATAAGCACAGCAGTGCCCTCTCCCCCTCCTGGAGATCTTGTTGGCCATATCCTTCACTCTTGCTCCAGGCAGGCAGGTGATGATTCTGTCCTCTCTTCCTCCTGCTGTCCACATGATGTATAATGGAGTCACCTATGATGATCCCCATCTTCTTTATTTGGGGGTTCCTTGGGGATCGTAAGTCCACGTCCATGGTGTAGGGCCAATTTTCTTCCTCCTGCGATACATTTTAAATTGTTTTTGGCTCTTTGGGTGGAGGGACATCTTCCTGAGTTCTCTCTTTTCCTCCTGGTGTGCGGTCGTCCCCTACCTCAGCTTCATTTTTTTCTGAATTTGCAGGGGTGTCTTCTCTCCTCTCCTCTAGGCCTTCTTCCTGAGTTGCTCAGGTACAGCTTTCCAGCCCTGGGATCTCTACTGGTGAGCGTCCTCAATGAAGCTTTCTAGTTTCTTGACCTCCTCATTTGGACTGAACTCCACCAGAAACTTATCCTGTTCTGAGATTCTATCTTTAAAGATGAGGAGTTCTTTTAGTTCCATCACTGTCTCCTCTAGTAGTCGTACTTGCCGTTTCAAGCTATCCATCTCCATGCACCGACTGCAAATGTATGCCCGGATCCCCGAAGGGAGGTAGTCTTACATATTGCAGCCGGTACAGAAGACAGGAAAGCTCATCTTCTGACTTCCTTGGGCTTCCATTTCTTGCTTCCCTTATGAGTTATCCGAGTGATTTGTTGTGAACCTTCTGTCTCTGTTGACTGGTTTTTTTCTCACTTCCTGTCTGCTTTCTTCCTGTTTGTAGTGAGACTATTGGTGTTGCTGTGTTGAGACCTTTGTGTGCTTGTGTCTCTTCTAGGTGTGTGGTACTGTGCCTGCCTCCTCCTTACCTTCTGACTTCCTGTCTGCTGTCTTCCTGTTTGTAGAGAGTCTGTTGGTGTTGCTGTGTTGGGACCTTTGTGTGCTTGTGTCCCTTGTAGGTGTGTGGTACTGTGCCTGTCTTACCCTTTAATTCTGTGCCTTCCGCTTCCTTGCCTTGCTGCCTTGCTGCTTTTCTTGTGTGTGTTGTCTTCACTCTACCTTACCTTAATTTTATTTGTGTGGGTTTGTTCCTTTTGTGTCTGTCTCTTCCTTACCTTCTGTGCTTGCCGCTTGCTGCTTCTTTACCTTTCTGTCCTCCTCTGGTGTTCTTGGTAGTAGTGACTTGTCCCTTCCAAAGGCCCTTCGCAGGATTGATCTGTACTAGTCTGGCTTGTTTAGTTTTACAATGGGTGTATTGATGTTGTACTGCTCACTGCAGTATGTAAGATGCTGCCTTTTCCTAGGTACTCATGTGTGACTTGTGGATTGTTACTAAAAATCATGTTTTTCATACAGATGGGGGGTTGTCAAAAAATGATGGGCCCCGGGTGTCACATATGCTAGGTACGCCACTGTCTTGGGGTGTTTTGGACTTGGTCCTGATGCACTGAGCTGCATCAGAGTTTCAAAGTTTATTTATTTAAAATTTAATAAATCACCTTAATGTAGTTTCAAGGTGGTTTATAGTTAAAATTAGCGTATTGTTTTACAGTAACCAATATGTATATTCAACTGCTAGGGATATATATGCGAATATTCTGTGATAATATAACTAATCACCATCTAATATCACTGCTCTAAATGCTTTAAATTATTCAATAAACTAATAAATAACCTTTCTTTTTTCTTAATTCTTTATTCATTTTCAAAATTACATTAAGTGTTAAATACAGTGGTACCTTGGATTACGAGCATAATCCGTTCCAGGAGCATGCTCGTAATCCAAAATGCTCGTTTATCAAAGCGAGTTTCAGGTTCCCACCCCCCACCCTCTCCCCCCCCGAGGCCAGCAGCGCTGCTCCCCCTCCCACGAGAACCGGCATTGCTCCCCCCAAAGGCCCCCCCCCCCCGCAAACCGGCACCCTCCCCCCGCGATCCGCACCCCCCCACCGCCATCGGGCACCCCCCGCCGCCATCAGGCACCCCCCCGCCGCGACCTGAGGTCCCCCCAACCCACCCAAATCCTCTTCTTACTTTGCTGTAGCCTCCGCAGCAGCACCAGCACCAGCATGTCCTATGCGTGGTGCCGGTGCCTGAAGATCTGCTTCCTGTGCTGGGCCTTGAGAGTTCACGTTGGACGTGAACTCTCAGGCCTTGAGCATGCGCACATGCTCAAAGCCCAGCACAGGAAGCAGATCTTCAGGCACCGGCACCACGCACAGGACATGCTGGTGCCGGTGCCGCTGTGGAGGCTACAGTAAAGTAAGAAGAGGGTTCGGGTGGGTTGGGGGGACCTCAGGTCGCGGCGGGGGGTGCTCGATGGCGGCAGAGTGGGGGGGGGGTGCCCGATGGCGGCAGGGTGGTGCCGGTTTGCGGGGGGGGGGGGGCGCTTGCAAATCGAAGCGTGCTCGGTTTCTGAGGCGCCGATTTTGCAAATGTTTTGCTCGTCTTGCAAAACACTCACAAACCGGTGCACTCATAAACCGAGGTACCACTTTATATTCATTCACAGTAACAATAAATACATCACTTATAAACAATCATTGGCACATTACATCAATGAAATGAAGGTCAGAACATTTACAAATAGGTTCATAACTGCTAGCTTTTTTTCCTCTTCATTGTTTGGTGTCTTTTTTTAAACAGCTTTTTTTATACAGGCCAAAACAAATTGGCACACCTTTTTAATACAAGAATATTAAACAAAACTAAACTAAACCTTAAGTTTGTATACCGTATCATCACCATAAAGATAGAGCTTGGCACGGTTTACAGGTAATTCAATAAATGAGGGAAGGACTTAATAAGAAATTAGAGGCTATGAAGAGGAAAGCTAGCTTTACGTTTTGGAGAAAAGGTTAAATATTGACTGTAGGACTTGATCTTGCACATGCTGCTCACAATTATCTTGTACATGGTTTCAGAAACCAAAGTAACATTTTGTAAGCACTTGAAATATACAGTATATATTTTTTAAAGCCAAAGATTTTACCTTTGCTACTTTTTTCCCGATTGATTTAATGGAGGTAACTAAATTTACCTTATACCCATTTAAATATAATGTGTAAAGTGCTCAGACAACCAACTTAGTTCAGTGTTATCACTTAACTGTAGTTGCCAGGGGGACCATCATCACTGTCTTTACAGTCCCTTCCTCCCTATGTTACCATTTAAACACTCGTGTATATAGTCATATAATGGTAACTTATCTGAAGTTGTTGATGGGAAGCACATTGTTGATTACTCAGCAACCACAGACTGGATCAATTAAAGTGCTAGTGCTCAATAAGTGTTCATTTTTTAAAAACCGATAAAGTGTCATGCAGGAAAACCGAGCCCCTCGACTCGAATTTCGTGGCCTTCTTCAGGAGGGGTCTCTGATAATTACTGTAAAATCATAAAATGCAATAAAATAGAATAAAATAAAGTGAATAAATCTCCAAATCTTGTCTTGTAGGTCAATCTAACTATGTTATCCTCACATTATTATTCATGTAAACTACAAAGTAAATTCCTAAACTTCAATTGTTACATACCTTCTTTCGGCTAATGCTAACCCGGAAGGAACCCAGACCGGGCCATGAGTGAGCCTGAAACTATGGCCGCCCGCTTCACATCTTTACCCTTATTGGAATTCTGAGTGACGCAAATCGCGTCATCTCATCTCATTACCATGGACGAATGTACCTGGACCCAAATGGATTTATAATTGGAACCAATCGATTTCAGCATTTAAACCAGTTAAAAATGAATGTAGACCAGTTAAAAATGAATTTATGTTCTCTGATAGATAACAAACCAAAACATTTAATAACAATAAACGTGACATATTGACTTACTTGAACATTAGAGTAAGCGGGGAGAACTACAATATTGGATAGAAAAGAAACAATTAACACAAAAATAGAATGTAGGATAAAAAAATAACAGATCTTAGGAAAGACAGATCTCAGTAGGTTAAAATAAAGATAATGTGATCCTGATGATAATGTTGCCCTGATAAGGACGTTTAAATGTTGTAAGCATCTTTGAATAAAAATGCCTTTTAATTTTGATCTGAATTGTTCATTATGCATGGCTGGATTTTTTTCCCCAGGGTAAATAAATACCTGCTTTTTCACATTTGTGGGTGGCTTTGGAGGGAGTCCAGCATTATTCAAACTCGTCTGCCAAGCTGTTTCCCCTTTCTGGCCTTGAGCAGTGTGCAGTGCACTGAGCAGCTTGTAATGAGCTGAAGGAAAGGTTTATAGCTTCTACTATTGTTTCTACTCATATCTGTAAATATTAGAGAATATTTTATTGCTAGAAGGGAGTGTTCTATTTAAAGAATGACCTCTATTAATGCTTTCAATACATGTATAAACAGTTGTTAACTCCCTTCCACAGGGTCCTTTATGTAGACCAAGGGGTCTTCAGTTGTGTAGTATCCTGGAACAATTAGCTGCAGCCCTGGGGAAAGGTTTTTCCAACTGGGGAGAAGGGGGTGTGGGACGGAGAAAGACTTATTCCTAGATTCAAGTGAATCAGTCATATCATTTCTGAAATAAAGTGCCTTTTCAAGTAAAAAATAATAAAAAAAAGTGTACAGCACTGTAAATATCTCTAACAGCAGAAAAAAATTCAGTCCAGATTTTCAGGTACTATATTCAGAAGATGTATTCACTCACATAGGGTTACCATAAAAAGGAGGACAGATTGAGACATCCGGGTTTTACTTCTACTGAAAACAATGGAAGTAAGACCCGGATTTCTGAATCCGTCCTCCTTTTTCTGGAACCATATGATAACTCACAGCAAACTTCAACTCTGAGAATTACAGCAGACCTGTAAACTTTTCTTGCTTCAAAATTCAAATGGGAGATTATGTATTCTCTATGGCAGGGGGTTCCCAAGCAGTCCTGTGAGACCCCTAGTCAGTCAGATTTTCAGGATAACCCCAATGAAAATGCATGAAATAAATGTACATGCAAATTTATCTCATGCTTATGGTCCTTATGGACGTTTGATGCCCATTTTGTTAAGATTGCTATGATTAATTGTAGCCATGTTTCATAAACCTTTATGGACATAAGTACTGTAATAGTTAAGCTTGATATGGGAATTCTATATGACAGGTTTGGGAACCTCTGTGGTACCTTCACTTCTTGTAGCTCCTGGAAACTGTCTCTGAAACTGAAGGCCTTTCCTTGAAAATAGAATTACCAGATGTCCTGATTTACCCGGATATAGGGCAGGATTAACCAATAGGCCAACTAGGCACTTGCCTAGTGCCCAAAGTTATCAGGGGGGCCCGATGAAACAGAGGACTCGTTTTTTGTTGTTTTTTTTCCCTTGGCAACGCAGGCCCCCCAGAAAAGATCGGCATCACCATCAACCAACCTGAATAAGTGACTTCGGACGGGGTGGACCGTCAGATGTAAAGAGTTGCTGCAAGGTCCCTTGATGACTGCATCTTCCGGCTCTGCTCAGGGAAGAGGTAAGTGAGGTCGGAGGGGTTGGATCGGCAGACGCAGTCAACGCGGGACCTTGCAGCAACTCTTTGCATTGGCCACTTATTCAGGTTGGTTAATGACAATGACGGGGGAGGGCGGTGTTATTGATCTCCTGGGGGGGCCTAGCGCTGCCGATCTTTCCAGGGGGGCCTAGCACTGCCAATCTTTCCTGGGGGGCCCGCATTGCCAAGGAAAAAAAAACCACCGGGTCCTCTGTTTCTTCAGCGGGCCCCCTCTGACCTAGAAGGGTGGTGGAGGGAAAGAAAGGGGGCAGGGTGGTATGGAAGGATGGTGGAAGGAGGGAAAGGGGAAGATGCTGATGGAATTGGTGTGCAGGGGAAGGGGAGAGATATAAGGGGAAGGATACTGGATGGAATTGGGTTGAAGGGAAAGAAAGAGGGCAGATGCTGATGGAATTGGGGTGCAGGGAAAGGGGGAAGGATACTGGATGGAATTGGTTGGAGGAAAAGAAAGGGGGCTGATGCTAATGGAAGTGGGGGGAAGGGAGAGGAGAGAGTGAAATTCCAGACCATGGGGGTGTGGGTGTGGGAGAGGGAAGGGAAGGGAAGAAGATTAGAGAAGAGGAGAGGAGAGGAGAGGAGAGAAATGCCAGACTATTGGAGGAGGGAATGGAAGAAGATGGATTCCAGACCAATGGGAGTGAAGGGAAAGATGGAAGGGGGAGGCATACAGTTTCTGGAAGTGGCACAGAAGGACAGAAGATGAAAGGAAGAGAGTGACAAGAAGATGAGGAGAGCTGAAACCAGCAAGACAAAGGTAGAAAAAAATTTTCTATTTATTTATTTTTCTGCTTTAGGGGACATGCATTGCTGTTTCTGTAGTGTTGCATTGTATGAAGAGTCCAGCGTCTTGGTGGTGTTATTTAACCGTTGTCTACGTATTTCTATTTTATCCCCCCTTTTACAACTGTAGAGCATGTTTTTAGCGCTGGCTGTGGCTAAAAACCATACAACAGTTTTGTAAAAGGGGGGAGAGGTTAGTTTGTGATTACTTATTCCATACTAGGCGAAGGTGTTTTCTATGTTCTGTTTGTATGAAAGACATGGTTTTTGTTAGCGTTGACTAGCCTTGTTTGGCAGAAAATAAGGAGATTCAAATCAGGTTAATTCAAGGTGCTCCCAAGAACCATGCCTGATGCATTTCGCCAATCTTCTTTTGTTTCACGTTGGATTCTTTGGTGGACTGCTTGCCTTGTTGTTTCGTTGCAAATTAAAATACATGGAGTGGAACGTACTAGAGGAGTTACAGATTTGGTTGTTTATACATACATATGGGTTACAGTTGGTTAATGTAGAGTGAGGCAGTTGAGAGGCGTTGTAAACTTGGTTATTAATATAGACTTATATTTCGGATAGTATTACTGCTTTACAAATATTTGAACACTTTCATATGTGCATGGAAAGGGTTCAGAGTTAAATTCCTGGATAAGTAGGTGAGAAGGGAAGGAAGGGGGATTTGTTCAGAGATGTTTGGGGGTTGCATAGAAGAAAAACTGTGCACTGGTATACTAATCTCTGTTTTGAATTAAAAAAAAAGAAAAAAAGAAATACAAGTGGAAATAAAGGAGTAAAGAAGAAAACAGATAAATGGGGGCGGGACCTGGGTGAGGTAGGGGCGGGGCATGGGCAGGGCAGGGCCAGGGGGCCCAGTGTACTTGTGTGCCTAGGGGCCCTCGAAGAATTAATCCTGCCCTGCCCGGATATGCCGTCTTTCTAGAGGACTGTCCGGATGTCTGGACAGTTTCCTGGACTGTAGGAAGTTTGTCTGGGGTTTGCACTCACTCTCTCCAGTCCAGCCCCCACTGTGGAGTTGAGTCTGGCTCTCGTAAGTCTCCCCTGTTTCTAGTGCCTTCTCCAATGCTGCAGTTTAAAAACTTTGGGCAGCCTGCAGCTTTAATGACGAGATCCTTCTGATGTCAGCCTGCCCTGGAAGCCTTCACTCTGCAGCACTTCCTGTTCCCATCTAGGCAGGATGCTGCACAGTGAAGACTTCCAGGGCACGCTGATGACAGAAGGATCACGTAATTAACGCTGCCGGCTGCCCAAGTTTTTAAGTTGCAGTGCTGGAGATGTGCCAGACCTGACTCCAGGGTGGTCCGGGTGGGGGGCTGGAGAGAGAGAGGCTGTGCTGGAGGGTGGGGCAGTTTAGGGTGAGAAAAGCAGGAGGCAGGAGTGGGATGGGGCAGGGCACAGTGGGTGAGAAAGGGGGATGGGGATGGGCAGGTCAGAGGGGTGGGGCATAGGCAGAACAGGGTTGGGGATCAAGCATCTTCTTTTTTTGACTTAGAAAATATAGTAACCCTACTTGGAAATGCAGTCCCATCCTCTTCAGCAACTACACCACTCTAAACCATCCACTGAGTCAAGAGACCCTGAACCTGCCTCTGGATTCCCTTCTTTTACTGGTTGTCTATGAAGACAGCCCATAAAGACTGTCTCTTCTCTTTGGCTTTCACATGCAGGAAAGAGCCCGGTGTGCTCTGAACTCCATTGGCATACTCTTCAGTGACCTTCCTACTCCCTTTTTTGGTAGTTCACTGGGATTAAATTTCTGTCTTCCTTTCACAGTGTTATAGAAGAATCCCAAGTAATTCCTGTCCTGTTAGTTGGCCCCTATGGCCAAATTATGCAAGATGAAGCCCAGCTAAGGAAAAACATGGTATGTTATTCAAACTAGAGGGTATGGATGTAACTTCTGGTCAAGTATGGGACATTCTATTTCATGCATGCCAAACATTCTGTGACAAAATTTATGTTTTGGATCAATTTACTTTTCTTGAAAACTTCTACTGTAGTTAGGACTATGAAGCCTCTGCAGAGCATTGCATCTCAGTCTGAGGTTTTACGTTGAAAATGTATGTGAATGTATTGATTTATAGTAACATAGTAACATGGTAGATGATGGCAAATGAAGACCTGCATGGTCCATCCACCTACCCAACAAGATAAACATGTGGAAGGGCATAAAAAAAAAAGTCTAAGTCTTCTTTTGGCCTAGGCCTTAAATGCTGAAAGTAGAAGCAGGGAAAATGTCCATTCTCAAAAAAACATCCAAAATGAGGTGGGTTTTTTTTTAGAATGGCCTACCTCTACATTCAGCTGTTTAAACATCCAGACCACCACTACGTCTATACTTACAACACATTACCAACCAAAAAACAGCCTAAGTCCCAAACGCCCAAAACCAGACTTTTTAGGTGAAGGAGGGGCCAGTCCTTCGCCTAAAAGCTGGATTCTGTAACCGGTGTCTGTCAAAAATAATTACCCGTTACAGAATCCACTCCCCCAGCAACGATTGCGGCAGGAGAGATCGCTCATCTCCCCTGCCATGATGGCGATTGTCCAAACTGCTGCCAACTGTGGCACTTCAGGGTTAGGATTACAGCAGGAGAGAAGAGGCATCTTCCCTGCCGCGATCCTCCCCCCGAAGTGCCATGGTTCAGAGGGTGGGGGATCGCTATCACGGCAGGAGAGATAGCCAATCTCTCCTGCTTGGAAGCAATCCCCCCACCCCCACTAAAATATGAGCAGGAGGGAGCCCAACCCCTCCTGCCCACGACAGCCCCCCCACAAGCCCCCATTCGGCCCCACCGAACCACGTGACACCCCCCACCTGGCAACATCCCACCCCCAACACCCCCCTTACCTAAAATCCATTGGCCTGATGGAAGGGTCCCAAGCCCGTTTGCCCAGCAGGCCCGCCATCTGTAGAATGGTTGGCCTTAGGGCCTGATTGGGCCAGGCGCCTAAGGCCCTGTCACAGGAGAGGCCTTAGGCTCCTGGGCCAACCGGAATTGGCCCAGTTGTCTTAGGCCCCTCCTGTGGGCAGGGCCTTAGGCACATGTGGCCAACCCAGCCCATGTGCCTAAGGCCCCACCCACAGAAGGGGCCTAAGGGAACTGGGCCAATTCCGGTTGGCCAAGGCACCTAAGGCCCCTCCTATGGGTGGGGCTTTAGGAGCCTGGCCCAATCAGGCCCTAAGGCCTGCCATTCAGCGGATGGTGGGCCTGCCAGGCAGACGGGCTTGAGACCCATCTGTCCGCCCAATGGATTTTAGGTAAGGAGGGTGAGGGTTATGGTGTTGCCGGGTCGCCGGGTGGGGGGGTGTCGCGGGGTTCAGGGGGTGGTCGTTGGGGGGGTTCGTCATGGGCAGGAGGGGTTGGGCTCCCTCTTACCCAGATTGGTTCAGGGACAGGAGCAGGAGGGGTTGGGCTCCCTCCTGCCCAGATCCAATTGGCGGGGGTGGGGGGCTGCGTCAGGGCAGGAGGGGTTGGCACCCTCCTGCCCATATTTTAGTGTAGGTGGGGGGAGTCGCATCTCGGCAGGAGAGATTGGCTATCTCTCCTGCCGTGATAGCAATCCCCTACCCCCCGAACCGCGGCACTTTGGGGGAAGGCATCTCTCCTGCTGCGATCGTTGTGGTGGGGGGTGGGCAGGTTGCCAGGGCCGCTGAGCTGATCGCAGCAGCTGCGATCAGCTCAGCGGCCCCTTTTTCGGCACTTATACCTGTTTTGACTTGGTCTAAGTCAAAACGTATAAGTGCCGACTAGGCAATCTGTTCAAATTTTTGGTTATACCTGCTGTATGACTATGTCTAGGTCAGCCCACCTCCTGCCCTTTCCCCTCCTCTAAAAACGCCTCTTTTCGCTCAATGCGTTTAGAGGCAGGGGGAAAGACCTAGGCTGGTTTTAGATAATCTAAAACCAGCTTTGATTATTGGTACTTGGACGATCTGGCTTTTTGATCGTCCAAGTATAGATTTAGGCCACTTTTTAAATGTTTTTTTGTTTTGATTATGAGCCCCATAGCATACGGTATGATATAACAAATGCAAAATTGATCTGTCCTTGTCATTTTCAGGGCACAGACATTAGAAGTCCATCAGACACTGGCTTAATTTTCAACTACACACTGGGATACACACTGCAGAATTTGGCTGGCACTAGCCTTACTTCCCAACTACTAGATATTCCATCTAAGCACAACTATGGGGTCCTTTTACTAAAGCGCACTAACCCATTTAGCACGTGCTAAAAATTAGTGCACGCTAAATTGGTTAGCGTGCCTAAGTAAAAGGACCTTTATGTTTTCATATGAAGCCATTCTCTTTCTATATAAGAATCCCACACATTTTTTAATTCCATTATCATTTATGTCTCCATTGTCCCTCATGGGAGAGCATTCCAAGCATCTACCACTCTCTCTGTGAAGAAGTACTTCCTGACATTATTCCTAAGTCAACCCTCTTGCAACCTTAATTAATTAATGTTCTCTAGTTCTAATGTTTCCTGTCTCTGGAAAAAGTTTGTTGCATATATTAATAACCTCCAATTATTTAAATGTCTGTATCACCCCTATCCTTCCTTTCCCCTAGGGTATACATACTCAGGTCTTCAAGTCATTTCTCTTATGTCTTTTGGTGCTGCATCGGCTCCCGGTCACAGGAAATGGATGCCTTGAGCTCCCATAGTCTCTGAAGCCATTTCCTGTGAGCGATCTGCACGGGGCAGGAGCATGGGAAGATCGCTCCTGCCCCGAAAACCCGCTAGACCACCAGGTAAAGTTTAAGGGGGGCTTACAAGGCTTAAAATAGCCTGAAAAATTAAAATGGTTTTTTGGGTTTAAAGAACATAAGAACATAAGAAATGCCTTCACCGGATCAGACCGAGGTCCATCAAGTCCGGCGATCCGCTCACGCGGGGGCCCATTTAGGTTCTCTATTATGAAAACCTGAAATTACCGTATCCCTCAATATGATTTGCAAGAAGGTGTATATCCAACTTGTGCTTGAAACCCCGAAGAGTAGTCTCCGCCACAACACCCTCAGGAAGAGAATTCCAAGCGCCCACCACTCGTTGTGAGAAACAGAACTTTCTGGCATTCGTCCTGAACCTTCTGCCACCCAGTTTCAGGCTGTGACCTCTTGTCCGTGTCACATCTGAAAATGTTAGTAATGCTGCTTCTTGGTCTATTTCATCAAATCCTTTTAATATTTTAAAAGTCTCTATCAAATCGCCTCTCAGTCTTCTCCTCTCGAGTGTGAACAGTCCCAGTTTCCTGAGGCGTTCTTCATAGCTCAAATTTTTCATTCCTTGGACTAGTTTCGTGGCTCGCCTTTGCACCTTCTCCAACAGATGACAGTGAGTGAGAAGGAAACTTTCACTCTTACTCATGTCTTTGCAACTCTGCTGAATGCACCTGATGGGGTTCATGGACATTAGCTTGTAAATGTGGATATTTGCTTTCTTTTGTTTGGTACTAATGTGCCTTTAGGGCAGTATAAATCTTAAAAACCTTGTGAATCAACCATCACATATTTCATGACTCCTATTAAAACCTGTTTTATAGTGGTAGGCCCATTTTACCCGCACTTCCCCCTTCCCTGGTAATTGGAGAACTATAGGGCTCTGTGGCTTTGATGTACACAGAATAAGGAAACAAGCATTTGGCAGTTTTGCTTAGGATAAGTGACTTGGAAATTCCCAGTAGTTCATGTCTTTGCATTCATTGCTAATATATAAATAATTTTCAAAAGAAAATGAGCAGCCTGTGTTCTACGAATTTTATGTGTTACAGTTATGGTTCTTAGTACACTGAATAATCAACATTCTGGTTCCTTAGGGAAAAAGTGTTATTCAAAACAAGGACCATGTAGGATCCTGGTGAACCATACTCTGGAAAGCAATACTCTTCTGTCTTCAGTAAAAGTTCCAGAATTCTGTACATCATCTCTGCAGTTCTTTTTTGTTTTCTCTCTAAATCCCACCCCCCTCTCACTTGTATCCTGAATCCCCTCTCTGGCCCAGCATCTTTCTTTTTATTTACTCAATTTTCTATACTATTCTCCCATGGGAGCTCAAAATGGTTTACATGAATGTATTCAGGTACTTAAGCATTTTCCCCTGTCTGTTCTGGTGGTTTCACAATCTATCTAATGTACCTGGGGCAATGGGGGGATTAAGTGACTTGCCCAGGATCACAAGTAGCAGTGTGGGTTGAACCTACAACCTCAGGGTGCTGAGGCTGTAGCTTAAACCACGGCACCACACTCTCTCCCTCTCGCCATTGCCTAAGAATCTATTCCTTCCTTCTCACCCCTTTCTGAGCTGGGTCTTCCTTTCTCTACAATTCTGTCACCACAATTTGTGCATCCAGCATTTATGTCTTCTCACCACTCCTCCCCCTACACCCAACCACCCACCTGCACCTCTCTCACTCTCACTCACACCCTGAATCCCTTTCCGGCTTCCCATGGTTTGGCATCTTTCTCTCCCTCTCTCCACTGGACAAGCATCTCTCTCTCCCCCTTCTGCCCCACTTGCGGGTTCAGCATTCATGTCCCCTCCCTTCCTCCTCCTTCTCCCCCCCCCCCAACATGTGGTTCTGGCCTCTCTTACTCTCTCTGATTGACAGACAAAGCAGCCGAGGAAAGGCCCTGGCGGAGCTGGTTGCAAGTAGTCTATTCACAGCGTTGCCTCTGTCGGCCAGCAAGTAGTCTATTCACAGTGTTGCCTCTGTCGGCCAGCTGGCTGCCACTGCTGCCTTGGGAGGGCCTGCGGGTAGGGAGAGATGCAAGATCTACACGGGGGGGGGGGGGGAGGAGGGGGTCGAAGAGAGCCTAAACCCATGTGGGGGAGGGGAAGTCATCAAAGGAGAGCAGAAGACCTCTGCTTGGCAGGAGTACTGGAGATTACCTGAGTCGTGGGAGAGGAATGTCTGTGCAGAATTCTGCATGGATGGGGAATTCTACGCAAATTCTGCCAGGAGTAAAAGATTAATGAGTGAGAATCCATTAGGACCAAAAGTGAAGGAAGCAACAGAATATGCAAAAGAAGAGAAAAACTCCTCAAAGAATTAAATCACCAAGGCCCTCTTTTAGCAAGCCGCGTTAGGGTTTTTTTTATCACCGGCCGCTAAGGTAAAAGCTTCAATGCTCATAGGAATTCTTTAAGCATCGGAGCATTTTCTGCAGCGGCCGGCAATAAAATACCCTAATGTGGCTTGATAAAAGGGGGCCAGATGAGGAAAAAACAAGTGGCAAGTTCATATATGCAGTGGAAAATACAAAGTGTTACTCCTTGAAACCATTCGTTGATCAAAACTAGACATTTGAATGGTTAAGGAGAGATGAAATGTAAAGATGAGCAACTGAGAGTTGCATCCCAGGATAGCAAATTACAGACAAGATTGTTTACAGCAAGCATAGAAAAATCTGGTACAACAGTGAGCTACCTTAAAAAGGACAGATCCCAGTATGGCAGATTATAGTTTGAAGCCAGGGCAGTCGTAGGACTAAATGATGCTCTGAACAAAGATTGCTTTCAACATCTCTCTCCCCTTTCAGAGTTTTCTGCTTGCAGATCCTCAGATTGACCCCAAAGGGTGGAATGGTGCCTTTCCCCCTCAGCTTAGAATCCAGAGCAGTTATCTTTCTTGCTACCCCTTGAAATGGCCCTGGGTGTTGTCCTGTCTGTTTTCTTAGGAACAGTGCCTCTGACGTCACTTCCTAGGCGTGGGTCCAGGAAGTGATGTCAGAGGAAGAGCAGGTTGGGGGTTGCTGCTCGCGTGAAGAACATTACAAAGTTACGGGGAACGGAAGTGGTGAGAATGTGTGGCAATGGGGGCTAGGGAAAGAGCAGGACGGGGGGGGGGGGGAGGAGGAGAGCAGGACGGCTGCCTGCACCCTCACCAAGACAGTGCCTGGGATGGACCGCCCCCCACCGTTCTCCCCCCTTTCTATTCCACTGCTGCCAGGTACAGTACTTGTGACTTGGTCTGGCTATTGTGGAAACAGGATACTGGTCTATATGGACCATTGGTTTGACCTAGTATGGCTATTCTTATGTTCTTAGGTTGTACGCCTGACAGGGAGATCCCAAAGTACCTGAATGTAACTCACCTTGAGCTACATCTGAAAAAAAGGCATAAGCCAAAAACAAATTAATAATAATATGACTAAATTATTACAACTAATCATGTTCTGTCAATTTATATTCTCAAAAGGCAGCTGAAATATAAATGAATAGTAACTTGCACAAAAAGGATTTCATCTATCTAACGTGATACGTGATCCACCACAGTGGAAACGTGCTCTCTTCTGAGTGTATGCTAATACATTTGCATAGAATGAGATAGTATTAGAACAAGCAAGCTGAAGATCCTCTATTGACTAGGAGTTAATGATTAATAAACCAGGATTATGTGGTCATGCATGTTTGGATACTCACAGATCTGTCAATATTCTGCAAAGGGCCAAGCAGTCTCAATGCTGCCTTTTGCTAGAAATAATTTGGTAACTAACCCCATCTTTCACAAAGACCGATAGTACTGCCCCAAAGCCCATAGGGATGTAAAGGGTTTTGGGGCTTTTGTTGCATGGCCGCAGTTACCACAACGTTGTAAAAAGGGGGGTGGGGGGAGGGTAAATACTGAGGCTGCTTTTGAATAATGTATGGGATTCCCGCATAACAAGTTTGCAGAAATCCATTATTCTATTCCTCAGCACAGAAGTCATAGAAGTACAGTATATCGATTGGTATTGTGATAACATAATCCACTACTTTTTTTTGTTCCAGTGAAGCTCTTTTGTTTGAAAACAATGACGACTTTTAGTGTTTTGTTTTCAGAATGAAAAGAAGAAAAACAACTGCAATTGAATTTAGTTTAGTTTTTTTTTTAAAGTGCTGTGTTTGTTAAATGGGTTTACCAAGAATCATAAACAATTCATCATGTCAGTACCATTTAATATTCATTAACACAAATGTATTGATTTATTTAAAAAATGTATTTCTCTCCTAAAATCTAGGCAAGTTACAAATAACATTCATAAAAATCTACACACATATAATAACACAGTTCAAGTTCTTATTTAATAATTTTAGAAAGCCTGCACAAACAAATGAGTTTTATGTAATTTACGAAACAGGTCAATGACTTCACACAGACTCAAAGATCATGGTGACTTATTCCACAATTTTGCTGCTGCTTCTGAAAATGCTGACTGGCTTGTTGTCACATATCGAACAGTCACAATTGTTAAACACGTTGCAGTTTCTGATCTTAGGGCTCCTTTTACTAAGCTGCGATAGCGGTTTTAGTGTGCGCATAGCGCACACTGAATTACCGCGTGCGCTAGACCTTAACGCCAGCATTGAGCTGGATTTGTTCTAGCCACATAGCGTGGGTTTAGCGCGCGCTAAAATCCTGCGCGATAGTGGTTTATAGGTCAGGCCGGCGCGCTGAATGATCTGCTATGCTCCCGACATTCAGAATTCTTATGAGCTAAGGAAACAGCACAGAGCATTCAGCGTGCTGACCTGCGCTAAAAACCGCTATTGCGGTATTGTAAAAGGGGGAGGGGTTAATTTCCTGCTCAGTACGTATACAGACAATACTTGTAGATACGAATGGTACTTGATCATACAAAATGCCATCAATACTTTACTGTATATTGTATCCCTCATTCTATTAGTAACCAATGTAATTGATTTAAAACTGGAGTCATTGTAGTATACTTATTCACTCCCATCAAGACCTTTTTGTATTATTTGTAACGCTTGCGGCCTATATTTTATAATTCTTAAATATGAGGCATTGCAGTAATCGATCTTAGAGAGCACCATACTCTGCAAAACACTCCCAAAACCAGTCAAAGGCAGTAAAGGACTTAATTTACTCAACAAATGTAACTGAAAATAATGACTGAACAACATGTATAACTTGACTCTGCATTGTTAAATGACAATCTACAATAACACCCAACAAATGCAATTCTTTCTTACTGGAATTTTATGAGTCCCCAGTTGTACAACCAGAAGCCAACACACCAATTCTGTTCTTCCTAGAATCATCACTTCAGTTGGCATTATATTTAGTGTTAAGTTATTCTCTATCATCCATTTTTCAATTGCATTTATACAATCAGATAATTTCATAGTAAAATCTTGATCCCATGTTGAAATAGGAAAAAAAAAACCTGCACATCATCGGCATTAAAGCCTATAAAAAAACATTAAAATGTTCAAAGATTTTTCCAATTGAAGACATATAAATATTTTAAAAAACATAATGTTGATAGCTCAGAACCTTGGGCCACCCACATAAAACATTCACTTCTTCAGATACTTCACCCAGTGGTGTGCAGACTGCCCCAGGCTCTATCTGGGTGAGGGCACTGGCACATCTCCACTTCCCTCACACCACACTTTCATCCTCCCTTCCCCACCCCCACCCTGTTAAATTTTTGCAGCGTGAGCAAATTTTCCAGCCTGCTGATTGTGCCAGCCTGGCTCCCCTCTGAAATCACTTCCAGGTCATGGGGCCAGGAAGTGATGTCAGAGGAAAAGCCAACGCCGGTTCGAGCAGCAGGCCAGAGAAGATGCTCGCATTGATGAAGATTTAAAAAGGTACGGGGGAAGGGAGGGTGCGAGTGTGGCATGGGGACAGGGAAGGAGCAGGGGTAGAGAGGAGGGCACAGGGGCCCCACTGCCCCAGGCACCTCCTACCCTCACTATGCCACTGACTTCACCTTTATTTGACACTTTAATTGATCTATCAAGCATACAAGACTGTAACCATTCATATACTTTTCCCTTTGCACCCAAAAATGATATGAAATAAATGAAGTTACAAGAAAACACATTCTACAACCTGAGAAAATAAACAGTGCCATATTTTATTCCAGCAGTTCATTTAACATAGCAAGGAATGATTCCCCAGCAATAGTGATGCCACAGAGAGATACTGCTAGAAGTTCAGATACATCTAAAAGTCTCTGAGGAAGAACGATGCACTTTATTTATGAACTCTGGCCCCGTCAGGGCTAGATAATCTTGGCAAAATCTGGATCCCTTCTTCCTCTTCTTCTCCAGTGCTCTAAACTAAAACCTGCAATTGGGTCCAGTTTCTCACCTAGCTTGTGAATACTGACAATATCTTATTAGGGTAAGATAGCTCCCAGAACACAGGATGGCTGCATCATTACCTTTGATTTTAGAACCAAATAAAAATTAAATACTCTTTAAATTTAAAAATATACAATACAATCATAATCTCCAATAGCCAGCAGTGCTCTCTCTATATGTAAATTATCTGCATCCTTCTACAATACCATTATTCAAAGTGCTTTAGAAACTTAGAGCGGCATAATAAAAAAAAATGTCTAGGGCATTAGTCGCCCAAAGTCGGCAGCGTCTAAAGTCCATTCTCGAAAAATACATCCAAAATATTTTTTTTTTTTAGAATCTTCTAATTATACATCCAGCCATTTGATCGTCCAGACCGCCAAGTCATCTATATTTATACTGCATTCTTGTCCAAAAAATTGTACAAGTCCAAAATGCCTAGAAAAAGATCTTTTGGATGTGGGAGGGGTCAGCAAAGTGATAGACTGGCCACCTAGACATGGCAACAGAGTAGTGGGGCACCTTACAGGGCACTGCTGTGACTGTCACAAAAAGGGTACCATATAAATATCTCACCACAACTCCCTTGCAGGCCATGGTGAGCCCCCAAAAACACCTCCTAAACCTATTTTACCCACCTGTCTACCAGCCCAAATAGCCCTTATGGCTGCAGATGGCACGTATATGGCAGTACAGTAGAGTTTGGGGGGAGGGCTTGGTGGGCTCACATTTTTCACCATGAATGCAGTGGTTAGAGTGGCTTATGGGCCTGGGTCTTCCTCTCTACTTAAGCCACCTCTGTGCAGCTCTACTAGGCTTTCCTATGTCAGGTGCTGATGTTCTGGAGGCATGTATGTACGTTTTTATTCTGATTTTTATGGCAGTGGGGGCGGGGGGAGGGCAGTGATCACTGGGGGAGTGGTTGGAGGTCAGTACTTTGTCCCTGCAGTGGTTATCTGGTCACATTGGATACCTTCTGGGCACTTAGACCTGTTTTTAGATTGCCTAAGTCACAACATATAAGTTCCATCTAGGCAGTCTTGTCAAACATTTGATTATCCCTGCTGCCCACCTCCTGCCCTAACCACTCCTCGAAAAATGCCCCTTTACACTCTGTGCACACAGCGGCAGTCAAAAGACCTATCATGTTTTTGGATACACCTAAAACCTTTTTCAATTATCGGCACTTGGACAACCTGTCTTTTAGGTCATTCAAATGCTGATTTAGGTGGATTTTTAGACATATTTTTGTTTCAATTATGAACCTCTTAGTTTTGAAATTAAAAATAAACACATTGGTAATGCCCAGCATTCTTCTGGCTTACCCTCTACAGAATTCGATCTGAGGCATTAAGGAGAAGTATTAGATGGTGCAGGGAATCCAAAGTCCTTGTACAGCCCATCATTCTTGTGTATGTTCCATTAATTACACATGGCTCAAGGTGTTTGATGATCCCATGCAAAAGCAAAGCCTCACTTTGATGCTAGGAGCAAAACTTGTTTAAACAGAAATAACATGGTCAACTGAGTCTGAGACCATCTTACCATCCACCACCTTGAACGCACTCTCTTAGTGCCTTTCATCATCTGTCTAAGTTGGATGGTAAACCCATCTCCAACATAGTTGAATGCGTTATAGTTTATTCCCTTTCCATCACGTGGAAGACTGATCTTCCCTTTTCTTTTCCATCTCATTGAGTGATAAGCAGAGTCGGTAGCATGGCACCACTGTATGCAGCTTCTTGAGAACACTGGAGAAGCAGTTAATGAAAGTTCTGCGGACAGCATTAGAAGTGAAGTAAAAGATAATAGGATCCAATGTGGCATTGAAAGTACTGAGCAGCAAGGCATAGACCCTCCAGTCAGGGCTCTTATGCTGTATGTACCCTACTACATGCGATATGTTGTAGGGGGAGAAGCAGATAATGAAATTGCAGAGGGTAACCACAGCTAATCCAATGGCCCTTTGCTTCCTCTGGGCCTTGATGTTGGGCAGACATGTCAAGATTTTCACAAAGTTGATGTAGCAGTATAGGGTGATGATGAAAGGGACTACAAAGAGAAAAAGGCACATCTCCAGCCTGACAGGAAGTAGGACCTTTAGCTGTTCATCGCTAAAGTCATCATAGCACTGTGAGGTACCGGTGGTGGTATTGATGGTGGTATTGGTGGGTATAGTATACTGAACAATGTAGACTATGCTGCAGTGGGCACAGGCTATGAACCAGAAGAAGAAGCTTGCTATTAGAGCATATTCTGGCTTCCGGTTCATCTTATACTTTATGGGATAGGCTACGCCCAGGTAGCGTTCCACACTGACAGCTGTGAGGAAGAAGGTGCTGATATAAATACTGCTGTAGTAACAGAAGCTGGTCAATGGACAAAGAAACTGGGGCAGTGTCCACTGCATCCCAGATGCAGCCTCTTTCATCTTCATTGGAAGGAAAATTAAGAGCACCAGATCTGAGATAGTCAGGTTGAACAGGAGGATGTCCACAGGAGTTGGTTTCTGACGGACCTTGAGCAAGAATGCATAGAAAGCCAAGAGGTTGGACGGCATCCCAGTCAAGAAGGTCAGAATATAAATGGCGAGAACCACATTGTTATGAATGTTAGAAGTCATTGTATCTTCTGGAAAGAACAAAAAAAAGAGGATGTATGAGTTGGTTACAAATTCACATTATCTAAATCCTTGCAAAAGGAAATGGCTTCAAAGGACTAGAGCAGTTCAATGCTATTACACACAACAGTTAGAGATCAATGCAGGACACTGCAGTGGCACAAGTTCATTCTAACCCAGTTTGACACTTTATTTTGCCCTTTGTGGCCTTTTTTGCTTGTATTCCTAGGTCTCCTTTGTTTCTTTGATTTTAAGGGGGACAGTTCTCAAAATGTTTCAAACTTTATACTTTGGAGGAAAGGCGGGAGAAGGGTGATATGATAAACACATTTAAATATCTTCTTGGTGTAAATGTGCATGATTCGAGTCTCTTTCATATGAAAGGAAGCTCTGGAATGAGAAGGCATAGAATGAAATTAAGAGGTGATAGGCTCAGAAGTAATCTAAGGAAATACTTTTTTACAGAAAGGTAGATGCATGGAACAGTCTCCTGGAAGAGGTGATAGAGACAGACACTTTACAAAGTAAGCATGCTTGCGCCTCCACTGTGAAACGTGTAATGGGTACCAAGTACCTGCAGATCTTTTTATCTGCTTCCTCAATCGATACATTGAGCATGGGAAACAACAAGCATAGGTCTAGATTTATTAAAGCGCTCGATCATGCTAGTGTATGCTTATGCTATTCAAGTTTCAAGTTTGTTTCAAGATTTTATTAAAATTTGATTCTGTCGCATATCAAACTTCTAAGCGAGTTCCCGTTTAAAATGCAATAAGGGATGCAAATAGGCAATCATAAAATTGGAATAAAAAATGCCAATAACAGGACAAAAAAAAGATAAAAACAACTTCAAGAACATGATGTGACTACAGTGGATATCTAATCCCAGACTTACATGAAACAAAAGTTAGCAGGGACAGAACTACAATTTGAATAGGACAGAGGACATTTAAATACCTACATGGCATAACTGCACATGAGGCGAGTCTCTTTCAGTTAAGAGGAAGCTCTCGAATGATGGGGCATAGGATGAAGGAGATAGATTCAGAAGTAACCTTGGAAAATACCTTTTCATGGAAAGGGTGGTGAATGGAATGGCCGCCTGTTGTAGGTGGTGGGCATGAAAAATGTATCTGCATTCAAGAAAGCTTGGCATAGGGTTACCAGATTTTACGTCAGTAAAATACAGACCCCTAGACCTGCTCCCAGACCCGCCCAGTTCCACCCATCCCTGCTCCGAAACGCCCCAGCTCCACCCCCAGCCCCGTCCCCTGCTGCCTATTTGTTGGGCAGAAAGGCACCCGCGCATGTGGGGGTGTAACGCAACGATGTCGCGTGCAAGCGCGCATGCGCTTGATGTCACCGCCTTGCATCCACACATGCATGGATGCCCTCTCTCGATGCAATTTCTTTTCAAAACCCAGACAAATTGCTGGAATTTAAAAAGCTGTCCGACCCCCGGACATGTCCTCAAAAGGAGGACATGTCCTTGGAAATCTGGACATCTGGTAACTCTAGCTTGAGACAAGTACATTGGATCTCCAAGGGACAGGAAGAGATAGTAGACAGCATAGACAGGCAGACTATATAGGCCATATTGTCTTTATCTGCCTTCATTTTTCTCTGTTTCTATAGTATTTTCACTTTAAAGATAGTGGTTTGAGTATCGCTGCTGTCTGGTCAATACTGGCACCCGATCAGAATGGTGCACAACAAAAAGTGTCTTTCAACTCATCTGATAAATCCAAATGCCTTTATTCATCCAAAATTCATAAAATGACTCTGCGACCCGACATATACATGTTTCGGCCCAAACGGCCTGCCTCAGGAGTCTTATGAGTCTTCAAATGTATAAAAAGGTGCACAATCTTTGGAAGGACGTATCGCATTGCCAAACACTGCGACGTTGCTGCAACGCGATACGTCCTTCCAAAGCAGCATTTAGTGCACCTTTTTATACATTTGAAGACTCATAAGACTCCTGAGGTAGGCCGTTTGGGCCGAAACATGTGAAAGTTTGGGCCGAAACATGTGTATGTGGGGGTCGCAGAGTCATTTTATGAATTTTGGATGAATAAAGGCATTTGGATTTATCAGATGAGTTGAAAGACACTTTTTGTTGTGCACCATTCTGATTGGGACAATTCCACTTTTGTTCTGTGCTTCTGAGGTTGTGGTTTTGTTTCCTCTGTTTTGTTCTTGTTTCTCTTGTCAACACTGGCACCTACCATTTACCAGATATTCAGCACTCCTCACAGTCCAGATTAGAGAGTTGCGCGGGGACAGAAATCCCACCCATCTCCCCCCGTCCCCGCCAGGATCCTCTCCGTCCCCACCCATCCCCATCAGGATCCTTTCCGTCCCCACCCATCCCCATCAGGATCCTCTCTGTCCCCACCCATCCCCATCAGGATCCTCTCCATCCCCACCCATCCCCATCAGGATCCTCTCCATCCCCACCCATCCCCATCAGGATCCTCTCCGTCCCCACTCATCCCCATCAGGATCCTCTCCGTCCCCACCCATCCCCATCAGGATCCTCTCCGTCCCCACTCATCCCCATCAGGATTCTCTCCGTCCTCACCCATCCCCATCAGGATCCTCTCCGTCCCCACCCATCCCCATCAGGATCCTCTCCGTCCCCACCCATCCCCATCAGGATCCTCTCCGTCCCCACCCATCCCCATCAGGATCCTCTCCGTCCCCACCCATCCCCATCAGGATCCTCTCCGTCCCCACCCATCCCCATCAGGATCCTCTCCGTCCCTACCCATCCCCATCAGGATCCTCTCCGTCCCCACCCATCCCCATCAGGATCCTCTCCGTCCCCACTCATCCCCGCAAGGAATTACCTCCATCCCTGCCCGTCCCCATAAAAAGCAGCAATTACTTCTGACAGGATCATCAATTCCACAGTTTCTTTTGTGTTTCTGCTTCTGTTTTCTTTGTGGAATCTCTTTGGTGGAACCCTTTTTTTGTTTTCTGTTCAGGTAATTAACTTATAATCCCCCTCTTTTACTAAGGCTGACGTGTCCATTATATTATATGGATGAACCCTGCTTCCAAAGCCTTCCATCCCCGTGGGAGTCCCGTGGGTTAGGGGGGGATTCCCGCGATCCCAGTTCCCGTGCAGACCTCTAATCCAGATAGAGGCACTGAATACAGGGATTATGGGGTCCATTTACTAAGGTGTACTAGCCGTTTTAGCGCGTGCTAAACACTAACACGTCCATTATATTCTATGGATGCGTTAGTGTTTAGCACGGCTAACGTGCCTTAGTAAAAGAGGGGGATAATGATGGCATGCAAGTATTTTATCATGCCCCTGTTCCACTCATACTCAATCTCCAGGACTCTCTCCAAAGATATCACTGAAGGTAGAAGCTATTCAGCTGCCACAGTAAGAGGTTTTCTAAATGCCGGCCACGTTCAACAAACATACCCACTCTTTTACTAAGGCGCGCTAACTGATTAGCGCGCGCTAATCGAATTAGCACGCGCTAAACACATCAGTGCATGCTAAACGCCAGCGTGTCCATAGACTAACATGCATGCGTTAGCGTTTAGCATATGCTAAATCAATTAGCGCGTGCTAATCGGTTAGCACACTTTAGTAAAAGAGGGCCTATGTTTTATTTCACGTGGTGATTTTCATCTATTTCATTATAAAATTTTCCTTGATGGACTTTTCTTATTGTAATTGTGAAAGTTAAAGAGACAAGAGGGCAGTTTAACTCCTTTGTTGTATTTGCTATTATTTCATATTTTTTTCTAGTTTCTAGCTTCATGTATTGCCCAACCATAAGCACCTTCACATACACTATTACAGCACAGGTAGCAGAACTTCAAGCTCCCTCACACACATGACATTCCCTACATGTCATCATTATATCACAGAATTGTATATTACTTATCTTGGCATCTGTGTTCATAAGGACATAAGAATTGCCGCTGCTGGGTCAGACCAGTGGTCCATCGTGCCCAGCCATCCGCTCACACGGCGGCCCTTAGGTCAAAGACCAGTGCCCTAAGTGAGACTAGCCTTACCTGCTTATGTTCTGGTTCAGCAGGAACTTGTCTAACTTTGTCTTGAATCCCTGGAGGGTGTTTTCCCTTATAACAGCCTCCGGAAGAGGGTTCCAGTTTTCCACCACTCTCTGGGGTGAAGAACTACTTCCTTACGTTTGTACGGAATCTACCGTATTTTCGCGGATATAACGCGCACCTGTGTAAAACGCGCACAGGGGTATAGCGCGCAGAAATCACGATGATATGTACCAAAACTTTTCTATACCGCGCTCAGGCATATAACGCGCATGATGCCCGACGCTCCTTTCGCCCGCCCTGACTTTCCGTGCGCTGTCCCGACTCTCCGTTCACCCCCCCTGACTTCCGTGCACTGTCCCCCCTTGAAGTCCTGTCCCCCCTTGAAGGTCTGTCCCCATCCTGAAAGCCTGATGCCCCCCCCCCGACGTCCGATACATCCCCCCCCCCGGCAGCACCACTCGCACCCTCACCCCGAAGGACCGCCGACTCCCCAACAATATCGGGCCAGGAGGGAGCCCAAACCCTCCTGGCCACGGCGACCCCCTAACCCCACCCCGCACTACATTACGGGCAGGAGGGATCCCAGGCCCTCCTGCCCTCGACGCAAACCCCCTCCCCCCAACGACGCCCCCCCCAAGAACCTCCGCCCGTCCCCCAGCCGACCCGCGACCCCCCTGGCCGACCCCCACGACCCCCCCACCCCCCTTCCCCGTACCTTTGGAAGTTGGCCGGACAGACGGGAGCCAAACCCGCCTGTCCGGCAGGCAGCCAACGAAGGAATGAGGCCGGATTGGCCCATCCGTCCTAAAGCTCCGCCTACTGGTGGGGCCTAAGGCGCGTGGGCCAATCAGAATAGGCCCTGGAGCCTTAGGTCCCACCTGGGGGCGCGGCCTGAGGCACATGGGCCAAACCCGACCATGTGTCTCAGGCCGCGCCCCCAGGTGGGACCTAAGGCTCCAGGGCCTATTCTGATTGGCCCACGCGCCTTAGGCCCCACCAGTAGGCGGAGCTTTAGGACGGATGGGCCAATCCGGCCTCATTCCTTCGTTGGCTGCCTGCCGGACAGGCGGGTTTGGCTCCCGTCTGTCCGGCCAACTTCCAAAGGTACGGGAAGGGGGGTGGGGGGGGTCGTGGGGGTCGGCCAGGGGGGTCGCGGGTCGGCTGGGGGGGCGGTCGGAGGTTCTTGGGGGGGGCGGTCGTTGGAGGGAGGGGGGTTTGCGTCGAGGGCAGGAGGGCCTGGGATCCCTCCTGCCCGTAATGTAGTGCGGGGTGGGGTTAGGGGGTCGCCGTGGCCAGGAGGGTTTGGGCTCCCTTCTGGCCCAACTACACAAAGGTACGGGGAAGGCGGGTGGGGGTGTCGTGGGGGTCGGCCAGGGGGGTCGCGGGTCGGCTGGGGGATGGGCGGAGGTTCTTGGGGGGGGCGGTCGTTGGGGGGAGGGGGTTTGCGTCGAGGGCAGGAGGGCCTGGGATCCCTCCTGCCCGTAATGTAGTGCGGGGTGGGGGTAGGGGGTCGCCGTGGCCAGGAGGGTTTGGGCTCCCTCCTGGCCCGATATTGTCGGGAAGTCGGCGGTCCTTCGGGGGGGGGGGGGATGTATCGGACGTCGGGGAGTCAGCCGGGCAAGAGGGCTTGGGCTCCCTCTTGCTCCGATCGTGGATGCGGGTGCGGGTGGGAGCGCGTGCGAGCGGTCGTTCGGGGTGGGGGTGCGAGCGGTCCTGCTGGGGGGGTGAATCGGGCGTCGGGCGGGGTGGGAACTATGTTTAAAAACTTTTCTATACCGCGCTCAGGCATATAACGCGCGAGGGGTATGCGCGGTAGGTAAAATCGCGTATAACGCGCGCGTTATATCCGCGAAAATACGGTATCCCTTTTAACTTTAGAGAGTGCCCTCTTGTTCTCTCTACCTTGGAGAGGGTGAACAACCTGTCTTTATCTACTAACTCTATTCCCTTCTTTATCTTGAATGTTTCGATCATGTCCCCTCGTAGTCTCCTCTTTTCAAGGGAGAAGAGGTCCAGTTTCTCTAATCTCTCATTGTAAGGCAACTCCTCCAACCTCTTAACCATTTTAGTCGCTCCTCTCTGGACCCTGTCGAGTAGTACCGTGTCCTTCTTCATGTACGGCAACCAGTGCTGGATGCAGTATTCCAGGAAGGGCGTACCATGGCCCGGTACAGCGGCATGATAACTTTCTTCGATCTGTTCATGATCCCCTTCTTAATCATTCCTAGCATTCTGTTTGCCCTTTTTACCGCCACTGTGCATTGCTTGGACGGCTTCATTGACTTGTCAACCAGTAATCCCAAATCTCTTTCCTGGGGGGTCTCTCCAAGTACTGCACCGGACATCCCGTATTCATTTATAAGATTTTTGTTACCAATATGCATCACCTTACACTTATCCATATTAATCCTCATTTGCCATGTCGCGGCCCATTTCTCGAGCGTGTTTATGTCACGTTGCAGGTCTTCACAATCCTCCTGCGTCTTCATTACTCTGAATAACTTTGTATTGTCTGCAAATTTAATCACTTCACTCGTCGTACCAATTTCCAGGTTGTTTATAAATATGTTGAAGAGCATGGGTCCAAAGCACCGAACCCTGCGGCACTCCACTCATGACACTTTTCCAGTCCGAGCATTGTCCATTTATCCCCACTCTCTGTTTCCTATCCGCCAGCCAGTTTTTAATCCACATGAGTATTTCACCGATTCCATGGCTCACAATTTTTCAAAGTAGTCGTTCATGCAAAACCTTGTCGAACGCCTTCTGAAAATCCAGATATACAATGTCAACCGGGTCACCCTTATCTATCTGCCTGTTTACTCCCTTGAAGAAGTGCAGCAAGTTCGTCAAGTAAAATCTTCCTTTGCTGAAGCCTTGCTGGCTGGTCATCAGATTGGGTCCATCAAGGTGATCAATGATGTGGTACTTTATCAGCGCCTCTACCATCTTTCCCGGTACTGAGGTCAGATTCACCGGTCTGTAGTTTCCCAGATCTTCCCTCAAAGCTTTCTTAAAGATCAGTGTAACATTCGCCACTTTCCAGTCTGCCAGAATCCTTCCCGATTTGATTGACAGATTGGCTATTAGTTGAAGCAGTTCAGTTATAACCCCTTTCAGTTCCTTGATTACCCTTGAATGGATGCCATCCGGTCCTGGGGATTTATCATTTTTAAGCCTATCAGTCTGCCTGCATACCTCTTCTAGACTGACCGTCAACCCAGTCAGTTTCCCGTCTTCATTTCCTATTCAAGATTAGAATAGTGGATTATCTTATCATAGTGCTATAAAGTGTTTATGCTTGTATGCTTTTTCAAAAATCTTATAAATAAAAATAATGTACATACTGTATATACACCAATTCCTACCAACGTTGCGAGCCTACGTATTCAAAATTTAGAGCCTCTTTAAAACCATACTTATTGGATTGGCATTTTCTTCTTAATTTTAATTATTTTAGATTTTTATAGGATTTGTAACTTTATTGTTTGATTCCTGGGGATGGATCACGCAGGGTCTAAATGACAATTTTTTTTTCTTTTCTCTATTATCTGTCCTATAAATATTGTCATTCTTTTCCTTTAAACGTTGTACACCGCACTAATGTAATGAAGAGCGGTATATAAATACTAATAAACATAAACAGCAGATACAAACAAAGAAATGGTGCCCAAATTTAGCTGCCAAAAAATGAGCACTAAGGCCCGTATTCTACGAATGGTGCCAGTTTTTTAGGCACCGGTAGGTACCCGAGCGAAATGAAAAATGCCATTTAAATGATGTCTAAACTGATTATCAAGGTGCTTACTGGTGCCTAAAATACCGGTGCTGGAATCATGCCACTGTAGGCAACTTACAGCACCTAATACCACTGTAGGCGTGGCTAATGCCGGACATGGTGTTAGGTGCCGTAAAGCGCCTACAGATGCGTGATTCGTATCAAAGGTAGGTAGATAGAGGCTGAGTGCGGTGTTATGAATAGCGGTGGTTTCAGCTCAAAGAAAAATTAAAAATGTTGATGCTTGTAACTAAGGAGGCATAGCCCCTGACAAAACTAGAAGTGAAACGGTTGGGCAGCCGTTGGGCGTAAAGATAAGTGCTTTTCCTGTACAGCACTATAAAGCACTTTTACAGCACTGTTTGCACTTTATAATTTATGCAGAGCCTGTTGAAAATTAACAAAAAGATTTATTGCACATGCTATTTGCTAAGACCAATGATGAAAACATCACCCCAGCAAGGGCACAAATAGAATTAGAAGTAGTGCCTTTGGTGTTTGAGGTCTAGCAAGAAATCCTCATTATCTGATGCCGGAAATGTAGGCCTTGAAAACCCTGGCCTACCTTTGCCAGAGGCGTGATTCTCTAAATGGCACTGTTGCATGATTGACATACGATCAGCATCCGCTTTTAAGGCATCCGCCAACAGCTGCGCCATTTAGAGAATCCGAGCCTAAGTGCTATTCTATAAATAATGCTCAAAGTTGGACACCATTTATAGAATGGCACTTAGTGCCAGGATCCATGCCCAGTTTTAGACATAAGGATTTATAGCAACTGAAATCTGGTATAAATCCTCACTTCTAAAGTAGGTGTGGATATGCGTGCAAATTCTAAGAGCCTTTTTTGGATTCGCACATAAAAAAATTACGCACGCATCTTTATAGAATCCCAACTAAATAGATGTGCGTGTAAATTCTAATTATTGCCAATTAGCGCCAATAATTACTTGTTTGTGCCCGATTATTGCTGATAATTGGTTCCTTGTTCAATTAAATTATGCACAAAGACTGGGCATGTGCCTAAATCTGCACATAGAACTTTGAGCGCCATATATAGAATTAGGGGGGAAATGACATCTGCTGGTCAGCAGGTGAATCTTTGCGGGAGCTCTTGGGGAGGTTGTTGAGTTTTATAAAGCAGGTGCAATCAATGTGTCTGTGGCTTTCCTTGCCCAGGCACTGTGTTATAAAATTACTTCAGTTGGCGCGACTTCTATTCACATTTGTTCTGTTTGGGATTGCATCTTGACATGCAGTAGCGAAGGCCTTTAAACGTCGGGATTTGTTTGCAAGACCTGTCAGCACCTCTTTATCTCACTTACTGTTCAAGGCATGATGCTGTTTGGAGACCTGCCAAGGCTGGAAGCACTATACAACTGGATGTAAGAGTGGAAGGGCTGGATGTAAATATTCTGACTGCTCTAGCCACATCCTCTCCCCCTGTCTTTCTGTGCTGAGCAAGTGTATTATAGCCCTGGCTAATAATTTCCCACAGTGTTTGTGCTGCAGAATAGAGAATGACACGGTGACAAAATTCATCACCGTTCCCGTCCCCGCAGATAACCACGGGAAATAAACCCAGGTCATTTTCTAGTGTCTATTTCATCCTCTGTCCTTCTACACCAGCATTATTCAAAGCAAAGCTTGCGGGTCAGTGGTTGTGGCCATTCATACTCTGATTCTTCCCTCTTTCCTTAAAGAATGAAATGAAGATGGTTTCCCGCGGTTATCCGCGGGGACGGGAATGGTGATGAATTTTGTCACCCTGTCATTCTCTACTGCAGAATAGAATAGTTGATTATTTTGCTATAGCACTGATCAGTGTGTATTTTCCAATCTCAGCTCCTAGGTTTTTTCAAGACTCTGTGCAAGAGTTGAAAATTATTTGATGTATTTTCATATGACTGTAAATGAGAATTTTACTTTATAGGTGTTTTTTGACTTGGGTGTCCAGTTATTTTATGTGATTCTTTATGGAGGGGAAAAATGTTAGTTATCTGAGTTTAGAAAGTAAGAGGAAAATAGAGAATAGGTGTGGTAGAGGGGACCTTGGGGAGGGGGAAAAGAGGAAGAGGGATTCTTGGAGGAAGACAGAGAAAGCATCTCAGAGAGAAAGGAAAAAGGATAGGGGATGGAGGGGAGATAACGAGGGTGGAAGAGGATAGTGAGACTGATGGCTAGAAGGAGAGGAGGAGAGGGAGTAGAGGAGAGAGGGAGATCCTCTTTTTGATGCCTGATCTTTTTACACAGTAATTCACTCAGTCTCCCTACACTTTCTCTTATCCCCTCATTCAATCCACTCTACGGCCCCTTTCAGTTCTCTCAGTCTCACAACCTCTCTGTTCTCCTCATTCCTTCCCATGCATTCAGAACCTCTTCAATCTTTTCACTCCCTCCCACATTACCTACAACGACTCCTGAACTACTACATAACATAACATAGCATCGTGCTTCTTAACTGCGTAACCATAAGTTCTACGCGGTGTACAAAAGATTATAAACTAAGAACAATTTAAGGATGACAAGAGAGAAATCATTTGACCAAATATTTTGAAAAGAGATGAGTTTGCAGTTGAGTTCAGAAATGTTTATAAGAACAGGCTCCAAGCAATAACAATCAAAATTCTCTATCATGGAAAGCCGCTTGGAAGTTGTCCTAAACCTTTTATCATTTTCATCGCTCTTCTCTGTACCTTTTCTAATTCCATTATATCTTTTTTGAGATATGGTGATCAGAACTGCACACAGTAGAGCGATACAAGGGCATTATAACATTTCATCTTTATTTTCCATTCCTTTTCTGATAATTCCTAACATTCTATTTGCTTTCTTAGACAACAACGTACATTGAGTTGAGGGTTTCAACGTATCCTCAGTGATGATACCCAGATCCTTTTCCTGGGCAGTGACTTCTAACACAGAACCCAGCATCACATAGCTATAGTTTGGGTTCCTTTTTCCCACACGCATCACTTTACACTTGCTCACATTAAACGTCATCTGCCATTTTGATGCCCAGTCTACCAGTTTCACAAGGTCCTCTTGCAATTTTTTACAATTCTCTTGCGATTTAACAATTTTGAACAACTTTGTGTCATCAGCAAATTTAATTATCTCACTAGTTATTCCCATCTCTAGATCATTAATAAATATGTTAAAAAGTAGCGGTCCCAGCACAGACCCCTGGGAAACCCCACTATTTAACCTTCTCCATTGAGAATATGGACCATTTAAACCTACTCTCTGTTTTCTTTCAACCAGTTCTTAATCCATAATAGGACATTACCTTTCATGAGGTACTTTGTCAAATGCCTTTTGAAAATCCAAATGTACAATATCAGCCAGCTCACCTTTATCCACATGTTCATTCACCCCTTCAGAGAAATGCAGTAGATTGGTGAGGCAAGATTTCCCTTGACTAAATCCATGTTGGTTCTCTCTCATTAATACATGCTTATAAATATATTCTGTCATTTTGTTCTTTATAATCGTTTCTACTCACTGGTCTATAATTTCCCAGATCACCTCTGGAACCATTTTAAAAATCAGCCTCACATTGACCACCCTCCAGTCTTCTGGTACTGTCTGGATTTTAAAGAAAAATTACTAACAATAGTTCTGCAAGTTCATTTTTCAATTCTATCTGCACTCTGGGATATACACCATCCAGTCCAGGTGATTTGCTACTGTTCAGTTTGTCAAATTTACCCATTACATCTTTCAGCATTACAAACATTTGTCTGAGTTTCTCCGATTAATCAGAACTGAATACCATTTCTGGCACCGGTAACTCCCCAACATCTTCCTCATAGTAACATAGTAACATAGCAGATGATGGCAGATAAAGACCTGAATGTTCCATCCAGTCTGCCCAACCTGTTTCAATTTAAATTTTTTTAAAAAATTTTCTTCTTAGCTATTTCTGGGCAAGAATCCAAAGCTCCGAAGCAAAGACTTCATTTAACCTCTCTGTTATGACCTTCTTTTCACTGAAAGCCCCTTTCATTCCTCGATCATCTAGCAGTCCAACTGATTCTCATCCTGGCTTCTTACAATTTTCTTTTCAAGGTCTCTCTTTGTCTTCCTTAATAGCGCCTTGCATTTGACATGACATTCCATGTGCTGTTTACAATTTTTTTTTCAGTCAGATCCTTCTTCCACTTTCTGAAAGATTCTCTTTTAGCTCTAATAAGAACATAAGAATAGCCTTACTGGGTCAGACCAATGGTCCATTAAGAATAGTAGCCCATTCTCACAGAGGCCAATACAGGGCACTAATACCAGGCCAAAACCCAAGGAGTAGCAATATTCCATGCTACTGATACAGGACAAGCAGTGGCTTCCCCCATGTCTTTCTCAATTACAGACTATGGACTTTTCCTCCAGGGACTTGTCCAAACCTTTCTTAAAACCAGCTACACTATCCACTCTTACCACATCTTCTGGCAACGCGTTCCAGAGCTTAACTAATCTGTGAGTGAAAAAAAAATTTCCTCCTATTGATTTTAAAAGTATTTCCCTGTAACTTCATCGAGTATCCCCTAGTCTTTGTAATTTTTGATGGAGTGAAAAATCGATCCACTTGTACCCATTCTAATCCACTCAAGATTTTGTAGACTTCAGTCATATCTCCCCTCAGCCGTCTCTTTTCCAAGCTGAAGATCCCTAACCATTTTAGCCTTTCCTCATATGAGAGGAGTTCCAACCCCTTTACCATCTTGGTTGTTCTTCTTTGAACCTTTTCTAGTGCCACTATATCTTTCTTCAGATTAGGAGACCAGAATTGAATACAGTACTCCAGATGAGGTCAAGGCAGATGACTTTGGGGTCCTTTTATCAAGCTGCGGTAGGGGTTTAACGCGCATAATACCGTGGGTTAAACTGCCTGCCGCGCTAGCCGCTAATGCCTACATTGAGTAGGCATTTGTTTTTTAGCCGGCTGCGGGGGTTAGTGCGTGATGAAATGTCCGACGCGCTAACCCCACTAGCACGGCTTGATAAAAGGACTCCTTTATGCAATGTCACCTCAGTAACAACTATACAAAAATAGACAATACTCCTTCCCTTTTTACTAAACCACGATAACAGTTTTTAGCGCAGAGAGTTGCGCTGAATGCCATGCACTGCTCTTGACGCTCATAGGTTCCTTGTGTTAAAACCTGCTGTTGTGGTTTAGTAAAAATGGGGCCATAGTGCAAAATATAGACAGCAGATATAAATTCTCAAAACGGACACATTTTAATCACTATATTGAAAATAAAATCATTTTTCCTACCTTTGTGGTCTGGTGATTCCATGAGTCTCAGGTTGCACTTTCTTCCTCTGATTGTGCATCCAATATTTCTTCCCTTCTTTCAGCCTCTTGTATACTTCCTCTCCTCCAAACCTCATTCCCTCTCCCAACTATTTCTTCTTCTCTCCCTGCTCCCTCCCCTTTCTTTCTCCCTGCCCCCTTCTGTCTTTCTGTCTTCCTGCCCCCATTTATTTCTGTTTCCCTGCCTACCCCCTTTCTTTCTTTCTCCCTGCTTCCCCCCAAGCCACCGCTGCCGCTGCCATTGGGGAACAGGCTCCCAATCCATCCCTGCCGAGTTCTGAGCTCTCCCTGCTTCCTGACACCGTAAACAGCCGGGCCCACTAGCCTTCCCCTAACGTCAATTCTGATGTCGGAGAGGAAGTTCCAGGCCAGCCAGGCAGCAATTGGCTGACCCGGAACTTCCTCTCTGACATCAGAATTGATGTCGGAAGGGGGGAGGGGGAGAATGTTGGTAGGCCTGGTGCTTCTGTTGTCCTTACAGCGTCAGGAAGCAGGGAGAATGCGAAGGCAATGCAAGTCTATCATGGATCCCGGGATGGGCTCCACGATCAACTCGCATTACCTTCGCAATCTACTGGTCGATTGTGATCGACCTTTTGGGCACCCCTGATTTGTATATATAAAATCGGATGTATGTATGTAACTTTGAAATGCATGGACAGATTTCAACCAAACTTAGTATACATATCTTAGTATACATACTATCTGGGTAAAAATACTGTGGGGGTGGGAAGGGGTGACATAAAAATGATTTAAAAAAACCCAGATATTAGTGTCTAATCCATAGTTTTTGGGCTCGCTAAGATGAATGCTGACACTCCTGATGCCGTTTAAGTCAAAGTTCAGCCCCATAGAAAGGGATATTCCTTTGGGACATGTGGGGAGTGGGGCATGTGGGATGTCAGGGAGTGCCCCACTGATCTGAGCTTTTGGATTGTTTAGCTTTTCCATATATCTTCCACCCTAGGACTTGCAGGGACCCCTGAAGAAGACTTTCTTGTCGAAACACGGACCGTGGTGGGTCTAACGCTCCCAGCGGACTAGGTCCTATAGGTTTTTATGTGGATTGCTATGTTGAAATTCATCTCTCCACAGTGTTTCTTTGGTTTCTCTTGGACATATGGGGGGTGGGACATGTGGGGAGATGGACATTTTGGGATAAATAAATATCTGGGCAACGCCGGGAAATCTACTAGCATTTGAATAAAGTTACAGCTATATGAAAAAACAGTTAACAAATAACCGTCAGGAAGATGCCATCATAAGAGAAAATTTGTCTATCAGGTTAATGTTTTCACATAACACAGCAGGAACATAGAAAGATTATGCATTGAAAAAAGGTTACATTTGTTTGTTGCATAGATAACAGTCAATGGGTGATTAGAAAACAGTCAACACATTTTTCAATTAGCTTTTAGAGGCCATAAAATTCTTTCCTCAGGTCATTAAATTATACAGCTGTTACAGTATCCTGTCCTGACTGGGAAAAGGGAGGTTTGGTCTCTGAATTAGTAAAAAATGTATTTAAATTAGTCCAATTAATGGGTCATCTTATTTCCATTTTCTATTTATAAATGTTTATCAACACAGCTACAATACTACTTTATCGTAAAGCACAAAAAGAAATATAATTTTTTTTCTACTTTTGTCATCTCTGATTACTGCTTTCCTCATCTTCTCGTCACTCTCTTCCTTCCATCCACTATCTGCTCTCTCAATGCCCCTTCAATATGGCATCTTCTCTCCTTCTATGCCCCATCCAGAAACTTTGCCTCCCCTTCCATCTCTCCCTCCACCCCCATTAGACTGGCATCTTTATCCTCTCCTTTCCTTTTCTTCCCTCCATCCCAATAGTCTGGCATTTCACTCTCTCTTCTCCCTTCATTTTCCTTTTCTTCTCTCATCTTCCTTCTCAATTTATTTTCTGCAGCTGACTAGATTAAATTCTTTCATACTATCTGGTCCTCAATTTCCCTCTTTTCACCGTGTCTACCTATAGCTAGCCACCTCTTTCCCTCACCCCCCTCCAGAATCCTATTCTCCCCATCCAGCATGTGCCCTTTTTTATTTATCCCGTCCTATAATGTGCTCTCTTTCTTTAACCTATCCATCCAGCATTTTCTCCTCTCTCTGTCCTCTTCACTTCCATCAGCATCTGCCCCTTCTCTCCACTTCCATCCAGTGTCAGCTCCCCTCTCTCTCTTCCATCATCATTTCTGTCCAGCATCTGCTCCCTCCCTACTAACATCCAATGCCTGCCCCCTTCTCTCTCCCTTCACCTATTTCCATCTGCATGTTCCCCTTCTCTATCCAAACCAATTCCATATAATATCTATCTTCCTGTATCTAATTCTCCCTGTACCCCCAATTCCATCAGCATCTGCTCCCCCTCTCTCCTTCCACCCTATGTCCCTCTCTCTCCACCACCTTTCCATGTATCCTGTTCCCCTTCTCTCTCCCTCCACCTCAATGTAATCCAGTATCTTGCCCCCTCACCTACCCACCGCTGCTGTATGCTTCTTGAATCAACAGCAGCGCCTATAAACTTAAATTCATCCATTGCAGGATCTTCCTGCACCTCACCATAGTCGCCGGCTCTGCTCCAGAACAAGGATTGACATTGGAAGGGGTGGACCAGCAGCCACGGGGAGGTGCAGAAAGGTCCCTTGATGGCTGAAATTAAAGTTTACTGTTGCTGGTTCAGAAAAGCAGCAGTGGTAGAGTAGGGCGGGAGATCCTAGACTTTGGGTGCTGGCTATAACCCCCTTAGAGCGTGCACCCAGGGCAGACAGGCTAAAAAAAAAAAAAATCAAATAAATAAACAAACTGAATATATATATATATATATATATATATAAATAAACATAAGAATAGCCTTACTGGGTCAGACCAATGGTCCATCAAGCACAGAAACCCGTTCTCATGGTGGGCAATCCGGGTCCCTAGTACCTGGCCAAAATCCAAGGTGTAGAAATATTCCATGCTACCAATACAGGGCAAGCAGTGGCTTCCCCCATGTCTTTCTCAATAACAGACAATAGGCTTTTCCTCCAGGAATTTGTCCAAACCTTTCTTAAAACCAGTTACACGTTTTCCAGAGCTTAACTATTCTCTGAGTGAAAAAAAATTCCTCCTATTGGTTTTAAAAGTATTTCCCTGTAACTCCGAGTGTCCCCTAGTCTTTGTAATTTTTGACGGGTGAAAAATTGATCCACTTTTACCCGTTCTACTCCACTCAGGATTTTGTAAACTTCAATTATATCTCCCCTCAGCCATCTCTTTTCCAAGCTGAAGAGCCCTAACCGTTTTAGACTTTCCTCATATGAGAGGAGTTCCATCCCCTTTACCATCTTGGTCGCTCTTTGAACCTTTTCTAGTGCCACTATATATTTCTTGAGATAAGGAGACCAGAATTGAACGCAAAACTCCAAATGAGGTAGCACCATAGAGCGATACAGGGGCATTTTGACATTCTTAGTTTTGTTAACCATCCCTTTTTTAATAATTCCCAGCATACGGTTTGCTTTTTTGGCTGCCGCCACACATTGGATGGAAGGTTTCATTGTATTGTCTAAAATGACACCCAGATCCTTTTCTTGGGCGCTAACCCCCAAGGAATACCCTAGCATCCGGTAACTGTGATTCAGGTTATTCTTCCCAATGTGCATCACTTTTCATTTGTCCACATTAAATTTCATCAGCTACTTGAACACCCAGTCTTCCAATTTCCTAAGGCCGGCTGCAATTTTTCACAATCCGCATGCGTTTTAACTACTTTGAACAGTTTAGTGTCATCTGCAAATTGAATCACCTCACTAGTCATTCCAATTTCCAGATCATTTATAAATAAGTTAAATAGCACCAGTCCCAGTACAGACCCCTGTGGCACTAGAGGAAAGGAGGGATAAAGGGATAAATACTTAAAAGGAGGGATAAATACTTAAAAGGTATTAAAAAACAAACAAAATCTTTTCCAGAGACAGAGAAGTGGTGGAACTAGAGGACACGAATTCAAGTTGCAGGGTGGTAGACTTAGGAATAACATCATGAAATATTTTTTAACTGAGTGTGACAGATGCTTTGAATTGCCTCCTGGTGGAGTTGGTAGAGACAGTGGCATAGCGAGGGTGAGAGACACCAGGGGTGGTGGCCCCCTTCCCCGCCCTTGTTTCTGCTCCCTTCCCCACTCCTTCCCCAATCCCCCCTGCCTCATGTATCCCCTTCCCCTCCCTTGTACCTCTAGTTAAAGTTGTTGCTTGCAGCGCTCAACAACGTGCTCCTTGTGACCCTATTGGCTCTCCCTCTGATGCCACTTCCTATGTGCGGCATCCGGAAGTGATGTCAGCGGGAGAGCTGATGGAGTGACAAGGAGCAAGTTGTTGTTTGCCGCAAACAACTTCTTCAACTAGAGATATGGGGGAAGGGGGCACATTCGTGAAGGGAGGAATGGGAAGAGGTGTGGGCAGAGAAGAGGAGGGGTGTCGGTGCCCCCACCAACATGGCACCTGGGGTGGACTACCCCCCTCACCCCCCCTTACTACGCCACTGGGTAGAGACAACAACAACAATGACGGAATTCAAAAATGTGTGGGATAAGCACATAAGATGCCTAAACAGAAAGAGGATTAAATCAAAACAAAACTTAAATGACATTATAACTGCTGAAGTGTTATGATGGGCAGGAGTCATCATTAGATGGCTACTCCAATAGTAAGGCCAGTACTGAGCAGACTTCTATGGTCTGTGTTCTGATAATGGCAAAGACAGATCAGAATGGGTTGGAGTAGGCTCTGATGGCAACGTCAGTGGTTGGGATATGACGCCAGACTTCTATGGTCTGTGTCCCAATAATGGCAAATATAGATAAGGATTAGATAACTATTCAAAATTCCTGGGAAAACGTATCAATTTGGCATTCAAATATTGGTAATCACTTAATTCAATACCTTTTATATTTTATTCCAGTGTACCTCAAACTGTGTGCCTCCTGAGATTCCAAGTGTGCCAATGGCACACTGAGGAGGAAGAGAGGCATCTTCCAGCTGACTTCCCTACACGGTACAGCATATTTCCCCGTCTCTCTAGCATCCTCCGGCTTCCCCTCTGGCCTCCCGGTCTCACCTTTAAAGCTAATTACAGCAGCCTGTAGATGATCGCCAGTAGGTAAAATTATTTTATTTTCAATATAGTGATTGAAATGTGCCAGTTTTGAGAATTTATATCTGCTGTGTATATTGTGTGTATATGAAAAATGAATAGATAAAATTGCATTACAATTAGTAAAGGGGATGGGATCTGGGGCAGAGCTTTGGTGGGCCTAGGGAGGTCTGTGGTTGGGGTACTCAGTTGATATTTGTTAGACTTAGCTGTAGACAATCAGCTGGCGCCAGTGCCTATCCTTCTCTCCGGCCCTCTTCCCTGCTGGCACCCGCTACTGGCGTCTCAGGGCCATCTGGAGGGCTTCTGCACATGTGCGGACGTAGATGTGATGATATCACACCTATGCGTGATGTCATCACGGCGACATCCGTGCACTTCTGGGTGCCTCAAGCTGTGGCCACTACCTTTAGTGTGCCCCAGCTCGAGAAAGTTTGAGAGACACTGTTTTATTCGATACTCTTCAATAATAATAATATAATTTGTGTATTGTGCTCAGTTACCTCCACCATGGTCACATTCAAATCAGATGTAGTGACTACAACTTTTAAGGAACCATCATGGCACAACATTGTTTCATCTACAGCACTGGAAAAGATAAGTGCAATTTCAATTACTTGTTCCCAACAGTGTAGAAACTCAAGAGTGCTATTCATTTAAGAGTATAAGAGCGTTAATAAGAGACATTAATATAGAAAATAATGTTGGTGAGGGAACAGTGTTGTGCCATGATGGTTCCTTAAAAGTTATGGTCATTACAACTGCTTTGGATGTGACCGTGTGGAGGTGACCAAGCACAATACACAATTATTATTGAAGAGTATTGAATAAAATATAAAAGGCATTGAATTAAGTGATTACAAATATAGATAAGGATCAAGTATGCATATTTTACGTCATATTTATATCATATGCTATGAGTGCAAGGAGAGTAAAATGATGTTAATTAGCAATATGGTTGAATTGTTGGTTTAACACCAAAGAAGGACGAGTGAGGTACAAGCAAAGTGAAGCTCTTTATTAGAAAAACTCAAAACAGCCGCGTTTCAACGATGATGCTTCTTTTCCGCAACCAGTACTGATCGTGCAGGTTCCTTTAGGCTTTCTACAGTTGCCCCTCCCCCCAAGGATTACAGCAGCTCATTGCACCCTACTTCAATGGGATCTGGATGCTGCTTTTCAAGTGGCTTGTTGGTTTAATCATGTAATGATTACGAATGTGACCATGCTGCAGCCATAATAATAAATATAGAAACATAGAAGATGACGGCAGAAAAGGGCTACAGCCCATCAAGTCTGCCCACTCTGCTTACCCGCCCCCTGTCTATGCCCTAATGACCCAATTTCCTTATCTTGACCCTCGTAGGAATCCCACATGGGTATCCCATTTATTCTTAAAGTCTGGCACGCTATCTGCCTCTATCACCTGCACTAGAAGCTTGTTCCAATGATCAATAACTCTCTCTGTGAAGAAATACTTTCTGGTGTCGCCATGAAATTTTCCGCCCCTGAGTTTGAGCGGGTGCCCTCTTGTGGCCGAGGGTCCCTTGAGAAAGAAAATATCATCTTCCACTTCGGCACGTCCCGTGAGTTACTTAAATGTTTTGATCATGTCTCCCCTCTCCCTACGTTCCTCGAGAGTGTAGAGCTGCAATTTGTTCAGTCTCTCTTCGTACGAGAGACCCTTGAGCCCCGAGATCATCCTGGTGGCCGTCCGCTGAACCGATTCAATTCTGCGCACATCTTTACTGTAATGTGGCCTCCAGAATTACACACAGTACTCTAGATGAGGTCTCACCATGGCCCTGTACAACGGCATTATGACTTCAGGCTTTCGGCTGACGAAATTTCTATTGATACAATCCAATATCTGCCTTGCCTTAGATGAAGCCTTCTCCACTTGATTGGCAGTTTTCACTGATGATTACTCCTAAATCTGCTCTTTGGACTACTGGCATGGTGTTGTGGTATTATGTTCCAAGATTGATAAAACAACCTATATGTGACAGGCATGGTGACAAATTACCAACTGCTCTGGTTGTCAGTGTTCAATCATGAAGGAGGCAGGTGCAGTTCTGGTCACCTAGCTGGGCAGACTGGATGGTCACATGGGCAGTCTTTATCTACCATGTGAAAATAAGGGAAGGGAATATGAATAGAAGGCCGGGTTACATCCAGTCATTTAGTTTTCCTATCATTTAATGATGAGTTTTCCAACTGGTATGAAAGCTACAGATATCATACAATCACGAATCCTCTTTGTATGAGATAATTCTCCTGGCAACAATGCTCCTTCTGCTGAGAGTTTACAATCTAATCTGGAACATAAAGAATTCAAGTGTCATGTAGTTAAGGTCCCACAGTGGGAGGTGAGGGACATTAATTTCAGTACTAGCCCAACCAGCTGTTGTTATTATGATTGACATTGGATAGTGCTACCAGGTGTACGTTGCACTTTACAGACATATGAGAGACAGTCCTGCCCCTTGGAGTTACAGTCTAATCAAGACAGACAGTTGAAAGCAACACATTCTGAGTTAAAAGAAGGGGATAAATAATTGGGAAGAACTAACTCAGTGGCTTACAATTTTCTTTATTTTCTGAGTTACCCAGTCAAGATCTTTTAACCTCTTGTGGAGACAAAAGATCATTAAGTGCAAAGGGAGAAATTCAAGTTAGTATGAGGGGCCGCTGAAAAGTTCTCAGCCCAACCAACAAAGTTGGGGCAGTCTCCACTGAGGGCTAAACACTCAGTCCAGTGATTTCCCACTTTTTTCGTCCCATTGGAAAAATACAGACTGAAAAAAAGTGGAAAATTGCTGGGCTAAGTGTATAGTCCTCGATGGAGATTAATATGGTACCTCCTGCCATATCTGGATCTAGTCGTTGACCACCTGATGTACAGGATATATATGTTATGTAAATGGGCTGGAAAACAGTTCATTGTCCCATGTCAAGCATACAAACATTGTACAACTTGATTACTTAATTGCCAATATACCAGTAGAGTTATTCGGTAATTTTTATGCACCCTGAGAAGGAGCATTTCCAGTGACCCCACTCTGCTTGTAAGCATGGAGACCGTATCACAAACAATTCCTGGAAAATGGCAAGTAATGTGCAGTGCTGTAATTAATTGTTTCTGATTAAACTGGAGGACTTAAGTTGGGGTGTTTTTTTTTTTTTTTTGCAACAGGATTTGATTGAAATAGTAAATATTGGAATAATGTGCATAATATTTTATGGATTTTTATAGGAGAGATTATTATACTTTGTTAAAATAATTGACTATTTTAATCTGAAGCAGAAATATCACAAGAAATGCACTCATTTGCACTGATGCCGGTTTTAAAAAATACGCAATTCTGATTTATAATGATGACAAGTAGGGAATGTCGTGTGTGGAGGGAACTTGCTCTGCTACTTATGCTGTGATAGTATGTGTGAAGGAAGCTTGTGCTGGTGCTGGTGCCCGTGCTTGGGAAATAAATGAAAATGTCTATTTTCATTTCACAGTTCTGGCATCCTTAACCAGCCTTGATCCTTCCAGAATGAAACATACAAAAAAGAAGAAACACAGACAAACCATTTCTAGCTACTTTCTTAAATGTGAGTATTAAAAAGAACAGCTGTAAATACATGAAAAGATTTAAAAATTTTACTCTTCATTCAGTTATATAGCTCATTGATCAATCCCTTCTCTTTTACAAATGAAAATATTGGTGAATCTGTTATTTCCATACATTGGGAGGAGAGGTGAATTCACTCATTCTATCACAGAACCAGGAAATGAATTTTCTCTGCTTCTGTACTTTCTATAGCAGATAAAAAGTTTTCCTTGTTCTCCCATTTTATGATGGGGTGCTGAAACGTTCTCAGCCCAAGTAACCAACTTTCTAAATTCCAAGCATCCTGTAGCTGAAAAGAGTGCTATCTTATTTTGTTACGTGCCTATTTGCAGACACAAAATTCTAGGTTTTGACATTGTTACAGATCATTGAACATATCCAAGTCATTCTCTTCTTGGTTGGGCTGAGAACTTTTCAGCACCCCTCGCACAGTTCCTGCCTGTTTGCTAGTGCAATGATACTGTAGCCTGGGCTGCAAGCAGTACCTTTAGGAACTAGATCGATGTCTGGCTTGAAAGTTGAACACCTTTCTGAGATATTCCTGTCTCGACGGCTCCTTCCTTGCTTACGACGTGTGGATGCTGTATGAGGCACCACAATATGCAGAGAATGATTTCTTAGTCACTTATGTACATTTACGGAGTGCTGGATCACATGACTTGATGTTGACTAGCAGCCAGATAAGGAAATGAGCTCTTGAAATCTATTGGCCTTTTTTTTTTTTTAGTTTTGACTAAAACAGCCACAGAGGGGATGCTGCCAGCCTCGCGAGTGTCATTCAAGTTTATAGTGAAATGACACTTCATGAAATGACACTAAGTTTTATGGTGTGATGACCGTGTTAGTCCACTTTCGAGGTAATACAGTATATAGAAATAAAACAAAAACAAAGGAAATAAGGTAATACCATTTTTATTAGACTAACACAAATGCATTTTATGATGAGCTTTTGAAGGTAACCCTTCTTCAGATCAGAAAGAAAAAGAAGAGGTTACCTTCAAAAGCTCATCATAAAATGCATTAAGTTAGTCCAATAAAAATGGTATTAGCTTATTTCCTATGTTTTTGGTTTTATTTCTATACGAGCATATTATCTAAGTTTATAGTGAAAACTAGCTACTCATATCTTAGTAGAGACCTGAACTGCAACTGAGTCTTCTACCTAATACCAGGGTTACCATATGGCTCCAAAAAAGGAGGCTGGATTGAGACATCCGGGTTTTACTTCCATGAAAGCAATAGAAGTAAAACCTGGATGCCTCAAACTGTCCTTTTCCTAGAGCTTTATTGTAACCCTATCATTGTGGTTATCTGAATGCAGTGTGGTTTTCTTTCCTGGTAGCTTTTCTGTTTTTTTTCTAGGGAACGATGCCAGCAACTCACCTGCAACTAGCATCCCATATATAAATCTGGCAACACTTGTAGAAATTGTCATGCCAATAAAAATTATAGGCTGGGTGGTTCAGTGGCTCTAAGATTGAAGAAATCTGGTGTGATTTAGATAGGAGAGGGCACTTGACTCTGCATCTGTGTTTTGCTACTTTGGAGCCAATTGACTGCAGAAGAAAAGATGCATCATCTAGTCACAAAAAAGGATGCCAGTATTTAGTACCAGTGTATAAAAGCTGAGAAAAAATCCTGTTCATAATGATTTAATCACCGACTACAATGGTAGTCCTAACTCTTCCATATTGGGCACAAGCCCCTCCAGACACATACCTGGTGAAAAAAGGATATCATATCAGCAGCTGGACTGTAGGATTCCCTCCTATTACAACAATATGATGCTCTCCTCTGTTTTTTGTTTCTTTAGCTTCAGCTCACACAGTTTTAGTTATTGTTCAGGGTTTCCAGACTGGAAAGACCTTCTCTATAGATCCCTTAATGTCTCTTCTATATACCTCACTGTCTGTCTAAGCTCTTCTAAATCTGCTACTCTAGTCTCTGGAGATCAGATTAATTCTCTGAGTCCTAGGAGCTTTTTCTGTAGTGCATACTAGTGCTGCCCGATTCACGATTCGAATCGGTTCACCGATTCACTTTGAGTGAATCGATTTGAATCGGTTCAAAATTTAAAAAAAGGCTTCCCGATTCGCCTGACCCTCCCCCCTCGCCCCCTAAAGCAGGAGCGGCAGCTGCTGCAGCTGCTTTAAAAGGCGAGGGGGGAGGGTCAGTCGGGAAGTGCTTCTGTCGCTTCCCCCCCCAGCGTCCGGCATCCGGCTTCCACCCCCCCTCGGCCTTCTGCTCCCTCCCGGCCTCCCCGCACTGTTTACCTTCTAGCCGGAACAGCCTGCAAACAAGATCGCGGTGTTAGTACCTATTATTTTTAAAGAAGGGATAGTCAGCAAATGCTGTTCCGTTGATCTTAGAGTCCTGGCTTGAACTTCCCCCAAATAAATCCTGGAGTGGCATTCAAAGACAGGGGCTAAATACATGAAGCAAAGGTCATTAAGTGTTTCTAAACAAGTTGAATCAAAAGGGACCTACATAACATATGTCCCAAAAAGGCCTCCATGAAGCAAGATGGGCTAATCTTCATCAAATGTGTTCACTTTGGCAAAATATAAAGTCTCATATTACTTTTATATTGTAGCTCCCAGAAAGGAACATGACTAGTGAAGGACTGCACTCCAGCTATCTCAGCAAGCAACTGATTCTCTCACACTATAGTATTCAATTCTGTTGACCAAGTTTGTTCCTGTTTATTAAAATTCAGTGATGATGCATAATCCTTTAAGTAATAATGATGGAATATAATATGGACCTTTAACTGAGATTCCAAAGTCAATACAATATCAAACATTTCAAAGATATCCATAGTAAGGCATACAAAATTCAAAGAAGAAACATGGAGGGCCATTTCTGAAAAGGATGTCTAAGTCTGATTTGGACGTTTCACACATGATGTCCAAATTTGGAGGCACAGATATATTCATTTTTGAAAGGCGAACTTATAGATATCTAAAAAATGTTGGACGTCTTGGTCAACAGAATGTCCAAGCTTTGGATGTCTAACTTTATATCCCATTTTCAACCACAGAAATGACCAAGTCCAAAATGTCCAAACCTAGACCATTTGGATGTGGGAGGGGCCAGCATTGTAATGGATTGGTCACATAGGCATGCCAACAGAGCAGAGGGACACCTTAGATGGCATGGCTGTGAATGTCATATATAGGATGTCAGATATACATCCCTCCACAACTCCCTTATTATTTATGGTGAGCCCCCCCAAAATTCCCCCTAAACTTACTATACTTACTTGTCTACCACCCCAATAGCCCTTATGGCTACAGGTGGCATTATATGACAGTAGAGCAGGGCTTTGGTGAGTTTTGGTGGCCTCACACTTTCCTCTATAAATGTAATGGTTAGAGTGCCTATGATCCTGGCTCCTCCTCTCTATGTTTCACTATCCAACTCATCAGGTTACTTAAGACACCTGTGCTATGCTCTACTAGGCTTTCCCATACCAAGTTCTGCTGTTCTATAAACAGGTATATACTGTTTCATTGAGATCTTTTTGGTGTGGGAGGGGGGTTAGTGACCACTTGGGGAGTGTGGGGGGGGGGAATCATTACTTAATCCCTCCAGTGCTTATCTGGTAAGTTTGGGTACCTTCATAGCACTAAGATGCTTCTAAAATAGGTCTAGCCTAAAATGTCTAAGCTCCATCTAATATATCCTAGGAAAGGTTCAATTATCACTGCAAAATGTTCAAGTTTAAGTTTCAATTTATTTGATACACCACAAATACAACCACATGCCCCCCTGGAACTCTGAATGCACAGTGGGTAAAACACCTCACTAGATGTCTAGAAAGTCAGCTTTGAAAATTGTCACTTGGACGTCCTGACGATTAGGACGTCCAAATGCAGACTTATGATTGGATGTCATTGTTTTTTTTTTATTATGAGCCCTACAATGTTTAAGTGGCAAATAAGCAAAATAGTTTTTTTACGATAACTTAGAGTTACTCTGAAGATTTGTACATGATTTGATTGAACCATCATCAAATAATATTTGATGCAGAAAATGAAGACCTTCATTAGCAAAGCAAGGGAAAGCCCCACCAGACACTATCACTAATAATGGGCCATAGAGAGACGCTTCCAAGAGCTTGTAAAATTCACAGGAGTAACCATCTATCTTACCAAAGAGTTTCTTAACATGTATACAAATAATAATAATAAAAAAAAACATGTGAAAGATTTAGTGCCCCAGGGAATTCTGAAGCCAAGTATGAGTCCTTGGGCTTCACCAGTGGTAATAACAAGAAAAAAAGACGGCTCAATTTGATTTTGTGTTGGTTACAGGAAACAACAACGTAACTGTGAGATGCATACCCACTTCCACATATTGATGAAGCTTTAGATGCCTTAAGTCAGGCCACACTGTTCTCATCATTAGATTTAACATCAGGATACTTCCAAATAGCTATGGATAAAGAAGATAAGCAGAGGACAGCAGTTACAACTCCATTTGGTTTGTGCCAGTGGACCAGAATGCCATTTGGCCTTAGTAATGTTCTAGCAACTTTTAAGTGACTCGTGGAGGAAGTACACAGCAATTACATTTTTGACATCCTATTACTTTATCTTGATGACATTGATATTTTCAAAAGATTTCAAAAGCCATCTGGAAAAACTAGATAAGATGTTTACTCGACTAACAAAATGTGGTCTGAAACTGAAACTGAAAAAATGTACTTTTCTGGCTAAAAAGGTACCATATCTTGGGCATGTGGTGTCTGCAGAGGAAATAGTGGTAAATGAAGAAAAAATAGCTGTAGTTAAGAAATGGAAGGAACCAGGCACTACAACAGAGATGAGACAATTTTTAGGTATGATCAGTTATTACAGAAAATTTGTACAAACTTTTGCAGAAATTGTTTATGCCACTCCATCAACTCTCTGGGGAATGCCAGAATAAAAAGGACAGCCAAATGTAAAGAGGCTTTTGAGAAACTCAAGCAGAGTTTAGTAACTGCACCAGTATTGGCAGGTCTAATGTTTGATCTCCCTTCCATCCTGATAACAGAACATAAGAGCATAAGAATAGCCTTATTGGGTCAGACCAAAGATCCATCAAACCTATTAGCTCATTCTCATGGTGGCCCATCCAGGTCACCCTGGCTAAAACCCAAAGAGTAGCAACATTCCATGCAACCGATCCAAGGCAAGCAGTGGTTTGCCCCATGTCTTTCTCAATAACAGACTATGGACTTTACCTTCAGGAAATTGGCCAAACCTTTCTTAAAACCAGCTATGCTAACCGCTCTTACCACAACCTCTGACAATGTGTTTCAGAGCTTAACTATTCTCTGAGTGAAAAAAGTTTCCTCCTAGTGGTTTTAAAAATATTTCCCTGTAACTTCATCGAGTATCCCCTAGAATTTGAAATTCTTGACAGAGTGAAAAATTGATCCACTTGTACCCGTTCTAATCCACTCAGGATTTTGTAGATTTCAATCATATCTCCCCTCAGCAGTCTCATTTCCAAGCTAAAAAGCCCTAAACTTTTTAGTCTTTTCTCATAAGAGAGGAGTTTCATCTCCTTTATCAACTTGGTTGCTTTTCTTTGAACCTTTTCTAGTGCCACTATATCTTTCTTGAGATAAGGAGACCAAAATTAAACGCAATACTCCAGGTGAGGTCGTACCATGGAGAGATATAGAGACATTATAACATTCTTAGTCTTGTTAACTATCCCTTTTTAAATAATTTCTAGCATCTTGTTTGCTTTTTTGCTGCCACCGTACATTGGGTGTCTACAATGTCACCCAGATTCTTTTCTTGGGCGCTAATCCCCAAGTGGACCCTAGTATCCGGTAACTGTGATTCAGGCTATTCTTCCCAATGTGCATCACTTTGCATTTGTCCACATTAAATTTCATCTGCCACTTGGATGCCCAGTCTTCCAATTTCCTAAGGTCTGTCTGCAATCTTTCACAATTTGCATGAGCAACTTTGTCAAAAGCTTTCTGAAAATCTAGATACACTACATCAACTGGCTCACCTTTATCAAAAAGTTTATTCACACATTCAAAGAAGTTAAGCAAATTGGTGAGGTAAGATTTCCCTCGACTGAACCCATGCTGATTCTGTCTCATTAAATCATGCTTTTCTACATGTTCCACAATTTTATTTTTTATAATTGTTCCCACCACTTTGCTCGGCACTGAATTCAGGCTTACCAGTCTATAATTTCCTGGATCTTCCCTTGAATCCTTTTTAAAAATCAGCGTAACATTGGCTACCCTCCAATCTTCAGGCAAAACAGACGATTTTAGCGACAGGTTACAGATCACTAACAGCAGGTCAGCAATTTTATGTTTGAATTCTTTCAGTACCCGGGGATATATACCATCCAGTCCAGGTGATTTGTCATTTTATAACTTGTCGATTTGGCTTAGTACATCTTCCAGATTCACTGAGATTTCTATAAGTTCCTTCACATCATCATCCTTGAACAATATTTCCGGTTCAGGTAAATCTTCTTCTGTAAAGACCAAAGCAAAGAATTAATTCAGTCTCTCCACTATGGCTTATCCTCCCTGAGCACCCCTTTTGCTCCTTGATCATCCAATAGTCCCACGGATTCTCTCACAGGTTTTCTGCTTCTGATGTACCTAAAAAAATTGTTATGATTTTTTGCCTCTATTGCAAGTTTCTCTTCATATACTTTCTTAGTTTTCTTTATAGATGTTTTGCATCTAACTTGCCAGTGCTTGTGTCTCTTCTTATTTTCTTCATTTGGATCCTTTTTCCATTCTTTAAAGGATTTTTATTTTTGGCTCTAATAGCCTATTTCATTTCACCTTTTAACCATGCTGGCTCTTGTTTCCACCTTTGCTGATACGTGGAATACATCTGATCTGCAAGGAGCTGTTCTCAGCCAGAAGCAAGATGGGACTGAGAAGGTGATTGCTTACGCAAGTAGGGGATTGCAAAAATCTGAGCATAATGACCAAAATTACAGTAGTGCAAAAAACCCCACTTAAAGGTAGCTGAGAATCTGCTCAAATGGAAGAAAAAGCCTCAGGTTTTATTGGCAGAGCTCAAGCTCAAACCACCACCTTCACATCATTGGCTAAAAAACTTCCATAGAGTGACAACTCGCTGTTGAGGTTTAAAATAATTGAGGACTGAGATATTTTGCAACTGAAACCACTCTGAGTGTTTAAAGCTACATCACACCGGAGACGGATACAAATGGTCTAGAGTACATGTTTGTAATGACTGACATGTTCACCTAATTCATAATAACTGTTCCAACACAAAATGAAACTGCTTGCACCACTGCTAGATGATAGCTAGTCACTGGATATTGTATTATGAATGCCCCACAGAGCTGCATTCGGACCAAGGATGGAGTTTCGTGTCTGAAGTTATTGAAAAACTTTGCAAAATATATGAAATGCGGAAGAGTCATACTACTCCCTACCACCCACAAGGGAATGCACAGTGTGAAAGATTCAATAGAACAATGCTCAGAACTTTGTCACAAGAAAAGAAGCAGAGATAGGCAGAATATTTGCCTAAGTTGGTTCTCGCCATAGGGTGCACAGCTCAACGGAGTATTCACCTTTCTATCTTTTCTTTGGATGAGACTCTCATTTACCACGAGATCTAAATGCTAAAGTAGGACAAGAAAAAGAACAAACTGTGGATGACTAGGTGAGAAGCCATCATAAGTGTTCACAAGAAGCAGTACAGATTGCCCAAAAAGAATCTGCCCAGCGAACAATGGCACGGAAAAGATTATTTGACTGACAATCAAGAGGGGCACTCATCTCAAAATGAGACAGAGTGTTGGTGAGAGACAATAAATCTCATAGCCGTAAAACGATAAGGGACAAAAGGATATCCCTTATGAAGTAATACAGTTATACGAACCAGAGGGGAGCACATACATAATAAGAGACCCGGCAGGAAATTATAAGGTAATGCATTGCAATAATTTAAAAATATTAACAATATGCATAGCTAATGCATTATTGAAAAATTTTTACAAGCAAAAAGTTAAAAGAAATGTAGAATTAAGTCATGATTTAGTCACTGATATATCTCATAAAATAGATGAGAGGAATATAGAAACTTCCTGGCTACTGTTATACGAAAACGAGTCAGGATTTGAAAATAGGGAATTCCAAAGTTTGAAATCAGATGACCCACCAGAGATAGAGATTGAATGTGACAATAATAGCATTTGCTCTGAAACCAGTAAACAAAGACCAAGAAGGGAAAAATAAAAGAAAGGTATCTAGATGATATGATGTATTAAATGCAAAATGTATTTGAGTGATGAGATGGATGTGTGAAGAATATGAGTGTTGTATGAATGTTTTGGGGTGTTATAAAAAATGTTGGGGTTGACATTCATTAAGCAGGAATGAATGTAACAAGTTAAAAAAATGTTTTTCTGAACTACCTGGGGGAAGAGTCTGGGTACTGGAGCCTGGTTTTGCAGGTATCCAGTACTGTGGGAGAGCAGGAGACTTGGTCATGGTCCTTCCACAATCTCAGGGTGGGTCGCAGGCCCTGGAAGGCTGGGCCAAAGAAGATGCAGACAGGTCTGGTTTATTTCCCAGTGGTGCGGTGGCAATCAGATGTTTCACATGCATGCACATTGAGGAGCTGGACCACAGGACAGAGGTTTAATGACGCAGGAATGCACCAAAGACATGGAGGGCGAGGAAGAGCAGAGGAAGGCCCGGGGAAGTCACCAGACACTAAACTGTTCAAAGTTGTTAAAACGTATGTGGATTGTGAAAAATTGCAGGTGGACCTTAGGAAATTGGAAGACTGGGTGTCCAAATGGCAGATGAAATTTAATGTGGACAAATGCAAAGTGATGCACATTGGGAAGAATCACAGTTACCGGAAGCTAGGGTCCACCTTGGGGATTAGCACCCAAGAAAAGGATCTAGGTATCATCGTAGACAATACGATGAAACCTTCCGCTCAATGTATGGCAGCAGCCAAAAAAGCAAACAGGATGCTAGGAATTATTAAAAAAGGGATGGTTAACAAGACTAAGAATGTTATAATGCCCCTGTATTGCTCCATGGTGTGACCTCTTCTGGAGTATTGTGTTCAATTTTGGTCTCCTTATCTCAAGAAAGATATAGTGGTGTTAGTAAAGGTTCAAAGAAGAGCGACCAAGATGGTAAAGGGGATGGAACTCCTCTCATAAGAGGAAAGACTAAAAAGGTTAGGGCTCTTCAGCTTGAAAAAGAGATGGCTGAGGGGAGATATGATTAAAGTCTACAAAATCATGAGTGGAGTAGAATGGGTACAAGTGGATCGATTTTTCACTCTGTCAAAAATTACTAAGACTAGGGGACACTCGATGAAGTTATAGGGAAATACTTTTAAAACCAATATAGAACATAGACATAGAACATAGAAGATGACGGCAGAAAAGGGCTACAGCCCATCAAGTCTGCCCACTCTGCTTACCCACCCCCTGTCTATGCCCCAATGACCCAATTTCCTTATCTTGACCCTCGTAGGGATCCCACATGGGTATCCCATTTATTCTTAAAGTCTGGCACGCTGTCTGCCTCGATCACCTGCACTGGAAGCTTGTTCCAATAGAAACATAGAACATAGAAACATAGAAAGATGACGGCAGAAAAGGGCCACAGCCCATCAAGTCTGCCCACTCCACTGACCCACCCCATTGAGTGCTAGTGACCCAGTTCCTTAATAGGAGGAAACTTTTTTCCACTCAGAGAATAGTTAAGCTCTGGAACGTGTTGCCAGAGGATATGGTAAGAGCGGATAGTGTAGCTGGTTTTAAGAAAGGTTTGGATAAGTTCCTGGAGTAAAAGTCCATTGTCTGTTATTGAGAAAGACATGGGGGAAGCCACTGCTTGCCCTGTATCGGTAGCAGGGAATATTGCTACTCCTTGGATTTTGATAAAGTATTAGTGACCTGGATTGGCCACCGTGAGAACGGGCTACTGGGCTTGATGGACCATTGGTCTGACCCAGTAAGACTATTCTTATGAGCAGTTGAGCAGACCCCAGCTAGGTGGACACTGGGGTCAGGGCAACCATCGTGCCACTGCTGAGGCCCAAACTGGAGTGGTCTCTTCAGGGACTGGGTGGGCATGCCAGAAAGCAAGATCTGACCCAGCACTGAAGGGGGGGCTCCTTAAGGCCGCATGTTGTGACAGAGATTCAGTTGGACCCTGGAAAAATCAACAATCACTCTTTGAAAAATTTTGTCAATGGCTCCCAAATCTTCAGAAACTTTTTGTAATGTCCCTGTTGTATAGCCATAATACGTTCCATTTTAAAAATGTGACACAGAGACTCCCATCAAAAGGTATAGTTCAATCTATCCCAGTATTTCCAATTCCTTAAAATAAGCTGTATGGCAACTCCTGTCATAATAAAGAGAAGTTTATTATTATTAGATGATATTTGGCTTTTAGTTTTTATTTAAAATTAGATGTACACGCATTGTCATCAATTTCAAAGCATATTACAAATCTAAAATGGGGAAAACAGTACAATACATAGACACAATATTAGTGACATAGACACAGACATATAAGTGACAGGACTGGTACAGAATGGAAGAGAGGATGAACTACAATAGTTATAGTAAACAAAGAACATATAGGGAGAAACACAACCGGGTGGGATAAGGGTAAAATAGAAAATCTAATATCCATAGTATCATATAAAATAGAGTATCTAATATAAAAGAGCCTTGATCATTGAGTCTTAAAAGTCAAAGGATAAGATAGCAGTGATATGAAAAAAAAGTTCAGGATTCTCAGAATTATGTTTCAAAGGCATCCCTATACAAAAAACTTTTTAGGGATCCTTTGAATATGTCCAATAACATTTCATTACGCAAATACCCCGGTAAAGTGTTCCAAATCTGTGGGCCTGTTACTGAGAAAATTACTGACTGCCTTGTACCAATAATTTTTTAAAAAGGAACGGTGAGAAGATGGTGCTCTGTCAATCTTAGTGTTCTGGATGGACTGTATGATATGAGAAGACGATCGAGAAATATCATTGAAATTTTTAAGTCGGTTTCTGAAAATTATTAATGCTATTTTATATAAGAAATTTGAAGCCAATGTGCATTTTTTGAAAAGGGGAGTCACGTGGTTGAATTTTTTTGAGTTAGTGATAATTTTTATTGTTGTATTTTGAATTATTTGTAATCTTTTAAGTTCTTTCTGAGCAATGCCTTTATATAATGAATTGCAATAATTCAGCCTGGATATTATCAGTGAATGAATTAGGATGTTTAATGCTGCTGGATCTAACACTTTTGTTAATGATCTGATTAAGAGTAATTTGTAGAAGCAGAATTTGACCACAGAGCTAATTTGGTCGTGATATGAAAGTTTATGGTCAAGGACAACTTCTAGGATTTTTATGGATTTAACAGTTTGTAGTGGAATATTGTCTGTTAATTTGAAATGATAGTGTAAGGTCTTCTTTCCACGGGAAAAGCATTGAAGTTGATTTCGATATGTTTAATGACAAGATGTTGTCTTTGAGCCACTGACTAATTTGTTCTAGTTTGGTGTTTATGTTACTAATGTCATTAGGGTCTTTCATGTTCAGAGGGTGCAGGAGTTGTATATCATCTGCTTACAAATAAACCAAGAATCCGATGGATTTACTAAGAGTCAGTAAAGGGGATATAAAGATATTGAATAGCAGAGGTGAGAAAATGGAGCTTTGCGGAATTCTGTAAGAATTTGTATAACTGCTTGAAGTGGAATTGTTGAATGTGACCTTTGAAGAATGATCTGAAAAATATGAGCAGAATCAACGCAATACATGATCAGAGATACCAATGGAGGCTAATCTACTAATGAGTAAGTGAAGATGAAGAGTTGCACTGAGTTGAGTCTAAGTATACATTTATCTAGCACTATATTTTGAATGTGAATAACTTTTGCAAGTTAGGTTGCTTTTTTAATTAGAATAACAAATTGCAATTGAGGCCTATATGAGAGAAGCTAATAAATAAAACTTATTGAACTAAAAAAAAAAAAAAAGAATAACAAATTGCACTGATGTTCATGTGGGTTTTAATTTAGCTTTAATTGTCTGAAAAACAATTTTAATGAAACAGTTATTTATATTTTTAAAATTTTCTGTGCAATAAATAAGTGATATTTATAAAGGATTTTTTCTGTCTGGTACTCTGGGTCATTGGTTCACCAAAGTTCCTCACATCCAAATCTTCATATTGCATCTTTTTTTTTAAATTTAAGAACACCTGCAGCGAGTTTGGGAAGACGTAAGCTCTGTTTCAGGGGAGATCTAAGCTACCATTCACACCATGATAAAAAGTCATTTGCTGTTGTTAGTGAGACAGTGAGACTGAACCCTAGGGGTTGCTGTGGGAGGTTTACACTACTACTTCCCCTGCTGGATACTCCCTCACAATGTCAGAGCCATCTTAACATAGAGTGCTCTTCCTTAGGGGGAAGTGACAAGGGAAGGAGGAGTCAGGAAGGCAGTTACCAGGAAGCATAAGATGTGCCAGAGTCAGGTTAAGGAGGCCCAGGGAAGAAGAAGGAAGAGGTGATGCTCATATGCCCCTTGACTGCAGCCACTAGACACTCTGCTTGGCTGAGGTAAGCCAACCTTTCCTTTGAACATAAGAACATAAGCAGTGCCTCTTCTGGGTCAGTCCAGAGGTCCATCATACCCAGCAGTCCACTCATGTGGCAGCACATCAAGTCCAGGACCTGTATAGTAATCCTCTATCTATACCCCTCTATCCACTTTTCCTTCAGGAAATCATCTAATCCCTTCTTGAACCGCAATACCATACTCTGACCTATCACACCCTCTGGAAGCGCATTCCAGGTATCCACCACCCTTTGGGTGAAGAACTTCCTAGCATTGGTTCTGAATCTGTCCCCTCTTAATTTTTTCCGAATGCCCTCTTGTTGTAGTATTCGAAAGTTTGAAGAATCTGTCCCGTTCCACTTTCTTTATGCCCTTCATGATCTTGTAAGTCTCTATCATATCCCCTCTAAGCCTCCGCTTCTCTAGGGAAAAGAGCCCAAATTTCTCTAATCTTTCAGCATATGAAAGGTTTTCCATACCTTTTATCAATCTCGTCGCTTTTTTCTGTACCCTCTCGAGTATCGCCATATCCTTCATAAGGTATGGTGACAATTATTGGGCAAAGTACTCCAGGTGCGGGTGCGCCATCGCCCGATACAACGGCAGGATAACTACCTTCGTTCTGGTTGTAATACCTTTCTTGATAATACCTAGCATTCTGTTCGCCTTCTTAGAGGCCGCTGTGCACTGTGCTGATGGCTTCATTGTTTTGTCCACCAGTAGCCCTAAGTCCTTTTCTAGGCTACTTTCACCCATTACCAGCTCTCCCATCGTATAGCTGTATATCGGGTTTCTGTTTCCTATATGCAAGACTTTACATTTCTCCACATTAAAGTTCATCTGCCATTTATTCGTCCACTCTCCCAGTTTGTTCAGGTCCCTTTGTAAATCTTCGCAGTCTTCTTTAGTCCTAACTCCACTAAATAGTTTGGTGTCATCTGCAAATTTTATAACTTCGCACTTCGTCCCTGTTTCTAGATCATTTAGAAATACATTGAACAGCAGTGGTCCGAGCACCGACCCCTGTGGAACCCCACTCGTGACCCTCCTTCAGTCTGAATAGTGGCCCTTCACTCCTACCCTTTGCTTTATTCCTGCCAACCAATTTTTGATCCATCTATGTACGTCTCCTTCCACCCCATGGTTCTTCAGTTTCCGTAGTCGGCGTTCATAGGGTACCTTGTCAAAGGCTTTTTGAAAATCCAAGTATATGATGTCTATAGGGTCCCCTTTGTCCATTTGTTCGTTAATTCCTTCGAAGAAGTGCAATAAGTTCGTTAGGCACGATCTTCCCTTGCAGAAGCCATGTTGGCTTGTTTTCATCAGTTTATTCCTTTCTAGATGCTCATCGATGCTGTCTTTTGTCAGCGCTTCCGCCATCTTCCCCAGAACCGAAGTCAGACTTACCGGTCTGTAGTTCCCCGGGTCACCTCTCGATCCTTTTTTTAAAGATGGGAGTAACAATAGCTATCTTCCAATCCTCCGGGATCATGCCTGTTTTCAGGGATAGATTACAAACCTGCTATAGTAGTTCCGCTATTTCCTCCTTTAGTTCTTTCAATACCCTAGGGTGGATTCTGTCCAGGCCCAAAGATTTGTCAGTTTTTAATCTATCTATCTGCTTATGTACGTCTTTGAGGCTTATCTCCATGGATGTTAATTTTTCTGCTTGATCTCCTTTGAAGATCTTTTCAGGATCTGGCACGTTGGATGTGTCCTCTCTTATAAATACTGAAGAAAAGAACATGTTTAGTCTATCCGCCACTTCTTTTTCCTCCTTCACCACTCCCTTCCTATCTCCTTCATCCAGTGGTCCACCTCTTCCCTTGCCGGCTCCTTCCTTTTAACATATCTGAAGAACGGTTTGAAACTTCATGCTTCCCTGGCTAGCTTCTCTTCCTATTCTCTTTTTGCTCTTCTAACCACGCGTTCCTTTTGATGCTTCCTGTGCTCTTTCCAGTTTTCCCCGTTTTTGTCCTTTTTCCACATCCGGAATGATCTTTTCTTATCTCCTATCGCTTTCTTCACTTCATTAGTTATCCACGCCGGGTCTTTTTGCATCCTTTTCTAAATCTGGGGATATATAGATTTTGCGCTTCATTCACCGTCTCCTTGAATAAAGACTAGGCTTGCTCCACAGTCTGCGATTTCTTTGAGCTGTTCCTAAGTTTCTTTCTTACCATTTCTCTCATCGCTTCGTAGTTTCCTTTCTTGAAGTTGAAAGTTGTCACTGTGGTTCTCTTCCCCTTCGATATTTCTACTTTAAATTTGAACTGGATCATATTGTGATCGCTGTTTCCTAACGGTCCCACTACTTCCACTTCCTTTGCAGGTCCTCTTAGCCCATTGAGGATTAGGTCCAGAGTGGCATTCCCTCTTGTCGGTTCTCTGACAAGCTGCTCCATGAAGCAGTCCTGTATAGTCCCCAGGAATCCGGTTTCCTTAGTGCATTTTGAGTTTCCAAGACTCCAGTCTATCCCGGGATAGTTGAAGTCTCCCATAACAATGATGTTACTGTTTTTGCATTCCCGCCACATCTCGGCTTCCATTTCTTCATCGTTTACTTCGGTTTGCTCAAGTGGACAATAGTACAGTCCTGTCTTTATCTCGGACCCATTTCTTCCTGGTATTTTAACCCATAGTGATTCCAATTTGTTGGTCGTCGCCGCTGTATCCACTCTGGTCAAGTGTATGTTATCCTTTATGTATAGGGCTATTCCTCCTCCTTTCTTTTTTTTTTTTTTGTAAATAATTTTTATTGTTAAAGCAGCCAACAGCAATACAAGACTCAGGGCCAATAGCCCTGTAACAATCAATGAACAAAAGATCCAGAACAAGAGAACACGCCCACGAGGGCAGCAGACATAAACTACCAATAAACATAAGGAACAAAGATTCAAGGGCAAACAGGTACATTCCCAAAAAAAAAAAAATATAAGAATAAATCAGCAAAGCCCGAACACTAGGAGCAAAAGTCTCCCAACAGTGAAAGCAAAGGAAGGAAAAACCTCCCGTGGGAAAGTAAGCCATAGCCGCAATAAACATTTAGTTTATCAACCCCAGAACAGCCATACCACACAACCAAACCAATAGCAAGCACCACTCAAACAGACCGTACCATATTAATCGCAACACTCAGGAAACCCATACTACACCCCACCCAGCCCCAGTCATACCAACCCATACATACCATCCACACAGACCAGCCTGAGAGAGAAGGGGGGGGGGGAGGGGCCGAAAGCCCCAGTGCCGAAAATTAAAAACAAACTGAGTCATGAAGAGGCCGCAGAAACCGCCGCCTCCGCCGCCAGTCTGGCCGCTCTCCACAACAAAACATAAGATTGGTGATCCCCAGAGAGGGCATCCTTGTAAGCATGGATTTCAAAGGCAGCAACCTCCAACAGTCTCTGGAGCCACTGGTGAAAAGAAGCCGGAGTCGGCGACACCCAATGTTGCAACAGCAGTCTCTTCACCAGCAAAAGCGCAGTGTATAGAAATTTCCGCTGCGGTAGTGTAAACCCCCCAAGAAGAAGATCTCTCTGATCCCCCAATAACAACAAGCCATATTCCCTAGGCACCCCTCTCCCAATCAGGTCGTCCAAAAAGGGAAGAACCTGGAGCCAAAGAGCCACATGTGGACACTCCAAAAACATATGTACTAGGGTGCCCTGGGCCTTCTGGCAATGGGAACAGCGAGCATCATCCCAGAGACCCATAATCTTGCCCCGGGTTCTAGAAATATAGGCACGATGCAAAATTTTGAATTGCATTTCCTTAAGATCAGCAGGCCCCGCCAGGAGAAAAATATTGGCAAAAAGATCCAACACCTGGGCTCCCGTATAGTCACCATCCAAATCCCGAGACCACAGGCCAGCTACCCTCTCCAGATAAGGTGCTGTAGGGGCGAACTTGAGGACCCTGTACCAGGTGGCTAGCCGGTTCATCTGCGCTGGTACCATCACCAATTGGGCATCCCATCTACCCAAGGACCACTGCATCCCCCATTGGCGCTCCAGTGAAGAGCAGTAATGGCGCACCTGTAAGTAGGCCCAAAAATGAGTAGCGGGAAGGTCCCATCGGGCCCTGAGTTGTTCAAAGGTAGGAAAAATCCCCCCCCCCCGTCTCATGAATATGGCGTAAACTGACACAGCCCCTTAACTCCCATAGCTTAAATCCCGAGGCACCCATCCCCGGAAGAAAGACAGCATTACCAACCAAAGGAAGAAAAGGAGACGCCTGAGGGGTACGGCCCTGTTTCCGGCGCCACCACCTCCACGCCATGCGCAGGGGACGCAAAAAAGCGAACCGAGGACCCGCTCCCATCACCCTCTGCGACTCCACATGCAGCAAGGAAAGAAAGGAGTGAGGTTCGCACCATGCTGACATCCAGCCCGATGGGGAAAATCTGCAGTCTCCCGTAATACCTTCATGCACAAACCGCATCAAAGACGCTACATTATACAGCCGAATATCCGGTAAGTTCAAACCTCCCAACCGGACATCCAAAGATAGAGTACTGGAGCTAATTCTGGCTGCCTTGTTTCGCCATATAAAAGAGCTCAAAATAGATTTAAAAGTCCGTTCATCTTTGGTAGTAATCCACAAAGGAATAGTCTGTAACGGGTACAACAGTTTAGGGAGCAAAACCATCTTAAATAAAGCCACCCGCCCCCATAAGGTCAGGGGCAAATCTTTCCACTTGATGCAAAGGGCACGGATAGCCTCAAGATGGTGAAGAACATTATAGCGATATATAAGAGAGGGTTGTGTGCTCAGATAGACCCCCAAATAGCGCATCGGCTTTCGTACAGGTGGGATGGGAAGCCCATCATGCCAACGTTCCGGATGCTCGGACGCTAAAGGAAGTAGTTCAGATTTGGCACAGTTGACTCGGAGGCCCGAAATATTCCCAAAGGCCCGAACAACCTGTAGGGCCCTGGGCAGGTGAAGCGAAGCATCCTCGAAATAGAGGAGAATGTCATCTGCAAAAAGATTAATGCGACTTTCTCGCGCTCCTATCCGTATGCCCTGAATAACCGGATCCGATCGCATTTTAACCGCCAAAGGCTCAATAGCAAGGAGAAACAGTAGCGGTGACAACGGGCAGCCCTGACGCGTCCCTCTCTCCAGGGGGAAAGGGATGGTGAGATGACCATTTACCAGAAGTCGGGCTTGAGGAGAAAAATAGAGACTACGAACCCACTCCAAAAAGGCGCCATCCAGGCCATAGCGTCCCATGACCCAAAAAAGGTACGACCACGAAATGCTGTCGAACGCCTTTTCCATATCGAGGCCAACTATAGCCGCTCTACTATCGTTCCCCCGCCGAGAGTGAATAGCCATAAGTGCACGGGTCAAATTCATAGAAGCGTATCTACCCGGCACAAAGCCCACCTGATCCTCATGGATGAGTAGGTGCAGAAAATTGTTCAAACGCTTCGCCAATATAGCGGCCAACAATTTCGCGTCTTGATTAAGAAGGGAGATGGGCCTGTAGGAGCCCACCTGGGATGGGTCCTTTCCAGGTTTGGGCAATAGAACAACATGGGCCATATTGTAGCTGTCGAGGGCTCTCTGGGAATGTGAAGTGTTAAAAGCCGCCCCAAGAGATGGCGCAATGATGTCCGATAGAATCTTGTAATATTCAGGCCCATAGCCATCTGGGCCCGGAGATTTGGTAAGTTTGAGCCCCTTGATACCCATGGACACTTCCAAGCTAGTGATAGGGGCGTTCAGTTGGTGTATCTGTGCGGGCGCGAGTTGAGGAAGCACGACGTCCTGGAAAAACAAATCTCTCTCCCCATCCTCGAACGGCCGATGGGCGTACAACTCCTGATAATACTTCACAAATTGTTGATGAATAGCAGTTTCTGTGGTATGCCTCCGACCCTGCGAATCTGTAATGGACGTGATCACCTGCTTCTTGCGGGATGGTCTAATTAAACGGGCTAGTAAACTGCCTGCCTTGCCTCCCCAGCGGTGAAGGCGATAGCGATGAAAGTAAATATCCCGTTCCGCTCGGGCCGTTAGAATAAGATCTACTTGCCGCCGAATTTCCGTCAATCTAGTTTTATCTGTAAGGGACAAGCTACTTTGATGTCTACGGCGTAACCGTTGCAGTTCGCCCGACAACTCCAGCAACTCTCGCTCTTGGCGTCGCCTCCTGCCCGCGGTATAGGCTATTATAAAGCCCCGAATAACTGCTTTGGAGGCCTCCCAAAAGAGGCTCGGGTCAATGTCGGGCTGGAAATTATTATCATAGTACTCCAACCATTTATCGCGGAGATACCTGCGAAAAGCAAGGTCCTTGTACAGATGACAGGGAAATCGCCAGATGTGTTCCTTGGGATCCGCCGTAATCTGAAGAGAGAGCAATACCGGGGAGTGATCCGACAAGGGTGCGTCTACAATGTCAACACCGGCGACCACCGTGAGTAGGGAGGAGGACAGCAGAAAGTAGTCTAAACGAGTATAAAGATTATGGGGGTTAGAAAAAAAAGTGTAACTGTGTTCTGTAGGGTGTAACACCCGCCAGATATCCACCAGCCCGAGTTGATGAGTGAGAAAATTCACCCCTTTACCACCATGGCCCCGTGGAAAAGTCTTTGGGGGAGCACTATCCAAGGTGGGATCAGCAGTGATATTAAAGTCCTCTCCTAGCACAAATTGGTAGCCCGGGTACTGTGTCAGCCGTGCCATCAACCCTGAAAAAAAACGATGAGAGTAAATATTGGGTGCATAGATATTACAAAGCGCCAATTTATGTCCCCATAACTCCCCCAGCACCAGCACAAATCTACCCTCCCCGTCCTGGACAACCTTATGCAAATGAAAGGGCAGCTGCCTGTGGATCAAGATAGCAACCCCTCGATGGCGGCTACTGTAGGAAGAATAATAGACCTCCCCCACCCATTCCCGTCTTAATTTCTCATGTTCTACGGTATTAAGGTGCGTCTCCTGCAGAAAAGCTATATCTACGCGCGCCTTGCGCATCCATGTCAATACCTTCTTTCTTTTGATAGGGGAGTGAAGCCCATCCACATTAAGGGTGGAAAGCTTCAATTGAACCATCCTCTATAAGCCCACGACGGGGAGAGAAAGAATGCACAACCACCCCATAAAAAATGGGGACGGACCCCCCAGCCAGGTCCCTCCCCCACAAACCAATAAAGAATCATATCCTTCAGGTATTCCAAAAAAAAAAAAAAAAAAAAAGGGCAAGGCGGTTCCAGAAAGGAAACCAAACCCCACACTCCCAAGCTAGCCAACATACAACCCTCATGCACACTAACATACACCCAGTTCTGACGTCAGAGGAGGGACGGGACTGCGGCAGAGGAAGCAGCGCCGAAGCAGCGCAGGGATCGCTGGCATCATAATCCTGCTGCGGGCTGCTTCGTAGGTGGTGTGGGGAGGCCAGGGGGGCGAGCGGTTCTTCGGGGTGGGGCGAGGCATCAGGCTTTCAGGTTGGGGCGGGCAGGCAGGCAGGCAGGCCTTCAAGGGGGAGGGGGGGTGACAGGCAGGCAGGCCTTCAAGGTGGGGGGACAGTCAGGCCTTCTAGGGGGGGAACAGGCCTTCAAAGGGGAGACAGGCAGGCAGGCCTTAAAGGGGGGACAGGCCTTCAAAGGGGGGGGACAGGAGGGCAGGCTTTCATGGGAGGGACAGGCCTTCAAGGGGAGGGGGGACAGGCAGGCAGGCTTTCAAGGGAGGGACAGGCCTTCAAGGGGGGGGATAGGCAGGCCTTCAATGGATGGGACAGGCCTTCGGGGGTGCAGGCCTTAAGGGGGGGGACAGGCCTTCAAGGGGGGTTAGGCCTTCAAGGGGATCAGGCAGGCAGGCCTTCAAGGGGGGGGGGGACAGGCAGGCAGGCAGGCCTTCAAGGGGGGGCAGGCCTTCGGGGGGTTGCAGGCCTTCGGGGGGGTGCAGGCCTTCAGGGGTGGGATGCAGACCTTTAAGGGGGGTACAGGCCTTCAGGGAGGGGGGCCCTGGTGTAGACATACATGGAGGGAATGGGAGGGTTCAAAGAGACGCGCATATGCCGGATTTTGGGTGGGAAGAAATAATGGGTCTGAAATAGAGAAGAGGGAGAGAGATGATGGACCATGGTTTTTAGAGAGGGAGAGAAGTTGGACACAAGGGATGGTGTGGAAGGGGGATAGAGATATTGGATAGGAGGGTAGTTGGGAAAAGAAAGGGAGAGATGGTGGACCCTGGGGTGGTAGGGAAGGAGGAAGAGATGCTGGATGAAAGGGTAGTTAAGAAAAGATGGATCTGTGGAGGGAGACGAAAAAAGGAAAGATGCCAGACTTCCTGGGGAGGGAAGGGAAACGGGGAGGACAGAGATGGCAGATGGATGGTTAGCACGGAGAAAGAAGAAAGAAGGAGACCCTGGCAAGCAAGTTATCAGAAGACAACCAAAGCCTTGGACCAACAAGATTTGAAAAATAACCAGACAACAAAAGGTAGAAAAACTAATTTTATTTTCTGTTTTGTGATTACAATATGTCAGATTTGAAATGTGTATCCTGCCAGAGCTGGTGTTAGACCGCAAACATGAGCTAGGATTTAACAGAGAGAGGAAAAGTCCTTTTTGTTTCTTTATTTTACTTACACCACAGCGCCAGTGTGGTTAGGAGAAGTCAAAGGGGGGTGAAAAAGCTATAAAATAAACCCACCAGGATTTGAAAAAAAACAAAACAAAAACACCCAATTGGGCAGGAAAGTTGAATCGAAAAACCAATTCAATAGGCTGAATCGAATCAAATTTTTTTTTTTTCTTGAATCGGGCAGCACTAGTTTGTGCTACTGTCTTAGACTTTAGGACTTGGGATTGGGGAGAGATGGCATCCTCAGTACTTTATAATGCAAGTGAAACGAGGATTTGGTCAGACTTTTGAAGGGTCTGCAGAAGAAAAATATTGTATAGGCCAGGGACATGAGACAGCAGGAAACGGGAACTTTTCTTACTTCTATTTTTGTGAATGGCAAGGCAGAGGATGTCAGAGAGTTCAGTTAAAATATGTGCTTTATAAGAAAATATAATAATGTGTTTTATAAAGTTTATAAGCATTGCTGGCCTACCCGGTGAGGTGTTCCTAATGGTGGTGGTGATGGCAGCGTGTCAATGTGTTGAGAGAAAGAGGTGGTCTGGGAAATTCTGCTGAGCAAACTCCGGGCCCATTTCCACCCCCCTGTTAGTCCATTCCACTCAACTGGTTCACACACTGAGTGGGTCTTTGGGTGTTGTGCCTGGGTAGTTGTTTGTCAGTATCTCCTTGTGGTCCAAGGAAGGAAACTTTGTTAACCTTAGCATTGACCTTCAGAATATGTTTGTAACAGCACTGCTTGTGTGGCATTAGGCTATGTAGTGATCAAAAGAAAAAAACAGACCTTTGCACATTTTTGCACTATGTGAGGAGATTCACATTTCCTGCACAAGCTAAGTCCTTGTGAAGTTACCTTGTTCTTTCTCTATTTGACATCTAGCAAGGTCTCTGTTTGGAAGGAAAGATCTAAGCTTAAAAATGAAGTGGCCAGAAGTTATGGTAAAAGCAGAAGCGTTGCTGATTTTAAGAAAGGTTTCGACAAATTCCTGGAGGAAAAGTCCATAGTCTGTTATTAAGACATGGGGGAAGTGTCTGCTTGCCCTGGATAGGTAGCATGGAATGTTGCTACTCTTTGGGTTTTGATCAGGTACTAGTGACCTGGATTGGTTACCATGAGAATGGGCTACTGGACATGATGGACCATTGGTCTGACCCAGTTAGGCTATTCTTATGTTATGTTCTCATCTGTAGGGGCCTTTGTTTTCACTTCTTATTTTAATGTATTTTTTTCTGGGAACTTATCAGTGTTTTTTTTAGAATGGGAACAAAAATGGAAGAGAATTAATGTGTGTGGAATGGGTTTTTTTTTTTTTTTTTTACTAATTTCTTCAGCTAAATAATTAAATCCACCTCAACCAGACATAGGAGAACTCAGGCACCATTCACATACCCTCCAACCAAAATCGTCAAAATAAAAAAAACTGTTCGACAACCTCCTAACACTCGACCCCCAACTCTACAACCTATTGACCTCGACCACAAACTACAAAACCTTCAAAAAAAAAAAAAAAACCCTTCTATTCAAAAAACACATAAAACCGAACTAACACAATCAGAACTGTCCCAAGTATCACCTGCAACTACTCCATATGTACTTCTGATCTCATGACAATTCAGACATAATTTATGCTATGTTTGGAATAATGGTTGCATATATGAGGTTCAATAAAAGAAAATTTTCAGTGCCTGTTTCTATTATGACCATTTATTTTTCATGGTTATTACAAAAAAATATTTTTTTACATGGGGGGGTGTGTGTCAAAAAATGATGGGCCCGGGTGCCACATACTCTAGGTACGCCACTGTTCTGATGTACCTAAAAAAATTGTTATGAATTTTTGCTTCCTTTTCAAGTGTCTCTTCAAATTCTCTCGTAGCTTTCTTTATCAATGCTTTGCATCTAACTCGCCAGTGTGTGTGTCTTTTCTTATTTTCTTCATTCAGATCATTTTTCCGTTCTTTAAAGGATGTTTTTTTGGCTCTAATAGCCTCTTTCACTTCACCTTTTAACCATGCCGGCTCTTGTTTCCTCCTCTTTCCACCTTTGCTGATACGTGGAATACATCTGGTCTGGATTTCCACGATGGTATTTTTAAATAACATCCTTGCCTGATTTTCAGTCCTAACCTTTGCAACTGATCCTTTTAGCTTCTTTATAACCATTCTGCTCATTTTATCATAGTCACCCTTTTGAAAATTAAATGCCTCTAGAGTAGATTTCTTTTGCAACATCACTCCTGGTATGAGCTCAAATTTGATCACGTTATAATCACTGTTTCCCAGCGGACCCAACACAGCACACATTTTTTGTTTTTTGGTCTTTGCAGCTACTGTGTGGATTCAGAGCGGTGAACAGCAGTGTTTGGTGAAGAGAGCCCCCTGCTGCAGCTTCAGCGAAATAAGGAAGTTCCCTGCTAGATTTTATGTGTGGATTGGTCTGCTCCTGATGTTGCTTTATCTCCTGCATGAGGATTCCTGGAGATTGGGGGTGATAGTATGAGCAGGACCAGTAATACCAGCAGCTAAGTATCTGCATTCTCTTTACCTTCTATTGTGTGGATTTGTTGAACTGTGCCTATTCTGGGAAGATATGGAACCCCTTTTTCCTGGAATTGGAGGGGTAGCTTTTCTTGGATATTCTTGGAAGAATATGTGTGATACAATCTTATGAGACTGATAAATATGAAAAAGTGGAGTTTTTTGAACCAAATGAAGCTAAACTGAGGTTTTTTTCTCTACTTTCTCTTCTTTTTTTGTTCTCTGTGCTCTATAATAGTTGCTTTTTTAAACGGGGTGGTATCGCTTTAAGCCACGCACTCAAGCCAGGGGGGTTTGTTGAATAGTGTTGATAGAATATGATGGTTTGATATTGTATGATTGAACATACTCTCTCCTTGCTGTTTTGGTAATTTAATTCACCCATTATTATACTGTTGCCCAATTCTCCAGCTTTCCTAATCGCTGAAAACATTTCTTCATCTGTCTGCTCATTTTGTCCCAGGGGATGGTAGTATATCCCTACCTTTATATTCCTTCCCTTAACACATGGAATTTCAATCCATATGGATTCCACACTGCTATCTGTCATGCAGAATGTTTATTTTATTTGATTCAGTTCCCTCTTTAACAAATAGTGCAACCCACCCTCCAATTTGATCTGCTCTATCCTTGTAGTATAATTTGTACGCAGGTAAAACAGGGGTACTTTTACTAAGCCACACTAGCCGTTTTAGTGCATGGATGCTGTAGTATTTAGCTTGCGCTAAAATGGCTAGCGTGCCTTAGTAAAAGGACCTACAGTGTCCCATTGATTGTCCTCCTTCCACAAGGTCTCTGAGATACCTATCATATCTGCCTTCCACCATCTACCTTGCATATTATAAGTTTGATTAATTAAGGTGGCATTTAGTGTGCTACTAAGAAGGATAGATATACCATTATGTTTGTTAATGGCTGGTGAGAAACCAGCAATATTTCTTATTCTTTAATCTTTGATTGTCATTATAATTTAGGTGTGTTTCTTGAAGGAATATAATGTCAGCAGATACATTTTTTTTTAGATAACCAAACAATTAAGATCTCTTAATAGGGTTATTTAAACCCTTAATATTAAGAGAGATCATGTGCATAAACAATTAGAGGGGCATAATCGAAAGGAATGTCTAAATTTGTTTTCGTCTAAGTTGCAAGTCGTCCAAAGTAAAGAACAGCTTAGGACACATTTTCAAAAAATACGTCCAAATTTTTTTCCGTTTCGAAAATTGTCTAAGTATATGTCCTGCCGATCTGATTGTCCAAGTCACTAAATCGTCCATCTTTATACCACATTTTCGTCCAAGTCAAAAATGCCAAGAGCAAGCCCTGTTGGACGTGGGAGGGGTCTGCAAAGTGATGGACTGAACACCCAGACATGGCACCTAAATAGTGGGGTACCTTACAAGGCACTACTTTGAACTTCATAAAAAGAGTGCCATGTCTTCATCTCATTACAGCTCTCATATAGGTCATGGTGAGCCCCCCCAAACAACCTCCAGAATCCCCTAGACCCACTTATCTACCACCGCAATAGCCCTTATGGCTGCAGGAGCCACTTATATGCCAGTAAAAAAGGGTTTTGGGGGTGTATAGGAGGGTGCACATGTTTCAATATCAATGCAGTGATTACAGGGGCTTATGGGCATGGGTCCTCCTCTCCATGGGTCCCTAACCCACCCCTAAGATGGTTTAAGATGACTCTGTGCAGCACGACTAGGCTTTCCTATGCCAGTTTGCCAGGTGATGATGTTCTGTGGGCACAATTTTCAAGTTGTGATTAATATTTTTAGGGGGGGGTAGTGTGTGGGGGTCTGTATTATGTGTTTGCAGTGCTTATCTGGTCACTTTAGGTGGGTTTTTGTGACTTAGACCATGTTTTAAATGATCTAAGTCACAACGTCCAAATTCCATCAATCCAGTGCTGTATAACTTTCGGTTATACATGCAGTATGACTAAGTCTAAGTCTGCCCACATCAGACCCAAATCCCGTCCTCGACACTCCTCCTGACATGCTCCATTTAGCTATGGTTGTTCAACGGCACTATGAAAGCCTAGGTCGTTTATAAATATGTCCAAAACCCGGTTTTATTATCGTCACTTGGACGTTTTTTGGACTTAGGCAGGTTTTTGGACATTTTTCTCTTTTGATTATGAGCCCCTTAGGAACTAGAGGGCACATATTTTGAAAAGGGTAATAGGCTTCTTATAACCATCTAAAAATCATTATTGTATAAGAGAGAACGTGCAACATAATAAAAGAATCATAAATTTGTAGATTATGAAATATAGAAAGGGATAAGAGAAATCCAACCAAAGGTTGGTTTTACCTTTGAACAGGAAAACATCGGGTGCTGGAGGTGCAAGCACATAGAGGCGAATTCCAACCCAAGGAAATAATCAACTTCAATTCAAACAATTACATCTCTGGAAATGCACTCTAAAGTACAGGGAAAAAGCATAATTGAGACATATTTGATTAAAGAAAGAGAAAGTGACATGAGTTATCAGAATTATTATCAGGGCTGTTATGAACAACTGTTATCCAAAAAATGTATGAAGCTTGATTTTTGAGTCCTATAGTCAATTATTAATGGCCATCCCCCACCTATGATCTTAAGCAAGTAGGCCATTACTCCAAGCAACCCCCATGTACCACAGCCCATGCATTGGATGCACCTGAACTCATCAATCCTCAAAAAGAACATCATTAAACAGAATAAACTCATACCTTTATAGTTATAATATTGTGCAGTAGAACAGATTCCCTTTTACTGCCATCTGGTCCAAGAAGGAGCAAGACCCATACCTGCTGCCGAAGAACCAGCATGGATCCATCTCTCTGCCAACTGCCGGTGAGTTGCCGAGGTCCTCTTGAATATGAACAGAGCCTGACAACGCAAACAATAGGCAGCAGAAAAGAGGAAATGAAACCATGCATTGCCTCCAGCGAGGTGTGGCATGAGTTCCCCTCCCTCCCACCCAGGACTGGACAGCAACAGGGTCTCGCAGATTTGTTAAGGGAGTAAAATAAATTTCACTACTGTGTTTCTCCAAAAATAAGACAGTGTCTTATATTAATTTTAGACCCAAAAACGCACTAGGTCTTATTTTCGGGGTATGTACAGGATCATCTCTCCCTTCCTTTCCTTCACCCCAATTCTTCCTCTTTCCTTTTTCTCCCCCACATGTGCAGCATCTTTTCTCCCCTCCCTCCCATCCCTTGTGCAGCACGACCCTTGAGCGAGCACCCCCCCCCCGAGCAACTGCACCCACAGTCAAACCCCCATCCTTCCCTCCCTCCCATCCGAACCCCATCAACTGTGAGCGAGCCCTACATATCTTCCTAAGCAGCGTCAGACCGGCAGAACTCTAAACAGGCTGTTTCGGCTTATAGTAAGACCTACCCTGAAAATCCTGCTAGGGCTTATTTTCAGGGTAGATATTATTTTCAGGGAAACATGGTAGTACTGTCTCATGAGAAAAAAGATCAGTGTGTATTGAACACATAAACTGCAGTGCCGCAGAGGCAAGCTCTGAGAAACATGATTCATTCACCAGGCCTAACACATGGGGAGATGAGAAAAGAATGGAGATATCAGATGATACTAAACCAAAGGAGGCAATTGTCAGACATAAAAGGTAGGAGATAGATGAATTATATGTCCAATCAAGGAGATTGTAGTATGAGTACAATTAGAAGCTATAGAAGAAGAGAGGTTGACCAGGTTGCTCAAGAAGAAAAGAAATCCAGATATATTTGCAAAGCAGACAGATCACCACAATTGTGAGTTAAGTTGTGCAGGGTGATTCTCATGCATGCCGGATAAAATAGGTCAAATTTAGCTCCAAGTTGTTTTAGTTTATCTCTAAGACTTAAAAAGGCTTTGCGGTTTTGTACCGTAGGTTATTTAAATCAGGAAAGAACATAAGTTTCATCCCTTCATGTAGCACTGGTGATTTGATTTTAGCCTTTTCAAAATTTGCAGAGCTTGTGGATAACAGAGAATCTTCAAGACAAAAGGTCTGGGATATTTCTGTTCAGGTACTCTCAGGGAAGGAGTACGGTGAACACGTTCGATTTCAAAGATCTTATCCAATTGTAGATCCAATAATTTAGGAAGGGGGTTCTCAAAGAATTTAATTGGATCTGTTCCTTCTGCACCTTCTCTGATTCCCAGTATTCTTACTTTGCTTCTTCTAAATCTGTTGTTTTGATCTTCCAGGTCTTTATTTTAGTATATCAATCTCCTTTATTTTCTTTTGAAGTAAAATGATGTTTTCTGAATTGACTGAACATTTTGTTTCAGTGTTGTCCTTTCAAGTTTGCATTTTAGCAAATTGAGATTTTAAATCAGATATATCATCTCAAAGGGCACATAATGAGTTATGCTTATCCTGAAGAATGCCCTTTTGTTGATAGAATTTCATCCATAATCTTTTGTAGAGACATTTCATCTTCTGATGTGGAAGCCATCTTGATAGGAGACTGAGCATTTAGTTAGAAGCCTGATCAGACTTAGAATATTTTGCAGACTTAAGGTGATCTTTTAAAGGATTGATTTAGGAAGTTATGCTTTCTTAGAAGCAAGTTTTGATGTTTTTGATTGCCAGAAACTTTTAGGAGATCTTGGAAGTAAAGAGCTCAAACATCCATGTTAATTGAGACTCACCAGTGCCCCCCGACCTCACATTTCTTAGCATTAAATCTTAGCTGCCAAATTTCAGACCATTCTTCAAACTTCGCTAGGTCCTTCATTATGTCATTTGCACCACCTATTCTATTGCAGATTTTGGTATCATCTGCAAAGAGGCAAATCTTACCAGTCAGCCCTTCAGCAATATCACTTACAAAAATGTTAAAAAGAACAGGCCCAAGAACCGAACCTTGAGGTACACCACTGATAACATCTCTTTCCTCAGAGAGATCTCCACTGACCACTACCCTCTGCAACTTTCCACTCAACCAGTTCCTGACCCAATCCATCACTTTGGGGCTTATCCTGAGGACACAGTTTATTTATTAGATGCCTGTGTGGAGCACTCCATTTATCGTACTCCCTCTATTAAATTCCCTGGTCACCAAAAGAAATTGATCAGATTTGTCTGACAAGACCTGCCTCAAGTCCTGTAATCCATTAGATTCCAGAAACTTCACTATTCTCTGTTTCAAAAGCATTTCCATTAATTTACTTACCACCAAAGTCAGACTTACTAGCATTTAGTTCCCTACTTTTCCTTTCACTTTTGTGGAGAGAGATCACATCTTCCCTTCTCCAGTCCTCAGGTACCATTCCTGATTCTAGAGAAGCATTGAAAAGGTCAGCCAGCAGAGCCGCCAAAACTTCCCTAAGTACCCTAGAATGTACACCATCCGGTCCCATTGCTGTGTCCACCTTCAGGTAAACTAGCTCCTCACGAACACAATCCTCTGAAAATTGATCAGGGTTTATCTTCTGCGGTCCTGCTCCTGGTCTTCAGCTGTGAACACAGAACAGAAATATTTGTTAAGCAAATCAGCTTTATCAATATCAGCTTCTACATATTTATCCTCTTTACATTTGAGTCTCACAATGCCACTTTTGCAATTCTTCCTATCATTAATAACTAATATACCTAAAAAAGAATGCTTTCAATTCCTGACACATGTGCTTTGGTGAACCATGGGCAATGTGGTGGGGCAATCCTCTCAGCAGGGAGCTCAGGGTGCTGGAGCAGTCATGGGACTGTGGTCTGCCTGTGTGCAGCCATCCGCTCTGTCAGTCCCCATCCCCTCTTATATCAACCTTCTGTTCTGGGGTGGAGAACCAGTAGAGCACTGGCAGTCTGCAACCCTGTGACCAATCCATGCACCTTCCCACTGCCTGGAGGAGGGGGGGTGGGTGTGCTCTGGCCAGAGGAGAGGGTGCTTGGCCCGTTTAGTCCCAGGTTCCCACCCCACCAGGTACACTACTGATCATGTGTTCCACAGTTTGTAGATGACATTGCTATCCTTTCCATGTTCAGATCTAATATCTGCTTCTGCTCCTTAAAAATAAAGTCTGCTAGGAATGGATTAAAGAATGGCTTACAGAGAGGAAAGTGTAGTTGGGGAGGCTTTGCTATTATGCGAGCAGCAGATGGGAAGTTTCTATTAGCCTTTCTTAATGTAAACTGGCTAGGTTAATCAAATAACCACTATCAACCCTGTCAGTAAAAGAGATCTTCCTGCTGCCTGTGTGCCCTTCAACAGGCTTTGATTAATAGAAGTAGTCTTCCAGCTTCCTATACTCTTTCCACAGCCTCTGACAATAAAAGCACTCTCCTAGCTGCCTATGCTCCTTCCACAACCTCTGACCAATAGGTGTACTCTCCCAGCTGCTTGTACTCCTTCTACCACCACTTCTGAGCAATAGAAGCACTCTCCCAGCTTCCTGTACTTCCACAGCCTCTCACCAAAAGAAGCAGTCTCCATGCTACCTGTGCTCTGCCTGGGAATGGGACGATTCAGCATGGCCCTTTCAGAGCAGTCCTTTCAGCACGGGACAGTTCATTGCAGCCATTTCATCACGACCCTTTCAGCGCGGGCTGTTTCATCTCTTAATATTAAGACGCCCTCTCAAAGTCAATTTTTTATCCCCCGAAGTCTGCCCTATTTTCCAAAATCAAGGGAAACCTGATGATGCGCCCAATTGATCTGTGATGATGCTTCACCTTCAAACTTGAAGTCACCAGATGATGTGGAGGCAGAAGAAGACTTTACTTGCTCCACTTCATCACTGACGCTGAAACCGTGGATTGAAGACAAAGTTTTATTTTATTTTTCTTTCCAGCTTATGATTTATCTTTAATCTTATCTATTGTTTTGCCTTTTGTCTTTGTTTTGTTCTATTTCTATCATTTAAATTTCTCCAGAATTCTACTGTTCAACGGCTCCCCCTTCTGCTTCTATTCCTTTCTCTCCTCTCTTCTACCTTCCAAAGTATTTAGATCAATGCTGTCTTGTTAAAATGTTTATTTTATTTTTATTTTTCCTCTAACTCTACTTTTCACTTCTCTATTACCCTCCAGGTACTTTAGTTAGATTGTGAGCCTTCGGGACAGTAAGGGAATTTTTCAAGTACCTTTCTTATTTCTAATCTTAATGTATATTTTCTGTAAACCGCTTAGAACCTAACGGATGTAGCGGTATATAAGAAATAAATTACATTACATTACATTACTTTGGGTGGACGAAGGGAAAGGAAAGAAGCACCAGTGGGACACGGCCGTGCTGGACTTGGCTGGCTGAAATGGCCATTTTGAACTGGCTGTGATGAATCGTCCTAGACCCGCTCTGCCCTGCAATGGCAAAAAGAAGCAAATGTGTTTTTTGCGGCAATGCTCAATCCACATCCTCTGACCAATAAAAGCAGTCTCCCAGGTACCTATGCTCCTTTCTCAGCTGCCAGTGCTCTCTTCTACCTTTGTGGATCTACGGTGTGTCAGCATGGAGCACAAAAGCTGAAGCTTTCTAGACATTTTAATATACCATCAAGGAAGACCCAAGACAGAATAGCATTCTAGAAATAACTAAGAGTAGTAGTAGATTCATTAGCTTGAAACACATATCCAGCAAAAAGAGCTGCATGCTGTTTTTTACTTTGCATTGAATAATGGGAAACTGCAGGTACATCGATACACGTTAATGTTCATAGCTTTTTATTGACTGATTACAAGCTGCTGCCCTGAAAAAAGACACTCTTTGCCCTAAAAGGCTGCATGAATTAGCCAATCAATGATTCCCCTATTCTCATCTTAAAAGCATAACAAACCAGAAGGTTTTTAAATAATGTTTATTTATATAAGATAATCCCTGAGCTGATCAAAGCTAAAGGAAAATATAGCTGGGTAGCCAGAACATATTAAAGTCAGTTATGAAGCTTCCTCTCTGTGGTCAGTCTGCAACCAGGCTATGGTGTAAACAATTCTGAAATTGGTTTGGAGAAGCTGACACAATACACACAGGTAAGTATGCTGTCTTAATGTTAAAAGACTAGTGACCTTAGAACAGTGGTCTCAAACTCGCAGCCACATGCGCCTCTCTACCTCTCGTTCTCTCTACCTTGGAGAGGGTGAACAACCTACCTTTATAAGAACATAAGAACTGCCATTTCCGGATCAGACCTTAGGTCCATCAAGTCCAGTGATCTGCTCACGCGGAGGCCCATCCAGGTGTAACCTGGCGAAAACTTAGTCACCCGTATCCTTCTATGCATCTTTCGAGGAGATGTGCATCTAACTTGCCCTTAAATCCTATAACGGTAGGTTCCGCAGCAATCTCCACCTTGAATGTTTTGATCATGTCCCCTCTCAATCTCCTCTGTTCGAGGGACAAGAGGCCCAGTTTCTCTAATCTTTCGCTGTACGGCAACTCCTCCAATGGAACCACATTAACCAATGGAACCATATTAATAAGTGATATTTATGTTACTTCCAGTGTCTGAGGGCTTTCAATAAGGTCATGTTTACTTTTCAGGATATCTCTAATAAACATGCATGTTAGAGATTTGCATACAATAAAAATAGTATGCATGCAAATCATATCTCCTTTAGCTTTAGAGTTGTACTGAAAAGCTGAACTCATGCCCATCAAAACTTTTCCAGGTGGGACCTGTGTGCTAAAATCACCTAAATAGCACCCCAAGACTCAGACTAGAGTGAGGGGGAGGAGAGAAAAGACCTCTTCCTTTCCCATACTCACTGGTCCTCCTTACTTGCCTTGGCCACCGTGAGTCAGAGAATTTGGGTAAAAGTAAGTTCTAGACTGAAAAGTCATTCTTTGAAAAGGAAGAGCATTCTCATAAGTATGGTGAGTAATATTTCTTCACAGAAAGGGTTATGGGTATATGACACAATCTCCCAGAAGAGATAGCAAGTACAAGAATGATAATAAGATTCATGAGAGAGTGGTAGGGGAGAGAGGGTAAAGTGTAGTCTCTCTGTCACTGTGATGTATGGCTTTAGATATTTGCTATGAAGAATTTATTAACATAAAAAAAAATCATATGCAAACTACATGCCTGCAGTTAGATGTAGGCCTCTATTCACACTGAGAAGAAATATTACATATTTATCTTTATTTATAGAAAATTGCAAAATACAATCAAGAAAATTCTTGTACAGAAAAGCTCAACCCATATGTAATATAGTACAATAAAATTAAATTCAATCTAAAGTACAGTAAACCCACTATGAGTTTAAGCAAATTGAGAGTAGATTAATAACATCAAAAAATGTCCACCTGTCAGCATAATAGGTAAACTATGTTTCAGTCAGTCCTGAATTTTCACAAATACTGTAGTAGGCTTTTTTGAGCCATGAGCTATGAGCAGGGCATGATTAAAGTATAAGCAAACTAGGCCCAGATCTTTATGAGGGGCCCTTTGAGATGTGCTAATTCAATAGCTTCCAAGGTATATTTTTACCCTGGGGCTGGTATGTCAGCTGCTGGCAGAAAGTATTGCAAGTGAGAAAACAGAGTGATCTTTGCCCACAGAGGTCAGTCTACTTTCCCTCTCTCTGTTTATTGTCCTTTGGTCAGCAGGAGGAATCAGAAAATAGTGCTTCTTACTTGCTGTTTCTTCCTCTTCTGGTTGTCTTAATCCGCAGAGATATTTGCAATTTGCGGAATATAAGTGTTTTAAAACAAATAAATAGCCAAGGGGCACCTCTATTTGTTGGAGTTTTAAAATATATTTCAAGGGAGACCCAACATGCTTGTTTGCCTAAGGTCCCCTAGCAGGTTATCCTGCCCTGGCTGCGAGACATGAACCATATATATTTGAATATGATTCACTTAGGTAGGGTTACCAGATTTTACAATTGTAAAATCCGGACAAGTGGTCCCACCCACAGGCCTGCCCAGTTCCAACCAGGCCCACCCTGTTCCACCCAAGTCATGTCCAGTTCTGCCCTGTCCCTGCCTCTCCCTCAAACCTCTTCTTGAACTCAGAGCTATGTTTAGAGGGGCTTCAAGCATGCGCAGGTGTAACCCGATGATGTCAAGCGCATGTGTGCATGCGTATGATGTCACTGCATTGCATCTGCACATGCACAGATGCCCTTCAGATGCGGCCCCGAGCTCTAAGCTTTTCAAAACCTGGACAAAGTGCCAGGTTTTGAAAAGCCATCCGAATGCCTGGACAGTCCTCTAAAAGAGGACAAGTCCGGGTAAATCCGGATATCTTGTAAGCCTACACTTAGGTTTCTGGTGGACTTTAATGAGACGGGCTTTACTTAGCTGAGTTCAAGATGGAAGTTATATTGATTTCTGGGGATCATCTTCTATTGGGAAGACAGTCCTGTTGTGACTGTGCTCTCTGTGTCATTCCCACAGAGTGGTAAGCAGACCTCATCCCAGCAGCCACTCAAATGTAGCTTCTTCCCAATCATGATTTTTTTCAGAAAAGTCTTCCTGAAGGATGAAGAGGAGAAATAAAAGATGATGGGATCTATGCTGGCATTGAAAGTACTCAGCATCAATGCATAGACTCGCCAGGCAGGACTTTTTCCCTGCACAAATCCAACAATATGAGAAATGTTGTATGGCATGAAACATATGACAAAATTGAGCAGTGTGGTCACTACTAATCCTACGGCCCTCTTCTTTTTCTGTCTACTGATAAGCGGCTGAGATAAGATGATCCTGACAAACTTGATATAGCAGAAGAGGGTGATAATTAAGGGAATGCAAAAAAGTATCAGACACGCTTCAAACCTAACAGGCAGCAGAATGCTGAGCTGTTTTGGTGAGAATGTACTGTAGCACCTTCTGGCATTAGGCTTAGTTTCATTAGCTGAGGACAGAATGCCAAGCTGCCCTGAGAACCTATTATGCAAACTTGTGAGGTTAGTCTTGGTTTCATTGGCTGGCTGGTAGATTTGGACAATGTAGACCATGCTGCAATGGGAGACAGCTGTGATCCAGATGAAGATGCTGGCAATGATAGAGTACAACGGTTTACGCAAGAGCTTGTACTTGATGGGGAAGGCCACTCCCAGGTAGCGCTCCACGCTGATGGCAGTGAGGAACAGGGTTGTGATGTAAATGCTACTGAAGTACAGAAAGGAAGACAGAGGGCAGAAGATGTAGGGCATTTGCCAGTACATGCCAGAAGAGGCCTCCACTATCTTAAAGGGCAGGAAGATGAGGAGCAGAAGGTCTGAGATAGTCAGGTTGAGGAGTAAAATGTCCACTGGAACCAATTTCTGGCGGAACTTTGCAATAAGAGTGCAAAAAGCCAAGATGTTCAGTGGCAAACCAGTGATGAAGGTGGTAATATAGACTGTCATGAAGAGGTTCTTAGCACCTGGGAAAAAGAGCATGGTGCTGGTGATAAGGAATGGAGGGATCGACCTTAAGCACCAGCAGGGCCAAGTTGCGTCTACATCAGCTTCCTCCACTCAGATTCCTGGACATACAATTAAAAAAGAAAGGGACAATTAGTTATAAATATCTTCAAATTCTACTTTTTTCACAGAAATCTGTAGACAATTTAATAACTAAGTTAAAAATAAAATTTAATTTCATGGATGGCTCTGAGTTCTTTCATCAGGCATGTCAAACAAAGGGCTTTGGTGTGGACACGAAAGGGGTAATTCTATAAGTAGGTGCCTCCTTTTAGGCATCCTGATACCACACAGTGAGAACCTTTTCTATAATGGCACCTGGGTGCCCAGATCCCTTTATAAAATACCACTAGTGAGGCATCTAAAATCTGGGCACTTATGGTTAACCCAGCCATAGACCCAATGAAACTCCAGGCATCTACATGCGGCAAGCGTGTGCATAACACAGTATTCTTTGAGTGGCATGTGTAAGTGGTAGCAGCACCAATGCCCCTCCCATGCTCTCTACCCATGTGAATGACCCCTTGCATTTATATGGTATACATAGTGTTAGTCAACTTTAATATATTAAAGTTACTAGTTACTGCAAGGAAAAAGTAATATGTTACTAGTTACATGCGCATAAACGGAGTGTGCGCTTAATCGGAGTACCACTTTTTAGTCATGAAAAATCACAGTACGCTGTAGTCAGATGCAATAAAACTTTTATTCAACAAAAAACACACCGTATACAATGTAAAAAGTTATAGACACAGCACTGTTCCTCTAATGCAATACGTACACTGTAAACCTTTTTTTAAACCAACATTCTACTGAAATAATCAGTCATTGTTTTCTGCATGCAGATTGCACGATTCAGACTGTGTATCTGACTACTGATGTTGTAAAACTGTCTATAGTCGTGAGAGTCATTTATCTCCAGATAACAACGCAGCTTGTGTAGGGACTTCAGCGTCTGCAGGTGTTTCATTAGTCGTGATGACAGCAGCAGTATCTCCATCCTCATCAGATTCTTGGTTGTCTGCAGTGTCCTTTATGACTGTACAGATATCAGAATTAGTCTTGTCAGATGATGTGGGCACATTGTTGTCAACGGTGACATACAGCTCAAACTCTTGTCTCATCAGATGCATTAGCGAAGCTCGCCCGTCAATAGCAATTTGAAATCGTTGATGATGAGACTCGACTCCATGCCTCCCGTACCATATGAAGAGAGTCGAGCACTGTCATTTTTCTCACAAACTCAGCAGCTCGGGGGCTGGATTCCATGCTTGCATCAATCACTGCCATCACTTATCTTAGGACGAGTGACCTGTATTGACGTTTGAAGTTTGCGATTATCCCTTGGTCCATCGGCTGGATCAAAGAAGTTGTGTTTAACGGCAGAAACACGAGTTTGATGTTGGTTATCACACAGCATTACAATGTGCCTCCTATGCCTTCTCATCAGATTGTTAAGCTTCTGTAACAATTCAATCCACAGTGTCGCCGTCATCCATGCGTTTTTGTTGCTTTCATATTCAACAGGCAGGCGTTTAATGTTTTTGAAGCACTGAGGATTTCAATTCTTCCCAATTACCAGTGGCTTGAGCTTTTCACTACCGTGCATATTGCAACTAAGCAGCAATGTCAATCGTTCTTTTGGCACCTTGAAGCCAACAGTTTCGCTGCATTTGAAAACCAATGTTTCGTCAGGGATGGCACGCCAGTACAGGCCCGTCTCATCGGCGTTGAAAATGTCACATGGTTCATATCCACCAATGATTGATGGCAACACTTCCATGATCTATCTTTCTGCACCAAACTCATCCATGTCTTGTTTTTCTCCATGCTGCTTCTTAAATTTTATGCTGTTACGAACTTTCCACCTCTCTAACCATCCGTTTGTTGCTTTGAAGTCTTCTACACCCAGTTCTTCAGATAACTGTGTTGCTTTCTCCATCAGCAGAGGTCCACTGATTGGCAGTTGTGGAAAATCGGCGATCGCGTGGAGGAGGCAGGCAGAGCTAGCGGCTGCTGAGGGGAGACTGAAAGCAGCAGGAGAGCGGGGCAAAAATTGACCGGAGGAGGCAGAGGATGGTGGGAGCGAAGAGCGGGTAGCGGCGAGAGTTAGCTTCGCCCACCCGCTCCACGTCACCACCAGCGTCAGCGCCCGGACTCCCCCTTAACCAGGAAGGGAGTCGCGGGTGAAGAAAATCGGCGACCGCGTGGAGGAGGCAGGCAGAGCTAGCGGCTGCTGAGGGGAGACTGAAAGCAGCAGGAGAGTGGGGCAAAAATTGACCGGAGGAGGCAGAGGACAGTGGGAGCGAAGAGCGGGTAGTGGCGAGAGTTAGCTCCGCCCACCCGCTCCACGTCACCACCAGCGTCAGCGTCCGGACTCCCCCTTAACCAGGAAGGGAGTCGCGGGTGAAGAAAATCGGCGACCGCGTGGAGGAGGCAGGCAGAGCTAGCGGCTGCTGAGGGGAAACTGAAAGCAGCAGGAGAGCGGGGCAAAAATTGACCGGAGGAGGCAGAGGACGGTGGGAGCGAAGAGTGGGTAGCGGCGAGAGTTAGCTCCGCCCACCCGCTCCACGTCACCATCAGCGTCAGCGCCCAGACTCCCCCTTAACCAGGAAGGGAGTCGCAGGTGAAGAAAATCGGCGACCGCGTGGAGGAGGCAGGCAGAGCTAGTGGCTGCTGAGGGGAGACTGAAAGCAGCAGGAGAGCGGGGCAAAAATTGACCGGAGGAGGCAGAGGACGGTGGGAGCGAAGAGCGGGTAGCGGCGAGAGTTAGCTCCGCCCACCCGCTCCACGTCACCACCAGCGTCAGCGCCCGGACTCCCCCTTAACCAGGGGGGCCAACGGCGCACAGCCGTTCGGCGCGCGGCGAAGGCGAGCGGCAAAGGCGCTCGCCTTAGCGAGAGCGCCTTTGCGAAGGGCCTCAAGAAGGGCATCAAGAAAGGGCTATCAACTATAGCCGGACTCCCAACTTATAAGACTAGCTAACTAATCAATTGTCTTCAGTCTTTCTTTAGCGTTCTACCAAGTCTTTAACTATCAATCTACAACTTTCTACCAAGTCTTTAACTCTCAATCTTACAACTTTCTATCTCACCAACAAGCTACTAAATCTTTCTCACTAAACAGGCACACTAACAAACAGACGTTCTTAACAGACAATTAACTAACTCTTAACTAACTAACTACTACTACTAGCTAACTACTCCATCCCCCAGACCAAGAACTTACTAACTACCTCTATCCCTCCCTCAACACTTACTGACCAACACCTAACAGCCCCCACCCTAACAAACATCCTAAATAAATAAATAAATAAAAAAAATTTAAATTAAGAAATAATAACAATAAACCTTTGTAATGGCAGGTAGGACTAGAAGCAGCAAGACTTCAATCAAAACAGGCAGCTCAGTCACCGAGAGCACCCAGGGGATGGCTATGGTCCGAGTACAGATGGAAAGAGAACCAGGACGGAGGGCAGAGGTCTCTGTACAGACCAAGGCCATCCCCTCAAAGATGTCTACAATCTCAACGCAGACAGAAGTAATGGATCAACCGGACGAAAGCCTTTTAATGGAGCTAAAGAGCCTGAGAGAGGAGGTTCAGCGCTTAAGGAGCATCCGAGACGACGAGACCTTCATCGATGGAGTCATCCAGGAGCTGTCTCAGATCGCTGAACAGGAACCTGACAAGACCACCCTGGGAACACCCATAGCATCCAAAACGGCCACCTTGAGACAAACTGCTGCTACAGGAAGGTCCGGAGAAAGAGCTACAAGTAGTTGTTCAGCAGACGGTTCCAACTCCGGAATCAACAGTACAGCCCACCCCTAAGAAGCGCAGAGTGGTGGTTATCGGAGATTCGCTGCTGAGGGGCACCGAGGGACCAATCTGCAGACCAGACCTACAATCAAGAGAGGTCTGCTGTTTGCCAGGGGCCAGGATCCGGGATGTCACTGCTTGCATTGACAGACTCATCAAGCCCCGAGACCACTTCCCCATGGTTCTAATCCACGTCGGAACCAACGACACCGCAAGGAGCAGCCCGGACAGCATACCTGAAGACTTCAGGGCCCTGGGGGAGAAGCTGAGGAGGATGGATGCGCAGGTAGTCTTCTCCTCGATTCTCCCAGTGAGGGGCAAGGGCAGAGCCAGAGAGGATCGAATACAAAGGGCGAACGACTGGCTGCGAGGATGGTGCAAGGAGATGAACTTCGGGTTTCTGCACCATGGAGAAGCATTGCAAGGACTACAGGGACACGACGGGCTACACCTAACCAGAAGAGGGAAGAATGTCCTTGGACACCGCCTAGCCAGCCTACTCCACAGGGCTTTAAACTAGGTAAGTCGGGGGAGGGTACAGGCACAAACAACATACCAGGCGAACTAAAATGCCAATACATTTATGAGGCTGAGGAAAGTAGACACCGAAATTCTGGGTCAGGGGTGAGTGCACACACTTTTGAGTCGGGAGTAGGGTCACATCATATTTATGGGTCACATTGTAATTCCGGGTCTAGGGGGAGTACACACTGTAGTTCTGGGTATATGGGGAGTACACATTGTGGTTCTGAGCCTCAGGAAAGCACAAATAACACAAACAATGCTAAAGGTGTTCAAATAGCTCAAACAGGAATATCCCCACTGATACATAACAAAAATATAACATGGAGGGCTATGTACGTCAACGCACACAGTTTAGGAAACAAGATCCTGGAATTGGAAACAGAAATAAGGAATGCCGACCTGGATGTGGTGGCGATATCCGAAACCTGGCTCACAGACTCCCACGGGTGGGACATGGTCATACAACTTGCTTCGCCGGGACAGAGAGGGTAGGATGGGAGGGGGTGTAGCATTATATTCTAAAGATGACATTAAGGTCATGAGAATCTCAGATGTCCAGTATACTGGGGAATCCCTTTGGGTTAATTTGGCCAGAGGGAAGGACAAATGCTTGTATCTTGGCGTAATTTACAGACCCCCAAGACAACAGGATGACCTGGATATGGAAATAATCGAAGATATAGAAAATATCACCTTGCGTGGGGACACAGTATTGCTAGGTGACTTCAACATGCCTGATGTGGATTGGGTTACACATACCTCTGCTTCCGGCAGCAGCAGGAGGCTATTAAACTCTATGAAAGGAGCAAGCCTCAGGCAACTGGTGTTGGAACCGACAAGGGATCAGGCAATACTGGACCTGATACTTACCAATGGAGAAAGTGTCACAGAGGTCTCGGTGGGCGACACATTGGCTTCCAGTGACCACAACATGGTATGGTTCAATATCAGGAAAGGTTTCACTAAATCTACTACACTAACCAAAGTCCTCAAATTCAAGGACACAAATTTCAAAGAAATGGGAGACTTCGTTCACCAGGCGCTACAAAGCCAAGAAGAAACCAATAACGTGGAAGACATGTGGTCGACTTTGAAAACAACCATACAAGAAGCAACAAACCGCTATGTAAAATCAGTAAGTAAACGGCGAAGGAACAATAAGCCACAGTGGTTTACTGAGGAGATCTCAGACCTGATCAAGGAGAAGAAAAAAGCATTCATCTCTTACAAACAATCAGGGAAGCAGGACTCTAGAGCAGACTACCTGGCCAAATCAAAAGCCGTCAAAACAGCAGTCAGGGAGGCTAAATTCCTCATGGAGGAGTCTCTAGCAAAGAACATCCAGAAGGGAGATAAATCCTTCTTCAGGTATATCAGTGATAGAAGAAAAAACTCAGGCGGGATTGTACGTCTTAGGAAACCAGAAGGAGACTATGTGGAAAAGGATTCGGAAAAAGCCCAACTATTAAATGAATATTTCTGCTCAGTCTTCACCCGAGAAGCGCCAGGGCTCGGCCCTCAGCTACAGACAAGGGTTGTCTCAGTTGACCCGTTTAGTGACTTTGAGTTTACGCCCAGCAGTGTCTACGGTGAGCTGTCAAAGCTCAAGGTTAACAAAGCAATGGGGCCGGACAACCTGCACCCCAGGGTGCTTAGGGAGCTGAGTGATGTCTTGGCGGAGCCACTGTCCGCGCTCTTCAACCTCTCCCTTAGTACAGGCAGCGTCCCGTTGGACTGGAGGACGGCTAACGTCATTCCACTCCACAAGAAAGGCTCAAAGATGGAGACAGCAAACTACAGACCAGTGAGTCTAACATCGATAGTGAGCAAACTAATGGAAACTCTAATCAAACACCAATTAGATAAGATCCTGGATGAGGAGAATCTACGGGATCCCCGACAACATGGATTTACTAAGGGGAGATCCTGCCAATCCAACCTGATCAGCTTCTTTGACTGGGTGACGGGGAAGCTGGATATTGGGGAGCCCCTGGACATCGTGTACCTGGACTTTAGCAAAGCATTCGATAGCGTACCACACCGCAGGTTACTGAGCAAGATGAGTTCTATAGGATTAGGTAACACATTGACGAAATGGGTTGGGAGCTGGCTTGGAGGTAGGCTCCAAAGGGTGGTGGTGAACGGCACCCCCTCCGAAATAACGGAGGTGATTAGTGGAGTACCTCAGGGCTCAGTCTTGGGCCCAATCCTATTCAACATCTTTATAAGAGACTTGGCAGAAGGGCTTTGAGGTAAAATAACATTATTCGCCAATGACGCCAAACTGAGTAATGTAGTGGGCAAATGCACAACAGACGAAGATTCAGTGCCCGACAACATGATGCACGACCTACTCCTACTGGAGCGATGGTCTAGGACATGGCAACTCAACTTCAATGCCAAAAAATGCAAAGTTATGCACCTGGGCAGCCAGAATCCATGCAAGTCTTATACCCTTAATGGCGAGATCCTAGCAAAAACGGTAGCAGTACGAGACTTGGGGGTAATCGTCAGTGAGGACATGAAGTCTGCCAATCAAGTGGAGCAGGCTTCGTCCAAGGCAAGACAAATCATGGGCTGCATATGAAGGGGTTTCGTCAGTATATGAAGGGGTTTCGTCAGTTGTAAGGCGGAAGTCATTATGCCATTGTATAGATCCATGGTGAGGCCCCACTTGGAATACTGTGTGCAATTCTGGAGGCCGCATTATCGCAAGGATGTGCTGAGACTGGAGTCGGTGCAAAGAATGGCCACCCGGATGGTCTCGGGACTCAAGGATCTACCATACGAAAAACGGCTTGACAAATTACAGCTATACTCGCTCGAGGAGCGCAGAGAGAGGGGGGACATGATCGAGACGTTCAAGTATCTTACGGGCCGCATCGAGGCAGAGGAAGATATCTTCTTTTTCAAGGGTCCCACGACAACAAGAGGGCATCCGTGGAAAATCAGGGGCGGGAAACTACGAGGTGACACCATGAAATTCTTTTTCACTGAAAGAGTGGTTGATCGCTGGAATAGTCTTCCACTACAGGTGATTGAGGCCAGCAGCGTGCCTGATTTTAAGGCCAAATGGGATCAGCACATGGGATCTATTCACAGGGCAAAGGTAGGGGAGGGACATTAAGGTGGGCAGACTAGATGGGCCGTGGGCCCTTATCTGCCGTCTATTTCTATGTTTCTATGTTTGTTGACTTCTAGCTTCAGCAAACCATCGCAGCAACGCCTGTTCAAGCTCTCCAGCCTTCCTAATTCTTTTCCGTTTTCTGGTAGGATTGCTGTTGTTTTGCCAGTCTTTCAATATAGCTTGCTTTTTATTGTAAATCCAACAAATCTGGCTAGGATGAACGCTGTAATGTTTTGCAATAGAGACCTGACTCTCCCGTTGGTCAAGTCTCTTTAAGACATCGACACGTTCAGCCAAAGACAATGCCTTTTGTCCAGCATGGTGGACACGTTCAGCCAAAGACAATGATTTTTGTCCATGCAACGCCATGGTGCAGTTCTGAAAGTTCAAACGCCTGGACAGGTCTAGACTGCTGTTCTGAAACACGTGGCTTATCCACCTCAGAATGTGATTGCTTTTAACTGGAGTGAATATAACGTGAACGAATAGAGGTGGAACCTATGACATCAATGCGCATAAGCGGATTGTGTGCTTATCAGAATTGCAAATATCCGGAGTTTACGTCCATTGACTTTAATGTTAAAAAAACGGGACCACTGTGGTCGGGTGTGGATAACTGAAGCATGTGCTTAACCGATGTGCACTTAGGTAGAGTCGAGTGTATTTGTTTAATAAAAGTAATATGTTATGAAAAAGTAATATATTACAGTTACTAGTTTCAGTCGATTCCGCTTAAGTGCAAGCCCTTTGGACTGGACTGCCACATGCGCATATACGGAGTGTGCACTTAATCGGAGTACTTAATCACAGTACGCTGTAGTCAGATGCAATAAAACTTTTATTCGGAGTAATATGTTTCTTTTAGTTACTTTTTATTCTTGGCTATAAACAGTTGTTTCACCATTACATTAAATCAGGGGTAGGGAACTCCAGTCCTCGAGAGCCGTATTCCAGTCGGGTTTTCAGGATTTCCCCAATGAATATGCATGAGATCTATTTGCATGCACTGCTTTCAATGCATCTTCATTGGGGAAATCCTGAAAACCCGACTGGAATATGGTTCTCGAGGACCGGAGTTCCCTACCCCTGCCTTAAATTAATTCTAGGAATTAGAAATCCTTCCATTATTAAAGAAAACATCTAAACAGAAAGGACCTGATTCTATAAATGGTGCCTAGATAGGCAACGCATAAACAAATTCTGCGCAAAACTTAACATTTTTTAATTGGCTGAAATAGCATAATTGAAAATGCCAACAAAAGCCAATTAAAAATGATTGTTTTGCATGGAATTTGGCCTATTTCAAGGCACCTGGCGGCACCAACCCACAACTACCAGTAAAGAGGGTATGATTAGGGGTGGAGTTTCGGTTTGGAATAACTTAGGTATCGGTAGGCATCTCTGTTAAGCACCAGTACATTAGGCCTAATATACCACTGCTTAATATTATGATGCCTACCAAGGCCTATGTTGAGTTAGGCGCCACTAGATACAGTTCAATAAATGGAGCCTAAATTTGTAGGCACTGTGTACGTTTAATAGAACAATAGAAATGTAATGTAATGTAATGTAATTTATTTCTTATATACCGCTACATCCGTTAGGTTCTAAGCGGTTTACAGAAAATATACATTAAGATTAGAAATAAGAAAGGTACTTGAAAAATTCCCTTACTGTCCCGAAGGCTCACAATCTAACTAAAGTACCTGGAGGGTAATAGAGAAGTGAAAAGTAGAGTTAGAGGTCTCGTTGCTGCTTAGGTGTAAAAGCAGTTGATCTCCACTGCTGCTGATATTTAAAAGCAGGTAGATTGATCTATCCAATGGAATGTCTGGCTGGAACGTGGCAAAGGGTTCCCGGTAGTGGCGGCTGGTCCTATTGCTGCTTAGGTGTAAAAACAGTTGATCTTCTTATCAGATTGTAGGGAGGGCGGATCTCACATTCCTGGCAGGTTCGGGTCTGTGGGTTCTTGGTGGTTGCGGATGGTTAATATTACTTAATTAATTAATAAATGATTAATAGAAGTAGTAGTATGGATAGGTTGACTGATTTAGACACTGTTTATATAAATAAGCACAAAGGCATGGATTCTGTAACCAGCACCATTGTCGATGGCCGCCTTAAAAGCAGCTACCGATCACATGTCAATCACGCGACAGTGCCAGGTATGGAATTGCACTTCTGGCACCTACCTATGATGTGAATCACGCCTCCATAGGCGCTTTAGGCTTCCTAATGCCACTTTCAGTGTTAGCCACAGTGGCGCTAGGCTGCCTAAAGCGCCTACAATGGAGCAATCCTGGGCCGATTTTTTAGGCACCACTGGGTGCCTTGAAACTCTGTTAAAAACATCATTTTAATGGCATTTTATACTGAGTTTGTACACCTACCGGTGCCTAAAAAACCGGCACCATTTAGAAAATCCAAGCTCAGGATTCAATGTAATTAGAGAGGTATTTAAATCAAATACGGAAAATAAAAACGCATGAAAATAGCTAGCTGAATGCTTGCATATCTTCCACGACAAAGTTGATGATGCAGATATCAATCTGAGCCTCCAAAATGTGATGAAAGATGCATGGAATAGTCTCCCAGTTGAGGTGATGGAGACAAAGTCTGTGTCTGAATTCAAGAAAGCGTGGGACAGGTACATAGGGATCTCATAGGGATCTCATAGGGAGAGGAGGAGATAGTAGATGCTGCAGATGGACACACTGGATGGGCCAGCTGGCCTTTACCTGCTGTCATTTTTTCCCTTGTTTTGCAGTATTGGTACCACACATCTCTAAATTCTCGCATAAATTCATTTAGTATGGATATGGGATGTTGCAGCAGCAGGGAGTGCCCTTAAACTTTCCTTTTATTTATAGTTATTTCAAATTGTTCTCAGTTCTAGAGAGACAAATAGGATGAGAACACGTTTTTTCACTTATCCATCCTATTGCGTGGCTATGGCTTTGAACATAGAACAGGTGCAGGGGAAGGTATAATGACATTATTTTCTCACTGCTGATAATGTGTCTTTCAAGTATTTTTATTAAGTAACATGCTCAAAGATTAATTGCCTCACTGTGCTTTGATGGCTCAGCTAATTGTCTTTTATCAAGCTCTCTCACTTTGTTGGCACACAGTGTCCTTGTAACTAAAACAAATAATCGTAAAACTAGCGGAAGGGGGAAAAAAAAAGTGCTGGAACTGTACTGACCCCCTTCAGAGGCTAATGGATATTTCCAATTACAAGCAACTGTGCCGATTAAAGGCCCTTTCTTAGGAAAGGGCTCAGTGGGAACCTTCCTTCCATCTTTCACCATTTCTTGCTAGTCACTTAGTCAGATATTTATCACAAAGTAGCTCTGTTTCTACTCTCTGGAATGTGGTCTACTAGAAATGTTAGCATCTAGATGCTAAAGTGGAAGTGATGGGAAAAAGCCACAATGGCACTGGGAGTATAAGACATACATTTTTGGTTCTGTTTGATTCCACGCTGCTGTTTTGTTACATATTGCCTGCTCAGAAAGTGAAAAGAAATGTTGAGACCAGTGGCTTAGCCATAAAGGGGAAAGGGGGGTGCTTGGTGGCCTGGGCCCACAATTTGAATTCAGCCCCTCCCCCTAAGATTGAGGCTATATCTGCTGTTTTGGCTGCAGAAGCCCTTCTCCTCACAATGCTAGGCAAGTGGCAGCCAGTGGCGTAGCGAGAGTGGGAGGCACCCAGTGCAGTGCTGCCCCCATGCCCTGCCCTCCTCTTTACCCCCGCTCCTTCCACACCTCCTGTGCCCTCCTCTCCGCTCCCCCATTCCTTCTGCATCCCCGCCACACTTGCATTGTCGCTTCCCACCCTCGTACCTCTAAATCTTCACCAGTACAAGCAGCTTCTCCACCTGCTGCTCGTGCTGGTTTTCCCTCTGACATCACTTCCTGGCCCTGTGACTCAGAAGTGATTTCAGAGGAAGCCAGGCCTGCGCAAGCAACAGGCTAGAATAGATTCTCGCACTGGCGAAGATTTTAAAGAGGTATGGAGGCAGGGATGGGAAGGTGCGAGTGTGGCATGGGGGGGTGGAGAGGTGCCGATGCCTTCACCGAGACGACATCTGGGGCGGTTCACCCCTCCTTACTATGCCACTAGTGACAGCACATTTCTTGGGCTGCCACCATGCAACCCTCCTCTCTTCGCATATGCTTGTTCTTTTACATCACATTATATTGGTGTCTTCTATCCTGCCAATACCTTTCAGTTCTAGGCGGTTTGCAACAAGATTTGGCCAGGGTATTTTCAGGGAGAATACATGGTTAATAGATGTAGCATGTGTCGGGATCTGTGGAGGGTCAATCAGGTTTAGTTAGATCATTTGACAAATTTCTTGAATAGAAAGGTTTTTAAGTTCTTTCCTGAATGTTTTGTAGTTGGGCGTTATAGTCAGCAGATTGGAGAGGTGGCGGTCTAGTTTCGCTGCTCTGGTGGCTAATAGTCCGTCGCATATTTTTTTGCTTTGTATACCTTTGATTGGGTGGGTGGGTAAAGTGTGTATGAGTTCTCCTTGGTCTGGATGTGTTTTTCCTGTTTAGGCGGTTGTTCAGATAGCTTGAGAGAGGCCTGCTCCCTACACATGCTCAGTTTTTGCACATATGTGGAGGGAGTGCATCCCTCATGCGTGCTCAGTTTCACCCCCCAAAAAAACAAGCATGTGCACAGTGGTGGTGGTGGTTGTTTCAGCTAACCCAGGAAAAGTGCTACTGATGGATGTGTGCCACTACTAATAATTTTCTTCTTATCGTTATTTCCTGTTGAATTATTGTGTTCCCAGATTTTTATTCCCCATGGAGTCTATTCCAATTGGTGGATTCTTTGGGGAAGTCATAATTGTTCATTTTCTTTTGACTTTGCTTGGAGATTTGGGATTATGGTTTATTTTCTGTAGTTCAGTTGAAAGCTGTATGTATTAAGAATGTTAATGCAAATATAAAGTTTTTTGTTTTAACTGAGTGATCTTGTGCATGTTCCTAATATCCTGTCTTCACAGGGACCATCTTACACAGAAGAAAGAGATGGGAAACAATAAGCTAGTATACAAAAGTATTATAGCCTAATGGTTAGTGCCATGGATTGAGGACCTGGGGAACTGTTTTTGATTCCAATTGCAGCTCCTTGTGACTCTGGGCAAATCACTTAGGGCTAGATTCACAAAGGGCACGGATCGGATCCAATCCGTGAGGGATCGGATCAGATCCATGTCCGGGGGGCTGATTCACGAATCGTCCACATACAAATGAGGGCGATCAGAATCGTGCCCCCATACAACTGTCGGGATCACTCTCTAGCGATCCCGACGCATGCGCAGTCCACCTGTAGATGGTCAGCGCATGATTAAGAGCACTGTCCTTTTTTAAAAAAAAACTGTTTTTAAAACTTTTTTGCGAGCCTGTGGTTTTAACCCGCTTTAAACCCGCTGGTTAAAACCACAGGCTTGCACTGCAGGTAGGGCAGGAGAGATTTGGGGCGAGTTGGGGTGGCAGATAGGAAGATTCGGGGTGAGTTGAGGTGTCAGGCAGGAAGATTCGGAATGAGTTGGGGCAGCAGGCAGGAAGATTCGGGGTGAGTTGGGGTGGCGAGTTAGGGCGGCAGGAGAGAGCAGGAGATTCGGGGCGAGCAGGAGATTCAGGGCAGGCAGGAGAGAGCACGAGATTCATTCGGGGCAGGCAGGAGATTGGGGCTTATGGCAGAGAAGCAGGGCGGCAGAAGGCAGGGCAGTCGGAAAGGACTTGAGCGACTGCTCCTCAGCAGTCGCTTGTTTGTGATCGGCCAACCCAGTCGGTGTTGCAGGGTTTTGGTTAGTGAATTGCGTCCCTGCCTACTTTACATACCGTTCTTCTCATTTGTATGCGCGGATCGGAGGATGGTCGGCAGAAAGGTAAGTGAATTGGGCTGGAGTAAAATCGGGTCACGAAGGGGTCGCAAACCGATGGTACACGATCAGTTTGCTTAGTGAATCTAGCCCTTAATCCTCTAATGCCTCAAGTACAGCTTAGATTATGAGCCCACAAGGAACAGAGAAAGTATGGTATCTGCTATAATAAAACCCTTAGCACACATGTGCATTTGAAACTCCATGTTTCCGTGCTTATGCCTCCGCATGTGCAGTAGGAGCCTGCACGGACGCACAGAATTTCAAGTGCGCATGTGCGCTAAGGGTTTTATTATCTCCATCGCAAGAAGGAGCCTGTGGCAGTTTCCACATCGCCCTCCCTCCACGACGCTGCGAGCCCGGAGCCAGTGTAGATGGCTGAAGCCTGGCTGGAGGAGGACGAGGAGGAGCTGCAAGAGCTCCACAGAGGCAGGAGGTGCTGCATTTGGGGGAGGGAGTGGGAGAAGGGAGAGATGTTGGACTCAAGTGAGGAAAGGAGAGAGAGAGAGAGAGAGAGAGAGAGAGAGATGGATGAGAAGGACAGAGGGGCTACAAAGGGGACCGGGAGAGATGGTAGGGGATAGGGAGAGATAGACTTGGGGAAGGACGGAGGGGGACAGGAAAGGGAAAGATGGCAAAAGGGGTGAAACAGGGTCAGAGAGAGATGGTAGAGGGTGTGAAAGGGGGAAAGGGAGAGATGGAAATGGTAGGACCACTGCTGCCTTGGGGAGGAAAGGTTGGTACATCAGGACTGCTGCTGCCGCCTCGAGTAAGTAAAGACCCTGTCAGGTGATAAATGCAATGGAGGATCTATGAGGACCAAAAGGGTACAAAGGAAATGGTGAAAGGTGAGGTGGTGGAACTAGGATCAGTGGGAGGCAGGGTCTGGGCATGATAGAGGCGGGGCATGGGTGGGGGTCAGGGTATAGGTGGGGCTATTCTAGCACCTGTTACAGTAATGAATGTAACGGGCTAAAACACTAGTCTGTAAATAATAGATAAACTGTTTTGGTTGTACCATAGAATATATCAAATGCATTACCTTTACCCATATAACTATACTTTGGATATTCAAAACATAACTGAAACTAGGTTTGAACTGGATATATCTTGTCTGTTCACCTCACATCTTTGGTTAAATCCCCATACAGATTTAACCAGGCAAGAAATAGCTGGCTTGGAGTGTTCCAGGAGATATTTAGTTATACCCACTACCCAGTTAAATGTACGCAGACAATGGCATGTACAGGCCTTCCTGCAGTGAGTACTTAGTATCTGTGCACGTACAGTATGTACTGACTGTGAAGTCAGTGCAAATATATTCATAGAAAGTACCTACTAGTTATAAAATGAAAACCCTGTGCCTGTTTTCCCTGATGCTGCCTCGTTGATGCAGGCATCAGTATTCAAACTGTGAACAGCACAGGTATGTCAAATACACAACCCATCATCAGGTGTGTGGGTGGGTGGGGGACATATATTCACCCATATAAAAAGCTTTGAGCATCCCCCATCCTATTTCCTATATAGTATATCTGAATCCTCAGTTGCTGTATAGTTAAAGCTTTGATCTCTATACAAATGGAGCCCAAGTTACTGTGTAACTGAACCTTAGTTACTGTGGGGGTAATTTTTTAAAAGCTTTTTCACACATAAAAAGCCTCTTTTATAATCACCCCTCACATAAATTATGCACAATAACACATGCAGGTGTAAAAGTATGTGAGTTCATTTTTGCAGCCATTTCTTCAGGTTTTCTGTTGGTATTTTATAGACATATAACCATTTGGGTGTCTTTATAAAATAACCTCAAAATAGGTGACTACTAGGCTTCTATACCTAGACAATGTCTTCCCTCTATGTGACTAATTTTATAACCGGTTGGAAAAAAGATGCCTATTTTATGGTTTGTTTGTTTTTTATGAGGCAATGTAACCTTGAGTGAAGGAGTAGCCTAATTGTTAAAACTGTGGTCTGTAAACCAGGAAAGCCCCATTCAAATTCCATGGTGGCTCCTTTTGATCTCTGGCAGACACGCAACCTTTCATTGCCTCAGGTACACACTTATATGTAAGCTCTCAGAGGACAAGAAAGATATACTTACTGAATGGAACTCAGCTTGAACTTTTACTGAAAAGATATAAGCTAAATAAATCCAAAGATCCCTTCCCTTTATAAATTAGGCATGTAGAACTAGATCTGGTAGCATACAAATACATCTGTTCTTATGAAGGTGCAAATTATTTTAGAAAATACCTCTGTACATTGCATTCTTGTTCAGTCTATGCTCCTGGGAATGCCTGTGTGCAGATCACCCACTTTAATGTAAATATACCTGTGTGCAATTTCTAAGAGCCCTTGTCTGTGTCCAAAGCATGCTTTAAACATAGAAAATACTTTATAAACTTGCCATCTATATAAAAGACCCAGAATCATTGTAGAACTGGAGTAACAATACTGTTCATCGCTAGTCCAGAGCTTCCCAAACTGTGGGTTGGAACCCCAAATGAGGTCACTACACCTGCTTTTGGGGTTACGACCTAGGTGGGTTCTCCATAGGTATGCCATTATTCTGCATCTCAAGGGGGGTCACACAGTTTTATTTGGCTACAATTGTAGGGTCACCAAAATAGACTGGAAAACACTAGTCACTAAAGAACTAGTTTTCTACTTGGCAGGAAGAATTCCTTTTGGCAAAGTGGATCTAAAAAATTCACTATAGCTGTCTACGGGGAAAAGGTACACTCTCACTGCTTGGGACACCCTGGTGCTCCCTCCTCCCAAAATCCTTACCAGCTTTCTTAGGTCATGTGAGCATCATCTTCCAAACCAAGAGTCAGTGTTGGGGCTGCATCGGCTCATTTCCTTTGCTGCTGTCTGTCTGTGTGAGCAGCACCTTTGCTGAACCTGCAGCACTGAGGGCCATCCCCCAATGACCTTATACTTCTCTATTGGTCACATGATGACCATATGGCATGCTTATGAACCAGATATTGAAACCAAACTCATTCTCCTCTGAAGTCAACAGTGTTGCATTCTTTGTCATTGCCTCATTAGCATACACTCTGCATACCACCAGAGCACTTTATCTGTGTAAACACAGAGGTATCCTCTGCACCTTATGCTACAAAAAAATCGTGTTACAGGCAATTTTCTGACTGGAGGCAAATTGTATTCTTATGCTGAAATAAGACTGGCTTGGTGATGCAGATGTCTAGGGTTGGAGGCTTGTGTGCTTTCCAATTTTCAGTAACTGTGGAGGCTAAACTGAATGCAGATTACAACCCCTCACTGAAAAAGACAACACTAAACTCAGCAGGTCATGGACACAACTGGCCAGCTTCTATTCAGATATCCAGGGCAGAGTAGACATTGTGGATACAAGGGTGACTTGTCCCCAAAAAGAGATTCAGGGAAGCAGAGAGAATCCCATCAGTCTCCCTCCAGACCTAGCTCCATTACCAGCCTCATCTCACTCCTCAAGCCCATTCATCACATACTTCTCTTCCCAACTCAGTCCAGCCTAGGATTACCATATTTGTGAAGACAAAAAAGAGGATATCCTGGTTCCACTCACTCCCTGCCCCTGCCTCCCACCAGTCCTACTCCTCTACCTTGCACCCATTTCCTTAGTCCCCCCTTCCCATCTTCTGTACACTTTTAGCCCTCATCTACTCTCCACTGCATCTCATAACCCTATCAGTCCCAGCAAAATCCCTCTCTCTCCTTCCTTCTAACCAGAGCCTGGGACCAACATGATTTGAATAATGACCAGACAATAAAAGGTAGAAAAAAGTAATTTTATTTTTTGTTTTGTGATTACAATATGTCAGATTTGAAATGTGTATCCTGCCAGGGCTGATGTTAGACACAAGCGTGAACTAGGACCTAAAAGAGAGAGGAAAAGTCTTTTTTATTTATCTTGTTTACATCACAAAGCCGGTGTGGGGTTGGAGAGGTTCTACTAAGACTAAGAGGTCATTTTATTAAGGTGCACATTTACCATGTGCTAATCTTTAGCTTGCACTAAATCAGTTAGCGTACTTTAATAAAAGGACCCCTAAGTATCTTAATAAAAAATCTGGCCCGTGACTTAGCCTATGTTTTAGATTTTGGCCCCTTATATGAATGATTGAGTTTGACACCCCTGCTTTAGGATAAAGTAGTATATTAGCTGTGTTGCTAAACATTCATAAACAAAGCCCTGCCAGCTGAAGATCTCTTTCTCTAGTTCGGCAACCAGAACTTTGATTTATAAAATGACAATTGTACAGAATATTGTTTCTTTTTATACTTTAATAAAATAAGTTTAGTATAAAACTATTCAAGGCTTATGCGAATGGTTTGCGAGGATGGGGCAGGAGCGGGGATGGGATGGGGATGGGGACTGAGTTCTTGCGGACGGGATGGGGACTGAGCTCACGGGAACGGGGTGGAGACGGGGACAAATTTTTTCGCCATGTCAATCTCTACTTCCATATGAGTAGTATAATGGGTACACCTCATGTCAAACTGATTGACAGGTGAGATAAGATAAGGATCGACCAATCAGCGTTCACTTCCGGGTTAAGCCCCGCCCATTGTCCCGCCTTAGTCTCCGCCCATGGCCCCGCCCCCACCCATGGCCACGCCCTAGTCTCCGCCCATGGCCCTGCCCCTCCCATAGGAATGAATGGTGGTAGCCCCGCCCATGGCCACACCCCCCACCCATGGCCCCACCCCACCCTTCACCTAAGCCCCGCCCCTCCCATAGGAATGAATGGTGGTAGCCCCGCCCATGGCCACACCCCCCGCCCATGGCCCCACCCCTCAAGCCCCGCCCCCGCCCCTGTCCCCACCCCTCAAGCCACGCCCCCACCCATGACCCCGCCCCCTCAAGCCCCGCCCCCGGAAATGCACTTTTGATGACATCACCGGAAATGGGGGCGTGTTTAACCCCGAAAATACGCTTTCTGATGACATCACCGGAAATGGGAGTGCCTGCCCCCTACCGGAAATGCGCTTTTCTGATGACATAGGCAGAAATTGGGTAAATGACGCGGCGGAAATGCGCTTTTCTGAACACGTAGGCGGAAGTAGGGTAAATGACGCGGCGGAAATGCGCTTTTCTGAACACGTAGGCGGAAGTAGGGAAACAGACTCGGTCAAAACACCCACCCAGAAAAGAAGCGTCTTTATTTTAACAGTTTTTAGTTAAAAGACAGGGTTTAAGAGCTCACAGATAGAGCAGAGCACAAAACAAAAGGCATTCACAAAATCTTTCCTGCTTTTTAAAACAGAGTAGGGGCAGAAACAAACGAGAAAAAAAAAAAAAAAAGTTGCATTTGCTTTTAACACCCTTTTCAGTAGGAATTCTGAGCTAATGGTTAATGGGTCAGCTCCCCTATTGTCATGGTAACAGCTGATAAGACCCTTGCAACACCCCTCCCCCTGATAAAACCAAGGGGAGAGATGCGGAAGTGTGTTTAAACATGTCTGAACTTGTCCCGGCCCCTACTGTTGTCTTAACAATCTGAAAAAAAAAAAAACACAAGGCAAAAGTCTTTATTGAAGCAAATTTATTATGATCCACATGCGGCAGGAAGCTATGGAGGCATTAACCCTCTACTTCAAGCGGCTAAAAAGAGTGATATAACAGTTCGGAGAAAAGATGTGGTGGATTGGGTCACCGGTCAAAACGCATACAATTTACACAGACCGGCTAGAATCCATTTTAAAAGAAATAAAACAACAGACAGTGGCAAAGTGACTTAGTCAACATGTCAGCCTTTGCCCCCTTATAACAACGGTTACAAATACATCTTAACGGTAATAGATAACCTGTCAAAATATGCACAGGTCGTTTCTTTAAAAACAAAAACCGGTCGTGAAGTTACCGAAGCCTTTGAAACAATATTTAATTTAGGGCGTACATCTGAAAAACTTCAAACAGACAAGGGTAAAGAATTTTGTGACCCATAATGATGTTAAAGCAGCTGTAGTGGAAAGATTTAACAGGACTTTAAAATCCATAATACCTTTACTTACCAAGACGTCCTACAGGCTATGGTGTACATCCGTATGGGCACGCGTTTCCGGTTGCCGCGCGGCGGCACACGTACGGCACAAAGGAAACATAAGTTTAACCCCCACCCTGACAGGTAACACCCCCGGAAATACGCTTTCTGGTGACATCACAGGAAAAGGGAGTGCCTGCCCCGACAGGAAATGCGCTTTTCTGATGACATAGGCGGAAATTGGGTAAATGGAGCGACGGATATGCGCTTTTCTGAACACGTAGGCGGAAACAGACTTAGTCAACCCCCCCCCCCCCCCACCCGGAAATGAAGTGGGGTTTAAGAGCTCACAGATAGAGCAGAGCAGAAAACAAAAGGCATTCACAAAATCTTTCCTGCTTTTTAAAACAGTGTAAGGGCAGAAACAAACGAGAAAAGTTGCATTAGCTTTTAACATCCTTTCCAGTAGGAATTCAATGTCTGTCACGAAGGCTCGTAGATTGAGTTACTTTCTTAAAGATCGTGATGTAGAAAAAGAGGGTTACCCAAAGACCGAAAAACTGTACGAATCAGACAAAGAAAATATGGATCCCTTTAACACGCAGGTAACTGAAAAAAGGCCTACCAAGAGGCCTCGTAACTTTCTTAAAGACTGTAATGCGGAGAAAGAGGGTTACTCACCGTCTGAAAAACCGATTGACTTGACGGCAGATACCGGGGAGCATACGCACGAATTAACAGATTCTGAAATACAAGAGTTTCCAGATGCTCAAAAGCTATATGATTCAGACATAGAAAATGAAGATGTAGGCTATGAACTACCAGAGGATAATGCTTCAGATATTGAATTTTATGAAGCCGCTGCTGAAGCCGAAGCAACAGACATGTTGGAAAAGCCAGGATCTTTCACGGTAAGAGAGAGAGAGAGAGACACACACGCACTTTTTATTACCAGTGGTCGTTGAAGGGGTTTATGAAGCTGTATGTGTTCATGTGTTTTAAAAAGGAAAATTTATTTCTGTATGTTTGTTTTTTTTTGTAGGGAAGTGGCGGATCTTCACGATCACAGAAACCTGTGGACAAGGTGTACAAGCCGATGATAAATCTATCATGTTTGTGTTTTTTCTGCTCGTTTCAAAGAGAACCGGCGGTGAATGTGCGTAAACCTGAAGATTCTTGTGATTATGGACTGTGGACAGGCATAGGCCTTTCCAAAACACCAACAGAACTTAAATCATTTATAAAGGTCGTTGTATACTGCGTTCTAAATAAATGTCTGCAAGGCGTGAAGGATGAAGATTGTGGAGCCTGCTTAATACGTACTGGGGGGCAAAAACACCACGATTGCTTGATATGGGGACATAAGGAAATACAGCAGAAACTCAAAAAAACTTGTGACATGCTATGCCTAGGACGTGTGGTAAATGTAGTCACATTTGTAGGCTATAAAATGAAAATATTGATGCTTTGTAATGAAAGCATTAATATAATCATTGATTTAATCAGAGATATTAAAACCTCTATAAATGGGCCACGGCTACTCAACAGAATGGTCAATGTCATGAGAGATGGTACATATGTAGAGATTGTAAATGATTTAATCCGTGACACCGATTATAAATCATTCTTCAAAAGAAATGCTTTTTAAAACATGTTTTGTTTTTTATTCTCGGGATTGTGGGAAATACAATGTGTAACGGTATGTTTGTTTGTATAAAAGTTTAAACATTTTATTGTTGTAAAATAAAGATTTTCTTAAAAAAAATAAAAAAATATAAAATGTGTGGTGTGTTTTAGAAATGTATTATCAACCCAAACTAAAACAATAGAAGGTGTGACAGGTTATAAGGAACTAGGTTCTAGACACGTAGGGGTCATTTTGGTGTCTAAATTGACTAACCAAGACAAACAAGTTCTATCAGAGGTCTTAGACATACAATAAAGCCTTTGTGAACGGATAACCTCTATAGAGGGGATTGTAAGTGTATAAAATAAACTATGAGAAGACCAGCAAGCATTCTGGTTTTTGTGGGTGCTACGCCGGGCCCCCGGATACATCAACTGCTAACATGGTGTGTAGAAAAGGGGCTTTTATTTTTGGTTTTAGGGATATCGTTTTTTCTTTCTCTGAATCTATCATTGCATTTAAAAACAGGAACGGGGATCTGATGGTAGAAATAAACTATCTCTTACCAGAAAAAGACAACGGATATTAAACAGTAAGTGACAAAAGTATTATATGGCACATATGTTGGTTTTTAAAAACAGCATGTACAAAACATTCTTTTTTCGTTATGATTAGACCAAGAAACGGCTGGAGAGCCCACATCTTCTACATCGACATGTTCTAACCAACAACCGGCTCCTTACCGGAAGCCAAAAGATAAACGAAATAGTAGGTATCCTGGTTTTGTAAGGAGACTAGGGTTAAAAGAAAATGTCATTACTTTTATAATGGTTGATGGGGAAAAAGTATTAACGGTTATGCTATGTTATAAATTGTAGATCGGGAAAATGTTAGAAAGTCACAAACAGACACCGTGAAGCCGACAGAAAAAGTTTAACAGCACAGAAGCACAGCCGGACAGCACAGAAGAAGGAGAATGTTATGAAGTTGATAATTATTCTGATAGCAGCAAAAAGTGTCAGAGGATGGTTCAAATAAGGGTGCATTAGGTCCTTCTGAAGATTCAGAACCAATCAACTATGTCCAATTTGTGAAAAGATGGGATCGTAAACTGGACAAGTTTCATGGTGTGCTTTATTCAGAAGAATTTCGTTTCATTAATTTAGACAGGATAACATCATTAAGTGATGCTCAAAATGCTATACGCCAAGGCACCCAACATATCCTGGACGATGTTAACAGCAGAGTATCGCCCGGTGACTACGTACAAGTGCACCTACATTCGTCACTTTTTCACAACTCCTTGTTTTCTGGTAAATTAAATCCCGAATCGCTAGATGCTGATGATTTCTTAGACCAGGTTGCTAAAATCCTTCAAAGTCACAGAGAAACACAGGTCTGTGATTTATACCGTGTTGTTGTACTTGTAATAAGAAACAAGGGTGGTGGGGGGTCGTAGGGTGTTAAAATCTATACTGTTTAGACAGATTTTGCAGAAAAAAGGATGTATTTAATAGATTTGAATAACACAGGTAATAACCTGTGTTTTGCCGGTAGCCTTACAACCCTTATATCCCCCCCGTAAAACTCACAGATGCTGAACTGTTAATAGGTGCTGAAAAGCTACATAATGATTTGGGGTGGTCGGTACATAAAAAAAGTCATGCTCGATGATGTAGCAACCATAGAACAACATTTAAAGATAAATATAAGAGTTGTGTTTTATACAAACTCTTGGTGTTGCTTTAAAACATCAGACCAGCCCATTTATCCAAAAAACGGTTTTCTTATCGCTACATGACGATCATTTCTACGGCATAACCGATGTCAAAAAATTCTATGGTGAGCGTAATTTCTGTACTTTTTGCCAGAAGCCCTATAGTCACGACCACTCCTGTACATTATGGTGCCGTCTTTGTTCGACACAGACATGTTTGAACAATGACGGTATACAGCAGAGGTGTCCTAACTGCAAGATGTGTTGTCGCTCTAAAGACTGTTTAGATAGACATACGCAGCTGGCGCAGAAAAAAGAAGTGGAGTGTTTATCTAAAACACTGTGTCTGAAATGTGAGTCCTATGTGAACGAAAAAACATAAATGTAAGGGTAGGATGTGTAAGCTATGCCGTGAACCCTTAAGCGGTGATGACATACACTTATGTTTTATGACACCCATCGATAAACTCAAAACATCTGAAAAGTATATTATTTACGATTGCGAGTGTATGCAGGAAACAGGCTGGCACATTCCTAATTACATATATGCCGAGGACTTGTACGATACAAGAAAATGGGAATTCAAGGGTCTAGAGTGTATTTTTGCTTTTATACAGGTTTTTTTTTTTTTTTTTGTGACAAAAAAAAAAAAAAAAAATTTAAAGACTATACCTTCATACCCCATAATGCCAAAGGCTATGACGGGTGTTTTGTTCTTAGCCAACTGTTAAAGGAAAAGATGGACACAGATCTGTTGGTTCAAGGTGGTAAGCTTTTACAAATCACAGTAAAACCTTTAGCTATAATAGTTAAAGGTTTTACTGTGATTTGTAAAAGCTTACCACCTTGAACCAACAGATCTGTGTCCATCTTTTCCTTTAACAGTTGGCTAAGAACAAAACACCCGTCATAGCCTTTGGCATTATGGGGTATGAAGGTATAGTCTTTAAATTTTTATTTTTTTTTTTGTCACAAAAAAAAAAAACCTGTATAAAAGCAAAAATACACTCTAGACCCTTGAATTCCCATTTTCTTGTATCGTACAAGTCCTCGGCATATATGTAATTAGGAATGTGCCAGCCTGTTTCCTGCATACACTCGCAATCGTAAATAATATACTTTTCAGATGTTTTGAGTTTATCGATGGGTGTCATAAAACATAAGTGTATGTCATCACCGCTTAAGGGTTCACGGCATAGCTTACACATCCTACCCTTACATTTATGTTTTTTCGTTCACATAGGACTCACATTTCAGACACAGTGTTTTAGATAAACACTCCACTTCTTTTTTCTGCGCCAGCTGCGTATGTCTATCTAAACAGTCTTTAGAGCGACAACACATCTTGCAGTTAGGACACCTCTGCTGTATACCGTCATTGTTCAAACATGTCTGTGTCGAACAAAGACGGCACCATAATGTACAGGAGTGGTCGTGACTATAGGGCTTCTGGCAAAAAGTACAGAAATTACGCTCACCATAGAATTTTTTGACATCGGTTATGCCGTAGAAATGATCGTCATGTAGCGATAAGAAAACCGTTTTTTGGATAAATGGGCTGGTCTGATGTTTTAAAGCAACACCAAGAGTTTGTATAAAACACAACTCTTATATTTATCTTTAAATGTTGTTCTATGGTTGCTACATCATCGAGCATGACTTTTTTTATGTACCGACCACCCCAAATCATTATGTAGCTTTTCAGCACCTATTAACAGTTCAGCATCTGTGAGTTTTACGGGGGGGATATAAGGGTTGTAAGGCTACCGGCAAAACACAGGTTATTACCTGTGTTATTCAAATCTATTAAATACATCCTTTTTTCTGCAAAATCTGGCTAAACAGTATAGATTTTAACACCTACGACCCCCCACCACCCTTGTTTCTTATTACAAGTACAACAACACGGTATAAATCACAGACCTGTGTTTCTCTGTGACTTTGAAGGATTTTAGCAACCTGGTCTAAGAAATCATCAGCATCTAGCGATTCGGGATTTAATTTACCAGAAAACAAGGAGTTGTGAAAAAGTGACGAATGTAGGTGCACTTGTACGTAGTCACCGGGCGATACTCTGCTGTTAACATCGTCCAGGATATGTTGGGTGCCTTGGCGTATAGCATTTTGAGCATCACTTAATGATGTTATCCTGTCTAAATTAATGAAACGAAATTCTTCTGAATAAAGCACACCATGAAACTTGTCCAGTTTACGATCCCATCTTTTCACAAATTGGACATAGTTGATTGGTTCTGAATCTTCAGAAGGACCTAATGCACCCTTATTTGAACCATCCTCTGACACTTTTTGCTGCTATCAGAATAATTATCAACTTCATAACATTCTCCTTCTTCTGTGCTGTCCGGCTGTGCTTCTGTGCTGTTAAACTTTTTCTGTCGGCTTCACGGTGTCTGTTTGTGACTTTCTAACATTTTCCCGATCTACAATTTATAACATAGCATAACCGTTAATACTTTTTCCCCATCAACCATTATAAAAGTAATGACATTTTCTTTTAACCCTAGTCTCCTTACAAAACCAGGATACCTACTATTTCGTTTATCTTTTGGCTTCCGGTAAGGAGCCGGTTGTTGGTTAGAACATGTCGATGTAGAAGATGTGGGCTCTCCAGCCGTTTCTTGGTCTAATCATAACGAAAAAAGAATGTTTTGTACATGCTGTTTTTAAAAACCAACATATGTGCCATATAATACTTTTGTCACTTACTGTTTAATATCCGTTGTCTTTTTCTGGTAAGAGATAGTTTATTTCTACCATCAGATCCCCGTTCCTGTTTTTAAATGCAATGATAGATTCAGAGAAAGAAAAAACGATATCCCTAAAACCAAAAATAAAAGCCCCTTTTCTACACACCATGTTAGCAGTTGATGTATCCGGGGGCCCGGCGTAGCACCCACAAAAACCAGAATGCTTGCTGGTCTTCTCATAGTTTATTTTATACACTTACAATCCCCTCTATAGAGGTTATCCGTTCACAAAGGCTTTATTGTATGTCTAAGACCTCTGATAGAACTTGTTTGTCTTGGTTAGTCAATTTAGACACCAAAATGACCCCTACGTGTCTAGAACCTAGTTCCTTATAACCTGTCACACCTTCTATTGTTTTAGTTTGGGTTGATAATACATTTCTAAAACACACCACACATTTTATATTTTTTTATTTTTTTTAAGAAAATCTTTATTTTACAACAATAAAATGTTTAAACTTTTATACAAACAAACATACCGTTACAAATTGTATTTCCCACAATCCCGAGAATAAAAAAACAAAACATGTTTTAAAAAGCATTTCTTTTGAAGAATGATTTATAATCGGTGTCACGGATTAAATCATTTACAATCTCTACATATGTACCATCTCTCATGACATTGACCATTCTGTTGAGTAGCCGTGGCCCATTTATAGAGGTTTTAATATCTCTGATTAAATCAATGATTATATTAATGCTTTCATTACAAAGCATCAATATTTTCATTTTATAGCCTACAAATGTGACTACATTTACCACACGTCCTAGGCATAGCATGTCACAAGTTTTTTTGAGTTTCTGCTGTATTTCCTTATGTCCCCATATCAAGCAATCGTGGTGTTTTTGCCCCCCAGTACGTATTAAGCAGGCTCCACAATCTTCATCCTTCACGCCTTGCAGACATTTATTTAGAACGCAGTATACAACGACCTTTATAAATGATTTAAGTTCTGTTGGTGTTTTGGAAAGGCCTATGCCTATCCACAGTCCATAATCACAAGAATCTTCAGGTTTACGCACATTCACCGCCGGTTCTCTTTGAAACGAGCAGAAAAAACACAAACATGATAGATTTATCATCGGCTTGTACACCTTGTCCACAGGTTTCTGTGATCGTGAAGATCCGCCACTTCCCTACAAAAAAAAACAAACATACAGAAATAAATTTTCCTTTTTAAAACACATGAACACATACAGCTTCATAAACCCCTTCAACGACCACTGGTAATAAAAAGTGCGTGTGTGTCTCTCTCTCTCTCTCTTACCGTGAAAGATCCTGGCTTTTCCAACATGTCTGTTGCTTCGGCTTCAGCAGCGGCTTCATAAAATTCAATATCTGAAGCATTATCCTCTGGTAGTTCATAGCCTACATCTTCATTTTCTATGTCTGAATCATATAGCTTTTGAGCATCTGGAAACTCTTGTATTTCAGAATCTGTTAATTCGTGCGTATGCTCCCCGGTATCTGCCGTCAAGTCAATCGGTTTTTCAGACGGTGAGTAACCCTCTTTCTCCGCATTACAGTCTTTAAGAAAGTTACGAGGCCTCTTGGTAGGCCTTTTTTCAGTTACCTGCGTGTTAAAGGGATCCATATTTTCTTTGTCTGATTCGTACAGTTTTTCGGTCTTTGGGTAACCCTCTTTTTCTACATCACGATCTTTAAGAAAGTAACTCAATCTACGAGCCTTCGTGACAGACATTGAATTCCTACTGAAAAGGATGTTAAAAGCTAATGCAACTTTTCTCGTTTGTTTCTGCCCTTACACTGTTTTAAAAAGCAGGAAAGATTTTGTGAATGCCTTTTGTTTTCTGCTCTGCTCTATCTGTGAGCTCTTAAACCCCACTTCATTTCCGGGTGGGGGGGGGGGGGGTTTGACTAAGTCTGTTTCCGCCTACGTGTTCAGAAAAGCGCATATCCGTCGCTCCATTTACCCAATTTCCGCCTATGTCATCAGAAAAGCGCATTTCCTGTCGGGGCAGGCACTCCCTTTTCCTGTGATGTCACCAGAAAGCGTATTTCCGGGGGTGTTACCTGTCAGGGTGGGGGTTAAACTTATGTTTCCTTTGTGCCGTACGTGTGCCGCCGCGCGGCAACGGGAAACGCGTGCCCGTACGGATGTACACCATAGCCTGTAGGACGTCTTGGTAAGTAAAGGTATTATGGATTTTAAAGTCCTGTTAAATCTTTCCACTACAGCTGCTTTAACATCATTATGGGTCACAAAATTCTTTACCCTTGTCTGTTTGAAGTTTTTCAGATGTACGCCCTAAATTAAATATTGTTTCAAAGGCTTCGGTAACTTCACGACCGGTTTTTGTTTTTAAAGAAACGACCCGTGCATATTTTGACAGGTTATCTATTACCGTTAAGATGTATTTGTAACCGTTGTTATAAGGGGGCAAAGGCTGACATGTTGACTAAGTCACTTTGCCACTGTCTGTTGTTTTATTTCTTTTAAAATGGATTCTAGCCGGTCTGTGTAAATTGTATGCGTTTTGACCGGTGACCCAATCCACCACATCTTTTCTCCGAACTGTTATATCACTCTTTTTAGCCGCTTGAAGTAGAGGGTTAATGCCTCCATAGCTTCCTGCCGCATGTGGATCATAATAAATTTGCTTCAATAAAGACTTTTGCCTTGTGTTTTTTTTTTTTTTTCAGATTGTTAAGACAACAGTAGGGGCCGGGACAAGTTCAGACATGTTTAAACACACTTCCGCATCTCTCCCCTTGGTTTTATCAGGGGGAGGGGTGTTGCAAGGGTCTTATCAGCTGTTACCATGACAATAGGGGAGCTGACCCATTAACCATTAGCTCAGAATTCCTACTGAAAAGGGTGTTAAAAGCAAATGCAACTTTTTTTTTTTTTTTTTCTCGTTTGTTTCTGCCCCTACTCTGTTTTAAAAAGCAGGAAAGATTTTGTGAATGCCTTTTGTTTTGTGCTCTGCTCTATCTGTGAGCTCTTAAACCCTGTCTTTTAACTAAAAACTGTTAAAATAAAGACGCTTCTTTTCTGGGTGGGTGTTTTGACCGAGTCTGTTTCCCTACTTCCGCCTACGTGTTCAGAAAAGCGCATTTCCGCCGCGTCATTTACCCTACTTCCGCCTACGTGTTCAGAAAAGCGCATTTCCGCCGCGTCATTTACCCAATTTCCGCCTATGTCATCAGAAAAGCGCATTTCCGGTAGGGGGCAGGCACTCCCATTTCCGGTGATGTCATCAGAAAGCGTATTTTCGGGGTTAAACACGCCCCCATTTCCGGTGATGTCATCAAAAGTGCATTTCCGGGGGCGGGGCTTGAGGGGGGCGGGGTCATGGGTGGGGGCGTGGCTTGAGGGGTGGGGACAGGGGCGGGGGCGGGGCTTGAGGGGTGGGGCCATGGGCGGGGTGTGTGGCCATGGGCGGGGCTACCACCATTCATTCCTATGGGAGGGGCGGGGCTTAGGTGAAGGGTGGGGTGGGGCCATGGGTGGGGGGTGTGGCCATGGGCGGGGCTACCACCATTCATTCCTATGGGAGGGGCAGGGCCATGGGCGGAGACTAGGGCGTGGCCATGGGTGGGGGCGGGGCCATGGGCAGAGACTAAGGCGGGACAATGGGCGGGGCTTAACCCGGAAGTGAACGCTGATTGGTCGATCCTTATCTTATCTCACCTGTCAATCAGTTTGACATGAGGTGTACCCATTATACTACTCATATGAATTGTATGCCAACAATTATTAGCACTAACAGGTTCAGACTGTAGATTTAGGTCTTGAACTATTTTCTTTTTATTGGACACTACATAAGAAATTCCTGAATCATCATAACTCCAATTATAAAATTATAGCCAATTACAATGCACTTTCTTAATTTTTCCATTAGCACCCAGAATTTCGATCACATTTGCCTGATTTCCCACAATACTATGTACTAGATATGGCTCAGACTCCCAAACATCCTGTATCTTATGGCGACCATGGAATTTCTGTTGACATAGTAACATCCAATCTCCCTCGTTTGGTCAAATGGATTCATGTGTCTCTTTGGCTATATTTTATGCACTCTGTGCTCAGACAAGGTGCTTCTTATATTCCCTAACTGACTCTTCTTTCTCTTCATATAATTATAACTCAGTCTCTTGTACTTTTCAGTAATTGCTCTTTTTGAGAACTTCACTAGAACTTCGACAGAACTCTGTTTCATTCGTCTTTTCCAGCTTTCTCCAATTTATAATTATGGTTTCTTGATCCCATTCCCATTCTATTGACTTTATTCTATTTGTTTGGTATTGTTTACATGAAGGGAATGGACTTAGTAGATAAAGACAGATTGTTCACCTTCTCCAAGGTAGAAAGAACGAGAGGGCACTCTCTAAAGTTTAAAGGGGATAGATTCCGTACAAACGTAAGGAAGTTCTTCTTCACCCAGAGAGTGGTAGAAAACTGGAGCGCTCTTCTGGAGGCTGTTATAGGGGAAAACACCCTCCAGGGATTCAAGACAAAGTTAGACAAGTTCTTGCTGAACCAGAACGTACGCAGGTAAGACTAGCCTCAGTTAAGGCACTGGTCTTTGACCTAAGGAATGCCGCATGCTGGGCATGATGGACCACTGGTTTGACCCAGCAGCGGCAATTCTTATGTTCTTATGTTTACCTTTTGTCTTGAATGTTCTGGTTTTCTCTGATACACCCTCCTTCTTTTGTAGTTTCCTTTTACTCAGAAATGACTTTTTCTTCAGCAGAATTCCCTTCCACTCCCTATTTTTTTTCAATGCTTTCATCCTTCTCATTTTTATCAGAACACTTTTTATCCACTTCTTTGCAGTATTCATTCAATCCTACTTCCTGCTCATAATCACTATATATGTATGTTTTTCATCCTTTTCAACAATAAAGACTAACAACATCTGAACTTTAGTTGACAAAATCAAGGGAACTACTTTGGTGGCGTCTTCTTCCGCCACCTTCTTTTTGCCAACTTTATAGTTCTTTGACATTTCATGATCCTTGTTTTCCTCCAGGATCTCCTGTGCCACAACATGTGGTTCAACTTTGAACATTGGCTCAAAATCAGTCATTTCCACATTTTCACCTGTTTCAAGGAGATCATCACCATCAAAATTCAGTGTGATGACATCTTCAGCCTGGATTGTAGCTGAATCATTGTCATTCTCCACTTCTGCCACAAATATGCTAGCTTCCTTTTCCTCAGAAGCTGAGTTTCAGCTGCAAATTCTTCTGAAAGAAGTGGTTTAGATACTTTTGGTATAGCATCAGCAGAATCTGCTATCTCATTATCACCTTCATCCTCTTCTGCTTCCTCTGTCTCATCAGCTATTATAAACTTTTCATCATCACCATCTTTTTTTTTAAAATTTCAACAGAGTTTAGAACATTTTTAGCATCTTTTATCTCATTTTTTGATTCTTCAACTGTTTTTTTTCTCCAGGCCATCTTCTATATTCTCTGAATGTTTCTCTGTATCATTTTTTACTTCACCAGACGGAAACACTGGGGGCAGAACTTCTATTTTTTTTTTTTTTTCATTCTTAACATCATCATTCTGGTCTTCATTTCCATTGTGTTCTCTAACAAGACTTTCCAAATGTCGCAATATGTTCATGCCCACTATACCTTGGACGTTGGTACTTTCTACTTTTCCTGACCTTGACTGGCATCCTGTAAACAGTTCGTGTTTTAAAGTTTTATAGAAAAAACTGATAAGTATGGTGGTCACACTAAAACCTGTATCAATTGTACACAGAGTTTCAACTTCATTCATTTTCACCTACAACGAGGCTCTTTCGCCAAACAATTTTCTTCTTCCTGTTCCACATTGTTAAGGCTATTCTGCATACTTCTTGAAGTTTCTAAAACTGAAGGGACCACCATTTGATTGTTCCTAAGACTGGTATTTCTTTCACTTTGACAATATTGAGCAATATGTCCTGGTTCCTGACAATTAAAACAAATCAGTTCACCATTAAAGGCTCATGAAGGCATTCTTCTTTGTTGAGAGACAAAATGATTACTTCCATAGCTGTAATTTCCTCAATTACCAGGTCTTTCCTCATTCCGCTGTCTTTCCCATTCTTCTTCTTGCCTCATTGTCCATTTTGCAAACATTCTAGTTAACTGCCACAGCAGAGCAGCAGTATTTGGTTCTTCCGCTTGAGGCTGGTCTCTATAGTCTCTATATTCCTCTCTAGGTCTCTGCAAAAAATGTCTTGGAGCCTTCTCCCAAGATACAGGTATCCTTTCTTCCCCTGCAGCTTGCATGAACTCAGTAAAAGGGACATCAGGGTGTTTTTCATATCGTATTGACATCTCTTTTTTCAAAATCACATCACGAAGCCCCAGTACAAATTGCTCTTTAAAAGTTTCATCCACATTTCCAATTCTCCTTTGATCACCACTCATAATATCATCCAAATTTTTCTTGTAATTTATATGCAAACACCCTTGTGGACTCTTTTTCTTCTTGCTGGGAAGGGAGAGGCCCACCATTATGGAGTGGGGGCCTGACGGCCAGAGGGTGTAAGCATCCCTCCGGCTGGACTTTCTTCGGGAAAGGTATGGGGTGTGTGGGGAGGGGCTTAGTGGTGCCGGGGAAGTCTACAGGTTTGGGGGGGTCTACTGGTGCGTGTGTGTGTAGGGTCTGGAAGGGGGTGGTGTCGCCGGTTGGGGGGTTGGGAAGTTCTGGGGGGTTCGGGGGCAGGAGGTAGTGGGCAAAACTGCCCAGTGTTTGCCCACAGAGATGGTGTTTGATTGTCAGGGGGGTGGGTGGAAGCATGAGGGTGTGGGTATCCTCCTGCTGCTGGGGGTCTTGGGTTTTGGTTGTCGTGGGACTTCATCAGCGATGGTGGGAGAGAGTTGGCATCCCTCCCACCAATCTTCGATTCGGGAGTCTTTAAAAAAAAAAAAAAAAAAAAAATTTTGCAGGGTGTATTCTGGAGACTCATCCCATGTAAATTTAGTGACCCTCTGTGACCCTCCGCTAACCTCATTTTCATGTGCGGCTTTTAGAGAATGACTCACATTTTTCAAATCATTACATTTACAGCAGCAACAGTGGCCCGTCGGATTTTAGCACGAGTGTTAGAGAATCCTCCTGTCAGTCAATTTGGAGACCGTCCCCTGGAGAAGCTGCTGAGGTGATTCATGGGCCTGGATGTAAGGAAAACACAAGTAGTGGCAGATTGTAAAATGTCACATTTGCTACCACACCAAGCCCCATTCCAACTTGAACTCAGCCCTCTAGACAGCTAGAGGGGATCTTCTTTGGAATTATAATAAAATCCATTGGGAACCAATTTGGATAAGTGGACCATTGATTCCTCTGAGATTAACAGATCTGCATCTCCCTGCATTCAATGAAGTAAAGCCTGGGCTGGCTTAGCCTTTCCCCCTTGACCTGAATCTGTATGGTCACCTTGAAGTTGATATTCAAAAGTTTAAGCAAGGAAAACTGGCTTTTACCAGTATATATTTTTTTTTCTAGATCAGTGGATCTTAAACCTGTCCTGGGGGATCCACAGCCGGTTGAGTTTTCAAGATATCTCTAATGAATATGCATGAGAAAAATTTGCAAGCTTAATACCTGCTTTATGAGGGGGTGCTGAAAAGAGTTCAGCCCAATCAACCAATTTCCTAACTTCTGAGCGTTATTTTGCCCTGTAGCTGAAAAGAATGTTATCTTATTTCGTTAAGTTCCAATTTGCAGAAATGAAAATCTATGTTTTGACATTGTTTCAGATTATTAATTGAACCATTTCCTCGTCATTCTCTTCTTGGTTGGGCTGAGAACTTTTCAGCATCCCCCTCATCAAGCAGGTAGTAGGCATGCAAATTTCTCTCATGCATATTCATTAGGGATATCTTGAAAACCCAACTGGCTGGGGGGTCCCTCAGCACAGGTTTAAGAACTACTGTCTTCTAGATAACTTTGCACAATAAAGTTGTGCTGATGAAGTTACCCAGACAAAAGGAGGTAGGGCTAGAGGTGTGATGAGATAAGGCAGATACATTTAGCTGGTTAGTGCATCCTAAGCTCTATGTGGCAAGTTGATCTGCATTAATAGTATGGGTTAATCTGCACAGCCAAGTTTTATATGCAATTGCTATCTATACAACCAAGGTCAAATATCTAGACAAAATTAAGAAGAAAAACTTGTCTGCTCAACAAATGCTAGCTGAATATCTGTTTTTCTGTGTTTCATGAAAGGTATTTAATAAATGCAAATGAACAATGATAAGAATTATACCTGATTCCTACACCAGAAGGGGGAAGTGAAACTTTGGCAGAATAGAATGTACTGTTACCTTATGTACACGCTGCAGTTAATACTAAACAAATGCTATTGGCAATGAGGAACCTGCCCATATTTACACAAGAAGCGCAGAGCAGGGGCAGACAGTACTAGTCTCTTTCCTATCTATATTGGCTGCTTCATATTAAGACTCCCAGGCCTAGATTGTCAAAAATTTGCATTAAAAACTGAGGGACCACTGTTGCAGCCTTTATAGTAGTGATTAGTGCTGCCCGATTCACAATTCAAATCAATTCACCAATTCGAATCAGGTGAATTGATTCGAATTCATTCAATTAAAAAAAAATCGGCCTCCCGATTCGATGACCGACTCTTCCCCCGTGCCTTCCTAAAGCAGGAGCGGCAGCGCTGCCTCTTACTGGCCATCCGTTGCCCCTCCTGCTTGAGAGGGGAGGGTCAGTCGGAAAGGCCTGCATGTTCCCCCAGTTTCCCCACTGGTGCTATAGCGATCCCTGCAGTTGCTGTCATGCTCAGCGGCACGTTCTCTCTGCTACGGTCCCGCCCCTCCTTTGACGTCAGGGTTAGGATCACGGAAGAGAGAACATGCCGCTGAGGACGATGGCAGCTGCAGGGATCTCTATAGCACCAGCGATCCTGCAGGCTGCCGTATTAGCTTAAGGTAAAAGCGGGGAAGCTGGGGGAACATGCAAGCTTGCGGGGGGGGGGAGGAGCAAGCCTGTGCAGAGGGAGAAGGAGGAAGAGTGCCTTTGTGGCGGGGAGGCAAGCCTTCACGGGGGGAGCAGGCCTTCGCGATGGGGAGGCAGGCCTGTGCAGATGGAGGAGGAGGAAGAGTGCCTTTGTGGCAGGGAGGCAAGCCTGTGCAGAGGGAGGAGGAGAAAGGAGTATGAGAGTGGAGAGGAGATACCAGACCTGGGGTGAAGTGAAGGGAAAAGAGAGACCAAACCAAAAAGAGGGGAAGGAAAGCAGAGGAGAGGTGCAGGACTAATGGAGAGAGGGAGAGAGAAATGCAAGACCACAAGGGGAAGGATACAAGAGGGACAGATACTGCTCCAAAATAGGTGGACAGGGTGAAGGATGGCAGGAGAGATAGTAGGAGAAAGCCTGTACCTGGGGAAGGAGATACAGGAGGTAGGGAAGAGAGAAATAAGAAGCTGGATATGGGAAGAGACATGAAACAGAGATAAGATGCTGGGCATGGAGGGAACATAGGAACAGGGACACAGCCTTTATAGTAGTGATTAGTGCTGCAGGATTCACGATTCAAATCAATTCACCGATTCGAATCAGGTGAATCGATTCAAATTCATTCAATTAAAAAAAAAATCGGCCTCCCGATTCGATGACCGACTCTTCCCCCATGCCTTCCTAAAGCAGGAGCGGCAGCGCTGCCTATTCCCTCCAGCTAGCAGGCCCACCTCTTCAAAATGGCAGGCCTTCCCCTCCCTGGTGCATCATGGGATGCACTGGGGAGGGGCCTGAGGCTATAATTGGCCCAGGTTGTTTAAGAACATAAGAATTGCTGCTGCTGGGTCAGACCAGTGGTCCATCGTGCCCAGCAGACCGCTCACGCGACGGCTCCCAGGTCAAAGACCAGTGCTCTAAATGAGTCTAGCCTCATCTGCGTACATTCCAGAGAGAAGTAGGGGGTTCATTCGCTGAGCAGGATGACCATCTCTACAGGATAGTCCTAGAGCCTCCAGGAATTGAAGAGTAACTAGTGTTGTATAGTAACTAGCCCCCTTTTATTAAGCCATGTTAGAGGATACTACCATGGCCCAGAGCGCTAAAAGCTCTGACACTCGTTGAATTCCTTTGAACGTCAGAACATTTAATGCCCCGGGCCGCAGTAGAAACTTCTATCACAGCTTAGCAAAAGAGGGTCTAAGTAAATGTAACTAATTACTATACTTAAATAAAAGTTTTGTTACTTTTATTTGTAAAGAAGGACAGGATAATAATTGTTACTTTTACTGAAGTAATTATTTTGCCAATTTTTACTACTTGTACCTAGTTACATTTAATGTTTGCAGTTAAAAATAAAAAGTAAAAGTGGAAGGGACATGTAAACAACAATTCCTCTGTAAACCAAATGAAACAGCAAAGCTGGGAGCAGGATTTTCCTATTGCAAACCTCATCATACAAACAGTAGATCATTTCATCTTAAATTTTGCGGTTCAGTGAATATAGCCTATAAGAACAATGGAGTTGCCTGGGTTTGAACTGGTTTGATGAGTTGGGTCACTTTAATGTGGAGATGGAGCGCAAGCTGCCAGCAATTCTTGATGAACAGTACAGTATTTTTACTCAGAAGGGGAATTCTGTAAATTACATCTAAAAAGATAGGAGCCTATATTATAGGTGCCTCTCTCGTCAATCACGCTTAGGTGCTTAACTTAAAACTAATGCGCCTGTAATGTAGACCACGGTTTTAAGGGCTTACATCTTGTGGTGATAATAATCAAACCTATCCCAGGATGTCCTAGAGATGGAACATAGACATTTTGGGTTAGAGCTGTTTTAGAAGTGTCTAAGTGCCAAAAAGGTACCCAAACCTACCAGATGACAACTGGTGGAATTACTACTACTACGACTATTTAGCATTTCTATAGCACAGCCCTATGTACAGTGCATTGGGCACACTTTTTGTGAAGTTCACAGTAGTGCCCTTTAAGGTGTCCCACTGCTCTGTTGGCATATCTATGTGGCCAGTCCATCAAAATGATAACCACTCCCACATGGTCTGGATTTGAACATTTTCAACTTGGACGTTTCTGTCAAAAATGGGGTATAAAATTAGGCATCTTACAGATTGGACGTCCTGTCAGTCAAGACATCCAAATTTGCATGACATCTTTGAAGGTGTGAATAAACATGTGGATAAAGGTGAGCCAGCTGATATAGTGTATCTAGATTTTCAGAAAGCTTTTGATAAAGTTCCTCACGAGAGGCTCCTGAGAAAATTAGAGTCATGGATAGGTGGCAAAGTTCAGTTTTGGATAAGGAGTTGGTTATCAGATAGAAAACAGAGGGTAGGGTTAAATGGTAATTTTTCTCAATGGAGGAGAGTAAACAGTGGAGTGCCACAGGGGTCTGTACTGGGACCGGTGCTATTTAACTTATTTATAAATGATCTGGAAATTGGAATGATGAGTGAGGTGATTAAATTTGCAGATGACACTAAACTGTTCAAAGTTGTTAAAACGCATGCGGATTGTGAAAAATTGTAGGCGGACCTTAGGAAATTGGAAAACTGGCCCTCCAAGTGGCAGATGAAATTTAATGTGGACAAATGCAAAGTGATACATATTGGGAACAATAACCTGAATCACAGTTACTGGATGCTAGGGTCCACCTTAGGGGTTAGCGCCCAAGAAAAGAATCTGGGTATCATTGTAGACAATACAATAAAACCTTCCGCCCAATCTGTGGCGGCGTCCAAAAAAGCAAACAGGATGCTGGAAATTATTAAAATAGGGATGGTTAACAAGACTAAGGATGTCATAATGCCCCTGTGTCGCTCCATGGTGCGACCTCATTTGGAGTACTGCGTTCAATTCTGCTCTCCTAATCTCAAGAAAGCTATAGTGGTGCTAGAAAAGGTTCAAAGAAGAGCGACCAAGATGGTAAATGGGATGGAACTCGTCTTGTATGAGGAAAGACTAAAATGGTTAGGGATCTTCAGCTTGGAAAAGAGATGGCTGAGGGGAGATATGAATGAAGTCTACAAAATCCTGAGTGGGTACAAGTGGATCGATTTTTTTTTTGTTCCGTTAAAATTACAAAGACTAGCGGACACTCGATGAAGTTATACCAGGGGTGTCAAAGTCCCTCCTCGAGGTCCGCAATCCAGTCGGGTTTTCAGGATTTCCCCAATGAATATGCATAAGATCTATTTGCGGACTGCTGGGTGTGATGGACCTGCTTATGTTCTTATGTTTCTTCCTATTATGGAAATCCAATATATTTGCTTTGATTAGGAAGTTAAGTTCCAGAGATGCTTGCAACAGTGCCCTGGAGGTTAGCCTCGGTGTTGTTTAAAGTACTAGGTCAAAGTACTTAAGCAAATGTAAAGGTGAATGCATATTTTGATACAATAAGGTGCCTATGGGCTTCAGGGCAGTTATGGCAGCGGCAGCTGCTAGCGCGGCTTTGTAAATACAGGCAGGAAGGATCCCAGGGGATTCGTCTTGGTCTTAGTACTGCTGGATTTTTCAGCAGCTTTTGAAACTGTGGACCACAATATCATGCTACTATGACTCGTAAAAAGAGGTATCAATGACACAATATGGGCCTAGTTCAGATTCTATCTATCAGACCATACACTGGCTGCCTGTGGAAGCAAGGTTCATTTTTAAGTTTGCTTGCCTTTGCTTCAAAACCATGACAGGTTCATCCCCAACCTATCTGTCTCACTAATTCGAATTCCCAGGCACAACTAATACATGCAGTGCCTTCTTGTTTGCTTTTCCATCCCTAAAGGGCTGTATCTACAAGAGATACCTCGATAGAACACTATCATTCCAAGCAGGCAAATGGAACAAATGTTTACCCAACTTCATCTCAAACGCACTTTCGTACCAAACGTTTAGGAAGTCAATCAAAACTTATCTCTTTGACAAATTTCTCTGACCCCACTTCAACCTTGATGCACTTCCAAAACACTTCCAGATACACTTCACTAAGCTTAACATGCCAGTGTAATTTCAAAAGTTCTCTGTCATGTCGCTATCTGTATACTGTCTCTTCCCCTGTAAACGGCTTTGAACTGTATGTGGTATGATGGTATATAAAAATAAAGTTATTCCTATAAAGAAATTCCTAAAACAGAAATAACAACACAACCACTAAAAGCCCTCAAGATCTTCATATTACCTCTCTAGCTATGCTCTACAATTCATATAATTCTGTCATTCTGTAACGCTGTAATTCTTTATTCATTGTAATTCTGTCCTTAAACTAACCTTTTGTAATCCGCCTTGAACCGCAAGGTAATGGCGGAATAGAAATCCCTGATGTAATGTAATGTAATGTAATTTTTATCACTGGAGCTGATTTGTGAGGTACCACTAGGACAGATACTATTGCCTATCCCATTAAAATCTATCTCATGCCACCAGCTGAACTGATTCAGTCAAAGGATACTCAGTTCCACATCTGCTAGATAATGTGCAGCTACTCATATCATACCTGTTCTGTCCCCATCATTAAAGCAAATTTCTTGTTTTCAGATGTAAACAGGGTGTATTTCTTTGAGATAAGTTCCTAGAGTGCACTGCTGTTCGCTTGGTAGGCTGAGACCCCCTTTCTTCTGGCTGCTGCTCTTGTGTGTGGAGATAGCTGACTCCATTTTGAACTGCACTGTTCCCCTTCTGATTTTTACCTTTGTATCTGCTTGTCTCTGAGTAACTTGGAGTTGCTAAGCTTTAAAATACAGTATTACCATTTCACAACTACTGTACACTCCCAGCTTGCCCTAATCATAGGAAGTGCTGGTTGAGTGAGAGAATAAACTCCATAAGATCTACTGAACTGTAAGTTTATTCATTTTTTTTGTTTTAAGTTTGTTTTAAGTTTTTTTGTTTTAAGCTTGTTTAAGGAATCAGTTCAACCTGGCAATATTATAGGCTACAGATCCAATGAGTTTATCTTTCTGGGATCCTCTGAGATAAGCCTCAGAAGGGAGCAATACCTGTTGAATCAGACTTCCTACAGTCCCGAATAAACTGACTGCCTGCTTAACAGCAATTCAACAAACTTACCTGGACTTAAGTAAGACTGAGATCTTGTAGGTCCCTAATATAAGTGATCAAATCCCAAACATCAAAATCCTTTTTGGGTGCTATAAACTCCCCATTAAATCACAGGAGCTGCTTCTATCATTTGCAACAACTACACCGTTTCTCACCTTCCATTGAGAAGACAAGTTTTGTCACAGTGGCTCATATTTTTAATATCAAGACTGGAATACTATAATGCACTCTTGCGCGAGTCTAGATTACAAAGGGTTTATACCAGCTCTGATTAATTCAGAATGCTGCAACACATCTGGTAGAAGGTTGTAAGCAATATGATCATATCACATCAATTCTGCAAAACCTTCACTGGCTACCAATATAAAACAGGGCTAAATTGAAAACTCTTGCCTGATCTTCAAGGCCCCTAAAGATAATATGCCGGAATACTTGAAGAACAGGATCTCCCTTTACAGACCTTCAAGGTCACAGAGGTCCTTCCAAAGAGCATCCCAAACCATGTCCACTCTAAAGGACATCACACAATGTGACAACACCAAGCCTTCTCCAGAGTAGCACCTCCCCCTCCAGAATACACTCCCTGTTTTTCTCAATGCTACTTCAAGCTTTTTAATGGAAGAACCAACCTGCTAGTCGCACATACACAAGGACTAACACCTGTTGCACATACTGCAGCAGGAAAGAACTTGTTTATCCAATCCTAGTGTAGCTGAGATCATTTTCCTGCACCTTTTCTGATGTTGTGCTATTTTCCCTTTAGTTACTTTTATTTTTTATCTAACTCCTGTTACGTTGTCTTATCTGTCTATATATTACAACTCTGCTTTCACTTTATACAGTACATTAAGATGTTTTAATGTGTAATTTGTTGACTTTGTAAGAAGCATCTGTCATAATGTGTACACTACACTGTTATTATTTTACTGCTGTAATTTTCTATTGCCTAAGTCTGGCTTATTCTTGCTATACACTGCCTTGGGTGAATTTCTTCCAAAGGGCAGTAAATGAATCCTAATAAATAAAACAAAGACATCCTGCTATGTAACAGCTGCGACTGTGTAGCTGGACTGTCTCTATCCCACATCCTACTATGAGACATGAACTGACTAGAAGTGAGTGTTTTGTCCAATTTTCTTTAGTACATTTTTTCCACCTTGCTATTTCTCTTGTCTGTTGGAGTAATTTTTTTTTTTTTGGTACTCTTCACCCCTCTCTTCTCATTTCCTGTTTCTATGTTTTTATTGTCTACCAGTTGATGGCATTATCTGTCTGTGGAATTGTCTAACAGGACTGTACACTGCCTATATGCCTTGGCCTCTGGTGGTATATCAAATGTTAAATAGGTATATCATACGACAAACACTCCAACGTCCATTAATTCCCTATGGACGTTGGAGCCACTAGCACAGCTTTGTTTAAAAAAAAAAAAAAAAAAGTGGGGGGGAATAAATTATTGTGTATATTGATAAAATCCACAACTTTTCCTTGAAGAAGGCTTATCTTGCTGAAACACTAGCATCAGGACTGTATGATAAGCTCAGGTAAATTCATACATGCTTTTTTATGCTTCCATAAATAAAAGTGGAAATTTTGTTGTAGAAAAATTCATATATTGGCATATGTGTTGGTGATATAACAATTGGGGTATATGATTAAACTGAATACTTGACCAAGAAAACATGGGGTCAAAATATGGTATGTGATAACCCCTTTTCCACATGTTTTCTACTTATGTTTTTTGTTTTTGATGTTTTGAGATCTTCTCTTTAGCGGCTGTTTACTGTATTTTTAATAAGTTTTTCTAATCACGTTTTTGTCGGTTCTGCCTGCTTCTATGGACTTCCAGCTCAAAGAAATTGTCCTACATTCACAGCTACTTGGATTTTCTCCTATGTTCATAGCTCCTGCAATGAAAGTTCATCACCAGACCACAGACCACCAAATTTTCCAGTATAGAATTAGCCAAAGTCAGAAAAAGATGTCACTGTATGTAAATGTTCCTCTCTAAGGAATATTCATAATACTATGGAAATGGATTGGGATATGTATACCACCTTTTTTGTAGTTATACAACACACTCAAAGTGGTTTACATAGAGGTACTTCAAGCATTTTCTCTATCTGTCCTGGTGGGCACAAAATTTGTCTAATGTTCCTGGGGCAGTGGAAGATTAAGGGCTCCTTTTATGAAGGTGCGCTAGGGGCTTAACGTGCGGAATAGCGTGCACTAAATTGCCGCGTGCGCTAGCCGCTGCCACCTCCTTTTGAGCAGGCGGTAGATTTTTGGCTAGCACGCGCTAATCCGGTGCGTGCAATAAAACCGCTAGCGCACCTTCGTAAAAGCAGCCCTAAGTGACTTACCTAGGGTCACAGGTAGCAGTGTAGGGTTTGAACCCACAACCTCAGAGTATGGTGCAGTGGTTGGAACTGAGGTTGTAACTCGAACCACTGCACCACACTCTCCTCAATACTAGCCACTACCACCCAGGAAAATCATAAACCCCTTTCCCTCACCATTCCCACCTGCTAATGAATGACTTGCAAGCAGAACAACATTATACTTGTCAGACACGGTAAATAAAAAAGAAACATATCTGTAGCTTAATTTATTTACAATATCACCATTCATTAAATAGAACATTATATACAATATCAAATGCAAAGTGTGGGTGACTCTACACCAGGGTCCCCAAAGTCCCTCCTTGAGAGCCAAATCCAGTTGGGTTTTCAGGATTTCCCCAATGAATAGGCATGAGATCTATGTGCATGCACTGCTTTCAATGCATTTTCATTGGGGAAATCCTGAAAACCCGACTGGATTCGGCCCTCAAGGAGGGACTTTGGGGACCCCCTGCTCTACACAGCAGAACCTTATGTTTTTATTCTTTGGTATAGTTCAGGGGTAGGCAATTCCAGTCCTCGAGAGCCAGATCCAGGTCAGATTTTCAAGATATCCACAATGAATATGTATGAGATGGATTTGCATGCACTGCCTCCTTGAGATGCAAATCTATCTCATGCATATTTAGTGTGGATGTCCTGAAAACCTGACCTGGCTCCGACTCTCGAGGACTGGAATTGCCTACCCCTGGTATAGTTTCTTGGGAAAAAAAAGTCCCAATTCCATCTCATTAGCAGGCTGCCACCCCTCCTCTTTTTCTGGTTCCATCTTAGGGAGGAAGGGGTTCAAGTGGGCATGTAATGGCAACTATGTTATGCCCCAAAAAGACCTAGCTCCTGGGGGGGGGGGGGGGGGGTTATTATTTAATTCATTTTCTTTCCCGTCTTCCCCAAAGAGCCCAGGATGGGTTACAGGTAATATACACAATATAGAATTAACATGCCATATTGCAAGATGAATATAGTATTAACTAACATGATATTTTTGAGGGATTAAGAATTGATGCTCTGTTTATTTCATATCTGTGCTGGCCCAAACTTGCTATGGATTAGATCAGTGGTTCCCAACCCTGTCCTGAAGGACCACCAGGCCAATCGGGTTTTCAGGATAGCCCTAATGAATATGCATGAAGCAGATCTGCATGCCTCTCACTTCCATTATATGCAAATTTCTCTCATGCAAATTCATTAGGGCTATCCTGAAAACCCGATTGGCCTTGTGGTCCTCTAGGACAGGGTTGGGAACCACTGGATTAGATAACCACAGTTCAAAGGGCTCTTTACTACGTGTCAGAACTTTCCTATGTGCTATGAATGAAATTGGTATATAGAAACCACCTTGCATCCACCCCTGTTAGGGAATAACTGAAGGATTGATATACTCCAGAAACAGCCCAGTCAGTGGGGACATCACTTGCACTAGTCTAGCCTCTTCCTGGAGGGTTTGAGCCTTATAGGTAGCCAGGGCTGACTCTAGGGCAAAGATCATCCAGTGTAAACTCTAACATGCATTCCCTCCTTTGGAAGTAGTGGTGGCTCTAGCACTGCCCTTTTTATGTGGGTTTTTTTTTTCTCTTTCTCCCCCCCTGCCCATCACCTCCTTATCTTTGTTCTCTCCACCCCACCTTTGGCCAGCACAATTATTGCCTCGACCAACTCTCTTGTTCCTGACCACATGATGTGGAAGGATGTAAGGAGGATAGAGATGCAAGTGTGGCAGAATCCTCTCATTCATGCCACTTTTGCAGCCGAACAGGTCCCTATTGTTGGCTATTAATCTGAACTACTCATCTCCTTCAGTGTCCTTTCTAAGTCACTATTCTCCTGATATTCAAAGCTATTTAACCAATCAGAAACAGCCACTGACTGGTTAAATAATATTTAGCTGCCCAACCATGAATGTGAGCATGATATAACTTGTTATTAGAGAATGACATGGGGACAAATTTTCCCCTGTCCCCACAGGAACTCAATTTCCCCATCCCGTCCTCGTAGGTTTTGTCATTTCCCCTGTCCCTGCCCCATTCCTGTAAGCTCAGCCTTAATCACACAAGCCTCGAACACCTATGATTTTAAAGTGTTTGAGGTTTATGCAGATGAGGACGAAGCGTGCAGGAATGGGGCAGGGACAGGAAAAGAACTCGCAGGGACAGGATGGGAAAATGAGTCCCCGCAGGGACAGGGAAAAATTTGTCCCCGTGTCATTCTTTACTTGTTATCTCTGTTAAATATCCATGTTAGTGGCTTATATTGTGCAATAACTGGCAATATTCTGCATTGACAGGCTAAGTTGAGCAGGCAAATTGGACCGCCTAAATAGCAGGCTTATCTTTTCCTGTTATAACTTAACTTGTAGGGCTGAATATCGACTTAACTGGTTAAAGCTTGTCAAAAAAGCCCAGTTATGCAAATGCTGATCACTGGAAATAGCCAGGCATTGAATATCCGGGCTTACTGCCGACCATGGGACTTATGCAGGCTGTCTCCCATGGACTGAATTTTAGCCCACTCTAGAATTATACATTGTACTCAAAGTGGAGTCTCACAAGTAGTCTATATTGAGATAGAATTACATCATATTCCCTGCTGATGATTCCTCTACCTATGCATGCGAGCACACTGTAAGCTTTCCCTGACCGACCTTCAAGTACTTTGAGATGGCCTTTTCCTGTTAACAATCATCAGTTCTTGACTTTAGAACTGATTAGTGGCCAATGGTCATTGGCAGGCAAATTTCTAATTTTAGGTTCATGAACAGACTGTTTTTTCATATTTTGAATCAGCTCTAGTGTGCTTCTATCATATCTGTGAATTCGTAATACCTGCTTTCTGTGAGAGGAAAAGTGGAACTATAAGTCCATAGATGCAATAGGGTAAAAACAGGACTAGTTCAGCCCGTCCTAAGTGGCATGGTGTCTTCTTTTCATACTGCCTAGATGGAAACTTGTGTGCAGTTGAGCTTTTCTCAGACTGTGACTCATTGTCTTGAAGTCAGAGGTATACGCTTAAGTGAGGAGGAGCTTAGTGATTAAAACTGCGCCAGAGGATAAATCTCACTGCTGCTTGGCGTAACTTTGGGCATATCACTAAACCCTTCATTATTTTATGTAAAAATTTAAGATTATAAACCCTCTAGAGACAGGGAAATACCTCTTGTACTTAACTATAATTCACCATGAACTAATATGAGAGTGATTTGAAAAGTTTGGTAGAAAAGCAAGTTAAACAACGTAGTCTCCATCGAGGGCTATACACTTAGTCCAGCGAATTTCCAATTTTTTCGTAAGCTATTTTTCCTATGAAAAAACCCCTGGAAATTCGCTGGACTAAGTGTATAGCCCTCGATGGAGACTACGTTGTTTAACTTACTTTTTTTTTTTTTTACCAAACTTTTTAAACCACTCATACTAAACTTGTGTGAGCTAAATCCAAATAAAAAGAAATCTTGCAACTTTGTTGAACATGTTTGCTTTGTATAAATTTGGGCAGATCCCTCTAATCACCAAATCTGCCTTGGAGCTGCCAGACAGTTTCTAAGTTCACAGCAAAAAGATTTTCACATATATCAATAACAATCTGATTGATCTGCATCTAATCTGGTCAGTATTTTCCCAACCAACCTGGGAAACTTGAATCCTCTCACTTATTCCTAACAGGAGCACATGCCTTACACTGGGGCTTCCTCTTGCTGGGTGGCAGCACTATTACTAGGGAAGGGAGAGCAAAGCCCAGTTAGTTGCATTTATGATGTATAAAGGGAAGAGCGTAAAATTATGCAGATGTCAATGACTTCTTTCTTCTTCTATTTTTGACAGTGTTTGGATATATTTTTTTTCCGTAATGCATTTCCTTAGCACTAAGAAACCACAGACATAAACACAGATGGTTGCTGGGTCTCAAGCTCTAAAACGGAGGTTTCTTAATGCTCTATTCCTCTTTTTCTAAATGCCAGACAAGAGAGATGAAGAAAGAAGAAATATGACTTATGTTGGGCTAAGAGGCACCTATCAATTCCTCTAAATCTGGTGTGGGTGGAGGGGGGGCATGGTGTGTGTTTGTGTGTGTGTGTGTGTGTGTGTGTGTGTGTGTTAGGATCTTGGGATGTTTCCAACAGAAAGATGTATTTCTCCACTGCTAGGATCGGATTCTAAGAGGAGTAATGCCACAGTTGCCAGTGGAGAAGAGCAATGTGGGAAAGATGGGTGGGCTTCGTATACAATAACAAGTGGGTGGGAGGTCAGTGAAAAAAAAAAGGGAGTTGCAAACAAGATGTGGGAACATTTCATTTTGCACATTTTCCTTTGTTTGAGCATAAGCCCTAACCAATGGTAGGACAGTATTATAAACCATTGATGATATCATAATGTGTACTAACCTCCCTGCAATTCCAGCTGAACTAAACAATGCCTTTTTCCTTATGGGAAATTAAAAAATAGAAACAACTCTAGATGCTTAAGTGGTGGAGGAGGAGGGGAGAGAGTGGAGAGAAGGATGTTGTGGGCATATGAAAGACATGATGGAGTAGGTCGTGCGTCATGTTGTCGGGTATTGAATCTTCATCCGTTGTGCATTTGCCCACTACATTACTTAGTTTGGCGTCATCAGCGAATAATGCTATTTTACCTCGAAGCCCTTCTGCCAAGTCTCTTATAAAGATGTTGAATAGGGTCGGGCCTAAGACTGAGCCCTGTGGCACTCCACTGTTCACCTCCGTCATTTCTGAGGGGGTGCCGTTCACCACTACCCTTTGAAGCCTACCACCAAGCCAGTTCCTAACCCATTTCGTCAAAGTGTCACCTAATCCTATAGAACCCATCTTGCTCAGCAACCTGCGGTGTGGTACGCTATCGAATGCTTTGCTAAAGTCCAGGTACACGATGTCCAGGGACTCCCCAACATTCAGCTTCCATGGGGGATTGTGGTGGGTGGCAGCAGGAAAGATTGGGCATCTGTCTTGCTGAGATCATTATGGAGGGGGGGGGAAAGATTCCACGATTCTCTAACCGGCGTTGTTTGTGACAGACGCCGGTTAGAGAATCGTGCTTTTAGGTGAAGGACTGGCTCCTCCTTCGTCTAAAAGGTTTTGTTTTGTGCGTTTGGGACTTGGGTGATTTTTGGGGTCAGGAATGTGTTCTAAGCATACACATAGTGGTGGTCTGGGAAATTAAACTGCTGAACATACAGGTAGGCCAGTCTTGTGTACCTAGGGCCTTAGGCCAAAAGGGGACTTAGACATTGTTTTTGATTATGCTCTTCACATATTCAAAGGCAATGAAATAACACTCCTAATGAAGTTCAGACTTGTCCATGCACTCATTTTCTCAGTGGTTAATTACAGATGCAAAAGCTGGACACTATGAATACAAGATAGAAAGAAGATTGACTCATTTGAGATTTGGTGCTGGAGAAGCAGTGGTGTACCAAGGGGGGTGGTGGTTGGGAGGGGGGAGATCCGGCCCAGGTGCTCGCCCCAAGGGGGTGCACAGCTGGCCACCCACCGAGGAATAGGCTGCCACCGGGGAAAGGCTTCCACTGCCGTCATCGGGAACAAGCCAGCCGAGTTCTCCCTTCTTTTCTTCCCTGCAGGGCCGACCAACTCTTTGCTGCCTGACGTCAATTCTGACATCGGAGAGGACATTCTGCCCCAGCCAATCGCTATCTGGCTGGCCCGGAACGTCCTCTCCGACTTTAGAATTGACGTCGGGCAGCAAAGAGTTGGTCGGCCCTGTGGGGAAGAAAAGAAGGGAGAACTCGGCCAGCTTGTTCCCGATGACGGCAGTGGCAGCCTATTCTCCAGCAGTGGTGGAAGCATTTTCCCAATGGCGGTGGCATAGGGGAGGGGAGGGAGAAAGAAAGAAATGGGGAGGAGGGGGACAGGGAGCCAGAAAGAAAGGGGGCAGGGTGAAACAAAGAAAAAGAAAAAATGGGGCACGGAGAGAGAGAGAGAGAAAGACAGAGAGAAAGAGGGCATGGAGAGAGAAAGAAAGAAGGGGGCATGGTGAAACAAAGAAAGAAATGGGGCACGAAGAGAGAAAGAGAAAGACAGACATACAGAAAGAAAGGGGGCATGGAGAGAGAAAGAAAGAAGGGGACAGGATGAAAGAAAGAAAAAGTTGGGGGAGGGAATGAGGTCTGGAGGAGAGGAAGCATACAGGAGGCTGAAAGAAGGGAAGAAATATTGGATGCACTGTCAGAAGAATAAAGTGCAACCAGAGACTGATGAAATTACCAAACAAAGGTAGGAAAAATGATTTTATTTTCAATTTAGTGATTAAAATGTGTCTGTTTTGAGAATTTATATATGCTGTTTATATTTTGCACTATGGCCCCCTTTTACTAAACTGCAATAGTGGTTTTTAGTGCAGGGAGCCTATGAGCATTGAGAGCAGCTTGGGGAATTCAGCGCAGCTCCCTGCGCTAAAAAACGCTATCGCGGTTTAGTAAAAAGGGAGGGGGTAGATTTGTCTATTTTTGTATAGTTGTTACAAAATATAAATGATAATTAACATTTTCTCTGTGTACAGTGTGCTTTGTGTTTTTAAAATTTTATTGTTGGTAGATCATTTTGACTTGGCCATGAAGGTAAGGGGGAGGGAGGGAGGGGAGCTGCTGAAAGACATCTAGAAATCCTTGCAGGCTTGACTGTGCAGGGAATTATTTTTGTAAAATCAAGTTTTGTTTTGTGACTGGCATTATTTAGACTTTAATTTCTATAAATGAATAGAATGAAAATGATATAAAATTATTTGCTTGTTTTTATGTGCATGCGCTGAAGGAAAGTGGAGAGAGAGTGGGCTGAGATCGCTGAAGGGAAATGGGGAAGAGAGAGTGGGGAGAAGACGCTGATTTATAAATTGACAATTGTACAGAATATTGTTTCTTTTTATACTTTAATATAATAAGTTCAATATAAAACAATTCAAGGCTTGTGTGGATGGAATCAAGTGGTTTGCGGGGATGGGGACCGAGCTTACGGGGATTAGTCCAATAAAATAGTATTTTCTTATTTCTCATTATTTGTTTTATTTTTATTTGTTAATTTGTAAAGTGGTGATTGTTATGTATCAGTTTTTTTTCAAATTTACATCTACTGTCTTTATATTTTGCACAGTATTAGAGAACATGTATTACTATTTTTGTGGTGTTGTAGTGTTGCATTGTATGCAGGGTCTGGTTTCTTGGCGGTTCAGTTTAACTTTTGTCTACATATTTCTATTTTTAGTTTGTGATTATTCCATATTGGGCGAGGGTGTATCTGTCTGTGTGTATGAAAGGGACATGGCTTTCTGATAGCATCGACTGTACAGGATCAATTGACTGTACAGGATCTGGCTTGTTTAATTTTGTATGTGTTGGTGTTCTAGTGCTCACTGCAGTGTTTAAGATGCTGCCTTTTCATAGGTACACTCTTGTTGTGCAATATGTGGATTGTTACTAAAAATCATATTTTTCATATAGATGGGAGGGTATCAAAAAATGATGGGCCCCGGGTGTCACATATGCTAGGTACGCCACTGCGGAGAAGGATTTTATGTGTCCCATGACACATACTTATAGCCTAAATATTACCCACAACAGTCAAAAGTGTACAGCCTTTGGACATGGGTCGATGTCTTAGCAGCAGGATAAAAGAAGTGGCTGAATTTGAATTGCCGAGTCTTTCAATTAGAGTTTTATTCAAACAAAATCTCTTTGACATTTTGAAGCTTTTGCATTTTTACTTACCAGCACATAAATGCAAGGGGTATATACATGGGTGGAGCCTATGTGATGCATGGGCACAGCTCCCACTTATACATATAATTTACAGAATACTGTACATTAAGTATGCTCCTTCTATATTTGCATAATCATATTAAAGCTAACTACCTCGTATGGTTGGTGAAACTGCAGGCACCTACATCTTAGGCACTAGCATTCTATAGAACCTGAGTGTCCAAGTGCTATTAAAGAACAGACTCCCACTGTGGATCCTCAAGGTGCCTAAGTGAAGGTGCCCAGTTGTAGAATTACTCCCTTAGTCTGTCCTCTTTAAAATACCTCTACAGTACTTTTTAGAGGTGTGCATTTATAGCATGCATTCAGCTCATTAGCATGCCTTTAAAAAGCTAGTGCACACATCAATTTTATCTGTTGTACCCTACAAATTAATGGATGTAATGTCAATTAACATGCATTCAAAAATTCTAATGCACATTAAACATTTATTTATTTATTGAAATTGTAATATAATTTCACAAGAGATTTCTTGTACAAAAAAATCAGAGGAAAAACATTCATACAAATTAACAACTTTAAAGAAGAGAAAAAATATTAAGTCTTTCTTAGACCACAATATCAAAGCAAAGGAGGAATATTAAGAGTGAGGAGCAACTCAGATGAGGAATATAAAAATAATAAGAAATTGGTGTAACAGCATACAGTCCTCATATTTCCATAATCATGGCTATCATTAAGATCTATTAAACTGTCCCGGTTGTCATGTTCTTCAAATCCAGGAATGATCTAAGTTGTTCTGGAATGAAACTCTGCTATTCAAAAAATCTATACAGCCTTCTTACCCCCCCCCTCGCATCCTCCCTCCTCCTTGCAAATTTCCAGCTGACCTCCTACCCCTTTACTAATATCTCCTCAATGACTCTATCAATTAACCAACCCCAAACTGCATCTTCCCTACAAGTATACCTCAATTCTCCATCCTTCCTTCTATCTCTCACCAATGCCTCTACTATGTAACTGACCCTAAATTGTAACTTCCTGGAAATGTCCAGCTATCTTCTACTGTAATCCGCTTAGAACTGCAAGGTACAGGCGGAATAGAAGTCACTAATGTAATGTAATACTTAAGAAACGTTGCTCCAAGTGCTAATGTTTCTGTCCTCATTACTAGGAACAACTTTCTCCGTTCTTGGGTAGTTCTTGTAATATCAGAGAAAATACAAATTTTCTTACTAAGAAATAACATCTGAGAGTTGCGAAAAAACAGTCTCATTACTGAATTCGGATCTTGTTCAAAAACAAAGGAAACCAAAAAGTGGTTCTCTGTTTCAACCGACACCGAGGATTCCAACATCTCTGTAAGATTTAGTGGCTCTACAGCTTCTAAATCTTTGATTTCTATAGAGGCGGCTGGTAACTTTTTTTTTAAGTAAATAATATATACGAGTAATTGGTGGTATAAGCTCAAGGGAAAATTTTAACACCTTAAACATTTTTAACAATTAGGTTGAAACAAAAAAAAAAGTCTGAAAATCAGAGAAAATAAACTAGAATTCTTGCATATCCTTTGAATACTATGAGAACTGGGAAATATTCCAGTTTGTCGTACCAGCAGAGACTGAACTCATAGTCCCCCACTGTTTCACCAGGGAGAGAACCAAAGGCTAAGAAAAATTAGAGAACCTTCATCCATTGGATGCAAACATCACAATTGGTTTGGTTAAGAGATTCATTGCAAGGAACCTACAGACTTTGCAACAACACATCTATGTTCCAGCTGCATCTTAAACTCTACATTGATTATGTTCTCGCATTCAAGGTATTAGTAATAATGCTCAGATCTGTAATTAAGACTCATTTGTTTTTCCTATTTTTTCCCTTATAAACATTTCAAATTCCACCTGTAAGTATTTTCTTTATTTGCTGTTTGAGACACCTGTAATTGCTAGCTCTTTTTCTAGTGTTTGCATATATGCTATGACCTCTTAGTAAATATTTTAGTTTGGAACTTACACTGTGTAAACTGGTTTGTTTGGGTGGTTTTGTTTTTATTTTTTTTTTAACTGCAAAGACCATGGAGTGGGACAGATTTCAACAAATTTGTGTTTTCTCCCCTCATTCTAAAAGAGCTGCTATCATTGGTAATTATATGAAATCTATTGGGCCAATGTTCCAACCTCGTACTAAAGGGGCAACCCTCCAATTTATTTGGGGTTACCTAAAAAGATTATATTAAGACTTCGGTTGGTGCAAAATGCTGCAGTTCGCCTGATTTTTAATCTTAAAAAGTATGGTCATATTAGCTCTTTTTATACCAAGTTGCATTGGTTGCCTTTTGGGGCCAGAGTGCTTTTTAAGTTCAGATGCATTTCTTATAAGGTGCTTTTTGGATTATCTCCCTCATATTTGTCCTCATATTTGAATAACTTTCTTATTCAACAAAAGGAACTAGAAATTCTGTAAAGTTCATCTTCCCTACTCCAAAGGCCTTTCGTGTTAAGACCTTTTTAGACAGGACTTTGGATTATCAAGCTGGAAAGATGAACTCCTGGCTAAGTCCGATGACTGTTCAACCTAATTCTTACTTCACATTTAGGAAATCATTAAAGACCTATTTATTTGACAAATAAGAATATTAATTTTGATATATTTTTAAATGAGGTCTTATGTTTCTATTCTTATTGTCACAGTATGTTTTAATTTTAATAATTTTTAATATTGTACTTGAATGTTTTAAACAATTGTATTACTTTTACTATATAATTTTAGACTGTATGTAGATAGTGTGTTCTATGAAACTGTACCATGTGCTGAAATGTCTCAGTATTTTTCCTGTTGTGAACCGCCCAGAACTACTGGTTGGGCGGTATACAAGAAAATAAATTATTATTATTATTATTATAACTGGGTGCCTCCAATGGAAGTCTACTCTATAACAGCATCTGGACGACCAGATTCCATTATAGAACACTAGTGCCCTCAGCTACACCAGCCATAGATCTAGCATAAATAACCGGATAGTAAAAGCAAAAACCTGTACAGGTCTCTGTTTTCAATATCCAGGAATATCGCTGTTGGCAATGAGCAAAACACTTGCCATTGTTGGCTGAATATTGACCCCAAAAGTAGCTAAAGTTAGGTGTTGGAAAAAGGAAGCATTTTGAGACAGAATGAAGGCTGGCAAAAAAGTTATGCATTCAGCTTTGAAATTCAGTCATTGAAAACATAACATCCTTCGAAAGGCCAATAGCTAAATTAAAGGTATAACTTTAACTGGGCAAAGTCATAAATTAGGCACTCAAATTTACACATGTGTTATGAACCTAAATGTTTAGAATACTAGCATATATATGAGGGGATGCTAAAAGTTCTTAGCCCAACCAAGAAGAGAATGACATGGATATGGTTCAATCAATGATCTGAAACAATGTCAAAAAACATAGAATTTCATTTCTGTAAATTGGAATTTAACAAAATAAGATGTCTCTTTTCAGCTACAGTGGTAAAATAATACTCAGAATTCGGGAAGTTGGTTGGTTGAGCTGAGAACATTTTGTCATCCCCTCCTAATCATATTTGTGCACATACATGCATATATGCCAATCAGGCACCTAAGGGTTATTATATAAATACATATATCTCACATAGCATGTATTTGCACAGTGGGTATACACAGGGATGGAGCCTAGGTGGTATGGGAGGGGTGCACATTAGGCATGAACCTTAGAATACTTTAAGACGCCCATGTATCTGTGGAAGCAACTATAATACATGCACCAACTCTATAGCTGGTGGAAATATTTGTGCCTAACTTCTAAGTATGGACTTTTGCTGTTACACTAGTGGTCTATGAAGGAAAGTAAGTACCCTCCAGCTGTCCTGTTATACAATTGTCTCATGCATATATAAAATTAAAAGTGGATTTTAAAGCCAACTGTCACACTGACAGTGCCACTAAGAGTACATATAATTTTAAAGGTGCTGTTGGATTTTAACCTCATATCTGAGATATGGCTTCAGGACAAGACACAATGCAGGAAATGATAAAATATAGATTATTAGCCAACTTTAAAAAAATTCCAAACAACATCACAACTGCTACCTAACTCATGATCTAACTGTGGAATAGGTATGCACTTCCTGTGTGTAACACTGTAAGTTCATATAACATAAGGAAAATGAATAATAGTGCTTGGTCACTCAATCAGAGTCATCCGTCACATCTGTTGAGTTCTGTTTTTCCTGTCCACAGAACCAAGAACGGGAAGTTAGGTTCAATCTCTTGCTTGTGCTGGTGATGCACTTCTTCAATGTTTGTTGGATGGCTGTGGATGAATAATAGAAGAGAAGTGGATCCAGACAAGCATTCAATGTGCTGAGGAGCAAAGCATAGATTCTCCATGGGAGACTCCCTTTCTCTATGAACCCCACAATGTGAGAGATATTATAAGGTGCAAAGCAGAGAATGAAGTTGCTCAGAGTGACCGCCACAAGCCCAATGGCCTTCTGTGTCTTCTTTCTACTGATTTTAGGCATTGTGATTAAAATCCGAATGAAGTTGACATAGCAGAAGATGGTGATTATGAAGGGGATGCAGAAGAGCAGGAGGCAAACTTCCAACCGATAGGGCAATAAGTACATTAATTGGTCATCTGTAAAGTCTGCATAGCATTTGAGGCTATCTGACATATTGTTCGGGACAAGTTGCACAATAAAGTATGTGAAGCTACAATGTAGGCTACAGAAAATCCAGATGAATGCACAAGCCATTACAGCATGTTTACACTTGCGATTGATTTTGTATTGGATGGGGTTCGCCACTCCCAGGTACCGCTCTACACTGATGGCAGTCAAGAACAAAGAACTGCTATAGATGCTGTTAAAATAGACAAACACCACCAGGGAGCAGAGAAAGAAAGGTAAAGGCCACTTCATGTCAGCTGCAGCCTCCATCATCTTGAACGGAAGGAAAATCAAGAGCAGCAGGTCAGATATTGAGAGGTTGAGCAGCAGGATATCGACTGGTGTGGGCTTCCGGTGGATCTTGACCGAGAAAGTATAGAGCGCCAACAAGTTGGACGGCAGCCCAATCAAGAAAGTTATTATGTAGACTGAAAGAACCAGAGGAGTCTTAAATGTCATTTTCCTGAGCTCCTGTTGGGAAACAACATTGGACATCAGAGAAGAAATTAATGCAGAGTAAAAAAATGTTATGCAAATCTCTTAGCTTGTTAAGATACAAACCTCATGCATGCATGCATGCATGGAGATGAATGTTGAAGCTTAAGCTTACAATATAGTTTCATGTCCATAGGGAGAAACAAAATCATTTTGGATTTATGCTAACAGTTTGCAAACAATTGTAAACCAGGACTAGCTGAGTCTTTAGCCTTAATAAATACACCTAGACCAGAATGGAATTTCTGGAAAAAGCCCACTATAACAAAAACCATTTGAAAATATTGATCTCTGTTGCTTAATCCCAGAATTTACAACTCACTTCATAGGAATGGTGGAAAGCCACACTCCATCGATATAAAATGGAATCACCTGATTTTTATTCATATGACCCTGATATTCGTATTAATCCGTTCAAACAGTTGCAAATGTACTCAAGGAAAGCCTGCCTGCAGCTGTAATTTTCAAAGCCCCAGGCATACTTTCCCTTATTCAATTTATTTCTATTCTGCTGTCTTGATTCTACACACATTTTTTGGAATATGGATAAGAGTTCCAACACTAGTCATAGTACAGGCACTTTTACCCAGGGGGAAAAAAGTTTGAAAAAATGCCCTCCAGGGGATAATTTTCTAACACAACACTTAGGTTTGGAGATGGAGAAGGTGCCTATTTGCATCCTATTTTACAAAGAGACGTGGAGGAGCATTTTCGATATAACATCTAAATCCGATTTTGGATGTTTTGCGAAACACGTCCAAAAATCCAGTAGTGACCATGACCATTTTCAAAACAGGAAAATGCCTATCTTTTTGTTTCAAAAATGGCTATTTCTTAGATGTGTTTGTGCTCAGCATGTTGATCTTTTTGAACCATTAAAAAAAAAAGTGTCCAAAATAAAAATGCAAAATGTAAGCCATTGGGATGTAAAAGGAGCCAGCGTTTCTAACAAATTAGCCACGCTGACATCTCAGCAGAGCAGTGTGCCACTAGGGGGCACTGCAGTGAATTTCACATAAAAAGGCCAAGGTACACCTCTTACCATAACCCCAAACCTACTGGACCCAACTGTACACTAGAGAATTTCACAGGGACAGAAATCCCACCCATCCCCGCCTGTCCCCGCCAGGATCCTCTCCGTCCCCCCCGTCCACGTCAGGAATTACCTCCAGCCCCGCCCAGCCCCATAAAAAGCAGCAATTACTTCTGACAGGATCATCAATTCCACAGTTTCTTTTGTGTTTGCGCTGATGTTTTCCTTGTGGAATCTCTTTGGTGGAACCCTTTTTTTGTTTTCTGTTCAGGTAATTAACTTATAAACCCCCTCTTTTACTAAGGCTGACATGTCCATTATATTATATGGACAAACCCTGCTTCCAAAGCCTTCCATCCCCATGGGAGTCCCATTGGCTAGAGGGGGGTTCCTGTTGGAATCCCGTGGGTCAGAGGGGGAGCAGTGAGTTGTGAATGCTGTGCTACCGATGGCTGTGTGAGACTTGGGGGGGGGGAAGTGCGCCCGTGTCCCCGTGCAGGCTTCATCTCCTGCCAGACAAATCAGTGGAGGGTACAAGAAGTTTCTCTTTTCAGCCCTCTCCTCAGTTCCCCAACCAAAATTCTGACACATTTGATATGGCTGGCGGAAGATGAAGCCTGCAAGGGGGCACGGGCGCATCCCCCCCTCCAAGTCTCACACAGCCATCGGCAGCACAGCATTCACAACTCGCTGCTCCTGCTTGCTTTGGGCCTTCCTTGCTGCTGGATCCCACCTACTCTGTTTCTGTGAAGACAGGACCCGGCAGCGAGGAAGGCCTGAAGCAAGCAGGAGCAGCAAGTTGAACGCCTCCCTCCCTGCCCTATCTCCCGCCAACGTAGTCTTAGCCAGCAAGCGACTTTTCCATTGCTCCGGGGCTCTAACACTCTGCTTGCATGCTTCACTTCTCCTTTTTCCCCCCTCATGACGTAACTTCTGGTTTCATTAGAGAAGGGTCGGGAAGCTGGCAAGCGCAGTGTTAGAGCCCCGGAGCATGGGTGAAGTCGCTTGCAGGCTGCGATGGGAGATAGGGCAGCTACCCTGCTTGCTAATGCTGGGCAATTTTGAGGGAGGCCATGGCCCCTGTGGCCCCCATTCCAACCCTTGTACAGATCCATGGTGAGACCTCATCTGGAATATTGTGTTCAATTCTGGAAACCACATTATCAAAAAGATGTGCGGAGAATTGAGTCGGTTCAGCGAATGGCCACCAGGATGGTCTCGGGACTCAAGAACCTCCCATTTGAGGAAAGACTGAATAAATTGCAGCTATACTCGCTCGAGGAACGTAGAGAGAGGGGGGACATGATTGAGACGTTTAAATATATCACGGGCCGCATCGAGGTGGAAGACGATGTCTTCTTTCTTAAAGGACCTTCGACCACAAGAGGACATCCGCTGAAAATCAAGGGCGGGCAATTTCATGGCGACGCCAGGAAGTATTTCTTCACTGAAAGGGTGGTCGATCATTGGAATGAACTTCCACTGCAGGTGATTAAGGCCAGCAGCGCGCTAGATTTTAAAAGGAAATGGGATATGCATGTGTGATCTCTAGCGGGGTGAAGTTCGGAGGGTGGGCCATTAGCATGGGCAGACTTGATGGGCTATGGCCCTTTTCTGCCGTCATATTCTATGTTTCTATGTTTCTAAGTACATTGTAGCTCAATTTTAGCAGTTCTATCAACAGCTACTGTATATATATCGGGTACCTCACCTACCCCAACTCAAATTTGTAATTTTTTTTAAGTTACCTAGTGCCTCCTCCTCTCCCTTCTTCTCAATTAGATTCCTTAATGTCCCATTATCTAGCACAGACATTGTGGCTGCCATTAAACCTATAAAGCCTGGTAAAGCCCCAGGTATAGATGGGCTAATATGAAATTCTACTATATCTATCAGGTTATCCTCACTCCCCACTTGCTTAGACTTTATCAATTTTTTGAGGTCTAATAATAGTGCAGGATCATTCACAGAGGCTATAATTAACATATTTCTGAAACCTGGGTAGGATCCTTTATACATGAAAAACTGTAGAACTATCTCACTACTCAACTATGACTATAAAATTTATGCTAAATTCTAACAGACAGACTTGCTAAATTGATGCCTCAATGAATTTGCCCTTCACAATGTGAATTTATCAAAGGTATAATGGCTTCTAGTAATACGACAGTATTTAGCCATATCCTCACTGTAGCCAATACTATTAGTGAACCTATGTGTGTAGTATCCTTGGACGCTGAAAAAGTATTTGATTACATTGAGTAGAAGTATCTTTTTGAAACTTTGCATTGATTTAATTTGGGAGACCATTTCATTGATATGGTGTGAATCTTATACTATAAGCTCATGGTAAGATTGAATGTGGAAGGGTGTCTATCCTCTTCATTCTTTGTAACATAGGGAATGCAACAAGGCTGCCTCTCTCCTCCTCTGTTATTCAATCTTGCTTTAGAATCACTTTTAATGACCATCAGGCAACAGGATGATATCTCTGGAATAAACATTAAACACTTTAATAGCATGGATTTTGTCTGTTTTTCACTTGTTCCATAGGTAGTTAGCTAATAATCTACCTACTCTGTTATTTTGTTTGTAATATAGGGCATGTTCTCCGTTCATCTGCATTCCAGCTTTTTCAGATAACAAAATGTTATATTGGAATTTCAACTTTTGAAGCTAAAGATATAATGCGGAAGGACTAGAGAAAAATTTAGATCCCCGGTTCCTAATCTGGGATTCCATATTCATAAGGGTATTGCACTGTTCTTTAGCTTTCTGGGAAGAATAGCTAATACTCTCACCTTGGATATATGAACTACAGGCATTCCATATACCGTATTTTCACGCAAATAACACGCACCCGTATAAAACGCGCACACGGGTATAGCGCGCAGAAATCACGATGATATGCACAAAAACTTTGGTATACCGCGCTCACGGGTATACCGCGCATGCTGCCCGACTCTCCGTTCACCCCCCCCTGACTTCCGTGCACTGCCCCGCCTCTCCGTGCGCTGTCCCGACTCTCCGTTCACCCCCCCCTGACTTCCGTGCACTGCCCCGCCTCTCCGTGCGCTGTCCCGACTCTCCGTTCACCCCCCCTGACTTCCGTGCACTGCCCCGCCTCTCCGTGCGCTGTCCCGACTCTCCGTTCACCCCCCCCTGACTTCCATGCACTGCCCCGCCTCTCCGTGCGCTGTCCCGACTCTCCGTTCACCCCCCCTGACTTCCGTGCACTGCCCCGCCTCTCCGTGCGCTGTCCCGACTCTCCGTTCACCCCCCCCTGACTTCCGTGCACTGCCCCGCCTCTCCGTGCGCTGTCCCGACTCTCCGTTCACCCCCCCTGACTTCCGTGCACTGCCCTGACTTTCCGTGCGCTGTCCCGACTCTCCGTGCGCTGTCCCGACTCTCCGTTCAACCCCCCTGACATCCGTGCACTGTCCCCCCTTGAAGGTCTGTCCCCATCCTGAAAGCCTGATGCCCCCCCCCCGACGTCCGATACATCCCTCCCCCCCCCGAAGGACCGCCGACTCCCCAACAATATCGGGCCAGGAGGGAGCCCAAATCCTCCTGGCCACGGCGACCCCCTAACCCCACCCCGCACTACATTACGGGCAGGAGGGATCCCAGGCCCTCCTGCCCTCGACGCAAACCCCCCTCCCCCCAACGACCGCCCCCCCAGCCGACCCGCGACCCCCCTGGCGACCCCCATGACCCCCCCACCCCCCTTCCCCGTACCTTTGGTAGTTGGGCCAGAAGGGAGCCCAAACCCTCCTGGCCACGGCGACCTCCTAACCCCACCCCGCACTACATTACGGGCAGGAGGGATCCCAGGCCCTCCTGCCCTCGACGCAAACCCCCCTCCCCCCCAACGACCGCCCCCCCAAGAACCTCCGACCGCCCCCCCAGCCGACCCGCGACCCCCCTGGCGACCCCCACAACCCCCCCACCCCCCTTCCCCGTACCTTTGGTAGTTGGCCGGACAGACGGGAGCCAAACCCGCCTGTCCGGCAGGCAGCCAACGAAGGAATGAGGCCGGATTGGCTCATCCATCCTAAAGCTCCGCCTACTGGTGGGGCTTAAGGCGCGTGGGCCAATCAGAATAGGCCCTGGAGCCTTAGGTCCCACCTGGGGGCGCGGCCTGAGGCACATGGTCGGGTTGGGCCCATGTGCCTCAGGCCGCGCCCCCAGGTGGGACCTAAGGCTCCAGGGCCTATTCTGATTGGCCCACGCGCCTTAGGCCCCACCAGTAGGCGGAGCTTTAGGATGGATGGGCCAATCCGGCCTCATTCCTTCGTTGGCTGCCTGCCGGACAGGCGGGTTTGGCTCCCGTATGTCCGGCCAACTACCAAAGGTACAGGGAAGGGGGGTGGGGGGGTCGTGGGGATCGCCAGGGGGGGCGCGGGTCGGCTGGGGGGGGCGGTCGGAGGTTCTTGGGGGGGGGGGCGGTCGTTGGAGGGAGGGGGGTTTGCGTCGAGGGCAGGAGGGCCTGGGATCCATCCTGCCCGTAATGTAGTGCGGGGTGGGGTTAGGGGGTCGCCGTGGCCAGGAGGGTTTGGGCTCCCTTCTGGCCCGATATTGTCGGGAAGTCGGCGGTCCTTCGGGGTGGGGGTGCGAGTGGTCCTGCCAGAGGGGGGGGATGTATCGGACGTCGGGGAGTCGGCCGGGCAAGAGGGCTTGGGCTCCCTCTTGCTCCGATCGTGGGTGCGGGTGGGAGCGCGTGCGAGCGGTCGTTCGGGGTGGGGGTGCGAGTGGTCCTGCCGGGGGGGGGGATGTATCGGACGTCGGGGAGTTGGCCGGGCAAGAGGGCTTGGGCTCCCTCTTGCTCCGATCGTGGATGCAGGTGCGGGTGGGAGCGCGTGCGAGCGGTCGTTCGGGGTGGGGGTGCGAGCGGTCCTGCTGGGGGGGTGAATCGGGCGTCGGGCGGGGTGGGAACTATGTTTAAAAACTTTGGTATAACGCGCTCACGCATATAACGCGCGAGGGGTATGCGCGGTAGGTAAAAACGCGTATAACGCGCGCGTTATATGCGTGAAAATACGGTAGTATGAAAGCAATTAATAAAATTGGGATCATCGCTTAAGACCACATTGAATCTCCACAGTCCATTAGTATTTTTGTAGTCCATAGACGCAAATACACAATCGGGTGTTGAAACAAATGAATAGAAGCAAAATACACCCAAACAATTTTATGTACAATAAATAATACTTTGTTAGCATAGGAGATGGGTCTCAGAGACCTATAGTCAATCAGTTGATTGCTGATATGTATCACAGGTCAGTAACTCAATCATTGGCCCAAACTCCCTATTCTATTTAAATATTTTTTAAAAAAATTTTTTGTATAAATAGTTTTAATATTTTTATGTTTTTATATTTTTAATCATCATCAATATTCAAACTTTATAGTGAATAGAAGATAACGCCTATAAATTCAAAAAGCACTTATCTTAGTAAACGCTGCTGAAAGTGAATGGCACTGCTTAGTTAAACCCAATGGGGCCTCCGTTTCACCTGTTAGGCTTTGTCAGGGGATAGTGTTAAGCAGTACGGAACACAGCTTCCTATGTGATTCAAAATTTTCAAAATGGCGCAATTAATAAAATTTGGATCATTGCTTAAGAACATAAGAACATAAGAACATAAGAAGTTGCCTCCACTGGGTCAGACCAGAGGTCCATCCTGCCCAGCGGTCCGCTCCCGCGGCGGTCCATCAGGTCCGCGACCTGTGAAGTGGTTACTGACCAATTCAATAACCTACCTCAAGTTCTATCTGTACCCCTCTATCCCCTTATCCTCCAGGAACCCATCCAAACCTTTCTTGAACCCCTGTACAGAGTTCTGGCTTATCACCTCCTCTGGAAGCTTGTTCCATGTGTCCACCACCCTCTGGGTCCATTAGTATTTTTGTAATCCCCCATGTTCATTGTTAAAGAAATACCAGCATGATCTGATATATGAATTATCTCAGTAGTAGTCCTAGTAATTGACTGTACCAGTGTTTTGGAAGTTAGGAAGGAAGTAATCTAGTCTCATGCTAGAGTTATGAGGCTTGGAGTAAAAAGTGAATTCAAAAGTGTGATGCAGCAGTCTCCAGATATCCAGAGTATGTGATTGCATCATTTGTACCATAACTGAATAGGCTTTAGGGGCTGAAAAATGCCTATCTAGTATGGCATCTAAAATCATATTCCAATCTCCTCCAGCTATAAAATATAACCAGCCAATACCAATGTAAATTGATAAATTAGAGTTTGTTTCATCCACATTTGACCCATATACAGGTACATTGACAAGAGCAAATATTTGATATTCATTCCACTATCCATATAAATCTGCACATTGGGAAAAAATAGAATATTTCAGTTTTTTGCCAATAAAATTGTTATACCACATTTCCCAGAAATAGCTACAGAAAAATAACAATCATGCACCCAAGTTTGCTTAGGTTTCTTAAATCCAGAGCACACAATCTAGTTTCTTGGAAAAATATGATGTCTAAAATACAATAAAAGCTTTTTGCACTTAATGTGGTTATTAATGCCTTTCACATTAAGTGCTACTACTGTGTAGTCACCCATTATCTATAAATGAAGAGGTATAAAGGTCATAGCACGCAAGAAGCATGGAACACATAAAATATTTGAGAAAAAGTGCAAGTTCCAAGTTCTGCAATTTGAGAAAGAAGCAAAACCCTCCACACCCATAACAGTGGAGAAAAAACACTTTCATACAGACACATACACATCAACAAAACCTGACCACCCACCAATCATATTAACTCTCCTTCTGACCCCCAGCAATAGGCTGTTAATCCATCCCTAGTAATGAAAGTTTAAACTCTCAGGCCCAGATGCACTAAAGCCAGTGATAGTTGCTAAACCTGTTTTTATAGCTTTAGCGACAATTGCATTTGCCGACCCGATGCTCAAAATGGCTCACCGCAAATTTTTCCCCTCGACCGTCCATTGTACAATCCAGCCATGCAAATTATCTAAAACCCCACGCAAACTAGCCAAGCGATTGATGCACTAACATCACTTGGCTATGCACATAAAAACAAGGGTTTTAGTGATCCCAAAAACCAGACAGGTCTGCCAGTTTTGTTTTTTTTTCATTTTTGTTTTAATGGCACAGATATTTTATGTGTGTTACATACAAAAAATATTGCATGTTACACACGCAAAATATATGTCCCATAAAAAAATGAATAAAGCCTCACATCGATGACTTCCCTCCTTGACGACCCCCAATGAATGCAGCACTGGGAATTCTCCCCACATGCTAGCAAAAATCATCAGGAGGGATGCCCACTCCCTCCTGCCATGCCAACCCTTGTATCCTGGGATACAGAGGAAGGAGTCTAAGGCCCTAATTGGCTCAGATGCCTAAGGCCCCTACCAAGGGAAGGAGTCTTTGGTATCTGAGCCAGTCAAGGTCATGGGCCCCTCCCTGTGCATCACATGATGCTCCGGGGAGGGGAAGGCCCGCCATTTTGGACAGGCGGACCTCGGAGGAGGAGTGACAGAGAATCCCTCCTGCTCCTAACTTCCTTGAAAGGTACGGGGTGGCTTGGGGGACCTATCATCCATCCTGCCTTTCTTGGGGGGGAAGGGGGAGGGTAGGGGATCTTTGGCAGGGTGCCTGGCATGGGGATGGGCCTTCAGTGGCAGAGGAGAGAGTGGACATTCCTTCTGCTGTTTCACTGCTAGGAGAGGGGGGGTTGGCATGGCAGGAGGGAATTTACATCCCTCCTGCCTACTTTCACTAGTGCGGGGTGATTCCCAGTACCACATTCATCTGGGATCAGTGGTGGGGGGTGCTTTTTTTTTAATAGGGCAGATATTGTGCGTGTGTAACACACACATCATCTGTGCCCATTAAAAAAGAAAAAAAGGTTTCCTGCCCTGAACACCTGAGTGGTAGGGGACTTCCCTTACCTCTCAGCTGTTCAGGCTTCTTCTGCTGGCTCTGCAGATGTGTGAGAGTCGCTTTCATAGCGATCAATCAGATGGCAGAGTCGGGGATTACAACAAACCTCCATGTGAATCATTTGCATACAAACATTTTAGTGCATGAATAGCTCTTTTTAAATTGGCCAAAAATTGGATCAGAGCAGACCCACATAGTCTTACTGATCCTCTTTCTGCATCTACTACTATTACTACTACTACTACTATTTATTATTTCTATTGCGCTGAAAGGCATACGCAGCGCTATACATTTTAACATAGGCCTCAGTGGTGGGAAGAGTTCTTACTGAAAGCACAGAGAGCAGGATTCCCAGACCTCCATATCAACACAATAATATGTAACAATATCATACTAATAAATTGCATAAAACATATTGGATAATAATTAAATCTTATTATAGAAGTTAACATACATCCAAAGTATAAAGGTTAACAACTCATATTGAAAATTACTGCACTGTAACTATGGCAAACTATAACCTGTAAACTGTATATTATGTATATTGGTATTAGATCCCTAGTATGTGTTGAGTTAGGATAAAAAAAACTTGTATTGTATTAAAAAAACTTGTACTCTACCTATGGCAAATTGAAACCCATTAACTATATATTATGTATGTTAACCTATAACCCATTCTGAGCTCATTGGGGAGAACGGGATAGAAAATAAACTAAATAAATAAATAAAATATATGCATCAAAAAAAGAACAATTGAATACGAAAGCATGCCTGAATGATGGATGTAACTCAATATGACTCAGCTAAAATAGGAATATGACTCAGCTCAAATAGGAATATTTCCAACTCTTGTGAATCCACATAAGTTTTTGTTCAGTTGTTGAATATAACTTTCATTCTAGCTAATAATCTGTAGCAGGCATCTATTGATTTCAGCTTTTGGCACATTGCAAGAAAGTGCCATATCTTTTCAGCAGTAGCCTTGGTGAAATGTAGATAATCTGCCCTTGTCACATGATCTTTTGCATTGATTTTATATGTTCCAGAATTGCAGAATGTCAAGATTTGTAACAAGATTGACTGAGATCTATTCTGCCTTGATTGTACTTGTTTTTTCTTTGTGCACTCTCTTAGTTTCAAACAAGCAGTCAAATTTTAAATGGAGCACTTTCAGCAATCAATCTTCTGGAAATTTTATTGGGTCTGGGTCATCAGAACCTTTGTGAAGGCCTAGAATTCTCTTATTGTTGTGGCAATTCCTGTTACCAAGGTTCTCTAGCACCATTCTTCATACAGCTTTTACCAATACTTTGGTTTGATGCCACTCCATCTATCTGCTCACATTTCTTTTCTAAATATCCTAATCTTGTGCCCATCAAAAAGACCTTCGTTGTCAAATTAATAATCTCCACTTTAATATCCTTAATATCAGATTTGCTTTTGGTAAGAAGTGTGGAAATGTATATGAGTTGCACTGCAACCTCAGCCATGTTGTTGGTATCAGGTTTCTTGGCGTTGGCCTTCATCAGAGATGGTGGATCAGGTTTGGGTTGCTTAGTGATCAAGATGATCGCGAACACCACCCCAGTCTTCCCCACTTTGGAATAAAGAATACTTAAGGAGTAGATTAGAGAAGTTAATCAGATGTTAATGAGTATACTATATTTTGCCACTTAAGAAGATTGACACCTGGAAACAGTTCACCTTTGCTTTCATTCATTTCAGGCTCTCTAGCATCCCTCCAAGCTTGGTATTTCTTTCTGGATGCACTTTCGAGGGAGGGGGAGGGGTACAGCAACCACTGGGGGATTCATGAGGGGTCATGTCTTAATCACTCCAGTGATCAGCTGATCAATCAGAGCACCATTTTGTACCCTGGACATGACTAAAAGAGGTCTAAATAATAATATTCTTTTTAGACTGACATTTCTTCACATTCAGTTATCACTTTTAGACATCCTATTTTTGGGCTTTCCCTGGTCCCACCCAAAACACATTGACAACACACCCCCTTGCTGTTTGGACGAGCTGTAGTGCAGCATATCTGAATTCTGCTATTCTAAAATCTCAACTTGTAAATTTTTGGCAGATGGATGATTTTTGTCCATTTTGAGATGTGCATATGCTTTGAAAATGAGTCCCTTAGGCTCCTAAGTTTAGCTAAAAATAGGGTACAAATTTAGGGACCTAACTTATTCATTTATTTATTGTAGGTATTTATATACCACCTATCACACTTATCTAAGCAGCTTACAATCAGGTACTCAAGCATTTTAATCAGGTATTCAAGCATTTTCCCTAACTGTCCCAATGAGCTCACAATCTATCTAATGTACCGGGGCAATGGAGGATTGAGTGACTTGCACAGGGTCACAAGGAGCATAAGTTTAGGAGCTCAGCTATATATAAATATTCTATCCGATATTCAGTGCTATTTAATAAGCCTGAATGGTGTTGACTGGTTAAATATCGCTTAACTGGTTATATGTGAATATTCAACATGAGATAGGTTATCTCCAATGAATATTTATGGTTAGCAGCTAAACGTTAACTGGATATATTGCATGATAACCAGTAATTTTAGTTGCCAAATCAGGCTGTATAAATAGCAGTCCTACCTTTGGCCACTATAAATTTAACTGGTCAGTGCTAAATATTGACTTAGCTGGTTAACTTTTTAGCAGCCAAAAAAATCCTGGATGCTCAGTACTGGTCAGTGTGCTCACTGCAGGAGTTAGCCGGTCTGTCTCCCATGGTTTGACTATTGGCCCCATTGTCTTCCTTTTTACTTGTCAACTTTAACCTTCTGATGTAATATATCATGGCTTCTGCGCACCAGCTGTGTTTAGTGTGTCTTTGTGTTTAACTCTGAAACAACTTGAGCTCTTACAGGATATCATTTCTTATCCAAGTCAGGCTTTATTATCTTTATCACCCTGGGTAGATGAGGACACAGGAACCCCTTCTGAATCGAGCGCCAAGTACTCCACACAGAGTCTTACCACCAAGTTATATAATAATATAAAGAGGACCTTCCAAAGCAAATTGATCTTCTACAGTCATAGATCAACAGTGAGATATTTCCTCTTTTTATCCAACTACTATAGCCCGTTCTGAGATCTTTGGGGAGAATGGGATAGAAAATTAATTAATTAAATAAATAAATGCATATAGTGAGGCCTGACATTGTGTTGACTTGCATAGCTGACCACCCACTGTGATACCTAGATCATCTTCAGTTAACATTATCAGGCGACTGGAAAACTAGAGCTAGTATGTCTTATGTGATTTGGTAAGGCGTTTTGAGTTCTCCAAATATTTGGCTTCTAATAAGATTAAATAAGTAAACAATGGATTATGATAAACAAATTACAAGTCCACAGATAGAGTGAGACAAAATTAGGACTGATTCAGCATGTACATGGTTTCCTTTCTCTTTGGTTTACACAAAACATGATTTTTCTCATTGTCACTTTACATCAAGTATTTCATAGAACCTCTCCATGACACCAGTGTATCCAAATTCAGTATTTCGTATCTTCAGCATACAGAAAACCAGGGTCCTGCTGAGGAATTCTAGCAGTGAAAGCAGGAGACTCTAATAAGGTAGTATAGTTACTTTGCTATGACATCATTTTGGACTACTTATATAATTTGTTTAGTACAGGATTTAGTGCTTTGGTGCTGAAGTTCGACATGAGCTCTGCCTTTGATTTGGTTGATCATGACAAAATGCTGGAATGTTTAGATGCCATTGGAATACATGGAAGAATGCTGGAATGGTTTTGTGGTTTTCTTACAACCCGAACCTATCAGGTTCGCTTTGACGACACCCTCTCAGACAGCTGGAGTAATCCATGTGGTGTACCTCAGGGATTGCCACTGTCTCCCTCTACTTTTTAACATCTATCTGTCTTCACTAGGAGATAGGCTAATGCAGTGGTCCCCAACCCTGTCCTGGAAGACCATCAGGCCATTCGGGTTTTCAGGCTAGCCCTAATGAATATGTATGAGAGAGATTTGCATATAATGGAAGTGACAGGCATCCAAATCTTTTCCATGCATATTCATTAGGGCTATTCTGAAAACTCAATTGGCCTGGTGGTCCTTCAGGAAAGGGTTGGGGACCACTGGGCTAATGCATCTGGGAATAAAGTTGTTAGTTACACAGACGATATAACCATCATTATTCCTATTTCAGATTCTCTTTCTCAAGTTAACTACATAGTAGCTGAGGTACTTAGATTAATAGAACAATGGATGGTTGCATTTCGACTGAAACTAAACTCAGAGAAAACTAAATTTTTTCTTGCTTCCCCACGTCAAAATAATTCAGAATCATCTCTTACTATAAATAAAATCTATTCAATTGATTCTGTTATATAGATCCTAGGTGTAATCTTGGACCAGAATCTGTTGATGAGGAATCAGGTGGATGCCCTAGTGAGGAGAGGATTTCACACACGATGGAAGCTTCGATCAATCAGAGCATATTTTGATGTTAATTAATTTAGACTTTTGGTTCAGTCCTTGGTAATGAGCCAATTAGATTACTGCAATATTGTTTACTTGGCAGGAATACAGAAAAATTTGCAGAGGCTGCGCATTGTTCAGTATGATCACATCACTTCCTTCTTTCGCGTACTGCATTGGTTGCCAGTGGAGGCTCGGATTGAGTTTAAGTTTAGATACTTTTGTTATAAAATCCTGTTTGGACTTTCTCCCAATTATCTTACGGATTCATTCTCATTCGATACTAATAAATATACTAGATGTTCACATGCCAATTTAATTTTCCTATCGAAAAGAGGATGCAAATTCAAAAAGTACCACCATCGCCTTCTGTCCTACCAGGCAGCATCCTGAGATAAAGATTTAAACACCTTAATTATGACTTCAACCACTTAATTGGATTTTAGGAGGCATCTAAAAACGTATTTGTTTATCAAATATTTAGGTAATTAAGTTAATTCATCTCATTGTTCAACTTCTTTTGCAAACTGCATAGAACTTCACAGTCCTGCGGTATATAAGTAAAATGTAATATAATGTAATCACTAGTTGCTAGGAAGAATAACAGGAAGAAAGACCTAGCGAAGCTTGAAGAATGGTCTGAAATTTGGTAGCTAAAATTTAATGCTAAGAAATGCAAGGTCATGCATTTGGCCTGCAAAAACCCAAAGGAACGGTACAGTTTAGGGGGTGAAGAACTTATGGGCGTGAGAGAAGAGTGGGACTTGGGTGTGATTGTATGTGATGATCTTAAGGTGGCCAAACAGGTTGAAAAGTTGACGGTGAAGGCTATAAGGATGCTAGGGTACATAAGGGGAGGTTTGACCAGTAGGAAAAAGAGGTATTGATGCCCCTGTATAAGGCTCTGTTAAGACTTCATTTAGAATAGAGTCGGTCCAGAGGAAGGCTACTAAAATGGTATGAGGTCTTCATCGTAAGGCGTATGTGGACAGACTTAAAGATCTCAATCTGTATACTTAGAGGAAAGGTGGGAGAGGGGAGATATGATAGAGATGTTTAAATACTGTCACAGGGAAGTTCCTCTGAATTCTGAGCTGCACTCAGGATTGTCAAATGCCAGTTGCATACCTTCTGTTGCCAAGCCTAGACTTTTTTCAAAAGGTAAACTAGAGGTTAACACTCCCTATTTATATCTTTCTAGAGAGGCACAACAGGCAGGAAAAGTTAAGTTCCCAAATATGAAACTGAAAGGAGAGGTAAAACCAGAGTATTTATTTCACAAAGGGAACCCAAATCCTAGACAGAAAACTCTGAAATGTCAGATAAACACACCTCTTAGCACTGCACCAATCGGGGGCAGGCAGGCACCTGGAGCTGAGCATAAATATCCCAGCACCACAAGCGAAAGGGGAGGAGTAGTAGGAAGAATTACACCCAGAGTAGCTGGTCCTAGCAGGACTTAGCAAGAGAAGCGTTCACAGCCTAAGCCACTCTGGACTCAGTGCAAAAAGGAGGACTAGGAAATTCTACAGCCCATGTATCAAACTGAAGCAGAGATTACTTATCCTGAACCAGAAAACCAGAGTGAGCTGGAACCATTTGAAACTGAAATGGATTCAGAGACTGAGTTTATGGAGTGTGATAGCAATGCAGAAATGGGTCACCCCATGGAGATTTAAAGATGGGCTGAAGAAGTGGCAGAAGCTGGATTAAATGCTGTTGAAAGTGTGTTTAACTGGTATGCTGCATTGCAGTTGAAGTTTCAGATTAAAGCCTAGGACTGAGGGGGAAAAAGGACTGCAATGGTTGAAACTGCTAGAAGCTGGGAGTTTGTTTAAAGAGAAGCCAAGAAGCTGCCTGGTAGTACTCATGGGAGTCTGCTGAACCCACTTTGGAAGTAATGCTGGATGAAATGTTATAACCCAGAAGTGTTCCACTAAGAATTCTGATGTAGCACAGTGAGCATTTTTAATACATGACCTGCAGGGTTCTTGGGTGGGTACAGTCCATCAGAATTATTCAGGGAGGTTGAACCCGTTCCTCTGAGCAGTGCAGAGGAAGTATTAGCAGGTTTTCTTGTCCTTGCTAATGAAAATGGTGGAGCTTATTGAATCCCCAAACGAACAAAACTTGAGAAATTAGATTCAATATCACGTGGGTGATACGTAAAGTACAAAATGCAAAAACCACCCACTAATAATTGTGACACCACCTTACAAAGTGTAAAAAGTGCTCAGAACCAAATGAAAGGTGAAAAGGTCAAAAACGAGGTTATACCCCATAAACTGTGCCTTTTGTGTTCAGTCATTGCACTTCAATCACTTAAATGGTCAAGCAACAATCCAAACTTTCAAAAAAAGTTATTAATGGTTGTACTCATCTCAGAAAAGGTGTCCAATTCCTCCGGGTTCTGATGCATTTTGCCTGACCGGCTTCCTCAGAGAACCCACAAATGAAATGCTTTAATACAGATGTGATCTACAAAAAATAGAAAACAATAACTTAACTATTGAAAGTTTATACAAAAATGTCTCCCAACACTCTCGGTGAATCTGGAGGTAACCTCATGTCCTTCAAAGTTTCACTTCCTCTTTGAAAGATTCACTTCACCCGCCAGTTCATTTAACTCCATATACCGGAAATGATGTCATAGCTGTCAGTGTAGAAACATCCACCATTCTACCTCCCTGTTGAGACTGTGAGGCATAACTGTTTGCCATTTATAAATCCATGATTGTTCTTTCTTCCACAACCACCTGTAAATCACCACCCCGCGGCAAGGTATGTACCTCCAACACCACATATTTCAAATTGTGCACTGTATGGCCCAAATCTGACCAATGTTGAACAAGGGGGGCTACAACCAACCTCACCCTGCCTTATCTTGCTGAGATGTTCCATGATCCTGACTTTGAAGGCCTTTTTGGTATGGCCGATGTAAAAAAAGCATGCATGGACACTCAATGAGGTAAACAACCCCTACACTCTCACATGTAGTGTATTGAAGAAGATGGTGTGAGTAATGCAATCGGGGGTGAATCACTATGTCAGTAATCATAACATGATCACAAACTGTGCAGCGTCCACATCTATCATGCCCACCATATCTACTACCGGTGAGTGAGGCAGGGAAGAAAATAGTCGAAGAAGTCATTGAGGAAATCAAATCAGGGGATGGTTGAGGATCAGTTTCAGTCCCTGCCATACTTCCAACAGGGATAACACTATTTGATTAGGGTTCATGACACGGATAACTTGGTTTATGTTCATATAGGTATATAATTATGGTTTGAAGAGAAGATTGGCTATATCTGGTGTTGTAGTATTGATATTATGAGTTCTGGTATGGCTATCTTTTCCCAGTTTGTAGGAGGCTTGGTCATTTTTCAAGAGAGGAGAGGTGGTATAGTGGTTAGAGCTACAGCCTCTCTTCCCTGAGGTTGTGGGTTCAAACCCCATGCTGCTCCTTGTGATACTTGGTAAGTCACATAATCCTCCAGTACCCCAGGTACATTAGATAATGAGTCCACCTGGACAGATAGGAAAAATGCTTGAAGTACCGGTATGCAAACCACTTTAAATGTGGTTGTGTAACTACAAAAAGGGCAGTATATAAACCCCAATCCTTTTCCTAGGATTCTCAGTTCTGATTCCAGTTTCAGTGGGGTATTATGCAGTGTCATCATTAGTAATTCATGCTGAGCTTAACAGTAAGCATTTGGGGGGTTTCTTTTTTTTAGTTTCAGTTTCATGTCAGCCCAATTCATCAACTAAACAAGTGACTTCCTTTACTGATGTGTTAATCTTGTTTTTTTTCTTGTAGAAAGGAATATATAATGTAATATCCTCTACATAGGAGAAGTAAGTGAGGTCTTTCCTCATAAGTGTCCTAGTGTTGACAACAGTACATTGAAAGGTATTGGGAAGAATGGTGAGCCTGCTTGATGCTGACCATTCTTCCAATCTGTCTTCATTCATTTTTACACTGTATGTTCTGTTTGTTAGAAACCCTTCTAGCCAAGGGTTTATCGCTTACCCCTAGAAAGTTTAGAATCAGTAATAGGAGTTGATGGCCAACACTAGCTAATTTGAATTGTGGTACAAGGACTTGTCTAGTGCTCATGTGTGGTCCAATCTCAGATGTCGGAGCACTGAATAGTGTATATGTAATAGGTTATAGTGTTCCAGGTACTTTGTGATTTGATTTGTTACCATGCTGTCAAATAGCTTGACATGAAGTGGGATTGAAGCTACTGGTCTGTAATTCTTGACATCATGTATTTCTCCATTTTGATATTTTAGGATTAGTGTTAGAATGATTTTTTTCCCTAGATGTTCTGGGAATATTCCTTTTTCTAGGAAATTATTCAGCCAGTCTAATTGATAGTTGTAATATGTTTTTGATATTTTTTGTTAGAAAATTGGGCAGACATCTAATGAACATTGAGATTTGGTGTATTTGGATAGTAATCTTATTATTATCTTATTTCTGTGATTGGTGAGAATTTTTCCCAGTACCTATCTGCTGGGTATTTTGTTTGTGGAAGGTATTCTCTCTCTTTTATGCTATAAGTCACTTTCACGAATCAGCCCCTAGATGTAGTCTCCCATCATGTTCTCATTATATTGTCCTTGGTAACAGAGTTCAATGTCCAATATATCCTGGTGGAAGCATGTACCTTGCTCCTCTGAGTATGCTCCTATGTTCTCTTTGGATATCTCAAGATGAGCATCGAGGATATGGACTTTGAAAGACATCTTACAGCCCATTTTACTGTAATTCTTCTCCAAATTCTCAACCAACTCCACATAGTTTCCAGCTTTGTGATTACCCAGGAAGTCCCGAACCATTGTGACAAAACTGTTCCAAGCTGCTTTCTCCTTCCTAGTTAGCTTCTTGGGAAATTCTTTGCACTACAGGATCTTTATCTGTGGTCCAATGAAGACACCAACTTTGACCTTTGAAGGTACTTGAAGGCTACCAACTCCTTATCTAGAGCTCTGACAAATTGTTTCATTAGGCCCAATTTGATGTGCAATGGTGGCATCAGTACCATCTGGGGGTCCACCAGTGGTTTCCATTGACATTGCCTCTCCCCACAGAGAACTTGGTCTGCTGTGCTAGTCCCGCCTTTGATAGTGCACCTCTCTATCCCTGCTGTCCCAAAGGCAGAGACAGCAGGGATACTTTGGAGACCCATTAGGAATGCCACCATTTTGAAGTCTCCAGCCATACTCATCATACTTCAAGGTACCTAGTAAGGTCTTGATACTGTTGTAATTCTCTTTGAGGTACACTGAGTGAGCCAGTGGAAGAGATGAATACTTGTTCCTGTTATGGAGCAGCATGGTTTTGATGCTCCTGAATGAGTTATCAATGAAGAGATGCCACTCTTTTGGGTTACAGGTGATTTAAATTTTTTCCTAGATGTTCTGGGAATATTCCTTTTTCTAGGAAATTATTCAGCCAGTCTAATTGATAGTTGTAATATGTTTTTGATATTTTTTGTTAGAAAATTGGGCAGACATCTAATGAACATTGAGATTTGGTGTATTTGGATAGTAATCTTATTATTATCTTATTTCTGTGGATTACAGGTGATTTCAATTGCCTCAGACTACTCACATTGTGGGAGAAGCAGAGCCCATCTTGATGGCTGAAGAAAGTGGAAAAAGCTTGGGGACATTTCCTCTGATCTGTGATTTGCACACTTTAATCCAAGTTCCACTGCTTGAGCCTAGATGTCAAAAGCTTGGCATTGGACTTGGTGAGACCAAGATCTCTGATCAAGTCATTGAGGTCTTCTTGGTTTGGATAATATGGGTTTGTCTCATCAGCTGCATCACTGATATTGTAAACTGGATCTACAAGATCTCCCTCATTTCTGACTTGCTGCTCTCTTCTGAAGACAGAGGCTCTCTCAGGGGGAGTGGATTTGGGGAGCTCAGGGCAATGTGGCACCAGCACAATGGCTGAAAATATATCCGGATAAGTGATTGCAGATGCAAGTTTGCCAGTTTGACGTTTGGAAGGGTCCACCATGCAGAAGTATCAGTTGCTTGAGTGGTCAGTGGGTTCCTGCCAAATTCTTTGGATAGCAAACTTCATGTTTTTTTCCCCTCTGTATCATAGAACAAAATGCAATTGTGGTAATGAAAACGATAAGTTTATTTCACCTCTGATTAATGTGTACGAGATTCTCGCTACATATTTCATATATGATATATTTTCAAATAACATTGAAAATTTTAAAATTTAAGTATTTTTATAAATTAAACATTCCAAGAAATTTTATAGCAGAAAATTTCACCATCCTAGTGAGAAACAAAATTGTCTAACCTTCCAGAGTTGGTTTTTTTCTTTTTTGACAGTGCTCAAATGTCAAGTGAGGTGCCCAAAGTTTGTCTTGAACCCCAACAGGCATGCTGAACTATGCCTTGTAAGCACTGCATATCTTAGCAGATGATTCTATGGGGTACTTTTTCCCTCTCATCTTGATAAATTGGCCACATATAGAGCAAAATGCATCTGCTGGATATTTGCAGCCTCTGGATGCCATCTAAAGCAATGCAGATATGTTACCACTTAGGCAGTTGGAATGGAACTCAACTGGTGGGCTTAAGATCTCTATATATTGTACAACTATTTATATTGATGGAAAGTTCTAGAAAGTTCTTGAAGTTACTCTAAGGGGTCCTTTTACTAAAGTCTATGGACAAAATTAGCGTAGCAGGTGCCTACCACCTATTTTGGCCTGCGGTAATTCAAAAATGACCATGGGTTAAAAAAGCATGGCTCATAGGCATGTCTGCCAAGAGGCATGTGCTGTGGTAACAGCGTGTCTATAAAGCCCTTACTGCCTGCCTTTTTGAAGGTGGTAAAGGCTCCTGTGCTAAACCGGCGGTAAAAAGTGCTGCTTGCCTTTACCACCTTGTGCCAGTGTATTGTGGGTACACACACCCACAACACGCCCCTTCCTCTGCCCATTTCTGCCCACAGCCACAGTAAGCCTTATAGCCTGACTTGCCATGCAGTAAATCTTTTTTTACTGTAGTGGCAAGTGTAGCACAACTGCGGTATTGTTTGCCTCGTGGCAATATCCTACCGCACCTTAGTAAAAAGGTCCCTAAGTTTACTGAGCTTGGAATCAATCTGGAGTGTTCTGCAAAAACTCTATGAGTGTCGGGAGCAGCACGACCATTCAGCGCAGCTCACCACGCTAGAAAATTGCTAGCACAGTTTAATAGAAGAGGCCCTTATATTCAAAGACCAAGACCTTCTTATAATATATATCCTCCCTCCAATTTTCAACATTTTTTCATTTTACCTCTTTCCCTGCCCGGTTGTGCTATTCCTATATGTCCTTTCTTTATATAATTATTGTAATTCATCCCCTCTTCCATTCTGTAACAGTCCTGGGTTTGTATGTCTGTCTGATATTGTGTCTATGTATTGTACTGTTTTCCCTATTTTAGAATTGTAATACGCTTTGAAATATTTGACAATGCGTGTACATTAAATCTATATATATAAAATCGGATGTATGTATGTATGTGCCGCGATCACGCAAAAACGGCTTGACCGATTTGAACGAAACTTGGTATGCAGATCCCTCACTACCCGGGATGATATGTTCTGGGGGTCTTGCGGCCCACCTGCACACGTGGGCTGAGCTACAAACAGATAATCGGATTTCACCCATTCATGTCAATGGAAAAAATGTAAAGAGCTGCCAACGCAAAAACGGCTTGCCCGATTTGAACGAAACTTGGTATGCCGATCCCTCACTACCTGGGGTGATATGTTCTGGGGGTCTCACGGCCCACCTGCACATGTGGGCGGAGCTACAAACATAAAATCAGATTTCACCCATTCATGTCAATGGAAAAAATGTAAAACAGCTGCCAACGCAAAAACAGCTTGCCTGATTTGAACGAAACTTGGTATGCAGATCCCTCACTACCTGGGGTGATATGTTCTGGGGGTATCGCGGCCAACCTGCACACCTGGGCGGAGCTACAAACAGAAAATCAGATTTCACCCATTCATGTCAATGTAAAAAATGTAAAAACTGCCTCCGCAAAACCGGCTTGCCCGATTTGAACGAAACTTGGTATGCGGATCCCTCACTACCTGGGGTGATATGTTCTGGGGGTCTCACGGCCCACCTGCACTTGTGGGCGGAGCTACAAACATAAAATCAGATTTCATCCATTCATGTCAATGGAAAAAATGTAAAACAGCTGCCAACGCAAAAACGGCTTGCCTGATTTGAACGAAACTTGGTATGCAGATCCCTCACTACCTGGGGTGATATGTTCTGGGAGTATCACGGCCAACCTGCACACCTGGGCGGAGCTACAAACAGAAAATCAGATTTCACCCATTCATGTCAATGGAAAAAATGTAAAAACTGCCTCAGCAAAACCGGCTTGCCCGATTTGAACGAAACTTGGTATGCGGATCCCTCACTATCCGGGATGATATGTTCTGGGGGTCTCGCGGCCCAACTGCACACGTGGGCGGAGCTACAAACATAACTTCAGATTTCACCCATTCAAGTCAATGTAAAAAATGTAAAAAACTGCCATTCTCACAGTAATTCCAACTACCTGGGGTGATATGTTCTGGGGGTCTCACGGCCCACCTGCACACCTGGGCGGAGCTACAAACAGAAAATCAGATTTCACCCATTCATGTCAATGGAAAAAATGTAAAAACTGCCTCAGCAAAACCGGCTTGCCCGATTTGAACTAAACTTGGTATGCTGATCCCTCACTACCTGGGGTGATATGTTCTGGGGGTCTCGCGGCCCACCTGCACACATGGGCGGAGCTACAAACAGAACATCAGATTTCACCCATTCATGTCAATGGAAAAAATGTAAAAAGCTGCCGTTCTCACTGTGACCAATTTGGACGAAAATTGGTATGCAGATCCCTCACTACCTGGAGTGATATGTTCTGGGGGTCTCGCGGCCCACCTGCATACGTGGGCGGAGCTACAAACAGAAAATCAGATTTCACCCATTCATGTCAATGGAAAAAATGTAAAAAGTGCCATTCTCACAGTAATTCACAAACGGCTTGACCGATTTGAATGAAACTTGGTATGCAGATCCCTCACTACCTGGGGTGATATGTTCTGGGGGTCTCGCGGCCCTCCTGCACACATGGGCGGAGCTACAAACAGAAAATCGGATTTCACCCATTCATGTCAATGGAAAAAATGTAAAATGCTGTGGGACCGATTTGAACGAAAATTGGTATGCAGATCCCTCACTACCGGGGGTGATATGTTCTGGGGGTCTTGCGGCCCACATGCACACATGGGCAGAGCTACAAACAGAAAATCAGATTTCACCCATTCAAGTCAATGGAAAAAATGTAAGAAGCTGTGGGACCGATTTGAACGAAATTTGGTATGCAGATCCCTCACTACCTGGGGTGATATGTTCTGGGGGTCTTGCGGCCCACCTGCACACGTGGGCGGAGCTACAAACAGAAAATCAGATTTCACCCATTCAAGTCATTGGAAAAAATGTACAAAGCTGTGTGACCGATTTGAACGAAATTTGGTATGCAGATCCCTCACTACCTGGGGTGATATGTTCTGGGGGTCTCGCGGCCCACCTGCACACGTGGGCAGAGCTACAAACAGAAAATCAGATTTCACCCATTCAAGTCAATGGAAAAAATGTAAGAAGCTGTGGGACCGATTTGAACGAAACTTGGTATGCAGATCCCTCACTACCTGGGGTGATATGTTCTGGGGGGTCTCGCGGCCCACCTGCACACGTGGGAAGGGTGGGTTCACCCAAGAATGTATATGTTCTTGCTCCTGGAGGTGAAACTAAAAATGTTGTTTATAATCAATTTTTGTGTTAGTTGAATTGTATTCATTTTGTCAAATATTTCACATTATACTTTGAATATTTTACTTTTTATAAAGCTGTAACAAAATTATTTCATTCACCACTATAAAGTATCTTTATTTAAATCCATTTACAGTGTTATTGCTATAATTAAATACCCGTGCAACGCCGGGGCATCAGCTAGTTTTAAATAAAAAAATTGAAACTAAATTTCAAAATATCAGTGTCTTGGTCACAAAAGCAAAGTTTGAGGGACATGATAGCCATTTTCTATACTTTTGTGGCATAAGCAATTAAGAAATAACACTTAGGCCCAAATTCTCTATTTGGTGCTGATATTGGCAGCCACTTAAAAAGCAGCTGCCAATTGTGTGTCAGTCACACGATGGCGCCATATACAGAATCGCACCCATGGGAAAGATAAGCACTGGAAATGTAGCCCAGGGTTTTCCAGGCCTACATTTCTGGCGCCTATCTTTGTCATGAATTGTGCCTATGTAGGCTCTTTAGGCCACCTAATGCCACTTCTAGCATTAGCCACACCCACAGTGGCATTAGGCAGTCTAAAGCGCCTATGGATGCATGATTTGTCACCAATTTTATTTAGGTGCCAGAAAGTGCTTTAACTTTAAATTTTTTGCCACTTTAAATGGTGTTTCTTAATTAACTTATGTGCCGGTAGGGCGCCTACCAATGCCTAAGTTTAGTTACTGTTTGTAGAATTTCTCCCTTATTACCCAGGAACAAAAAAATGAAATAAAAATTTGTTACATCGTGTAATCTATAAAGATCGCAGCTTATTGCTTCAGTTGATAATCCTCCACTGAACTAATGAATACCCAACTCCCATTTACTATTCACTCCCAAACCTCTTGAGCATTACTAAGATAAGATATGGGCATGCCTTTGTTCCTTTTTGAGGTACCGTTTCACTGTTTACTAGAGAGTTGCGCGGGGACAGAAATCCCACCCTTCCCCGCCAAAGTCATAAGAACATAAGAACATAAGAAATGCCTCTACTGGGTCAGACCTGAGGTCCATCATGCCCAGCAGTCCGCTCACGCGGTGGCCCAACAGGTCCAGGACCTGTGCAGTAATCCTCTATCTATACCCCTCTATTCCCTTTTCCAGCAGAAAGTTGTCCAATTCCCTCTTGAACCCCAGTACCGTACTCTGCCCTATCACGCCCTCTGGAAGCGCATTCCAGGTGTCCACCACACGCTGGGTAAAGAAGAACTTCCTAGCATTCGTTCTGAATCTGTCCCCTTTCAACTTTTCTGAATGCCCTCTTGTTCTTTTATTTTTTGAAAGTGTGAAGAATCTGTCCCTCTCTACTCTCTCTATGCCCTTAATGATCTTGTAAGTCTCTATCATATCCCCTCTAAGTCTTCTCTTCTCCAGGGAAAAAAGTCCCAGTTTTTCCAATCTCTCAGCGTATGAAAGGTTTTCCATCCCTTTTATCAGACGTGTCGCTCTCCTCTGAACCCTCTCGAGTATCGCCATATCCTTCTTAAGGTACGGCGACCAATATTGGATGCAGTACTCCAGATGCGGACGCACCATCGCTCGATACAATGGCAAGATAACTTCTTTCGTTCTGGTTGTAATACCCTTTTTGATGATGCCTAGCATTCTATTTGCCTTCTTAGCAGCCGCTGCGCACTGTGCTGACGGCTTCATTGTCAAGTCCACCATCACCCCCAGGTCCCTTTCTTGGGTACTCTCATTTAAAAACATCCCTCCCATCGTATAGTTGTACCTCAGGTTTCTGTTTCCCACATGTAATACTTTACATTTCTCAACATTGAACTTCATCTGCCATCTTGTTGCCCATTCCCCTAGTTTGTTCAAGTCCCTTTGCAGTTTTTCACAGTCTTCTTTAGTCCGAGCTCTACTAAATAGTTTAGTGTCATCTGCAAATTTTATTATCTCACACTTCGTCCCTGTTTCCAGATCATTTATGAATACATTAAATAGCAGCGGCCCTAGTACTGAGCCCAGCGGGACCCCACTCGTGACCTTCCTCCAGTCCGAGTAGTGGCCCTTCACTCCCACCCTCTGTCTCCTACCCACCAACCAGCTTCTGATCCATCTATGTACATCTCCTTCCACCCCATGGTTCTTCAGTTTCCGGAGTAGGCGTTCATGGGGCACCTTGTCAAAGGCTTTTTGGAAATCAAGATATATGATGTCTATGGGGTCTCCATTGTCCATCCGTTTGTTAATTCCTTCGAAGAAGTGCAATAAGTTAGTTAGGCAAGATCTTCCCTTGCAGAAACCGTGTTGGCTGGTTATCAGAAGTTCGTTTCTTTCAAAATGTTCATCAATTTTTTCTTTTATCAGTGTTTCTGCCATTTTCCCCGGTACCGAGATCAGACTCACCGGTCTGTAATTTCCTGGGTCACCTTTTGATCCCTTTTTAAAGATGGGCGTAACATTGGCTATCTTCCAGTCCTCCGGGATCACGCCTGTTTTCAGGGATAGATTGCAAATTTGCTGCAGTAGTTCCGCTATCTCCTCCTTTAATTCCTTCAGAAACCTTGGATGGATTCCGTCCGGACCCGGGGATTTGTCTGTTTTTAATTTATCTATCTGCCTGTGTACATCTTCAAGGCTCACTTCCATGGTTGTTAATTTTTCTGCCTGATTTCCATTGAAGAATTGTTCAGGTTCCGTAATGCTGGATGTGTCTTCGTTTGTAAATACAGATGAAAAGAACGCGTTAATTCTTTCTGCCACTTCTTTCTCCTCCTTCACCACTCCCTTCTTGTCACCATCGTCCAACAGTCCCACATCCTCCCTAGCCGGTTGCTTCCCTTTAACATATCTAAAGAACGGTTTGAAATTTTTTGCTTCCCTGGCTAGCCTCTCTTCATACTCTCTTTTGGCTTTTCGAACCACTCGGTGACATTCTTTTTGATACTTCCTGTTCTCTTTCCAGTTCCCCTCAGTTTTGTCCTTTTTCCATTTCCTGAATGAATTTTTCTTATTGCCTATCGCTTCCTTCACTGTTTTGGTTATCCACGCCGCGTCCTTTATTCGACTCTTTTTGCACCCCTTTCTGAATCTGGGGATATATAGATTTTGCGCCTCGCTCACCGTGTTCTTGAGAAAAGACCAGGCAAGTTCTACCTTTTGTCATTTTTTTGAAGTGTTCCTAAGTTTCTTCCTTACCATTTCCCTCATTGCTTCGTAGTTTCCTTTCCTGAAGTTTAAAGTTGTCGCTATGGTTCTCTTTCCTTTCGGTATTCCTACCTCAACCTTGAACTTGATCACATTATGATCGCTGTTTCCCAACGGTCCCACTACCTCTACTTCTTTAGCAGGTCCCCTTAACCCATTTAGGATTAGATCCAGAGTGGCATTTCCTCTCGTCGGTTCTCTGACAAGCTGCTCCATGAAACAATCTTGTATAACCTCTAAGAATTCTGTCTCCCTAATGCAATTTGAGCTTCCAAGACTCCAGTCTATTCCGGGGTAGTTGAAGTCTCCCATAATAACCGCGTTACCGCTTTTGGATTCTCGCTTCATCTCGGCTTCCATTTCTTCATCAATATCTCCTGATTGCCCGGGCGGACGATAGTATAAGCCCATCTTTATTTCAGGCCCTTTCCTTCCAGGTATTTTAACCCATAGCGATTCTAGCTTGTTGGTCGTTTCTGCTGTGTCCATTTTTGTCGATTGTATGCTTTCTTTTATGTAGAGGGCTATTCCACCTCCTTTTTGTCCTGACCTGTCCTGGCGATAGAGCTTGTACCCCGGCAGTGCTGTATCCCATTTGTTTTCTTCATTCCACCATGTTTCAGAGACTCCAATGATGTCTATGTCCTCTGCATTGGCCATGGCTTCTAATTCCCCCATTTTGTTTCTTAGGCTCCTTGCATTAGTATATATGCAATTTAGATCCTTGTATATCCTTATCTTTATTTCCTTTCCCTGTGCTTCGATCTTTAGTTTCTTCTCTGTTGTTACAATCCTTATAACCTCCTCTTCTGGGTTTGTCAACTCCTGTGATTTGTCCATTGTTTCTTCCCAGCCTTTATTCCCCTCGGTATCTTCACGGGATACCGTCTTCCGAATCATCGACGCTTGGTCGACTGTCGGCTTTCCCCTTCTTCTTAGTTTAAAGCCTGTTCTATTCCTCTCTTGACGTTGTTCGCTAGAAGTCTTGATCCCGCCGCGCTCAGATGTAGTCCATCTCTCCTGTAGAGCTTGCTCTTGCCCCAGAACGTTGTCCAGTTCCTCACGAAGTGGAATCCTTCTTCCTCACACCATTTCCTCATCCACGCATTTATTGATTGTAGTTCCTCCTGTCTTTTCACATCTGCCCTCGGTACCGGTAGGATCTCTGAGAACGCTATCTTCTGAGTCCTCATCTTCAGCTTCCTTCCCAGAATCTTGAACTGTTCTATCAGCGTGCTTCTCCTGTAGTCTTTCCTGCTGACATCGTTCGTCCCGATGTGGATCATTACTGTGGTCTCCTCCGTCTCCGCTCCTTCCAGGATCCTTCCAATTTTGTCCACTATGTCCTTGGTTCTTGCTCCTGGAAGGCAGGTCACCAGTCGATCCTCTCTCCCTCCTGCTATGTGGCTGTCCACATGTCTCAGGATCGAGTCTCCCACTAGGATCACTGACTTTCCCTTCTTTAGGTTTCTCTTCGGTCTCAAATCAATGTCTTCGGGGTGCTTCGCTGCTTCCTCACCTGGGCATCGACTAGCCCTGTTCTCCCTATCATGTGATGTTCCTCTGAAGGTGTCTTCTATGAGGTCATCTGCTTGTTCTACCTTCCATGATGGTGTTGGTGTAACTTCATCTGCATTCTGAAGTTCGTTCTCTTGCACCTGTCTCCTGTAGGCTTCCTCAATGAAGTCCTCGAGCTCCCTGACGTCTTCCTCGATGTGTCTCTCTCTCATGAAGATCTCAGCTGTCCTGTTTGGGTCCTCTGTGATGTGAAGTCCTTCCAGTTCCTGTATCTTGTCCTTCAGTTGCTTGACTTCTTTCTTCAAGCTTTCCAGCTCCTGACACCGACCGCATACATACGACTGTCTCCCCGAGGGGAGGTAGTCGTACATATGACAGACAGTGCAGAACACTGGAAAGCTCATCTTCTGGATTCCCTCTGCTTCCATTGGTGTCTGTCCTTTTGGAAGTGCTCTTTTTACTTTGCTGGTTCTTTCTGCTTGTGTGAGTGTGTGTATTGTTCTGTGTCTGGTTGCTACTTCTTTATGCCCTTGTTTTATGATTTGATCTGTATCTACTCCTAGTTGTGTCGCGTTTGACTGATAAAGAGTTAGTTTGGTGTTGTGTGTTAGCTGATGTTCTTACTTTAAGTTAGGAGTTTACTTGTGTCTTGCTGATGTTACGTATGTAAGTGCCTTCTGTGTCTGTTTAGTTTACTCTGTTTTGGTAATATGTTCTTATTGGATATTTAGTTTTGTTTATTGCTAGCTTCCTTACCTTTTTTGTAACTTCCTGGTGTACTGACTCTGCCTTCTCGAGGCCCTTCGCAAAGGCGTGCGCCGTTGGCTCCTCCCCTTTTATGGGCGAGTTCGGCTTCAGAGAGCTGCTGACGTCGGAGGGGTGGGCTGAGTTATCTCTCGCCTCTACCCCTCTCTGTGTCCTGCCTGCCTCTCTTCCTTCTAATCCTCTTCACTCACCACGTGCTCCTGACTGCCCAGCCGCCTCCCGACTCTCTCCGGCTGCCTCAGAAACTACTCCCTGTGAGGAATTCCTCTGTCCCCATCCATCCCCACGAGGAATCCCTTCTGTCCCCACCCGTCCCCGCGAGGAATCCCCTCCGTCCCCACCTGTCCCTATAAACTGCAGAAATAGTTATTTCATTTAATTATGCTACTGAATTAAAGGCTCTGGTAGAAACCCATTTACAAATAAGCAAAAAGACTTTATTAATTTGGAAATATTAATTGGGAAGAATACATACTTTGTAAACAGGTTTCTACCAGAGCCTCTAATGTTTATAAATTTTTATCAACACAACTAATATACTACTTTATCCTAAAGCAAAAAAAAGAAATAGAATTATTTTCCTACCTTTGTTGCCTGGTTTCTATTTCCTCATGTTGTCATTCAATTCCTTCCATCCACTATCTCTCTTCTCTCTGCGTCTTCCATTTGCTCTGTTACTGTGCCTCTCCCTTTCTCCCTCTTTCCAAATTGGTCTGGCACCCATCTTCTTCCCTCCGTTCCCCCCATAGTCTGGCATCTCTGTCTTCTTCCCTGCCAGCGTCTTCTCCCCATTCTCTCTTTCCCATTTCCTTTCAGCGTCCTTCTCCCCACCATCTTCCCCATGTCCTGTCAGCGTCCTTCTCCCCCTCTGTCTTCCCCATGTCCTTTCAGCGTCCTTCTCCCCCCTCTGTCTTCCCCATGTCCTTTCAGCGTCCTTCTCCCCCCCCATCTTCCCCATGTCCTTTCACCGTCCTTCTCCACCCCTTTGTCTTCCCCAGTGCTTTCAGTGTCCTTCTCCCCGCTTAAGCGTCTTTTCCTCTCTACTCTACCTTTCCTTCCTTTCTCCCTCCCTGCCCCTTACCTTTGTGGCGCTTCCCCGCCCGACTGACAACAGAACAGGCCCGGTCCGACAAACCTCCCTGCCCTGTAGCCGCAAATCTAAATTACCTTCTTACAGCAGCTGGAGTATTGAAGCTGCTGTAAGAAAGTAATTTAGATTCACGGCTACAGGGCAGGGAGGTTTGTCGGACCGGGCCTGTTATTGGTTGGTCGGAGGAAGCGCCACAAAGGTAAGGAGACCTGGCCGGCTGTGCACCCCCCCTATGGCTGCACCCAGGGTGGACCGCCCTCCACGCCCCCCCCTTGGTACACCACTGCCGATCGCAACACACAGCCGATCGGAACAGAAGTTTGCTTAAGCCCTCCCTCTGACGTCAGCGCTGACATCGTGGAAGACTTCCGTTCCGATCGGCTGTGTGCTACGGCAGGGCAGGTAGGGAGAAGATGAGCCTCGCATCCAACCCCACAGGAACCCCGCGAACCTCGGAGGCATCCCCATGGGATCCCCGCGACCCTAGGGGGCGTCCTCACGGTATCCCCGCGACCCGAAGGGAGAACCCATGGGATCCCCGCGGGTCCTGCGGGATTCCCATCATCCCCGTTCCCGTGCAGCTCTCTACTGTTTACCCCAATGAAACTTGAAGGAATCCTGCTTTCTCTGCAAACACATTTTATTTAAATACCTCTTGATGCACCGAGATATAGTCCTTCTGAATTCAGGATTCTCACTCTCCATGCCACTGCCACCAGATGGACTCACTCCACTTCTCTCAGGAGAGATTCCTTATCTCCCAGCAGAAGGAAAGGATGGCTTTTCTTTCCCTCCTGAGGATGAAATAAGAACAGAACCTCCTTGGCTGGCCTCCTACAGTATACTTATGTCCCTTTCTGTATGGATGGAAAAGCACCTCTTACTCCTTTTTTTTCTTTAACTTTCCTGTATCTATGGACAAAGAAAGAACCAGTATAAAACAGTTATAAACTGCTTTGATTGTACTAGAGAAAGGCTGTAGTATTTCAAGTCCATGACTCTTTGAAACATCGAAACTGATACATCTCTATACTGGAAAGGATGCCTAATAATTCTGTACTTTTCATTATATTAAGTGAAGACAGCTTGAGGTGAGTTAATATGATTGTCCTACTTTGTTGTTGGAATAAATATAAAGTTTTGAAATTTAAAAAACAGAATTAGTGGGCACATGGGAAGAGCCAAAGTGAATTAGTAAAGGGATGCTTTGGTTTCCTAATCAGTTAGAATTCTTTGATGGCTATTGCTTAGTTTGTCCATTGTAATCTTGCTGGTCCACCTGAACATATGAACTAGCGGTAGAGGAAGGAGTGGTCTAGTGGCTATATCCACAGCCTCAGCTCCCTGAAGTTGTGGGTTCAAACCCCACACTGCTCCTTGTGACCCTGGGCAAGACACTCAATCTTACATTGCCCCAGGTACATTAGATAGACTGTGAGCCCACCAGGACAGATATGGAAAATGCTTGAGTACCTGATTGTAAACCTCTCAGATAACCTTGATAGGCAGTATATAAATGCCTAATAAAATAAAAAATAACAGAAAACTACAAACTAAGATCTTTTAATTGAACTAACATAATGCATATCTTTACCATTCTTTGGGACAAAACAAAGAAGAATGATGGCTGAGTGTAGAAAAGAATCTCAGATTATCAAGTCTATGGATTCTTCCTTATATTCCCAAATTACATTCCCAGAGCCCCACTTCCTTGGCAGCAGACACCTCTAAATCACTGTCAGTAGAACAGACCCAAATTCAAAATGGTATAATGGATACTCTAATCTGAATCCCAAAGCAGAGAAAAGCGCCATTTACCAGAACTTGTGCTATTTTACCACTGTCGTGTAGCCTTTAATGTGACTATGGTAATACTGTTCATTTTCAGCTTCTATTGGAATTCACAACTATGTTAATATCAAAAAAATATGTCTAGCAATGTGATAATATCATTAAATGTGCTCAGTCATATAACACCTATCCCACACCAGCAGTGATGTGATTATGTAGATGTTAATTAGAACATCATAGCACCCTCCTACCTGCCAATATCTAGATCTAAGTATTGGCTCATAATAACCACAAAAATCAAACCGATTTAAGAGCTGTAGCACTTATCTTTGTGATAATCAGTTGGTATGTCTAAATCCTGTAAACCGTACCGAGCTCTGTGTCTACGGAGATGGTGCGGTATATAAACCTAAGGTTTAGTTTAGTATGTATCCAGGAAGGTGGTCATTCCAATATGCTTGTCCTGATTTGCTGCTACCGGGAAGTGAATGTTACCAAATCAAGTGTCCATAACTCAATCAACCAAAAATGTGATGCAAACGGTGAAAAAACAAAATGACCTATGTAGATGCTTTGTTTCAATTTTGGTCATTTTGAGAAAGATGTCCAGAAATCCAATAGAGAAAATGTCCACTCTCAAAACAGCAATATGTCTATCTTTTCTTTTCTTTTTTTTTTTTTGGGGGGGGGATGACCTATGTAGACGTTTTGGTACCTTAGTACATCTATCTTTTTTGGCCACTCTCAAATATAAAGACATCCACATGAAAAATGCACAAAAGCAAGTTCACACAGCTAGCATTCTTAGCAAACTGTTCACAGACAGCTGAGCATTCCTCAGCACAGCAGGATTGCTGCAGAGAATGTCATATTAAAAAAGTCCCAGGTACAGATGTCACTTTAACTTGCTTCTATTGTTTGGTGAACCCTCCAAAACCCACCCAAAACTTACTGCACCCACCTGTACACCACAACAATAGCCCTTATGGCTGCAGGTATCATCTTAATGTAGGTACAGTAAGTTATGGATGGCTCACTATACAATAGAAGCAAGTTAAAGTGACATCTGTGTACCTGGAACTTTTAATGTGAAATTCACTGCAGTAATAGAGTGCCTCTGCTTTCTGGGCTCAAATGTCAAATGGGTGGTAACATCTGAAGCTGCTTGGGCAGAGAACTTTACAGCACCCCCTTGTAATACAGGCCAGAATGTACTGTTTTGGTTTATTTTTATAACATCTTTGGGTAGTGGGAGGGACTCAGTGATCACTGGAGGAGTAAGGGGAGTCATGTCTTAATCCCTCCAGTGGCCATCTGGTCAGTTTGGGCACCTTTTAAGCATTTAGATGCTTTTAAAACAGGTCTAGTTCCAAATGTCTAAAAAAAAAAAAAAAGCCTAGGACCTTTTGTTAAAGGTTTGATTATGCCTGAGGAGTGCCTAAGCCCACTTAAAACACGCCCCCTTAAGATTTGGATGCACTGGAGACAAAATAACCAGAAAGATATCTAAAAAGTCTGTTCTGAGAATGCCCACTTGGACATTTTAACTAGTAAGATGTACAAGTGCTGGTTTATGCTGTCTTTTGGGCGTCTCTCTTTTTTGAAAATGATCCTTATCTTGCCTTTATAAAATAGGTGCCTTTTGGGACTTTAAACTTAGATGCCCTGTTTTAAAATTACCCCAATGTGTGTATATTGTGTCCCTGACCTAGACATGCACCCAAAAATGCCTCCTTTCACTGATGGTAAAATTACTTGTGCTGTGGAGCAGTCCATTTTCAGCCAGTCAGTTAACATGCGTAAAATGCTTTGAAAATTGAAACGTTTGTATACAAGCAAAATCTTACCACACATAAAAAAGATATGATTTTATTAGTCACCTACCTTTCAAATCTCTCAGATAAAAATGATGTGAAAATCAACACAGACTAGACAGTAAGGTCCTCCTCAGCTCACTCAGAACCGTCAGACTGGCTTGGACCAAAAGTTCAGGCAGCCCAGTGTCTTATTTTCAATAGTAGCAAACGAGTGTGGAAGAAGTACTATATATTCAACACACCTCTCTTCTTAAAATGCTGGGTCATAGACCCTGTCTAGTTTATCTGTGTCTGATCTCTGTTTGGGGAAGTGACCAGAAAATTCTATTTCTCAAGTATCTTGTGGTTACCAAAGTACATTTCCTGTAAAGCTCATAAACATTTTTAGAAAAGTACAATTGAAGTAATGCGCATAAATTTGGACGCTAATAAATTTTATTTATGAACCATAAGGGTTTAATTGCCTTGCTCTTGAATGCTTAAAATGTGCTCATAGCATTACATGTCTCAGGTGAGTATGGAGATTCTGTGTTCAGCCATAATAGGAAATGTAACTGTACTTGCTGACATTGAATCTGATGTCTGATAGCTGTCTAGTTTTATTCCCGAAGTGTCATTATCCTTATTTCTTTTAACAGCTACACACATGTTTCTGGTGGCTAAATTGCCAAGTTATAAATGTAATAATATAAATGAAGGAAAAAAGACCTCAGACATTCATTGATATGGTGTATATATCATGTCTTTTTATATGGGTTACTCTGTTTGTTTTTCATTGAGGTCTTGTGTAACCTCGCCCCCTGGAGCAGGGCAGGATTAATTCATCAAGGGCCCCTAGGCACTCAAGTCCACTGGGCCCCCCTGCCCCACCCTCATTTATTTACCCATTTTCTTATTTACTTCTTTATTTCCACTATATTTGTTTTATTTTAAAATTCAGAACAAACAACAAAGATTACCATACCAATGCCAGTGTACAGTTTTTCTTCTATGTAACCTCCAAACATCTCTGAACAAATCTCCCCTTCCTTCCTAGAGGAAGAGATCTTCAGAAGGCAGAGCTTTGGGAAGCCCACCAATTTATATTTTGCATTTGGGTAGGAGGCATAGGCATTGGAATGGGGGGGAGGGCACCACAGGGGCTGTGGCCTCCCCAAAGATTGGCACTGCCTCAGCCCCCTTCCCTCCCTCTCCTGTCAGGCTTTTTACCCACAGGATCGGGTTTCTTCTGCTGCATAGCAGCAACAAGCACTGCCCCCTTCCCTTCCCTCCCAACCCCTGTCAGGCTTTTCACCCGCGGGAATGACTTTCTTCTGCCACTCAGTGACAACGAGCAAGAGGGCGCTTTGGCGTGCCTGCTCAGCTTTGAGCGGTTGTTGATTGGATCCTGTGAATTCTCGTGATTTTAAAGAATTCACCTGAGCCAGTCAACAAACCGCTCAGAGCCGAGCAGGCGCACCAAAGTGCGATCCTGCTTATTGCCACTGAGCACCAGTACCAAGAGCGGATGGAAAGAGACAAGGGGAATTGCAAGCTATTAACGCCTGGATGAGACGATGGTGCGAAGAAGAAGGCTTTGACTTCGTGCGCAACTGGACGGCATTCTGGGGAAAAAGCAAGTACTACAGAAAGGATGGACTACACCTCAACAAGGAAGGAGCAAGAGTATTGGCAGGCAACATGAAGAAGGCCATTGAGAAGGCTTTAAACTAACAAACAGGGGAAAGCCGACAGTCGACCACCAGTCGATGGCACGGACGACAGGATGCCCCGATGAAGAAACCATGGGCTACTACTCATACACAGGAGGGGACGACCTCACAGCAAATAAGGAAGACAAGGCAGGAAGGGACAACTCAGACACAGGAGGGGATGACCGTACAGCAAACAAGGGAGACAACACTGGAGCGGTTAAGGAAACCGTGAAAGAAACAGTAGAGACAGTAAAGAGTAGGAAGTCCAAAAAGGTAACACGAAGAGAACTCAAATGTATGTATACGAATGCTAGAAGTCTAGGAAACAAAATGGGGGAACTAGAGACAATAGCAAGACATGATAAGTTGGAAATCATTTGCATAACAGAAACATGGTGGAATGAAGAAAACAAATGGGACACAGTGCTACAGGGATACAAACTATATAGAAGAGATCGAGTAGGGCAGAAAGGTGGAGGTATTGCCCTATATGTTCAGGAAGGAGTAGAATCTGTTGAAGTGGCTACGACGGAAATGAAAGAGAAGCTAGAGTCCCTCTGGATCAAGATTCTTGGCCAAAACAGCGCAGACACAAAAATTGGCCTTTACTATCGTCCCCCAGGACAGGCGGAGGAAACTGACTCAGAAATGATAGAGGAAATCAAACAAGAATGCAAGACGGGCAATGTAATAATATTGGGAGACTTCAATTTCCCGAGGATAGACTGGAAACTAGGAACCTCCAACTGCGGCAAGGAGGCCAAGTTCCTGGAGGCGCTAGGGGATTGCTTCCTGGAACAAATGGTAAAAGAGCTGACAAGAGGCAACGCCACACTGGACTTGGTACTAAATGGCCTCACGGGTCCGACAAAAGAAGTAGAAGTTACGGTACCGCTGGGGACGAGCGATCACAATGTGATCAGCTTTAAGCTTGACATCGGGAATAGAAAACATGCCAAAACCTTAACCAAAACCTTAAACTTTAAAAAGGGCAAATACGATCACATGAGAACCATGGTGAAAAAACGACTCAAGAAAAAGGTGGACAAACTTGAAACGGTAGACCAGGCATGGTCCCTACTGAAAAATACTATCACAGAAGCACAAAATCTCCACATTCCGAGGATCTCCAAAGAGGGGAGAACAAAAGGTAAGGGAGAACCGGCATGGCTTACCAGACAGGTGAGGGAAGCCATAAAAGAAAAGAAGGACTCTTTCAAAAAATGGAAACACATGAAAACAACCGAAGCATGGAAAAAACATAAAGATGATCAGAAGAAATGTCACAAGGCAGTGAGGGATGCCAAAAAGGACTATGAGGAAAAAATAGCGCAAGAGGCCAAAAACTTCAAACCCTTCTTTAGATACGTGAAAGGGAAAAAACCCACAAAAGAGGCGGTGGGACCCCTGGATGACTAGGGAAGAAAAGGGTACATCAAAGAGGATAAACAAATTGCAGACAAACTAAATTCCTTCTTTGCGTCCGTCTTTACGGAGGAGGATACCGCAAAAATACCAGAAGCAGTGAAAGTGTTTAGTGGAGTAATAGAAGACAGCCTCACCACAGTTGAAGTGGAGTTGGACCAGATATACTACCAGATCGACAAACTTAAAAGTGACAAATCCCCTGGACCGGATGGAATTCACCCGAGAGTTTTAAAGGAATTGAAGGTTGAAATCGGAGAGCTATTGCAAAAACTTGCCAATCTGACAATCAGAACTGGACAGATACCAGAAGACTGGAAGATAGCGAACGTCACACCAATTTTCAAAAAAGGATCGAGAGGGGAACCGGGCAACTACAGACCTGTGAGCCTTACGTCTGTCCCTGGAAAGATGGTTGAAGCACTGATCAAGGATAGCATAGTCCGGCACCTAGATACACACGACTTGATGAAACCCAGTCAACATGGGTTCAGGAAAGGGAAATCATGTTTAACGAATTTACTTCAATTTTTTGAGACCGTGAACATGCAAATTGATAGTGGAATGCCGGTGGACATAATATATTTGGACTTCCAGAAGGCGTTCGACAAAGTTCCACATGAAAGACTTCTCAGGAAACTACAAAGCCATGGAATAGAGGGAGATATACACAGGTGGATAGGCAAATGGCTGGAAAACAGAAAGCAGAGAGTGGGCATAAATAGGAAGTTCTCAGACTGGGAGAAAGTGACTAGTGGTGTGCCCCAGGGCTTGGTTCTTGGGCCGATCCTATTCAATATTTACATCAATGACCTGGAAGAAGGAGTATCCAGTGAGATCATTAAGTTTGCAGACGACACAAAGCTATGCCGGGCAATCAGATCGCAGGAGGATAGCGAGGAACTCCAGAGCGACTTGTATCAGTTAGAGAAATGGGCAGAGAAATGGCAGATGAAGTTCAACGTGGAGAAATGCAAAGTAATGCATTTAGGTAGCAAGAATAAGGAACACGAGTATAGAATGTCAGGCGCAACTCTGGGTAAGAGCGAACAAGAAAAGGACCTGGGTGTACTGATAGATAGGACCCTGAAGCCGTTGGCACAATGCGCGGCAGCGGCAAAGAAAGCAAACAGAATGTTAGGCATGATAAAGAAAGGAATCACGAGTAGATCGGAGAAAGTCATAATGCCGCTTTATAGAGCAATGGTCAGACCACACTTGGAATACTGTGTCCAACATTGGTCTCCCAACCTAAAGAAGGATATAAAACTGCTGGAGAGGGTGCAGAGACGAGCAACGAAGCTAATAAGAGGTATGGAGAACTTGGAATATGAGGAACGACTCAAGAAACTGGGACTGTTCTCCCTTGAGAAGAGGAGGCTGCGAGGGGACATGACGAGACGTTCAAAATGCTGAAAGGCATCGATAAAATAGAGCAGGAAAATAAATTATTTACATTGTCCAACGCGACACGGACAAGAGGACATGGTTTGAAGCTAAGGGGGGACAAGTTCAGGACAAATGCCAGGAAGTTCTGCTTTACACAGCGAGTGGTAGACACCTGGAATGCTCTCCCAAAGGAGGTTATTAAGGAATCCACTGTGCTAGGATTCAAAGGCAAATTAGATGCACATCTCCTTACGAGAGGCATAGAGGGATATGGGTGACTAAAACTACATCAGGTGTATACCTGACTGGGCCTCCGCGTGTGCAGATCGCCGGACTCAATGGACCATAGGTCTGATCCGGAGATGGCAGTTCTTATGTTCTAGAAGAAAGCCGTTCCCGCGGGTGAAGAGCCTGACAAGGGTTGGGAGGGAAGGGGCCTGGGGCAGTGCTCATTGCCACTCTGCAGCAGAAGAAAGCCAATCCCAGGTGAAGAGCCTGACAGGGATTGGGAGGGAAGGGAGCTGGGTGCAGAGCCTAAATGGGGGGGGGGGGAAAGGGTGCATAGTCTGACAGGGGGAGGGGAGGAGGTTGGGTGAAGTGCCTGACAGAGGGGGTTAGGGGAATAACCTGATAGGGAGAGGCTGGGTGCAGGGGCTAGGGAATTGGAAGTTGGGAAGACAGGGAGGACAGATGCTCAGGGGGCTGGGAAGAGAGATACTGCACATACTGGGAGAGGATTGGGAAGGACAAATGCAGGGGCTGGGGAGGTAGGAAAGGTGGAAAAAATAATTGGACATAGGTGTGTGGCTTGAGAGGGAAAGAGAGATGATGTATATGGAAAAGGGAAACCTAGAGAAGTGAGGAAATTGTTGAATTCAGTTGCATCCTTGCTGGTGTTGTCATCTAGGTGGAGATTAATATCGCTAATGATCAATAGTCTCTGAAATTTTAGGAAGGCGTTTGTTATGGTCTCGAGGACGAGTTAGGAGGATTTATTCCAGGGGGTTGGCGGCCAGTATAGTAACAGGATACCTAATGGGTAGGGGTGGAGTTCGTCCTTGACTGAAGCAAGCATATATTCTAGTGAAGTATGACGGTTCACGGAAGTTTCGCCCCCCACATTTCGCCCCCAGCAATTCGCCCCTCACATTTCGCCCCCGCACATTTCGCCCCCCGGATGTTTCGCCCCCACACATTTCGCCCCCGCACATTTCGCCCCCCGGATGTTTCGCCCCCACACATTTCGCCCCCGCACATTTCGCCCCTGAGTGTCAGACTATTCCTCTCGCAGGCGATTTCTTTGCCGACACGACGGCAGGCTACAAATTCAAAGTGCACAGCTGGCTGTTCTCACTGCCTCTAATGTCGGCCCTGCAGCTCCGGACTTCCCCACACCTGCTCTCTCCCCCCCCCCCGATCACTATTATTTTAAATGTTATGGCAGCCACGGCGCTGTATCCATCGGAGGGGGGCGTTGGGGGGGGGGGGAGGGAGGAAGAAAGAAGATGGGGGTCATAATCCAACGCTACCTCGGCCTGCCCCGGAACTCTTCCTGCAGCCACCACCCGCCTAGGCAGGAACATGAAGTTGCTGTTGCAGGAAGAGTTCCGGGGCAGGCCGAGGTAGCGTTGGATTATGACCCCCATCTTCTTTCTTCCTCCCTCCCCCCCCACCCAACGCCCCCCTCCGATGGATACAGCGCCGTGGCTGCCATAACATTTAAAATAATAGTGATCGGGGGGGGGGGGAGAGAGCAGGTGTGGGGAAGTCCGGAGCTGCAGGGCCGGCGTTAGAGGGAGTAAGAGCCCCACCCGCCTAGGCAGGAACATGAAGTTGCTGTTGCAGGCTGCCATAACATTAAAAATAATAGTGATCGGGGGGGGGGAAGAGCAGGTGTGGGGAAGTCCGGAGCTGCAGGGCCGGCGTTAGAGGGAGTAAGAGCCCCACCCGCCTAGGCAGGAACATGAAGTTGCTATTGCAGGAAGAGTTCCGGGGCAGGCCGAGGTTAGAAGTCTCCTCCGATGGATACAGCGCCGCGGCTGCCATAACATTTAAAATAATAGTGATCGGGGGGGGGGGGGGAAGAGCAGGTGTGGGGAAGTCCGGAGCTGCAGGGCCGGCGTTAGAGGGAGTAAGAGCTGATGGTGCCACAGGGTCCCGCGTTGGGGGGGGGAGGGAGGAAGAAAGAAGATGGGGGTCATAATCCAACGCTCAGGGGCGAAATGTGCGGGGGCGAAATGTGTGGGGGCAAAACATCCGGGGGGCGAAATGTGTGGGGGTGAAATGTGTGGGGGCGAAATGTGTCTGGGGGCGAAATGTGGGGGGCGAAATGTGAGGGGCGAATTGCTGGGGGCGAAATGTGGGGGGCGAACCTTCCGGATCCCAAGTATGACTGCCCTTTTCGAGGAGCTGAACGTCGAGGAATGATTTGTAGAGGAGTGCCAGGCCTCCTCCTTTCCAGTTTATTCTGGGAGAGAAGAGGCCATGGTAACCATAGGAGCAGAGTTTGTTTTGCGTGAATAGATCGTCTTTTTTGATCCATGTTTCTGTGATTACCAGGAATCCAGGATCTGAGTCCGCAAGTAGGTCCTTTAATATTTGGGTCTTGTTGCAACCAGATCTAGCGTTACAATAGAGTGTTGGGACTGGGGTGAGAGAGTCAGAGGTGAGGCTGGGTAGATTGGCAGGAGGAACGGGTTTTAGAGAGGAGTAGTTGACTCCTCGGAGGTTTTTTTTGAAGGAGTGATTTCTGGTGCGCACTAGCGCGGGGATTCTGAGGCCAGGGCAAATATTAATATTTGTGGAGTCGAGTAGATTGGGGGGAGAGAGGGTTCAGGCAGTGAATAGTGTTGGTAAATGAGCAGAGTAAGAGAAGAAGAAGCCAAGAGGGTGGCTTCATGGTGAGATCTAGGAGAACCAATAAGAGGACTGAGGCAGAACCTGTTTGTTTATCGTGTGGGGATCTGGAATTAGAGGTTAGGATCTTGTTGGGTATTTGATAGTAGATGTCTTAGGACTTGTTTGAATTTCTGAATAGTGGTTTAAAACAGAAAAAGAACTTAGCATGGTGGCTTAAAATGCTTCCAGTAGGACGTAAGACATAGGCGGAGGTAAAATTTAGCAGCTGATTACTTCTAGTAACTTTGCACCTAATTACATCTAGTAGGACGAATGGAGATAGAAACTAAATCAGATGAAAACTTAGCGCCCAATTGATTCTAGTAAGAGCGAAGTGACCTATAAGATAGTCGCTTCTGGTAAGACATTGAAACTGGTAAGATAAAACTTAAAGAACACTTAGCATCTAATTGCTTCTGGTAAGATAAAACTTAAAGAACACTTAGCATCTGATTACTTCTGGAAGATAAGACTGAAAGAACATTTAGCATCTAAATTGCTTCTGGTAAGATAAAACTTAAAGAACACTTAGCAACTAAATTGCTTCTGGTAAGACAAAAAGGAGGAGAAGCTTAAGTCTCGAAGAAGAGTAGGAATGGTGGTCTGTCGGCCCTGGACACAGGACAGAAGAAGAGTGAGATTGGTGGGCGGAGTCAGGCCTGATCAGCGACGCTGTGCTGCAGAGTTGGGCTGAGGAAGGAAGGACAAAATGGAAGCCTTCTTCTTCTTTCCTCTGCCTGCAGAAGAGCAGGAATGGTGGTCTGTTGCTCTGGACACAGGGCAGAAGAAGAGTGAGCTGGGTGGGCGGAGTCAGGCCCGATCGGCGACTCTGTGCTGCAGAGTCGGGCTGAGGAAGGAGGGACAATTTGGAAGCCTTCTTCCTCCTTCCTCTGAGAATTATAGCAACCAATTTCCATTAATCACTAAAGACTAACCTCTTTCATCTAGCTTTTAATCATAAACCTCCCCCCCCCCCATTATTCTTCCAATTGTGGGTTGGAGTACTGCTCTGGGACCCACAGAGCCACAGAATGAATGAATGATCTTTGCCTTATGCCATGTTAGAATTATTGCAGCTTTCCTATCAATTTTAATGGAGTTCTTTTCTATTATTACTTATCCCTCTGAATCCGCGGTTCAGTTTCCGCGGATTCGGTTATTTGCAATTTTTTTTTTAAAAGGAAACGCTGCATTCCGGACCTCCCCGCCTCCCTCCCGCCTTCCCCCTGGATGGGCGCCTCTTCACTCTGTTTTAGCAAAGCATCATGCTAGCGGCAATGTTCTCCGAACCCAGCCAATGAAAAGGTGCGCTTCCACTGCTCACCCTCTCACCCCTTTTCATGCCTGTGAAGCTGTGCTGCGTGTGCGCTTCTGCTTTCAACCTGCCCTCCCTCTTTCCTTCCCCCCCCCTTCTATCTTATCCAATCCAGTGTGAAGGACGTCAAGGCTCACGCAAACTGGGAACGAAATACCGGGCTGAGAGCTGAGGCCGAGGACTGCCAGTACATTTTTCACATCCAGGTTTACCGCTCTTTCCTTCCTCGCTTTCTTCCTGGTCCACTGCTGATAGTTGGCACCGCTTCTGTTCTTACTGAGTCCAGCGATGGGAGCTGGGACGGGTGGGCCAATGGGCATCTTCGACCAGGTAAGATCCGGGACGCCGGTGGGAAGGTGTGAGGGAGGCAGGGGTCGGTCAGAGCTGGCCCAAAAGTTATTCGTGAATTTTCAATATTCTCGGGCTGACTCACCTTAGCGAAAGCGCCTTTGCGAAGAGCCTTCAGTAGGGGCGATCACTGCACAAGAAGCAGACAGAGAGAGAGAGAGGAGACACCAGCAGCAGGCAAAGAGAGAGAGAGAGAGGATACCAGCAGCAGGAAGAGAGAGAGAGAGTGAGAGAGAGGGAGGACACCAGCAGCAGGCAGAGAGAGAGAGAGAGGACACCAGCAGCAGGCAGAGAGAGAGAGAGAGAGAGAGAGGACACCAGCAGCAGGCAGAGAAAGAGAGAGAGAGAGAGAGATTGAGGACACCAGCAGCAGGCAGAGAGAGAGAGAGAGAGCAGGCAGAGAGAGAGAGAGAGAGAGAGAGAGGAACCAGCAGCAGGCAGAGAGAGAGAGGACAGCAGCAGCAGGCAGAGAGAGAGAGAGAGAGAGAGGACACTAGCAGCAGGCAGAGAGAGAGAGAGGACACCAGTAGCAGGCAGAGGGAGAGAGAGAGAGAGAGGACATTAGCAGCAGGCAGAGAGAGAGAGAGAGAGAGGACACAAAGCAGACACATAGGGCATTTACATACGTAACATCATCAGGTCACATGTAAACTGTTAACTGTTATCTTAAAGTAGGAATGACAATGGAAGATGAGCTTTCCAGTGTTCTGCAGACTGTCATATGTATGACTACATCCCCTCGGGGAGACAGTCATATGTATGCGGTCGGTGTCAGGAGCTGAAAAGCTTAAAGAAGGAAATAAAACGACTAGAGGACAAGATAACAGGAGCTAGAAGGACCTTACACTACGGAGGACCCAATCAGGACAGCTGAAGACTTCTTGAATGAGAGACACATTGAGGAGGAGGTCAGGGAACTTGAGAAATTCATTGAGGAAGCCTACAGGAGGAGGGTGGAAGAGAACGAACTTCAGATGAAAGATGAAGTTACACCAACACCAACATGGAAGGGAGAACAAGAAGCAGATGACCTAAAAGAAGACGCTCACAGAGGAACACTGCATGAGGGGGAGAAAATGGCTAGTCGATACCCAGAAGAAACAGTGAAGCACACCAAGGACATAGAAGAAGAAGCAGCAAAGCACTCCAAGGACTTTGACCTGAGACCGAAGTGAAAATTAAAGAAGGGAAAGTCAGTGATCCTAGTGGGAGCCTCAATCCTGAGGCATGTGGACAGCCACATAGCAGGAGGGAGAGAGGATCAACTAATGACCTGCCTCCCAGGAGCAAGAACCAAGGACATCGTGGACAAAATTGGAAAGATCCTGGAAGGGGCGGAGATGGAAGAAACCACAGTAATGATCCACATCGAGACGAATGATGTCATCAGGAGAGACTACAGAAGAAGCATGCTGATAGAACAGTTCAAGATTCTGGGAAGGAAGCTGAAGATGAGGACTCAGAAGATAGCGTTCTCAGAGATCCTACTGGTACCGAGGGCAGATGTGAAAAGGTAGGAGGAACTACAATCAATAAATGCATGGATGAGGAGATGGTGTGAGGAAGAAGGGTTCCACTTTGTGAGGAACTGGACAACGTTCTGGGGCAAGAGCAAGCTCTACAGGAGAGATGGACTGCACCTGAGCATGGGGAACTAGACTTCTAGCAAACAACGTCAGGAGAGGAATAGAACAGGCTTTAAACTAAGAAGAAGGAGAAAGCCGACAGTCAACCAAGCATCAACGATTCGGAAGAAGGTATCCCGTGAAGATACTAAGGGGAAAAAAGACTGGGAAGAAACAATGGGCAAATTACAGGAGTTGACTAACTCAGAAGAGGAGATTAGAAGGATTGTAGCACAAGAGAAGAAACTAAAGACCGAAGCACAGGGAAAGGAAATGAAGACAAGAAAATACCAGAATCTAAATTGCATATATACTAATGCAAGGAGCCTAAGAAACAAAATGGGGGAATTAGAAGCCATGGCCAATGCAGAGGACATAGACATCATTGGAGTCTCTGAAACATGGTGGAATGAAGAAAACAAATGGGATACAGCACTACCGGAGTATAAGTTCTATCGCCAGGACAGGTCAGGATGGAAAGCAGGTGGAATAGCCCTATACATAAAAGAAAGCATACATTCGACAACATTGGACACAGCAGAGACGACCAACAAGCTGGAATCGCTATGGGTTAAAATACCGGGAAGGAAAGGGCCTGAAGCCGAGATGAAGTGAGAATGCAAAACCGGTAACACGGTTATTATGGGAGACTTCAACTATCCCAGGATAGACTGGAGTCTTGGAAGCTCAAAATGCGCTAGGGAGACAGAATTCCTGGAGGCTATACAAGATTGCTTCATGGAGCAGCTTGTTAGAGAACCAACGAGAGGAAATGCCACTCTGGATCTAATCCTAAATGGGTTAAGGGGACCTGCAAAGGAAGTGGAAGTAGTGGGACCGTTGGGAAACAGCGATCATAATATGATTAATTTCAAGGTTGAAGTAGGAATACCGAAAGGAAAGAGAATCATAGCGACAACTTTCAACTTCAGAAAAGGAAACTACAAAGCAATGAGGGAAATGGTAAGTAAGAAACTTAGGAACACTTCCAAGAAATGGCAAACGGTAGAACATGCCTGGTCTTTTTTCAAGGACATGGTGAGCGAGGCGCAAAATCTGTATACCTCCAGATTCAGAAAGGGGTGCAAAAAGAGTCGAACAAAAGACCCGGCATGGATAACTAAAATAGTGAAGGAAGCGATAGGCAATAAGAAAAATTCATTCAGGAAATGGAAAAAGGACAAAACTGAGGGGAACTGGAAAGAGCACAGGAAGTATCAAAAAGAATGTCACCGTGTGGTTCGAAAAGCCAAAAGAGAGTATGAACAGAGGTTAGCCAGGGAAGCACGAAATTTCAAACTGTTCTTTAGATATATTAAAGGGAAGCAGCCGGCTAGGGAGGAGGTGGGACCGCTGGAGGATGGAGAAAGGAAGGGAGTGATGAAGGAGGAGAAAGAAGTAGCAGAAAGACTTAACATGTTCTTTTCGTCTGTATTTACAAATGAAGACACATCCAACATACCAGAACCTGAGCAAATCTTCAACGGAGTTCAAGCAGAAAAATTAACATCCATGGAAGTGAGCCTTGAAGACGTACGCAGGCAGCTAGAAAAATTAAAAATTGACAAATCCCTGGGTCCGGACGGAATCCATCCAAGGGTTCTGAAGGAACTAAAGGAGGAAATAGTGGAACTACTGCAGCAAATTTACAATCTATCCCTGAAAACAGGCGTGATCCCGGAGGATTGGAAGATAGCCAACATTCTGCCCATCTTTAAAAAGGGATCAAGAGGTGACCCGGGAAACTACTGACTGGTGAGTCTGACCTCGGTTCCAGGGAAAATGGCGGAAGCACTGATAAAAGACAACATTGATGAACATTTTGAAAGAAACAAACTTCTGATAACCAGCCAACATGGTTTCTGCAAGGGGAGATCGTGCCTAACGAACTTATTGCACTTCTTCAAAGGAATTAACAAACGGATGGACAGTGGAGACCCCCATAGACATCATATATCTAGATTTCCAAAAAGCCTTTGACAAGGTACCCCATCAACGCCTACTTCGGAAACTGAAGAACCATGGGGCGAAAGGAGACGTACATAGATGAATCAGAAACTGGTTGGCGGGTAGGAAACAGAGGGTAGGAGTGAAGGGCCACTACTCGGACTGGAGGAGGGTCACGAGTGGTGTTCCGCAGGGCTTGGTGCTCAGACCGCTGCTATTTAATATATTTATAAATGATCTTGAAACAGGGACGAAGTGCGAGATAATAAAATTCGCGGACGACACCAAATTATATAGTGGAGCTCGGACTAAAGAAGACTGCGAAGAATTGCAAAGGGACTTGAACAAACTAGGGGAATGGGCGACGAGATGGCAGATGAGGTTCAACGTTGAGAAATGTAAAGTACTACATGTGGGAAGCAGAAACCCGAGGTACAGCTAAACGATGGGAGGGATGTTATTGAAGGAGAGTACCCATGAAAGGGACTTAGGAGTAATGGTGGACATGACAATGAAGCCGACGGCACAGTGCGCAGCGGCGCTAAGAGAGCGAATAGAATGCTAGGTATAATCAAGAAGGGTATTACTACCAGAACAAAAGAAGTTATCCTTCCGTTGTATCGGGCGATGGTGCGTCCGCATCTGGAGTACTGCGTCCAATATTGGTCGCTGTACCTTAAGAAGGATATGACGTTACTCGAGAGGGTTCAGAGGAGAGCAACATGCTTGATAAAAGGTATGGAAAACCTTTCATATGCTGAGAGATTGGAGAAACTGGGACTCTTTTCCCTGGAGAAGAGGAGACTTAGAGGAGATATGATAGAGACTTACAAGATCATGAAGGGCATAGAGAGAGTGGAGAGGGACAGATTCTTTAAACTTTTGAAAAATAAAAGAACAAGAGGGCATTCGGAAAAGTTGAAAGGGGACAGATTCAAAACGAATGCTAGGAAGTTCTTCTTTACCCAAAGTGTGGTGGACACCTGGAATGCGCTTCCAGAGGGCATAATAGGGCAGAGTACAGTACTGGGGTTCAAGAAAGGATTGGACAATTTTCTGCTGGAAAAGGGGATAGAGGGGTATAGATAGAGGATTACTGAACAAGTCTTGGACCTGTTGGGCCGCCGCGTGAGCGGACTGCTGGGCACAATGGACTTCAGGTCTGACCCAGCGGAGGCATTGCTTATGTTCTTAGAAGTGTATTGCTACACCACTTTGACTTGCTTCTACAACTTAAGTGGTATATCAACATTTTAATAAACAATACATGATAAACTTTCCATCTATATAACAGGTTATGTATTAGAAAAGTATTTCAACTTTTACTTAAATTGAAAATTTTCTAACATTAACATTTAGGATTTGGTCTTTTCTGTAAAATGTCTACTTTTCTGTTACAGGACTTCCTTCAAGAATTTGAACATTCTGTCATATAAGTTTGTGTATATTGTATTTATTTTCTCAAAATATGTTTTCATGTCCAAAGTCTGTTTCATTTTTTCTTCTTTTCCAATGTATCTGTTCAAACTCCCTTATTTATTTGCTTCATCTGCCTTGTATATCATCTTTGTTTTCTTCCTGTTAAGTAAATCTAACATTAAATAAAAGGAAAAAAGTCTGCTTCCCTTTGTGTGCATCTTTAACATGATCCTGCCTGTATCAGAATAACCTGGTACTACATAAATCTGGCTCAAATAAACTAACCCTCCCCCCCCTTATATAAAACCATAGTGCAGTTTTTAGCGCCAGCTGCAGCGGTAACAGTTCCAACGCTACAGGGGTGTAAATGGAGATTTTCACACCTTAACTACTCATAGAAATCCTTTCTATTAATATGTTTAATTTCCCTAAGTTAGCTAATAGGGAGGTTGGGTTTTTTCTCTTCATTGGTCAGAAAGTTCTTCAGCTGCAGTGCAAACATCCAAACTAATTATCTCATCCAGTCACTCATTAAAGCTGAGGTAAAATTATGAAAATAAATATTGCTTTTTAATCTCTAACATATAAGCCAAAGAGTTATTTACCAGAAGAATTTTTTCAACCAGGCTTTTATTTAAGCAGCTCTGGTATCTCCAACTGCTCTTAAGATACAGTTCTTAGCTTATTTAGGAAAATACATTTTCTCCAAATTCTGTTCTGCTGCTTTTAAAATGTTCGTTCAGAGAGAATTCCTTTTCCTTCAGAGTCATCAAATGAGAATCTTAGGGCCTCTTTTAAAAAGTTGCGATAGCGATTCCTGAGCAACAAATACAACACAACTCATTCAATTCCTATGGGCTGCATCACATTTGCTGTGTTGGGACTCACTACTGTGGCTTTGTACAAGAGGCCCTTAATAACTGACTTAAAACTGACAGAATTTTTTCTAAATTAACGTAAATATTAGATTTAGGATAAATTCAAGTTACCACTTAATAAAACTTTTAAATTGGTTTATCAAAATTTGTCACTTAGGTCCCTATTCACAAAAATTAATTAATTTTCTAAAATTATCCATTTCTCCACTTTCCACTCAATTTACATTCACTCATATTTCCTTTCAAAATATTAACTTTCATTTCAGTCATTTATCTTTTCAAAATCCTCTCACAGACAGACTTGGCAACACTTCCTAACTCTTCTCTTTCAGCCATTGCTCTTCCAACTGTTGTTTCTGCTCGCAGTTCCTTTTTAGAGCAGTGCAGCCAATCAGCTATCAGCTTACACCTACTTCTAAGCATATACACTATCACTAAATCACTAAATTAAACTGAAATTACTGAAATGTAAATTGAGTGGAAAGTGGGAAAATTAACTAAAAGCTTTGGCCCCCTTCTATCAAGCTGTGTTACGGGTTTTTTTTATCATGGGTCGCTGCGGAATTCTATGAGCGTCGGTGCTTTTACAGCAACAATCTGCAATAAAAAAGCTCTTAATCAGCTTGATAAAAGTGGGCCTTTGATTTTTTTATTCAGACATAACACATGCATAAGTACTGTGTCTCCACTTTGCTTTTAGCCAAAAATGTCAACTTTTTTAGGCATTTATTAGTTTAATATAAAGTCTGATCAATCTCCTTAAAATACAAGGTTAAGCAAATTTTCTGTAGTGCTACACTAACATAGCCTGCTTTCAGGTCCAGTCTTAGGCAGGGGCAACAGGTTCAGTCACATAGGGCCCCATGCTCCTAGGGCCCCATAGCCCAGGCATGTCTGTTCCCTTGTTTTGAAACACCACCCACTCCGTACCCATTGCATTCATATCAGCACTTGCCCAATGGAAGCAATATCTGTGTAAGCATGGCAGGTAGGAATTTACCTTTGGAGGGTGCCGGAGGCTGAAGGAAAGCACCAGAACTAATGATTGTTGTTCTAGCCCCACTGTTACTGCCACATCAGGCTTGGATGGTGGGTCAACCTCCCCTCCTGTCTGCTGATGTCTTAATTTGTAGCTACAACTGCCAGTGCCACTGATTGCCTCTATTTCACCTTCTGGGGCCTGTTGCACCTGACCTCAGAAATACTCAAGATATCAACTCCTGTGTTCTTAGCTCCTGAAGATAAAGGCCTGCTCATCCGGGCCTCCTTCCAGCCCCTATGCTCTTAAAAGGTTCTGCTCATCCTGCCCTCCTCTGACATCATCATTAGCAGTTAGCCAGTCAAACGCTATTTAACTGGTCAGGAGCTATTCGTGACTGGGTAAATAACGCTGAATACTGTGTGGATAAACATTGCTATACTAGGACAGACCAAATGTCCATCAAACCCAGGTTCCTGTTTCCAATCCAGATTACAAGTATCTGGCAAGATCCCAAAGAGTAAAGTAGATTTCATGCTGTTTATCACAGGAATAAGTAGTTGATTTTCTGAAGCCCAGCTAAATAATGGTGCATAGACCTTTCTCCTGGGAACCTGTCCAGGAAGTAACTTGAGAGGGAGAGCCGAGGCCGGCGTGAGTAACAGGTTAGATGTGGTGCTCATGCCGGCAAAGATCCAAGGAGGTATGGAGGGCAGAGTGGAGGAGAGGTACCAGCGCCCCCACCAAGATGGTACCTGGGGGCGGTCTGTCCCCCGCCCCCCTTACTACACCACTGAATACAGACCTCCTTCACAGACAGAAGTAGACAGAGATTTAATAGTAGCCATTCAGAATATAGCTGTAAAAGGTGCCAGATATTGATTGGGGTATTCCTATTGAGGGGTCTTCTAGAAGTAGAGAGTTCCTGGATTCTCTACAAGGAGAACTGTTCTAGCAGTTGGTGATGGAACCTGCGCTGGATGGGGTTATACTGATCATTTTTCAGAGGATTGTGTTCATGAGGAGCTAGCTAGACTATAGGTGGACAAAGCAATGGGGCCAGATGGTGTAAATCCAAGGTTACTGAGAGAACTTAGGGAAATTCTGGTACCTCCGCTGGCTGACCTTTTCAATGCTTCTCTAGAGTTGGGAGCGGTACCATAGAACTGGAGAAGGGCAGATGTGAACCCTCTCCACAAAAGTGGAAGTTAGGAAGAAGTAGGGAACTACAGGCTGGTAAGTCTGACTTGTGTGGTAAGTAAATTAATGGAAACACTTTTAAAAGTGTAGTTTCTGGAATCCACTGGATTACAGGACCCGAGGTTACATTGATTCACTAAAGGCAGGTCTTGTCAGATAAATCTGATTAATTTCTTTGACTGGGTGACCAGAAAAATTGGATAGAGGGAGTGGGCTAGATGTGGTGTATTTAGATTTTAGAAAAGCCTTTGACAGTGTTCCATACAGGTATCTAATAAATAAAATGAGTGCCCTTGGTATGAGCTCCAAAGTGACAGACTGGGGTGGAACTGGTTGAGCAGAAGGCAAAGAGGGAAGTGGTCAATGGAGATCACTCTGACAAAAGGAATGTTAGCGGGGGGAGGGGCCAAAATGGCGGCATCGACCAGACGCTGAGATTGTGCTATCTCTGCTTTGGGAGAATTACTCGCAAGGAAAAATGCCCCATAAGAGGAAAGGGAGCATTAAGACGCCAGCTACCTCGACGCCAATACTCCTACCCCGTCAGCAGACGATTGAGCAATTGATACCTGATATCTGCATCCAGCAGGGCGAAGTAATTCCGGCAGTGGGAGAGAGTAGAGAAGGCTCCAGCCCACACGGAAACGAGATCTCACTCTCGCCCCCCTTCACCGAACCACCTCCCTGTCCGGCTGACTCTTCTGCTTTAGGAGTAGGAACAGAAAGTGCTGCCGAAGTTGCACTCGGAGTTCTTAGAGGGGAAGCGCCCAGAGCAGATGAGCTTCTGCCGATGGCGACCAGCGTTGGGGAGCTTATTCCCTTCGGGGAGGTGACACTAACAGCGATTTGGGGACTGTTACAGAAAATGGACTCTGAGGCAACAAAGACTTCTACAAAGGTACAAATGTTGGCTAGTAAGATGGACGAATTAACCAAGGCACTGGAACAGTCAAATACTGAAGCTAAAAATATTTTCACAGAAGTAAAATCAGAAGTGAAATCCCTTGTGGACTTTAAAAATGCTGCAATTAAAGATTCAGCTACTTTACACCGTAAACTTGATAATATAGAAAACTTTAATAGAAGGCTGAATGTTAGGATTTTGAATTTCCCCAAAGTACCTGGGATATTAGCCTATGATATGTTTAAGAAATATTTAGTAGAAATTTTAAAGTATTCCACGGACAATATTCCTCCTTTAAACAAAGTCTATTATTTACCTTCTTCACCAAAAAACCGGGAAGCAATGGGGGTTGGAGAACAGACTCCACAATTGGACTTAAATAATATTTCAGCCATATTAGAGGAATCTATTACAGATATGACTCAGAGAATGACACTTCTGGCTTCATTTATTTTCCAACAGGACATTGACTCTTTTATGAAACTTTACTTTCGTGTTTCTAGAGAATTGTTCTACGGTAAAAAGATATGGGTGTTCCTGGATGTAACTAAGGCTACCCAGGAAAAGAGGAAACTTTTCTTAGCAATGCGACAAGATACCAGAGCTTTGGGTGTGTCCTTTTTGCTCGCATATCCCTGTAAATGCATTGTGAAATATGTTCAAGTTAAGTATGTCTTCCTTCAACCAGAGCAGTTAAGATCTTTTTTGGAACTGAAGAAAATCGCTGCTGGTGTTTAGGTGGTTAATGGAATTTAGAATGCAGAGTGTTATGTTAGGCCCTTCATGGTACTTTTGATTCTTTGTTATGATTGATTAGCTTCTCAATTACTTGCTTAACCCCCCCTTCATAGCTTTTTGTGGTCTAAGAAAGCATATCCGTATTTCTTTTTTCTTTTATTATTGTAAAATGTGATTTTGAACATTTGAACAATTATTCCTGCTGTATTTTCCTAAGCAAGATGTATTTTCTTGTAAAGATATAAAACTAATAAATAATAAATATTAAAAAAAAAAGGAATGTTACCAGTAGTGTGCCTCAAGGTTCAGTTTTTGGGCCTGTTCTTTTTAACATTTTTATAAACAATATTGCTGAAGGGCTGTCAGGTACGATTTGCCTCTTTGTGGATGATACCAAAATCTGCAATAGACACCCCTGATAGTGTGAATAACATGAGAAAGGACCTCGTGAAGCTTGAAGAATGGCCTGAAATTTGGCAGCTAAGATTTAATGCTTAGAAATGCAAAGTTATGCATTTGGCCTGCAAAAACCTGAGGGATTAGTACAGTTTAGGGGGTGAAGAACTTTTATGCATGAAAGAGGAGCGGGTCTTGGGTGTGACAGTGAAAGCTAGAAGGAAGATAGGGTGCATAAGGAATAGGTATGGCCAGTAGGAAAAAGAAGGTATAGATGTCGCTGTATAAGACTCTGGTGAGACCTCATATAGAATATTGTGTACAAAAAGATATAAACAGGATGGAGTCGGTCCAGAGGAAGACTGCTAAAATGGTCAGTGGTCTTCATCATAAGGTGTATGAGGACAGACTTAAAGATCTCAATATGTATACTTTGGAGGAAAGGAAGGAAAGGAGATATATGATAGAGATGTTTAAATACCTATGAGCATAAATGTGCGTGAGGCAAGTCTTTTTCATTTGAAAGGAAGCTCTGGAATGAGAGGTCATAGGATGAAGTTAAGTGGTGATAGATTCAGGAGTAATCTAAGAAAATACCTTTTTACAGAAAGGGTGATAGATGCGTGAAATAGTCTCCTGGTAGAAGTGGTGAAGACAAAGACTGTTTCTGAATTCAAGAAAACGTGAGACAGGCATGTGGGATCTCTTAGGGAGAGGAAGAGATAATGGATGCTGCGGATGGGCAGACTGGATGCCTTTATCTGCCATCGTGTTTCTATGTTTATTTTTTTTAACCCTGCTATGCTAATTGCTTTTACTATGCTCTATGGCAATTAATTCCAGAACTTAATTATATGTTAAGTGAAGAAATAACCTATTAACTTTATTGCATGCCTCCTTAGTCCTTCTACTTTTGGAAAGATTTATGTTTATCCATTCTTATCCTCTCAGGATTTTATTGTCCTAGAGTACTGGAGATGACTCAGATTAAAAAAAAAAGTTGTGCTGACGTCCTCTATCCATTCAGTGTATTGTATGCAATGTCATACTGTGGTTACAATGACTCATATTCCTGTATCAAGTACAGAGTCACTGGTTAGATACTGATTAGATACTGATCTGAGAAAATCCATTGTGGCATCCACTTTGAACCAAGCATGAACCACTTACAGACATTCAGTGTATGACACATGCATTAATACTCCACTTCCAGCTCACACAGATTTGTGTCAAAATCTGATGCGTTGTTTCCTGCTCTTGTAGCTGTCTGGTAGAGAATGACACGGGGAAAAAATCTGTCCCCGTCACCGCCCCGTCCCCGGCCCACCATCCTCTGCACCGCCCCGTCACCGCCATTCCATTCACCGCCCCGTCACCGTCACTGCCATCCCTTTCACCGCCCCGTCACTGCCACTGCCATCCCATTCACCGCCCCGTCACCGTCCCCGCAGCATCCATATAAGCCTTAGTACTCTAATATTTAGCGTATTCCATTCTTATAAATCAAAGTTCCTGCTGCTGAACTAGAGAAAGAGATGTTCAGCTGGCAGGGCTTTGTTTATAAATTTTTATTAACACAACTAATATACCACCATAATGTTTCCGACAGAGGACAAGTATGCAATAAATGCATTTTGCTGTTTCAATGCCAGTGCTCAGCAGAACAACAGACAGCAATATGGACATTTACCTTATGTAGTACTTTTTTAATATATAAAAATAGGCAAAATTAGTTGCTGTTTTATCATTATATTTTCTTGCCATTATAGTATTCTTCATTGATCATTTTTTAAATTCAAAACAAATTCAACCTATCTTGTGTCCCAGCATGAATTCATGTTTCACTCAATTGGCTGTTTCAAGGGAATTAACCCTCCAACTTCCATTTGCAAAAATACCCAATGTTGTTCCTTCTATGAGCAATATTTAAATTATGAGGAACAACATTGGGTATTTTTGCTGAATTGTGTGACACCATTTGGGCTGAACATGAAGATTGAAAATGCCTGGTTAGCCCTGGACAGATGATTTGAACAGCCAGGAGCCTGTCCTGGCCATTTAAATCATTTTGAATATCTAGTCCAATGATAACAGAATTAGGGTGATTATAGAAACATAGAACTTTGTTGATCACTAAAAACAGTGGAGACTAAGGGTCTATCAAGCTCAGCATCCTGTCTTTGACACTGGCCAGTCTTGGTCTTTGGAACTGCCCATTGTGTCAGAAGCAATAGGGATTAAGTGACTTGCCCAGGGTCACAAGGAGTGTAGTGTAGCTCTAACCACTGGATTTAGAAGTTGGCTTCTTTTGGGATCTTTAACTCATCATCGCTAGGACTCGAATCTGAGTCCGTGGCACCTAACATACAATGGAATTAGTATGGCAAAGTAATGAAGAATGGTCCAGCAGCCCCCACCCTCCCTCCACCTCACCTTATATTCGTTCCGAGTTTGCCGGCTTCCTTTTTCCCTAGCCGCACGCGTTCAAAAAGCCGTGCATTTAGCCAGCTCCCTCCCTCCACCTCATCTTAAATTTCGAGTTTTCCGGCTTCCTTTTTTCCGAGCCGCACGTGTTCAAAAATCCGTGCACGCGCGGCTGCGCGAGTCAATCAAACTTCTCCTCTCCTGCAACTTCCTGTTTCCGGTTGAAGAGGAGAAGATTGATTGACTCGCGCAGCCGCGCGTGCACGGATTTTTGAACACGTGCGGCTCAGAAAAAAGGAAGCCGGAAAACTCGAAATTTAAGGTGAGGTGGAGGGAGGGAGCTGGCTAAATGCTACGGGCGGGCGGGCGGTGGCTGCGGGGACCGCGCGATCCTTGATACCTCACTGCGGAGACAAGACCATTCACCGCCCCGCGGGCGGTGAATGGCCTTGTCCCCGTCGTCGCAGCGACTGCTAGTTTTCTTCCCCGTTTTCGGCGGGTGACCCGCGGCTAAAATGCGGTGGCCGCGGGTAAACCGCCACCGTGTCATTCTCTACTGTCTGGCTCTTTAATATTTCCTTCCCCTACTCCTGCAGCCTGGTATATCACTTTCTCCTCTCCCACCCCTCTGGTCCTCCAAACTTACTTGTACCAGTAGCACTGCAGAGATGCAGTCTCCAGCCAGGACATAGCCTTTCGTCTGCTGTGTTCCTTCTCCTCTGATGTAATTTCTGGTTTCTGGGGGTGAGGCAAGGCAGAGGGGCGATACCAAGGTAGCAGTGCTACCAGTAGAAGCAAGTTTGGAGGATCATAGAGGCAGAGCGGAAACAGTGAGAAGAATGCTGGGCCATGGATGTAGGGGAAGGAAAGAGAAAGAGTATGAGAGGGAGGAGAGGAAGAGATGCTAGGATGGTGGGGAAGAGAGAAAGATGCTGGGACAAGGGATGGGGGAGAAGAAGAGATGTAGGACCTGTGGGACAGGAGATAGAGAAGAGGAAGAGGATATTGCTGGCTGGGGGGTGACAGGAGGGAAGGGAGAGAGAGGGAGAGATGCTGGTGCGTGGGGGGAGAGAGGAGGAGTTATTTTGGACAGTACAAGAATAAGGTCATAGAAAGGGGAGATGCTCTATATGGTGGAATAGGAGCAGAGTCACAGGGGTGATACTGGGCAAAGCAGATAGGGAGGCAGAGAAAAGATGGATGGTAACATGCAGAGAGAAGAAATGCAAAATGGACATGGAGACCCTTAAAAGGCAGAGAAGAAAAAAAAAAAATAAAGAGGAAAAGAAAGCAGAAACTGTAACCAAATGATAAGAAAAATAAAATGACCAGACAGCAAAGGTAAAAAAAATAGTTTTATTTATTGAAAGAAATTTTATTTATTGATTAGAATCAGACCAGCTTTTGGCATGTACATCAGCTAGAACTGGTTTTAGATATGGTTGGGGCCCATAAGGAAAATCTCCAGCATTCTCCAGCTTTGGGCTAGGCCACTTTTGCCATCTGCAGTTAAATTGCACTCATACTGTAGCTAACTCATCACAGGTTTCCCCTCACCAAACCTGAAAGGATTAAAAACAATAATGAGGATCCAAAATAGGATGAAAGTGGAAGCAAATGTTATAAGAGCTTCATGGTATTTTATATTTCTTAAGCATTACATTGTTCAATCATGGGAAAGAGAAAGGAGATGATGGGATTATGCCCCCTGTATTGGTTGTGCCTCTAGATCTGAGACCCATCATCACTTCTTTTCAGGGTACTCTCGATAACTACATTCAGTGAGCTATGGAGAGCTGAACTTATGAGAGCAATGTTGAGCTACACAGTTTTGCTAGGGCCGCAGGCCTTCCATATCTGAAGTGTGCAGTCCTTCAGTACTTCCCAAATCAATAACATCAGAGGTGTTGTTTGGGGCTGCAGCTAAAGTGCTGGCAACGCTAAAAAATGTAAGGTCATGCATCTCGGCAGCGGAAATCCATGCAAAACATACTCCTTGAATGGAGAAACACTAGCTAGGACTTCAGAGGAACGGGACTTGGGGGTAATCATCAGTGCAGACATGAAGACTGCCAAACAAGTAGAAAAGGCCTCATCTAAGGCAAGGCAAATGATGGGATGTATCAATAGAAGCTTCGTCAGCCGCAAACCTGAAGTCATAATGCCACTCTACAGAACCATGGTGAAACCTCATCTGGAATACTGTGTGCAATTCTGGAGGCCACATTACCGGAAAGATGTGCTTCGAGCTGAATCAGTCCAGCGGATGGCCACTAGGATGGTTGCCGGACTCAAGGGTCTCTCATACGAAGAAAGACTGGGCAAATTGCAGCTCTATACCCTGGAGGAGCGCAGAGAAAGGGGTGACATGATTGAGACATTTAAGTATGTCACTGGTCGTGTCGAGGTGGAAAACGATATATTCTTTCCCAAGGGACCCTCGGTCACAAGGGGGCACCCGCTCAAACTCAGAGGGGGGAAATTTAGTGGTGACACCAGGAAGTATTTCTTCACGGAAAGGGTGGTAGATCACTGGAACAAACTTCCGGTGCAGGTGATCAAGGCCACCAGCGTGCTCGATTTTAAGAATAAATGGGACATCCACGTGGGATCCCTACGAGGGTCAAGTTAAGGAACTAGGTCACTAGCACTCAGACTCAATGGGGTGGGTCAATAGAGTGGGCAGACTTGATGGGCTGTGGCCCTTTTCTGCCGTCATCTTTCTATGTTTCTATGTTTATTATATATGCCAATTGGGGGAGCAACCCAGGTGCAGTTTTCATGAGGAAATTCCATTGGTGGTTAGTGTCCCTGCAGCATCCCTGATGGTGGCAGAGCAGCCAGAGGAGCTATGGCCAACTGGAGTGAAAATCGGAAACTCTCTCACCCACGAACTGCAGAGCATTGAGAAGATAGGAGGACATTTCGGCCCATATTATACAAATGGTGCCTTAACTTAGGTAACAACAAAGAATCCAACAAAACTGCAGTGAAATGTTGAGTCGAAAGACAAAGGAAAAAACTGCAGCGATGATGCACAAGATACCAAGTCTTTAATGTAATGTAATGTAATGTAATTTATTTCTTATATACCGCTACATCCGTTAGGTTCTAAGCGGTTTGAAGAAAATATACATTAAGATTATAATGAGAAGTAAGAAGGTACTTAAAAAATTCCCTTACTGTCCCGAAGGCTCACAATCTAACTAAAGTACCTGGAAATTAATAAAGAAGAGAAAATAAAGATGGTTGAAAAAAGAAATGGACAGTCATAAAAAATATATATGAAAATATAATCATAAAACAGTTTGTATCCAAAAGGATTGATGAACCCAGACCCAACACGGTCCATGTTTCGAAGAAACACTCCTTCCTTGGGTCCTAGAGTGTCAATACAAAGAAACCTGATGGATAACAACTGAATTCTATGTAAGAGCCTTCACGTCTGCTCAACTGCCCACTGCTGATTCCAGTTTCTATTCAGTTGTTATCCATCAAGTTTCTTTTTATTAGATCGGATGTGTGGATAAAGGTGAGCAGCTCGATATAGTATAATCTAGATTTTCAGAAAGCTTTTGATAAAGTTCCTCATGAGAGGCTACTGAGAAAATTAAAGTGTCATGGGATAGGTGGCAAAGTTCAGTTGTGGATTAGGACTTGGTTATCGGATAGAAAACAGAGGGTAGAGTTAAACGGTCATTTTTCTCAATGAAGGAGATAAAAACAGTGGAATGCCGCAGGGGTCTGTACTGGGACCAGTGCTATTTAATTTATTTATAAATGATCTAGAAATTGGAAAGACGAGTGAGGTGATTAAATTGGCAGATGACACTAAACTATTCAAAGTTGTTAAAACGTATGCAGATTGTGAAAAATTACAGTCGGACCTTATGAAATTGGAAGACTGAGCGTCCAAATGGCAGATGAAATTTGATGTGGACAAATGCAAAGTGATGCACATTGGGAAGAATAACCTGAATCGCAGTTACCGAATGCTAGGGGCCACCTTGGGGATTAACGCCCAAGAAAAGGATCTGGGTGTCATCATAGACAATACAATGAAACCTTCCGCCCAATGTGTGGCGGCAACCAAAAAAGCAAATAGGATGCTAGGAATTATTAAAAAAGGGATGGTTAACAAGACTAAGAATGATATAATTCCCCTGTATCGCTCCATGATGCGACTTTATCTGGAGTATTGCGTTCAATTCTGGTCTCCTTATCTCAAGAAAGATATAGTGGCACTAGAAAAGGTTCAAAGAAGAGCGACCAAGATGGTAAAGGGGATGAAACTCCTCTCGTATGAAGAAAGACTAAGACAGTTAGGACTCTTCAGCTTGGATAAGAGATGGCTGAAGGGAGATATGATTGAAGTCTACAAAATCCTGAGTGGAGTACAATGGGTACAAGTGGATTGATTTGTCACTCCGTCATAAATTATAAAGACTAGGGAACACTCGATAAAGTTACAGGGAAATACTTTTAAAACCAATTGGAGGAAAAAAATTTTTTCACTCAGAGAATAGTTAAGCTCTGGAACGCGTTGCCAGAGGATGTGGTAAGAGCGGATAGCGTAGCTGATTTTAAGAAAGGTTTGGACAAGTTCCTGGAGAAAAAGTCCATAGTCTGTTACTGAGAAAGACATGGGGGAACCCACTGCTTTCCCTGTATCGGTAGCATGGAATATTGCTACACCTTGGGTTTTGGACAGGTACTAGTGACCTGGATTGGCCACTGTGAGAACAGGCTACTAGCCTTGATGGACCATTGGTCTGACCCAGTAAGGCTATTCTTATGTTCTTAAGTATTGGTGCCTAATTTAGGCAACCTGTTAAAGAATGAGGAGGTATCATAAGGCTGACAGTTACTTTCTCTGGGTATTGGGGTTCACTTCCAGCTTACATTTCTATGCAAGAATGTTCTAAAATGTCAGAATAAGATATATATTAAATAAAGGTAATGGCGGAATAGAAATCTGTAATGTAATGTAATGTAAATTATTTGACACCTCCCCCCCCCTTGAAGAATGCCTTTGTTACAGAGCAGGAGGTAAGAGATTCATGGGGAGTCACTGAGGCCTAAATTTTCTACATAGCGTTGATGGCATGGCAGTCATGCAATGGTCAGTCACAAGAAGGTAAAAGGGAGCTATGTTGTATCAAAATATTAAAGGCCTTAGAAGTCAAAAAATGAACTATGATACTGCTTGAAAAAGACTTGCAATGGTGCCATATAGAGAATTGTGTCTCCGGGAAAGATAGGCACCGTAAATATAAGCCAGGGTTTTCTAAGCCTACATTTCCGGTGCATATCTTTGTCATGAACCGTGCCTATGCAGGCACTTTAGGCCATCTAGCCACGTCCACAGTGGCATTAGGTGGCCTACAGCACCTACAGAGGCGGGATTCCGGCACCGATTTTTTTAGGTGCCAGTAGGCACCTTGAAACTCAGTTAAAAATTTAGTTTAAAGTATGTTGTTTACTGAGCTTGGATGCCTACCAGAATCTAAAAAAGCTGTGTTGGTTAGAGAATCCGTGCCTGAATGTGTATGAGTACGCAGAAGAGCTTAAGTGGGAGAACTCTGACCTGAGAGGGAGAACTCTGACCTGAGACAGAGGGGGGAGTAGTGTATAAAAGGCTTTTGTTTAAGAGAGAGCAGGGCTTTTGGTTTTCGTGATCTCCTGCCAGAGCCCAAGTACTGAGTGAGGCTCCTGGAAGTACTGACAGCCTATGTGATGAGAGTTTGTGTGGATTTGTTATTAGATCAGATTGTAGAGTGTTTCAGCTTGGCAGGAAGATAGCGTGGTCCTGGGCTTTGGAGCGAGCATGGGACCTGGAGTGGCTCACCAAGGGTATAGAATAGGGACTTTGCAATTGAAGGATTGTCACAGAAGAGGACAGAAACTGGACTGTGTGGATGCCCATCTCTGCTGGGTGTGTGTCTCTGCTTACAATAGGTTCCTTTGGGGCATTTCAGCTTGGCAGGAAGATAGCATGGCCTCGGGCTGAGGTAAGAGGGTGGAATCCAGAATGGCTCACCACAAGTACTGAAGAAATTGTATGAAGAGATTGGGAAACGCTGTAATGGAATATCTGAAGTGGCTTTAAGATGGAATTATGACTAATTTCTGTATTCTAAAAGTCCTAGATATAAATAGTTGAAGGTTTGGAACTGCTATCAAGATTCAAGTAAAGTTCAAATTATCAGTATCCAAGTTTCCAAGTTTAATAATATATTTGATTGATCGCTTTATCAATTTCAAAGCGATTAACACATGTTTAAAATTACAATATATAAAAAAGACTAACAAAAAACAAACAAACAAGACAAAACAATTAAATTACTGGACTAATTGGAAACATTAGGGTAAGTAGGGGGAGAAATTACAATATATTTGAGCAGAGTAAAAAAAAAAAAACAAATAAGGGAAAACACATATGGGTGGGATAAGAGGGGAAAAGATTGAAAATTATACTAGCAATAAAATGATTCGATTCTGAAACTTGTAAAGATATAAAAGAAAAACCGAATAAAATTAAATAATAAAAGCGTCGTTAAATAAAAAAGTTTTAAGATTACTTTTAAATTTGTCCAAATTAGATTCTTCACGTAAATGGATGGGGAGAGAATTCCAGGTTTGGGGCGCTGTAACTGAAAAGATATATTGTCGACGTGTATTAATTATTTTTAATGAGGGAATTGTTAATAAGCGCTGTTTGTCTGATCTTAAAGTTCTGATAGAAGAATAAGGAATTAGTAATTTATAAATGAATGCCGGAGATTTAAATAGAAGGGATTTAAATGTAAGTAAGCAGAGCTTATAGATTATTCTGTGGGCCACAGGGAGCCAATGGGCCTCCTTGAGGAGAGGAGTAATATGATCAAATTTTTTAGCTTTTGTGATAAGTCTGATAGCTGTATTTTGTATGATCTGCAAACGCTTGATCTCCTTTTGGGCAATACCTTTAAACAGGGCATTGCAGTAATCTAATTTGGATATAATGAGAGAATGAATGAGTATCTTTATAGAATCAGTATTGAATAATTTAGAGATTGATCGTATTTGTCTAAGTCTGAAAAATGAAGATTTAATGACGCTATTGATGTGGTCATGGAAGGAGAGTTTGTTATCCAGAATAACTCCGAGAATTTTGGTTTTTTGAACCACTTGTAAAGGAAGTCCAAATATGGAAATTGGTGAGATAAATGTTGGATTATCTTTCCAGGGAAAGAGCAGTATATTTGATTTAGTGATATTTAGTGCTAGACGATTCATGTTTAACCAGTGATGTACTTTTTCGAGTTTTGTATTAATTAGAGTTATATCTGAAAAGTTATTAGGGTCGATTGGATGTAAAAGTTGTATGTCGTCGGCGTAGGCGAATGTAGTGAAGCCAATGGATTGACATAAAGTCAACAAAGGTGCCAGAAATATATTAAATAACAGTGGAGATAATATGGAACCTTGAGGTACACCGTGCTGAGAGGAGAAAGAGTCAGAAGTTGTATTATTAAAAGAGACAACAGAAGTACGATTTGAGAAATAAGATTGGAACCAGGCTAACACTTGATCTGAAATGCCTATTGATTGAAGTCTGTCTATTAATAATTCATGGTCAATTGTATCAAAGGCCGCCGAGAGGTCTAAGGAAGCTAAAAGAACTGACTGATGGTGGTCCAAGAAGTAGTGAATGGAAGTTGTCATACCAATTAAGGAATGCTCCGTAGAATGATATTGTCTAAAGCCTGTCTGATTAGGATGAAGAACGTTTGTTTTTTCAATGAAGTCGGATATCTGATTGAATACAACCTTCTCAGTCAATTTTGCTAAAAATGGAATATTAGCTATGGGTCTATAGTTTGTACAATCTCCAGCACTGATTTTTTGATTTTTTAAGATGGGGTGAATAATCGAGTGTTTCCAATCATTTGGCATGATGCCTTGTGCTAAACTTTCACTAACTAAAGTATGTATTGGTGGTCCGAAAATATGAAAAAAACGTTTAAGTAGAAAAGGAGGAATGGATTCAGTCTTAGAGCCTTTTATATTAATAGAATTTATGATAGATTTTAATTCCGTTAGACTAGGGATGTTAAAGAAGGAGCATCTGGAAGAGAATGAGATGTCAGCAATAGTCGGTAGGTTAGATTTGGAGGTTGAATTGATTATGAATGATGATCTAATGTCAACTATTTTTTTAATGAAATAAAGCGCAAGATCATTGGCTGTGAGATTAATCTCGACGTTTAAGTTATTTTGTTTTTTAGAATGAAGAATTGAATTTATTATACGGTATAAAGAAGATGAGTTTGGAGCTTTTTGAATTAATCCTGAATAATATTTAGTTTTTGCTTGATTTATCTTTGTTTTGTAGAAATTGGAATGGGTCTTAAATGATTCGTAATTCGATGATGATTTAACTTTCCTCCATTTACGTTCGTGAGATCTTAATTGCCGTTTGATAAGATTGAGTTCAGCTGAGTACCAAGGATTAAAGTTTTTTTTTGCCGGGATGATTTTTGTCTGTTGTGGGGCTACTTTGTCCAGTAATTGTAGTGTGTTTTTAGTATCAGCTTGATTTTTTTCCAATTAAGTGACAGACTGAATGGAGTGATTGAACCCCAGGGAAATAATCCTTTGGCCTATCAGGATTTAGCCTGGCCCCAGCCTATGCCCAGCTCGAGTAAAGACTTTTGTGTATGCCCTGGTCACAGATACTTTACTGAAAGAGCTAGCTGGTGCCGCAAGAGTGTGTGACTGAGACCAAGGTTACAATTAAAATAATTAAGTATATTTATGAGATGGAGCAATTGAATCCTTTTTCTGAGGCTAAGTGGCAGCCTAGCAATGGTGCAATCCAAGTAGGGTCTAGTTATAATAATGCAGCTTGTTCAGTGTTTATGATCTGCCATTTACCAATATATTATTTATGATCTCTCCTTTGTTTTGTTCCCCTTTCTTTTGTTTGAATAATAGGGGAAGGGACTTGATAACATCAGCAGATACTATGAGCCGTTCGCCTGCTCCTGCCTTTAACCTGCTCTCACCGTAACTGACATCTCCAGGGCTTCCAGGCCACCTCTCTTCCTCCGGGGCTTGGCGTGTGATCGAGTGCCGCCCCCCAGAAGCAGCCGGGAACCCTCCTGAACTGCGGCAGTTAAGCCGTTCACCTGCTCCTGCCTGTTCCCTGCTCGCACCGCAACTGACACCTCCGGAACTCCCAGGCCACCTCTCTTCCTCCGGGGCTCGGCGTGTGAGCAAGCTCCGCCCCCCAGTAACAGCTGGGAACACTCCTGAACTGCAGCAGTTGAGCCGTTTGCCTGCTCCTGCCTTTTGCCTGCTTACACCGCAACTGACATTTCCAGGGCTCCCAGGCCACCTCTCTTCCTCCAGGGCTTGGCGTGTGAGCGAGCTCCGCCCCCCAGAAGCAGCTGGGAACCCTCCTGAACTGCGACAGTTGAGCCGTTCGCCTGCTCCTGCCTTTTGCCTACTCCTACCGATACCGGCGAATCGCGCTACAACCGACTCATCCACTGATTGTCCGCTGGCTTCGGCCATTGAGAGGAGCGTCCCCCACAGCCACCGCCACCACCGCGAAGGGAAGGCCATGGTTAGCCCAGATGGCATGGTCACCGAGGAGCCGCGCACGGTCAAAATGGCACAATACCTGTCCAAAAAGAGACAAATTCATCAGGTTTGGCATGCAGGAGGAGGATGTGAACTTCTCGGTCGAGTTCGAAAAGCAGAGACACTGGATTTGGGGCTTCCGATGTGTTGGCAAGGATTGGATGATACCTGGTGAAATTTGGCGGCCTAACAGTGAAGTCATCTCAATCTGGACTTTAATCCGACTGTTCTGATTTTTTATTTGTAACTTTTTTTCCAGTTTATGTTTCATTGTTAATTTCATTCATTGATTTGCCCCTTGTTTTGTTTTATTTTTTAACATTTGAATTTCTCCAGAATTCTATTGCTTAATGGTTCCCCTTTCTGCAGCTATTCCTATCTCTCTTCTTTTCTACCTTTCAAAGTCCTTGGATCAATGTAGTCTTGTTGGAATTTTTATTTTCTTATTTTTTTTCTTCTATTTCTATTTCTTACTTTTATTACTCAACTAATTGTTAATTTTCCAGGTACTTCAGTTAGATTGTGAGCCTTCGGGACAGTAAGGGAAGTTCTAAGTACCTATTCTTTATTTATTTATCTTTATTTATTCATCTTATTTTTATTGTATCCTTTAATGTATATTTTCTCTATAAACCTATATTACTTATAATTTTAATGCATACTATTGTCTATTTTCTGTAAACCGCTTAGAATCCTAACGGAGTTTAGCGGTATATAAGAAATAAATTACATTACATTACATTACATATTACCTTCCTGTGGTTACAGACTGGGGAGCGGATTCTCTAACACTCCCGCTAAAATCTGAAGGGCCGCTATCACAGCCGTAAATGTAATGATTTGAAAAAGATGAATCATTCTCTAAGAACTGCACATGCAAATGAGGTTCACAGAGAGTCATGCAGGGTCGCTAAATTTGCATGGGATGAGTCGCTGGTGATAACGATTGGCACAATACACCCGCAAATTTTTTTTTTTTAAAAAAAGGGACTCCAATTTGAAGTGGGCTCACAATCTAGTAGTGTATCTGGGGCAATGGGGGGGGGGGGGATTAGGTGACTTTGTGAAACAAATACCACACTACAGACTTGGTGCAGGAAACAAACAAATTTGTATCCAAAATATTCACTGCACAAAAATTATCTTTTTTAAATTTTTTTTAATAAATTCTTTATTGTTTTTCAAACTTTAACAGTGCATTACAAATAATATAACATTAGAAGATTACATAAAATGCACCACAATACACAAATAGAATAGCAAAAACAACCATTTCCCCCACCCCCTCTCAATTATGCTAGTGTTTAAGCCCGTTACATTAACCGGTGCTAGAATATATGTCTGTCTGTCTTTCTATCTTTCTGTCTCTCTCCCTGCCCCTGTCTCTTTCTTCCTTTCTTTCTGTCTCCCTCCCGCTGTCTGTCTTTCTGTCTGTCTCTCTCCCTGGCCCCCTTTGTCTGTCTGTGTTTCTGTCTCTCTCCCTGCCCCTGTCTCTTTCATCCTTTCTTTCTGTCTCTCTCCCTCCCATTATCTATCTTTCTTTCTCTCTCTCCCCCTCCCGCTGTCTTTCTTTCTTTGTCTGTCTCTCTTCCTGGCCCCCTTTGTCTGACTGTCTTTCTGTCTCTCTCCCTTCCCACTGTCTTTCATTCTCGTGCGCTGCATGCCTGTCTTTCTGTCTCTCTCCATGGCCCCCTGCCTACCTTTCTTTGTCTTTCTCCGTGGCCCCCTTCTGTCTCCCCCCAAAGCAAACCAAAATTGCTCCCTGCCCTCCAGCACACTCCCCCCCAAAGCAAAGCAAGTTCGCTCCCTGGCCCCCTTTCCCTTCCCCTCTCCCCCACCCCCAATTCTCTGTGCAGCAGCAGCATTTCCCTCCCACCCTTCCCTGTGCAGCAGTAGCAGCATTCCTACATTCCTTTCCCCTCCATTTTACTATGCAGCAGCAGCATTTCCCTCCCCCCACCCCACTTCCCTGTGCTGCAATAGCATTCCCTCCCCTTCCATTTCCCCATGCAACAGCAGCAGCAGTAGCAGCATTTCCCTCCACTCCCCCCACCCCACTTCTCTGTGCAGCAGCATTTGTTTGTTTCTGGCCGGCTCCCTTACCCTTTCCCAAGCCTCTGATACAAATCATTAGGAAAAAATTTATGACTAGATTCAAGAATCAGGTATATATATATATATATATATATTTTTTTTAATCCAGAGAGGCATCTACTTGCAGAGTTTAAAAACTGAGGCATCCATTGCCCGGGATTTCACTTCAATACAAATGAATACTCTATGTCAAGACAGAAAACATTGAATTTAAACACTGCCCCAAAAAACATCAGAGAAAACAATGTAGAATTCAGAGATGATTCAGCTTTCACCCAGGAACTTCACGCCCTGCAGCTTCCAGAAAGGAAGGGGAAGCAGTCTAGTGATCAGAGCTATGAGCTGAGACTCAGACAAGCCAGCATACAAATCCTGTTTCTGTGACCTGAAGCAAATCATGTTCTCACTCATTGCCTCAAGTACCCACTTAGACTGTAAGCTCATTAAGGAAGGGACATGTATTCAAATACTTATCACTATTGTAAAGCCCTGCCCACATCAGAAACACTATAAAAAATGATGTCAAGACTGACATTCACATAAAAATTACAGCTTCAGGGCTGAATTGAAGAAATAAGCCAGAGTGCCTACTGGGCTTTGTGTGCATGTTTTTAGTTGAATGGGAGGAGGAAGAGTTGGTGGAGTTTTGTTCCCTTTCCAGAAGTTATAGGAAATGAACTCCCTAGGCAGAGGCCGCACCATTTTGCAATTCCACAGCTAACATGTTGATAAGATTCTCTCCCCTCCCCACCCCCCCTTTTTTTTTGCCAGGTCTTCAAACCTCCCTGTCTCATTTTTGGAAAATGATTTATTTAACTTGTCGATACAGCTTATTTGTTGCATACAGGCAAAAGAGGTGCAACTTATATTTGGAGATCCCTCCCCATACTAGTACCATAAATTTTCACTCAGACATGCACATTCCCGCCCAATCTTCAAATCTGCATAGAACATTTGTTAGAAAATAAGAGCTGTATTTACATCGGATCTATGGTGTATATCAGGTTTCCATGCAGAAAATTCTTGTTATAGTGATAACTCACTGTCCCTTATCTAAGATTACACATTCATTACCTCAGTCATGATTTAACTCATGGGAACCAGACAGAAATCCAGCAATAAAATGGCAGTCGGTTGTGCTATTGGTACTTCTGGATATATCTGAAAGGTAACCTGAACAGCATCAGTTTCCTGAGCTGTCCCAGTGCTTATTCCATTCCAGGGCTCCTTTATAATAATAATAATAATAATTTATTTTCTTGCATACCGCCCCACCAGCAGTTCTAGGCAGTTCACAACAGAAGAACTGAAACATTTCAGTTAAAACATACAATTTAAAAAAAACACAACTATTATAACTACTACATCCATTAAATACAGCATCAGATAAAAAGTACATTTAAAATACAGACCTAATAAAAAATACCTTCTTAGATATCAACATTCTTGTTTATCAAATAGGTGGAGTTTTCAATAATTTCCTAAATGTAAGATAAGAATAAGGTTGAACAATCAGCGAACTCATCCAGGAGTTCAACTTCCCCGCATAATATTCCAATGTCCTGTCTAAAAAAAGTCTTATAGCACAGGCCCTTGAGGTAGGGAAGAGGAACATACCTGAATTTCTGGTACATTTTAATGAATTAAACAGTTTCATGTAAGATACCAAATAGGAAGGTAATAAACCAAAAAGAGCCTTATAACAGATACACCCAAACTTAAAAAAATACTCTGGCCTCAAAAGGCAGCCAATGAAGTCTAGCATAAAAAGGACTAACATGATCATACTTCTTAAGACCAAAGATTAAACAAACTGCTGCATTCTGAACTAATTGAAGCCTTAATAAAATCTTTTTTTGGTAGCCCCAAATAAATAATATTACAATAATCCAGAGTTGACAGTACAGTAGACTGGACCAGCAACCGAAAGGACTCTAGATCAAAATATTTCTTAATGGTCCTCAATTTCCACAAAATTGAATACAAAATTGAATACAAAATTGAATAATTGAAAGTTTCAGGAAATAAAGATCATTAAAAAACAACTTACAGTCATGGTCAGTAGAGTGACAGCCATTCAGCATGTGTTAGGCTTCTGGACATTAGGTGAATTCTAGAAATTTCATCTGTTTCTCTGACAGCCACCATCCTCCTGACCTACAGTATGAACTGTATTCTACAATCAGTCAGCAACCACACATACTGTACTGTCAATGAAATACAGACCTCATCCTCCCACCTTCTCAAAAACTATAATTAAAGCATATGAAATCCTGGATTGATACCAACCAATAAAAGGTTTTACATTAAGTACTAGAGTTGAATTATGTAATTCAGGCAATGCTGCCTTGAAATGAGCTTCAGTGCACCCAATACTGCAACTTATTCACTGCTGAAACAGAACAATGCTAGGGGTTCTTTGCCTTTCCACTGGAACAGAGTCATGTCCATTGTATCCTCTTGCCTAAATGTTTCATTGCTTACACTCATGTCAGTTTATTGTCACAGCGCTGAAGACATTCACATGTGCATATGCATGACACCACCGGGCTTGAGATGCCAGGAATGCTGTGTCCCTTCAGTATCACAGTCCTCTTGTAAACTCCAGAATCCTCATGCTCAAGTATGATCTTTGACATTTCAGAATTTTTGGGTTAGTTGTTTAGCATAGCAATGCTTCTTAAGTTACTTTCCTTCACAGGGAAGATCTACTTTCTTCCAATTTTCTGACATCATTCTTGGAAAAACATCCTTGAACATTGCAGTTGGAAGTCAAGATGTCTTCCTCTTTTTTCACCCAAATCCCTTTACTCAAGTGAACTTCTAAATAATAAGGATATGCCTGAATACATATCTCTGTTTTGATTGCTCTAACAAGTGTTGTTTCATGGGGGTAGGGAGATGAGAGGAGAAGGGGGATGAAGGAATAGAGGTATGTACAGGCAGTTGCATGGAAGATGATGACTTACATAGGCAGTAGTATAGTATACTTGCCCGCATTCAGTTTATTCAAGTTCTCACTAAGGAATTGCCACAGTATCCCTGGGACTTTCCAGCAATGAAGAAGTTCTCAATGGTCAGTGAGGATGTTTACTGTTTCCACTGGAATCCTACTATTGTTCAGTTTGGAAATTATAAAACAAAATCTTCCCTTGTGAAATTTAATGCTGAACAGACTGTAGGATTCACTATACTTCAGGCTAGTAGTGAAAACTTGTGATTTCTATTTCTGTACATCTTTCACAAAAGCAGCTGAAAATTTCCGTTGCGTGGATCTATATTTCTGCTGCAGTGACTTCCAGAAGTGAAGGAAGCTCTTGTCTGTAGCTGAAGAGAGGATGTAAAAGACAATGGGATCCAGAAAAGCATTGCAGGTACTGGGCAAGAGTGCCTCCCTCCGCCACCAAACGTTTTCAAAAGTGGCAAACCCAATCACATGTGAAATATTGTACGGTGCAAAACACACTATGAAGAGGGTTATGGTGGTGATGGCTACCTTAATGGCCCTCTTCTTCTTGCTGGCATGCATCTGCGATCGCATTAGGATCTGAAGACAATGGATGTAGCAGAACATTGTAATGGCCAGGGGCAAGAAGAAGAGTACAATGGACAGCTCCAGTCTAACTGGTACCACCACTTTCAGCTGCTCTTTTGTGAAGCTATCATAGCATTCTGTTCCATTTGGTGTGGTGGAAAGGAAGTAGGCAGTGCTGGAATTGAGGCCAGTTTCAATGAAAAACACCAGAGCTACATGGAAGATGACAAAAGCCCATAGGGCCAGAGAGACAAAACAAGAGTATTTGGGTTTCTTATACATCTGGTAAGTGATGGGGAAGGCAGTGCCAAGGTAACGGCCAATGCTGACAGCTGTGAGGAAGCAGACACTGGCATAGATGGTACTGAAGTGGAAGAAGTTATAGATGGGACACAAGATAGCAGGTAGGATCCACTGGTTAGTGGAAGTCTCTATGATCTTGATAGGAAGAAAAAGAATGAAAACCAAATCCGAGATGCACAGGTTGATCATATAGATGAGGTTGGGGGTCATCCTGACCCTGCTTCGTTTGTAAAAAACATATAGGGCAAAAATATTGAAAGGAAGCCCTAGGCCAATAGTGACCACATAGATGATCAAAGACAGTGTTTTCAGTGAGTCTATCATTTTAGGGTCACTCTGTCTAAAATCCCAGGAGAGACAGAGGCTTCTTCTCTTCGATGGCTGCAAGTCAGGATTACTTTACTGAAACTAACCAGCTTTCTAACTCATCCACATGATATAGAGTGGACAATGACACATCACCCTGATAAATATAAGACTGCCAATCCCGCCTTCATACACTACACAAGCTGAGAATGGGGTAAATGGGACAGAAAGATTGCTGTGTATGCTAATATCGCAGAACCACGCGAGAGGAAGCTTGCATTACCTCCACTCCCTGCCAGTCTATAAAACAATAAAGCCATCAGATGCTTCTTGACTAGCCTTTTAAAAAGCTTTTAATTTCACTAAATGCGTTGATATGTAAGCTATATTTTTACTTTAACACCTAAGAACATAAACTGGAGAAGGAAGCACCTGGTACGAACGCTCACAATAATGTTTTGCAGAAACACATAAAGTCCCCAACTGATCTACATATACAATTCATTCAGTGCAATGAGTTGAAGTGCCCCATTATGGTTTAACCCTTTCATTGCTATGGATCTGTTGATTGAGAAGTTACTAAATGAAAGATTTGTACACATACAAAACAAAATATGCTTTGCAATTATAATAATAGAAATAAAAAGTGGCTACCTTTTACATTATTCTGTATTATTCAATCAGACTTCAGCTTGTCTGCGGTGTTCTTTGCTCACAGGGCAGGAGTGTGTGGTGCAGTGGTTGAATCTACAGCCTCAGCACCCAGGGATTGTGGGTTCAAACCCTGCGCTGCTCCTTGTGACCCTGGGCAAGTCACTTAATCCTCCATAGCCCCAGGTAAGTTAGATAGATTCTTAGCCCACTGGGACAGATAGGGAAAATGCTTGAGTACCTGATTGTAAAAACCGCTTAGATAACCTTGATAGGCGGTATATAAAATCCTAATAAAACTTGAAACATGTTTAAAGACAATAGACTGTTTTCAGTCCAATTCTTTATATGTGAGGTTGCAAACCATTGGACGGACCGTGTAGGGTCTGGTTGGATTTTTATCATAGTATCATTGTACTTTTTAAATTGAATTTTCATGGTTTTATATGTCAGTGTTTAATAAATTATCTCCAGAACATCTGTATCCACAGTTTTTGTTTTCATCGGTGGATTGTTTTCACTGTGGATCATTGGGTCTCCCCATTTTTCTTTGTTCTATTGAAATGCCAACCATAAAGGGCAGGGTAACTATCCATGGCTCCACCCCTTCAGTAGCCACATCCACCAGTAGCCACACCCTTGTCAACAGCCAGACAAAATATAAAAAAGGCAGCATTTCAAATATTGTGCTGGTCCAATCTGTCTCTTGTTGGGTAAACAGAACAAATAGGGGTTTTTTTCTACATAGAAAGTACATATCACGAGAATATCTCACCTCAATCCACATTTACAGAACATGCATAATACGTGGTCTGAAAACACCAGTAAGCACTGGAAGTAAAATCACAAGAAGTTCCACTTGCTCCTACAACCTGGTAAGGAGCGCAGCTGAGATCAAATTAATGTTATAAAAAGCAACTCGTTGGTGGGAGTGCTAGTTACATAGTAGACAAAGCAGTTGTGGATATGCACTGTATCAGCGACTTTGAAGTCTGTACATTAGTGGATATATCATTTATATTATCTTGAAGATTCTCAAGACTCCTGAAGCAGGCCATTTTGGCCGAAACATGTATATGTCGAGTCATTGAGTTTTTGGACGAATAAAAGGATATTTATGAAATAGATTGAGTCTACCAGCCTATATAGGACATTTCCACTCCTTACTTTGCATCTTTGAATTTGTGGATTTGATACAGGATCTGAGTTATTCAGGACTAGGCTGAGCCAGTTATGGTCTTACCCTCATTACATGCAGCGGTAAAAACCAGGACTGGTTCAGATTGCATCTGATGACCTGGAGCTGACAATAAGTTCATAATTTTTTTCAGATACAAACTATAGAAGCAGTTATAGCTGAAAATAAGCAAATGATTAAGGGCTGCAGAGTTGCCTAGTCCAAACACTACTGGTAAAATCTGCCAGAGGCACAATACAGTATGGCCCTGATTCTATAAACGGCGTCGTGATTGTAGGCAGTGGTAGGCATCCTACCGCTGTCTAAACAGCCAATTGAGATGGATGTTTTTAGAAAAAAAGCTCCCTAGGCAGGCCACCTACATTGGAGGTGCCCCCGGGAGCCTAGGGAGGCCCACATGCCCACATAAGCTTGCCTAAGGCTAGCCGTGGGCGTGGTTTGCCCCGGAAGTCACCTAAGGAGAACCTAGGTGGCCGTATGCATCTCCTTAGTCCAGCGGGCGACATTTACAATATAGGACAGCAAAATGCTGGCCTACATTGTAAGTAGATGCGGCAGCTAAGCTTATTGCAGCAAGGGATCGCCTTGCTGTGATAAGTTTAGCAGCCACGGCTGCAGCCACCAGTCTCTCCCCCCCCCTCCCGAACAATCGCAGAAGGAGGGATGCCCAATCACTCCTGCCTGAAAAACCCCCCTCCTGCCCCTGAAGATCACTGAGACTGGACGTCCTATACAGAATCCGGCCCTTTATGTTTGTACCTTATCGAGCAGAAACTGGTGTCACTTTAAAAAGAAACCCTTTACAATTTAAAGGAGGTCTAGTACTGTGAACATGTAGCAATATGAACCAGAATAGCTGTAGCTTTAAAAAGGCTCCCTCTGAAACTAAGGGTAACAGGGTCAAGACTAGCTTCTGCATGAATGGAAACAAAGAAAAGGAATAGTTTGGAAGACTTTTGAATGAGAAATCTCTTGGGATGATTTTTAAAGACAGAAAAATAAGGTGCCCTGTACCAGCTGAAAAAGTTCTGACTGTAAGTGAAATCTTCACTGAATTTACCTGAAGAGCTACCCACAGTGGTAGGTGCCTTGGATAAAGGGCCTGTGTATCCCTGCTATCCTAGTACTACTTATCACTTACAGAGTGCTGAAAGGCGTACTCAGTGCTGTACACTTTGACATTTATAGACGGTCCCTGCATGGAAGAGCTTACAATCCAACTTGGACAGACAGACGTGACATATAGGGTTGAGAAGTTAAGCGTCAAAAGCATTCTCAAAAAGTGGGAAATGGATGGGAAGCCAATAAAGTGACTTTATAAGAGGGGTAATGTGAGTAAAATGACTCTCCTGGAATGTGAGTCGTGCAGCTGAATTCTGGATTGGTTGGAGGGGAGCCAGATGGCTAAGCGGAAGGCCTGAGAGTAGCGAATTGCAGTAGTCTAAGTGTGAGGTGATGAGGATGTGGATAAGTGTTTTGATAGTGTGCTCAGAGAGGAAGGGTTGGATTTTGGTAATATTATAGAGGAAGAAGTGACAGGTTTTAGTGATATGTTGCATCTGGGCAAGAACTCAATTTCCCCATCCCGTCCCCGGGAGTTTTGTCGCTTTCTTTGTCCCATTCCTGCAAGCTCTACCTTAACCACACAAGCTTCAAACACTGATGATTGTGCAGATGAGGTTAGAGCTTGCTGGAATGGGGCATGGATAGGAAAAGAACTCGCCGAGACAGGCCGGGAAAATGAGTTCCCACGGGGACGGGAAAAAAAAATCTATCCCTGTGTCATTCTCTATTCAGTATCTTCAGTGTCCTTTTTGGCTGCTCAGGGCTGCTATATTCCTTCGCGGGGGACACGGGGGAAGCTACTGCTTGCCATGTATATGTAGCATGGAATATTGCTACTCCTTGGGTTTTGGCCAAGTACTAGTGACCTGGATTGGCTTGATGGACCATTGGTCTGACCCAGTAAGGCTATGCTTATGTTCTTAGCTATTATAAGAATCTGAATCACAGGCTTGATCTGGGTTAGAAAAGAAGCAATTAATGCCTGCTGCCTCATTATATAAAATATATAAACACTCAGTATGTAAAATATATAAACAGCCATCTTAGACTGGACCTGTGCATCCTTCCTGTCAGATAACTGTAATTAAACATTAACAGGCTTCAGGCAGGCAAGGAAGGAAGGAAATGGGCAGTGAATGGTTACTAGGGTTTACAAGAAGCAGTACAGTACTTGAGTGTCTGCTGCTGCAAGAAACCTCCTAAACAGTCCCCATCCCCTACTCCCTTGTGCTCCAAAACTTGCAGAATAACCGTCCTTGATTCTTAATTTATGGTGGCAGTAAAAGGGTTTGAAAATGTAGCAAATCATCCAGCATGCGAGGCTCATTTTGAGATAATGCCAGGGCAGAGCAGCAGCACTTCCAGTCCACTGAGAGGAAGGTTTTCAAAACTTACCGTGCCCTTAATGATGGCCGCTAAATCTGTTCCAGTCAGTTTAGCATGCTGTTATTTTAGCGGCCAGTTATCAAAACAGCTCACCCTGGGCTTTTCTGAGCTTTCTAGCTGTCTCTGACTCTGCCAAGAAAATGTAGTACAACAAGGTCATTAATATTAAAATGGCAGTAAAATGGGCTCAATATTCAAGGAGCACTCCAGGCAATTCTCTATCATCGCCATGTGATTTCACCAAACAACCAAAATTTCCGACTGTTCCGGAGGTGTCGGAACTGTGAAAATCGCATCTCAGGCATGTGTTTCTGGCTGTAGCTCATGATAAAATTTGACATTAAAAAATTGATAAAATTCAAAAGCCTGTGAATTATAGGCATTTGTGAGCTGTGCGTGTTTTGTGCTACAATAGCGGATGGCATTATGGATGGTGGTTCTTATCCTCGCACTTTCCATGCTGTCCTGATAAGAAGATGACACTAAACGGTTCAAAGTTGTTAAAACACCTGCAGATTGTGAAAAATTGCAGGCAGACCTTAGGAAATTGGAAGACTGGGCATCCAAGTGGCAGATTAAATTTAATGTGGACAAATGCAAAGTGATGCACATTGGGAAGAATAACCTGAATCACAGTTACCGGATGCTAGGGTCCACCTTGGGGATTAGTATCCAAGAAAAGGATCTGGGTATCATTGTAGACAATACGATGAAATCTTCCGCCCAATGTGTGGCTGTGGCCAAGAAAGCACACAGGATGCTAGGAATTATTAAAAAAGGGATGGTTAACAAGACTAAGAATGTCATAATGCCCTTGTATCGCTCCATGGTGCGATCTCTTCTGGAAAATTGCATTCAATTCTGGTCTACTTATCCCAAGAAAGACATAGCAGTGCTAAAAAAAAGGTTCAAAGAACAGTGACCAAGATGGTAAAGGAGAAGGAACTCCTCTCGCATGAGGAAAGACTGAAAAGGTTAGGGCTCTTCAGCTTGGAAATGAGACGGCTGAGGGGAGATATGATTGAAGTCTACAAAATCCTGAATGGAGTAGAATGGGTACAAGTAGATTGATTTTTCACTCCATCAAAAATTACAAAGACTAGGGGACACTCGATGAAGTTACAGGGAAATACTTTTAAAACCAATAGGAGGAAAAAAAATTATCACTCAGAGAATTAAGCGGATAGCGTAGCTGGTTTTAAGAAAGGTTTGGAGAAGTTCCTGGAGGAAAAGTCCATAGTCTGTAATTGAGAAAGACATGGGGGAAGCCACTGCTTTCCCTGGATCGGTAGCATGGAATATTGCTACTCCTTGGGTTTTGGCCAGGTACTAGTGACCTGGATTGGACACTGTGAGAACGGGCTACTGGGCTTGATGGACCATTGGTCTGACCCAGTAAGGCTATTCTTATGTTCTTCTGAAGATATGCAATGAGACCCGAAAATGATGATGGTGATGACTGTGTTGCTTTTCCCAGCACATGCGCACACTCAAGGCTCTTTTCATGGTGTATTCTGTGCTTGTGCCAATTGCTATCACCAGCGACTCATCACATGTAAATTTAGCGACCCTTCGTGAAATTCCGCAAACCCTATTTGCATGTGTGGTTTTTTGAGAATGAATCATTACAATAACGGCCACGACAGTGGCCCATTGGATTTTTGCAGCAATATTAATCTTCCTCTGAGAGTTTTGGGCAGCAGGAGAAACTGTTACTAGAATATTGGACTGCTAGCAAACAGCCCCATCTGTTTGGCTTTGCAGGTGATGTGCAGTGAGTTGGCAGCCCTCAGAGAAGGCTTATCCAGGTCCCTAAATCCCCATTACAGTTGGCACTAGTAAGTCCTAGATCTGGCAGCTATCAATGAAAATAAATATTGAGAAAGCTCAGTGAGCAAACAAAGATTCAGCACAGGTAATCGGTGTCCTTTGCAGCTCCTGCTGCTGCCGTGGTGTCTTAATGCAGTATAAGAGTAGATTCTGGACAATTATCCACAAAAGGCAGCAATGAAGTAACTGGAATGACTGTAAAGGGTCCATCGAACCCTTTGCTAATGAATATGCTTCATCCACCAGAGGGTATATTTGGAGGTAGCAAGGCTAACTCTCCCTTCTTCTTTCTTATTCACTTCATTGTCCCCTCCATTTATCTAAAGCATTTAGGCAGCAATGGTAGCAGGAGTTAGCACAGGGTCTTGTGTATCATTGTGCATTTACAAACCCCAGAACTGTGCACGGATTTCTAATCTAACAGAAAGTGCACATAAGAGAAGGGTGCAGATCCTGTGAAGATCCACTACTCACAGGTCTCATTTTGACTGCCAATACTGAATATAGGTTTCAGTAATAGAAGCATGATAGAAGATAAAGACCAAATGGCCCATCCAGTCTGCCCATCCGCAGCATCCACTATCTCCTCCTCTCCCTAAGAGATCCCAAATGCTTGTCCCATGTTTTCTTAAATTCAGACACAGTCTTTGTCTCTTCGACCTCTGCCAGGAGACTATTCCACATATCTACACCCTTTCTGTAAAAAAGTATTTGGGTCATTCCATGTTGTGGTCCAGAACTCCCTACTTGACCATCTCAGAAATTTCTGAAATTTTTTCAGGGGATATGTTGGGACCTCTAATGAAGATATCCAAAGTTTTGGGTCATGATCTCAACTAGATCCAGAGTTAGGGGCTCCTTTCTATGGGCCACTCTTTTGTATCCACAGAAGATATCAAGTGTAGACCCTCCATAAGAACATAAGAATAGCCATACTGGGTCAGACCAATGGTCCATCAAGCCCAGTAGCCCATTCTCATGGTGGCCAATCCAGGTCACTAGTACCTGGCCAAAACCCAAGGAGTAGCAATATTCCATGCTACCAATCCTGGGCAAGCAGTGGCTTCCCCCGTGTCTGTCTCAACAGCAGACTATGGACTTTTCTTCCAGGAAATTGTCCAAACCTTTCTTAAAACCAGCTGTACTCTCCGCTCTTACCACATCCTCTGGCAACCGTTCCAGAGCTTAACTATTCTCTGAGTGAAAATAATGTCCTCTTATTGGTTTTAAAAGTATTTCCCTGTAACTTCATTGAGTGTCCCCTAGTCTTTGTAATTTTTGATGGAGTGAAAACTCGATAAGAACATAAGAAATGCCTGCACCAGATCAGACCTGGGGTCCATCTAGTCCGGCGATCTGCACATGCGGAGGCTCAGCCAGGTGTACCCCGGCGAATATCTTAGTCACTCGTATCCCCCAATGTGTCCTGTAAGAAGATGTGGGTCCAATTTTTCCTTAAATGCTAGAATGGTGGTTTCCTCCACCACCTCTCCTGGGAGAGAGTTCCAGGCATTCACCACTCGCTGTGTGAAGCAGAACTTTCTGACATTTGTCCTGGCCGTGTCCCCTCTCAGCTTTAGTCCATGACCTCTTGTCCGAGTCACATTTGACAATGTGAATAACGTTGTTACTTGCTCACCATCCTTACCCCCTGATGGTGAGTGAGCTTGCTCCATTTTATCGATTCCTTTTAGTATTTTAAAAGACTCTATCAGATTCCCTCTGTCTTCTCTTCTCGAGGGTGAATAATCCCAGTTTTCTGAGGCGATCATTGTAGCTCAAGTTCTCCATACCTTTTACTAGCTTCATCGCTCGCCTCTGCATCCTCTCCAGCTGTGTTATATCCTTCTTCAGGTATGGAGACCAGTGTTGGACACAGTATTCCAAGTGTGGTCTGACCCAGTGGCGTACCTAGGGTATGTGGCACCCGGGGCCCATCATTTTTTGACACACCCCCCCTATGTAAAAAAATATTTTTTGTAATGACCATGAAACAGAATAAATGGTCAGAATAGAAACAGGCAGTGAAAATTTTCTTATATTCCAAACATAACATAACATAAATTATGTCTGAATTGTCATGACATCAGAAGTACATATGGAGTAGTTGCAGGTGATGCTTGGGACAGTTCTGATTGTGTTAGTTCGGTTTTATGTGTTTTTTGAATAGAAGGGTTTTTATTTCTTTTTGAAGGTTTTGCAGTCTGTGGTCGATGTCAATTGGTTGTAGAGTTGGGGGTCGAGTGTTGCAGCTCGAATGGCTAGGAGGTTGTTGAACAGTTTTTTTCTTTTGACATTTTTGGTTGGAGGGTGTGTGGATGGTGCGTGAGTTCTCCTATGTCTGGTTCAGGTAGATTGAATTATTTAGCTGAAGAAATTAGTTACCCCCGCCCCACCCATTCCACACATTAATTCTCTTCCATTTTTGTTCCCATTATAAAAAACACTGATAAGTTCCCAGAAAAAAAATACATTAAAATAAGAAGTGAAAACAAAGGCCCCTACAGATGAGAACATAACATAAGAATAGCCTAACTGGGTCAGACCAATGGTCCATCATGCCCAGTAGCCCATTCTCATGGTAGCCAATCCAGGACACTAATACCTGGTCAAAACCCAAAGAGTAGCAACATTCCATGCTACCGATCCAGGGCAAGCAGATGTTTCCCCCATGTCTTAATAACAGATTATGGACTTTTCCTCCAGGAATTTGTCCAAATCTTTCTTAAAACCAGCTACACTATCTGCTTTTACCATAACTTCTGGCCACTTCATTTTTAAGTTTAGATCTTTCCTTTCAAACAGAGACCTTGCTAGATGTCAAATACAGCACAAGGTAACTTCACATGGACTTAGCTGTGCAGGAAATGTGAATCTCCTCATACACCCACCATATAGTGCAAAAATGTGCAAAGGTCTGTTTTTTTCTTTCGATCACTACATAGCCTAATGCCACACAAGCAGCGCTGTTACAAACATATTCTGTAGGTCAATGCTAAGGATAACAAAGTTTCCTTCCTTGGACCAGAAGGAGATAAACCACTGGAAGAGATCCCAAAACAACACCCAAAGACCCACTCAGTGTGTGAACCAGTTGAGTGGAGTGGACTAACTGGGGGGTGGAAATGGGCCCGGAGTTTGCTCAGCAGAATTTCCTAGACCACCTCTTCCTCTCAACACATTGACACGCTGCCACCATCACCACTAGGAACACCTCACTGGGTAGGCCAGCTATGCTATAAACTTTATAAAACACATTATTATATTTTCTTATAAAGCATATATTTTAACTGAACTCTCTGACATCCTCAGCCTTTCCATTCACAAAAATAGAAGGAAGAAAAGTTCCCATTTCCTGCTGTCTCATGTCCCCGGCCTATACAATATTTTTTTTCTGCAGACCCTTCAAAAGTCTGACCAAATCCTCGTTTCACTTGCATTATAAAGTACTGAGGATGCCATCTCTCCCCAATCCCAGGTCCTAAAGTCTAAGACAGTAGCGCAAACTAATGCTGACAGATTCAGGAAAAATTTTTGATTCGATTCAGCCTATTGAATTGGTTTTTCAATTCGATTTTCCTGCCCAGTTGGGTGATTTTTTTCAAAACTCCTGGTGGGTTTTATAGCTTTTTTCACCCCCTTTGGCTTCTCCTAACCACACTGGCACTGAGGTGTAAATAAAATAAAGAAACAAAAAGGACTTTTCCTCTCTCTGTTAAATCCTAGCTCACGTTTGCAGTCCAACACCAGCTCTGGCAGGATACACATTTCAAATCTGACATATTATAATCACAAAACAGAAAATAAAATTAGTTTTTCTACCTTTTGTTGTCTGGTTATATTTCAAATCTTGTTGGTCCAAGGCTCTGGTTTTCTTCTGATAACTTGCTTGCCAGGGTCTCCTTCTTTCTGCATGCTAACCATCCATCTGCCAACTCTGTCCTCCCTTTCCATTTCCCTTCCCTTCCCAGGAAGTCTGGTATCTTTCCTTTTTTTCATCTCCCTCCACAGATCCACCTTTTCTTAAATACCCTTTCATCCGGCATCTCTCCCTCCTTCCCCACCACCCCAGAGTCCACCATCTCTCCCTTTCTTTTCCTAATTACCCTCCTATCCAGTATCTCTATCCCTCCTCCACACCATCCCTTGTGTCCAATTTCTCTCCCTTTCTGTTCCTTCCCTCCCTAAATCCCAAGGTCCATCATCTCTCTCCCTCTCCTCTATTTTCAGACCCATTATTTCTTCCCCCCCCAAAGTTTGGCATATGCACGTCTCTTTGAACACCCCCTTCCCTCCGTGTACTTCTAAATCATGGTCCCCCCCAAAGGCCTGTCCCCCCTTAAAGGTGCCTGTCCCCCCTTGAAGGCCTGTACCCCCCTTGAAGGCCTGTCCCATCCCCTTGTAGGCCTGTCCCCCCCTTGAAGGCCTGCCTGCCTGTCCCCCCCTTGAAGGTCTGCACCCCCCGAAGGCCTGCACCCCCCCGAAGGCCTGTCTCCCACTTGAAGGCCTGTCCCACCCCATTGTAGCTTCTCCCCCCCTTGTAGGCCTGTCCCCCCTTGAAGGCCTGCCTGCCTTTCCCCCCTTTGAAGGCCTGTCCCCCCTTGAAGGCCTGCACCCCCCCGAAGGCCTGTCCCACCCCCTTGTAGGCCTGTCCCCCCCTTGTAGGCCTGTCTCCCCTTGAAGGCCTGCCTGCCTGCCTTTCCCCCCCTTGAAGGCCTGTCTCCCCCTTGAAGGCTTGTCTCCCCCTTGAAGGCCTGCACCCCCCCCTTGAAGGCCTGCACCCCCCCTTGAAGGCCCGCACTCCCTTGAAGGTCTGCACCCCCCGAAGACCTGTCCCCCCCTTGAAGGCCTGTCCCCCCCCTTGAAGGCCTGCACCCCCTTGAAGGTCTGCACCCCCCAAAGGCCTACACCCCCCCCGAAGGCCTGCACCCCCCCTGAAGGCCTGCCTGCCCCCCCTTGAAGGTCTGCACCCCTTGAAGGTCTGCACCCCCCCGAAGGCCTGTCCCCCCTTGAAGGCCTGCCTGCCTGCCTGTCACCCCCTCCCCCTTGAAAGCCTGCCTGCCTGCCTGCCCGCCCGCCCCACCCTGAAGGCCTGATGCCCCGACCCACCCCAAAGGACCGCTCGTCCCCCTGGCCTCCCCGTACCACCTATGAAGCAGCCGCAGCAGGATCGCGAAGTCAGCGTCAGCGATCCCTGCGCTGCTTCCTGCGCCACGGTCCCACCCCCTCCTCTGACGTCAGAGGAGGGGCGGGATCGCGGCGCAGGAAGCAGCGCAGGGATCGCTGACGCTGACTTCGCGATCCTGCTGCGGGCTGCTTCACAGGTGGTGCAGGAAGGTCAGTGGGGCGAGCGGTCCTTCGGGGGTGGGGGTGGGGACTGAACGGCAAGGCCGGGAGCACCCCCTTAGGGCTGGCACCCGGGGCGCACCGCCCCCCCATCCCCCCTTGGTACGCCACTGGTCTGACCATTGATCTATAAAGCAGCATTATGACCTCCTTCGATCTACTCATGATTCCCTTCTTTATCATGCCTAACATCCTGTTTGCTTTCTTTGCCGCCGCCACACATTGAGCTGACGGCTTCAGGGTCCTGTCTATCAGCACCCCCAGGTCCTTTTCTTGTTCGCTCTTCCCCAGTGTTATACCTAACAGTTTATACTCATGCTCCTTGTTTTCCTGCCCAGGTGCATCACTCTGCATTTTTCTACATTAAAACTCATCTGCCAATTCTCTGCCCATCTCTCAAGTTGGTTCAAATCTCTCTGGAGTTCCTCGCTGTCTTTTTGCGACCTGATTGCCCGGCATAGCTTTGTGTCATCTGCAAACTTGATGATAAGACTGATCGTTTCTTCTTCCAGGTAATTTACATAGATATTGAACAAGATAGGCCCAAGAACTGAGCCTTGAGGCACGCCGCTAGTTACTTTCCTCCATTCCTAGTATTTCTCATTTATGCCCACTCTCTGTCTTCTGTTTTCCAGCCACTTTCCTATCCATCTAAGTATATCCCCTTCTATTCCATGACTTTGTAATTTTCTGAGAAGTCTCTTGTGTGGTACTTTGTCGAACGCTTTCTGGAAGAATCATAAGTAGTTCCCTTCAAAATACAGGAGGCATAAGTGGGTTTAGGTGGGCGATGGACTCTCCAATTTGTTATCAGGCCTACCCAATGAGCAATAGCAGTACCCCTGGAAAATGAGAGGAGAACTGGAGGCAGTGTCAACATCTATACTGTAGTGCTTACCCATGCTAACCCCAACTTCACCCCCAAAAAATCAATCTTGACTATATCATAGACAGGAAAAGCCCCCTGGCCAGTGATGGACATACATGCCCAACCTCCATTACTTTTTCTGTTTACAGAACCAGTTTACAGAAGCCAATATTTTCCTGAAGCTGAACACAGAGAGAAGACTTAGGTGTCCTGCTTACACATAAATTCTATATATCGTGCTGAAATATTAGTGCTGAAAAAACAGAAATGTGTGCTATGCGCTATTCTCTTAATGGTGCTCTGAGTTAAGAACTATTTATACAATATGCTTCACACCAGGATCCGCAGCAAAGTTTTAGGTGAGGGGATTTACACTAATTGAAACCGGGTATAATTCCCCATGCCTATCGTAGGAATGGATCAGCTGTATTCTGTAACACTACACACAAATAATTGGAATGCCCATGACCTGCCCATACCCCTCCTCTGTAGAACACAGAGCAGACCAAACGAGGATATGGAACACAAAGGGTTCCTTTTATGAAGGTGCGCTAGCATTTTTAGCGTGCGCTAACCCCGCGCTACGTGGAAAATACTAAAGCCATCTTTATGGAGGAGCCCAAAAGCACAGTTACTTACCGTAACAGGTGTTATCCAGGGACAGCAGGCAGATATTCTTGACTGATGGGTGACGGCACCGACGGCACCCGGGGAAGTGGGAGGGACGCAAGAATATCTGCCTGCTGTCCCTGGATAACACCTGTTACGGTAAGTAACTGTGCTTTATCCCAGGACAAGCAGGCAGCATATTCTTGACTGATGGGTGACCTCCAAGCTAACAAAAAGAGGGATGGAGGGAAGGTTGGCCACTAGGAAAATAAATTTTGTAAAACAGATTGGCCGAAGTGTCCATTCCATCTGGAGAATGCATCCAGACAATAGTGAGATGTAAAAGTATGAACTGAGGACCAAGTAGCAGCCTTGCTGATTTCCTCAATGGAAGTGGAGCGGAGGAAAGCTACAGACGCTGCCATAGCTCTAACTTTGTGGCCCGTGACAGAACCTTCCAGTGTCAGGCCGGACTGAGCATAACAGAAAGAAACGCAAGCCGCAAGCCAATTGGATAGAGTGCGTTTAGATACAGGATGACCCAACTTGTTAGGATCAAAGGACAAAAACAGTTGAGGAGATGATCTGTGAGGCTTAGTGCGGTCAAGATAGTAAGCCAGAGCACGTTTACAGTCCAAGGTATGCAAAGCCTGTTCACCTGGATGAGAATGAGGCTTTGGAAAAAAAACAGGTAGGACAATGGACTGATTAAGATGAAAGTCAGACACAACCTTAGGGAGAAACTTTGGATGTGTACGGAGAACCACCTTATCATGGTGAAAAACAGTGAAAGGTGGATCGGCCACTAGTGCGTGAAGCTCACTGACCCTCCTGGCAGAAGTGAGAGCTATAAGAAAGACTACTTTCCAAGTAAGAAATTTGAAATGCGCTGTGGCCAAAGGTTCGAAAGGAGGCTTCATTAAAGTAGACAGAACCACATTGAGATCCCAGACTACAGGAGGGGGCTTGAGAGGTGGTTTCACATTAAAAAGTCCCCTCATGAACCTAGAAACTAAAGGATGAGCCGAGAGGGGTTTTCCATGAATTGGCTCATGAAAAGCAGCAATGGCACTAAGGTGAACTCTGATAGAAGTAGATTTGAGACCAGAGTCGGACAAGGAAAGGAGATAGTCCAACACCAGTCCCACTGCTAGAGACATGGGATTATGGTGATGTAAGAGGCACCAGGAAGAAAACCGAGACCACTTCTGTTGATGACACTGGAGCGTGGCCGGTTTCCTGGAAGCATCAATGATAGAGCGGACAGGCTGAGACAGGAGTGAGTGAGCCGAAGTCAGCCCGAGAGATACCAAGCTGTCAGGTGCAGAGACTGTAGGTTGGGATGCAGTAGGGTCTGCTGATGCTGAGAAAGCAGAGAAGGAAACAGTGGAAGAATTATAGGTTCCCTGGAACTGAGTTGAAGTAGAAGGGAATACCAATGTTGCCTGGGCCACCGTGGAGCGATGAGAATCATGGTGGCTCGTTCCCTCCGGAGCTTGAACAATGTGCGCAGCATGAGCGGTAGAGGAGGAAATGCATATAGGAAGAGATTAGTCCAATCCAGGAGAAATGCATCGGGAGCCAGACGGTGAGGAGAGTAGAGTCTGGAGCAAAACAGGGGCAGCTGATGATTGTGAGGAGCTGCAAAGAGGTCCACCTGAGGAGTGCCCCATTGAGCGAAAATGGACTGGAGAGTCAAAGGATCGAGAGTCCATTCGTGAGGTTGGAGAATTCTGCTGAGATTGTCTGCCAAGGAATTCTGCTCCCCTTGAATGTAGACAGCCTTCAAGAATAAATGATGAGTTGTCGCCCAAGACCAAATCCGTTGGGCTTCCTGACACAACAGGCGAGAGCCCGTCCCTCCCTGTTTGTTGATGTAGTACATTGCAACTTGATTGTCTGTGCAAAGGAGTAGTACTTGAGGAAAGAGAAGATGTTGAAATGCCTTGAGGGCATAAAACATTGCTCGTAGTTCCAGGAAATTGATGGGGTGTTTCTTTTCCTGGGCAGTCCAAAACCCCTGAGTTTGGAACTCATTCAAGTGAGCTCCCCAGGCATAGGGGGAGGAATCTGTGGTGATGACTAGTTGATGAGGAGGTAGATGGAACAATAGACCTCTGGATAGATTTGAAGATGTCAACCACCAAAGAAGCGACTATCGAAGAGATGAGGTCACAGATATGTGTTGTGAGCAAGGATCCGTCACTTGTGACCACTGAGTCGCTAGGGTCCATTGAGGAGTACGCAGGTGGAGACGTGCGAAGGGGGTGACATGTACTGTGGAAGCCATGTGCCCCAAAAGCACCATCATGTGATTTGCAGAGATTGTAATCTGTTGAAACACCTGCTGACAGAGATGAAGGATGGTCTGAAGGCGGTTGGATGGAAGAAACGCCCTCATCAGAACAGTGTCCAGATTGGCTCCAAAAAATTGAAGCCGCTGGGTCGGAATGAGATGCGACTTGGGTAGATTGATTTCGAACCCCAACAGTCGAAGGAAGTGAATGGTCTGATTGGTGGCAAGCAGAACCGCCTGAGGTGAATGAGCCTTGATCAGCCAGTCGTCCAAATAAGGGAATACTTGAAAATTGTGAGAGCGGAGATAGGCCGCTACCACAATCAGACACTTGGTGAATACCCTGGGAGAGGAGGCCAGACCGAAGGGTAGTACTTGTACTGATAATGATGTTGATTGATGAGAAAGCGGAGATATTGCCTGGACGTCAGATGGATAGGAATATGTGTGTAAGCGTCTTTGAGATCGAGGAAGCATAGCCAGTCGCCCTGAGTGAGAAGAGGGTAGAGGGTGGCAAGAGAGAGCATTTTGAACTTCTCTTTGACCAAACATTTGTTGAGATCTCTGATCTCTGAGATCTAAGATGGGTCTGAGGTCTCCGGTCTTTTTGGGAACTATAAAGTACCTGGAGTAAAATCCCTGACCTCTCTGATCTTGAGGAACTTCTTCGATGGCATTGAGAAGAAGGAGGGATTGAACCTCTTGAGCGAGAAGGAGGGACTGAGACTTGTTGGAAGCAGACTCTTTTGGCAGGCCTAACGGCGGAGGAGTCTGAAAATTGAGGGAGTAGCCGTGGGCTATGATTGAGAGCACCCACTGGTCGGTGGTGATTACTTCCCATCGAGAGTGAAAAATGTTTAATCGACCTCCTATGGGCTGTGGAAGAGGACAGGAGGGAGGAAGACTGGCAATGCCCTGGAGAAGGGAGTCAAAAGGGCTGAGTTGGCTTAGTCTGAGTGACAGGCTTGATGGCAGGCTGCTGTTGCTGACGAGCCTGTTGATGCTGTTGCCGTTGCCTCCGAGGTTGAGGAGGATGAGGCTGAACTGGCCGAGCAGAAAACCGCCTCTGATATGAAGGATGCTGTCTAAAAGGACGAGGAGGAGGAGGCTTCTTCTTATTTTTCAACAAGGTATCCCACCTCGTCTCATGGGCAGAGAGTTTTGAGTGGTGGTATCCATAGACTCTCCAAACAGCTCATCACCCAGGCAGGGAGCATTGGCAAGGCGGTCCTGGTGGTTCACATCAAGGTCTGAGACTCGAAGCCATGCTAATCGTCTCATCGCTACAGACATAGCCGTGGCTCGGGATGTGAGTTCAAAAGTATCATAGATGGAACGGACCATAAACTTCCTGAGTTGCAGGAGACTGGAAGTGCATTGTTGAAATGCAGGAAGTTTGCGGTCAGGAAGATACTTTTGAAAAGAGGCCACTTGTTGAATCAGATGTTTCAGGTAAAAAGAGAAGTGAAACGCATAATTACCTGAACGGTTGGCTAACATTGCATTTTGGTAAAGTATTTTGCCAAATTTATCCATGGCCTTGCCCTCTCTACCAGGAGGGACAGAGGCATACACACTAGAGCCTGCCGATTTTTTGAGGGTTGACTCCACAAGCAGAGATTCATGGGGCAGCTGGGGTTTGTCAAACCCTGGAATAGGAATCACTTTATAAAGCGATTCCAGCTTCCTAGGAGCTCCTGGAACGGTTAGAGGGGTTTCTAAATTTTTGTAAAAAGTTTCCCTCAGGATGTCATGGAGAGGCAACTTTAAAAATTCTTTAGGAGGCTGGTCAAAATCCAAAGCATCAAGGAATGCCTTGGATTTTTTAGAGTCAGACTCTAGGGGGATGGAAAGGGTGTCTGACATCTCCTTAAGAAACTTGGTGAAGGACGAGTGCTCTGGCTTACTAGCAGGATCCTGCACCGATGGATCATCCTCATCCGAGGAATAATCTGCCTCGGTACCGAGAGGGTCGTCAGAATCATCCCACAAATCAGGGTCCCGTACCGATGAAAGACGGCCCTGAGAAAGGGGAGTAGAAGGTTCGGCATGCTTGGTCTTGCGCACCGATTTACCTGATCGCATGGACACCGTACCGGGTGACTGTACAGCGGTATGGGTGTCAGAAAACGGTACCGGCTCAGAAGTCAAGTAAGCAGTGCGTCGAAGAGACTTCGGTTCCGCCGAGAGAACAGGCATAGAGACAGATTTTTGCGGTGCCGATAACGTCGATGCCGACAGAATAGGCTGTTCGACAATCGGCACCGAAGGCTCAGTAGGTACCGACACTGGAAGGTGTGGAGTTAGTAGAGCCGGGAGCAAGTGTTGTAACTGCTCCTTAAGCTGGACCTGAAGGATGGATGCTATTCTCTCATCCAAAGACGGTCCCGATGGCACCGGTACCGCTTTTTTCTTGCTCGGTACCTGCGGTGCAGCTCGACGCTCAGGAGAAGTCGATGCCGATGAAGAGGCAGTGACTTCAATGGGAGCGGAGCGTTTGCGGGGCCGGCGCGCAGTCTGCAGGACTTGACTCACTGCTTGTTTGACTGGCAGGCCAAGGACAGTAGGGGATGGCTTCTTAGCCGGCTTACCTACAGGGTGCGACACCGAGGATGGATCTTGCGGCGGCGAAGTCACCGGTGCTGATTTGGAGGAAGTTGTCGGTGTCGATGTCGGGGGAACTTCCATGGCGGCACCGAAAAGAATCCGCTGTTGAATTTGGCGATTCTTTAGAGTTCTCTTTTGGCGAGAACTGCAGCGGGTGCACGTTTCAGCCCTATGGTCCGGACCCAGACACTGAAGGCACCACTTGTGTGGGTCGGAGAGGGAAATAGGACATGCACACCGCTGACACTTCTTAAAACCCGGTGAGGGGGGCATGAAGGGAAAAACGGCCGTAGCAAAATCGATGCCCGAGGCTTCGATGGTGCCAACAGGCCCCGCCAGGGCCGACCGGAAAAAAGTCGAAAAAATTGACTTTTTTTTTTTTTTAGAAAAGAAGGAAAATAATAACGTGAACACTTCATGAAAAGAAAAAATGCGCGAGCGGGAAGGCGAGAAAAAATTGAAAAAATTTTCCAACAGCCGTTGGAAACACGCATCTTCTTAGCTCCGCGGAAACTAAGAAACTGGGGACCGTGTGCCTTCGTTGGGCGGGAAGGCACTCGCGCACGCGCGGTGCGGCCTAACTAGAACTTTCTAAGTTCTTAGAGTGCAATCACTCTAAAATTGTCCGTACCGGGGCTCCGTCGGTGCCGTCACCCATCAGTCAAGAATATGCTGCCTGCTTGTCCTGGGATAAGTAATTTAATGTCACATGTGCCTGACATGGCCATGTTTCTGCATCAGAGGCAAAACTAGAGAGGAAAAACAGACAGCAAGCTTCTCTCTAGAATAGCAGCTTACCAGACAACCCAGAGTATGCAAACATAAAAAATACCCTTCTAATTGTTACAACAATTCAACAGCAGTAGTACCGTATTTTCACGCAGATAACGCGCACCCGTGTAAAACGCGCACACGGGTATAGCGCGCAGAAACCACGATTTTATGTACAAAAACTTTTGTATACCGCGCTCACGGGTATACAAAGGCGCATGCAGCCCGACTGTCCTTTCGCCCGCCCCGACTCTCCTCTGGCCACCCCGACTCTCCTTGAAAGTCCTGTCCCCCCTTGAAGGTCTGCCTGTCCCCCTTGAAGGTCTGTCCCCATCCTGAAAGCCTGATGCCCCCCCCCGACGTCTGATACATCCCCCCCCGGCAGGACCACTCGCACCCCCACCCCGAAGGACCGCCAACTCCCCGACAATATCGGGCCAGAAGGGAGCCCAAACCCTCCTGGCCACGGTGACCCCCTACCCCCACCCCGCACTACATTATGGGCAGGAGGGATCCCAGGCCCTCCTGCCCTCGACGCAAACCCCCCTCCCTCCAACGACCGCCCCCCCCAAGAACCTCCGACCGCCCCCCCAGCCGACCCGCGACCCCCCTGGCCGACCCCCACGACACCCCCACCCCCCTTCCCCGTACCTTTGGTAGTTGGCCGGACAGACGGGAGCCAAACCCGCCTGTCCGGCAGGCAGCCAACGACGGAATGAGGCCGGATTGGCCCATCCGTCCCAAAGCTCCGCCTACTGGTGGGGCCTAAGACGCGTGGGCCAATCAGAATAGGCCCTGGAGCCTTAGGTCCCACCTGGGGGCGCGGCCTGAGGCACATGGTCGGGTTGGGCCCATGTGCCTCAGGCCGCGCCCCCAGGTGGGACCTAAGGCTCCAGGGCCTATTCTGATTGGCCCACGCGCCTTAGGCCCCACCAGTAGGCGGAGCTTTGGGACGGATGGGCCAATCCGGCCTCATTCCGTCGTTGGCTGCCTGCCGGACAGGCGGGTTTGGCTCCCGTCTGTCCGGCCAACTACCAAAGGTACGGGGAAGGGGGGTGGGGGTGTCTTGGGGGTCGGCCAGGGGGGTCACGGGTCGGCTGGGGGGGCGGTCGGAGGGTCTTGGGGGGGGGGCGGTCGTTGGAGGGAGGGGGGTTTGCGTCGAGGGCAGGAGGGCCTGGGATCCCTCCTGCCCGTAATGTAGTGCGGGGTGGGGGTAGGGGGTCGCCGTTGGCCAGGAGGGTTTGGGCTCCCTCCTGGCCCGATATTGTCGGGGAGTTGGGGAGTCGGCCGGGCAAGAGGGCTTGGGCTCCCTCTTGCTCCGATCGTGGATGCGGGTGCGGGTGGGAGCGCATGCGAGCGGTCGTTCGGGGTGGGGGTGCGAGCGGTCCTGCTGGGGGGGTGAATTGGGCGTCGGGCGGGGTGGGAACTATGTAAAAAAAATTTTGTATACCGCGCTCACGCGTATAACGCGCGAGGGGTATGCGCGGTAGGTAAAAACGCGTATAACGCGCGCGTTATATGCGTGAAAATACGGTACTGCTACAATGCTCCTTCAACCACATCCTGTTCTCTAGTTTTGTATCTGAAGCAGCCCTCGGGCAAAACGTAGCCACATCAGGCACATGTGACATTAAATTACTTTTTATTCCATAAACTCATTTTTCTACTCTTTGTTCTACACCTAAATCATCACAGATCATCTGCCTCTCTTATGTTCCTTTTTTTATACCTCTCCTATGGCCAAGCCAATTTGGATCCACGTGCTAGAATTTATGCACATTTCTTTAACAGAATAAACCTAAAAAGATGCGTGCGTAAGTTCTAATTATGGCCAACTAGTGCTGGTAATCATTCTATACTGCCCAATTATTGGTGCTGATTGACTCATTATTCAATTAAGTTGCATGTGCAAATTGGGCAAGCTTCCAAATTTGCAAGCACAACTCATATAGAATCTGGGGGAAAGTGAGAAAAGATTACAACAAAAATCCTCCCTGCAGAGAGAGAAAATTGCAGACTTGAAAAATATGTACTTTGAATATCTGCTGAAATTGAACTTTTTGGGATGTCATATCTTTGAGTCAGCAAAAAAACTGTCCAGCATCAGAGTATGTTTGAATATATTTATTAAGATTTTCAAGAAAGTGAAAACAGAAAATCACACAGCAATGCAATCCAAAATTTCTTACATATGCACAAACCAAACCCTCTCCCCCCTCCTCCCTCCCCCTCCCCCCCCGTGTCAATAAAGTCAAAGTCTAACAATCCACCATGTAGCATGTGGATTGTTACAAATTTAGTAATCTGCCTCGAGCATGGGGAGTAAGGTCCATCCAGAAATGCTCCCAGATCTGACAAAATTGGCGACCCGGGCCCAGGTCGAGATCACCAGCTTGTCTCCGTTCCAAAGAAGCATGCACAATCATCGAGGATCTTCATTGACTATAAGATGGCAGATCCTGGGACACCCAGTTGGTCAATATGGCTTTCTTTCCCAGCAGCACTGCCCGTGTCACAAAAGCTGTAATCCCTTTCGTTTTTGGCGTTGCAATATTGTAATATCCAAATAGAGCTCTTGGCAGAGCTACCCAATGCCTACCCCAGAGAGATGTAATATAGGTGCCCAGGCTATGCCAGAATGCGAGGACATGTCCTAAGCATATGTCCCAAAGATGCATGGGCCTGAGCACACTTAGGACAATTATGGGTAGAGGTGATTCCCATCCGATATGTGTCCAGCGTCAGAGTAAACAATCTGTTGAGAGCTCATGGGCTGTGGCATAGTAAGAGGCCAGAAGGCAGTCTGCCACAGGTGCTGTCTTGACAGGGGCACCGGCACCTCTCTGCCCACTCCGGCAGCAGTGAGCAGCATCTCCAACTTCCTGCCTGCTCTGATTTGGCTCTCCCTCTCATGCCATTTCCTGGTCGCGGGTCCAGGAAGTGAGGTCAGAAGAAGAGCCAATACTGGTGCAACAGCAGGTTGGGGGTTGCACTCGGTTTAGGAACGTTACAGAGGTATGGGTGAAGGGAGCCAATCAGGGCCAAGATGCATTGGGAGAGGGAAGCCCCGTCATTTGCAGCATGTGGCTCTGTAGGCAGGAGGGAGTGTGCTTCCCCTCTTGCTGTTTTCTCATTTGAAGGTACGGGGGGGGATCCAGGGATGTTGAAGGGGGGTCCCAGGAATGTTGGGTGATGTGGGAAGGGGCAGAGATGTCAGGGGAGGTTGGGGGAGGTCCAGGATGTCAGGGAGATGTCAGGGGGATATCAGGAGGTATTAGGGAAGGTCCGAGATGTCAGGGAAGGTCCAGAATGTCGGGGAAGATCCAGGATGTCAGGGGAATGTCGGGGATGTCAGGGAGATGGTGTAGGGCTCCGCAGCTCAGCTGATCCTGGTAGGGGATCCCCATTAGCTGAGCCGCCAGGAATCCCCCAAAACCGGCTCAGCTGATGGGGATTTCTCTGCTGCAATCAGCTGATGGGAAGCCTACAGATTTTTGATTTTTTTTTCACTCTTTGGGTGGTGGGAGGGGGTCGTGACCACTGGGAGTCAGTTTGGGCACCTCTGTGGAACTTAGATGCAAGTCAAACAGGTCTAACTGCTGGCATCTAAGTTCCATCTAGGAAAGCTTTAATTATGGCTGCAGTACATCCAGGTTGAAGCCCACCTGATTCCTTTCCATAACACATCTCGCAACATGTCCCTTTGATTTCTGGATACACCGCAGCTTAGAAGTGCTGCTGCATGTTGAGAAAGTTGGTTTTGATTATAATTTTTGGCACTTGGACGTCCCTGTTATTAGGACATCCAAGTGCCAACTTAGGCTGGTTTTTGTATTGTTAAATATTTTTATTGATTTTCAAATCATACAATCAAGAATAACTTGTACAGAAAGCAAGATTAGTAATTCAACATAAAGCAAGAAATATTTCAACAACATTAAAATAATTATAACTAATATGCTCAAGTCCTCAAATTATGGGATCCAAGATTCCTTAGCGAGAACAAAGAAAAGAATTGAACAAAATGAACACTCTTACTCTTAAAGTTAGCTGGAGGGCTGATTGCTGGGATTAATCAATAATCTTAGGGCTTATGATTTTTCTGCCTCCAAACAAGAGAGCGCTAAGAAGGAAGTCAAATGACTAGGTTCAAAGAAAACATATTTAACTGTTCGGTGATGCACTATACACTTACAGGGGTGTCGTAAATAAAAGGTAGCACCTAAGGATGTAACACCTGGCTTCAACATTAGAAATTCACGGCGACGCTTTTGAGTCTCTCGTGATAAATCAGGAAATATCTGCACTTTAAAGCCCATAAATTCTTTCTGTCTATTTTTAAAGAATAATTTTAACAACCAAACTTTATCAATAGAGAGGGCTACTGTTACAATCAAAGTACTTTGTTCTACAGCCTCTTTATCGGATTTCTCCAATAACTCCGATACATCCAATTGTCCTTGGTCCAAGGACCTATTTAACGATTTGTTCTTGTTAGGTAAGTAATAAACTCGTGATAAAGGAGGTATTGAATCTTCTGAGGCCCCCAAAACTTCAAGAAAATATCTCTTAAACATTTCTCTAGGTGATACCAATGGTAACTTAGGAAAATTAATTAATCTTAAATTGTTGTATCTGGAGTTATTTTCCAAATTCTCCATCTTTCTTCTAAGATTTATATTGTCCTTCATTAGAACATCTTGTAGCTGTTTAGATGATTTTATTTCCTGTTCAAGCTTTTGAACAGAAGAATTAGAGGCAGTCAATTTGTTTTCCAGTATTTTAAGTTCAGTAGAATGTTGAGACAGTTTCCCCTCTATTAATTGGAGTTTGGGACTTATGGTCTTCACTAGTCCAGCCATAAGATCCCACAATGAGTCAAGAGTTACTTCCGAAGGTTTATCCAAGGAAATTAAAGAAGTAGAAGTGTCATAGTGCTCACCATCCAGTTGAGTTCCTTGTCGCTGTCTCTGAAGACTTGCTCGCCTCTCCTTGGTTGATTTACTCTCAGCTTCTTCCAAGGAGCTCATTTCAATATGAGCTCCTATCAGCAGGCTCTGCGCTGGACTACTTGCCTCAGGGGAAGGCGAAGCCCCGACATCCGGGGTTCCCATACCCCTTGGAGAGCTGCTTAGCTGAGGCTGCGGGGGCGGCGCCCTAACGTCGGGGCTCAAAGATATTTCCAATCCCGGAGGAACTGCCACGGCCTCGCTCACACCGCTGTTCCTCTGCGGGCCCCTCTCCGACGCTAAAAATGTTCCCTGCATCCGTCTGAGAAGCTCACCAATATCGCCGGCTGCGGGGGTGACAGTGGGCCGCGAGGCACCAACGGCACTACGGCCCCTCCGTTCAGGCATCGGGTGAGTAAAGTTATCCAGAATCTATTGAAAAAGTTATATTGGAGAGACAATCTCAGAACGGCTCCTCAGCACGTCCAGCCTGACGCCATCTTGGATCCTCACGGGGTTAGGCTGGTTTTTGGACGATTTAAAGTTTTGATTATGAGCCCCATAGCATTTAAATATTCATTTATGATTGCTGATTTATTAATTGTGTGAGTTATACTTGTACTTTGATTTATATGTACAGTTTCTTTTATTGTTCGTTACCTGCATTGAACTGCAAGGTATTAAGGGATAGAGATAAAATCTTGTGTTATGTTATGCTGTTTTGCAGTGAAATCTCAGTTCGTTTTCATTTTTTCTTCAGATCTGCAAAAAAAAGAAAGAAAAAATCTGGCTACAATTATGAAACTTAGGTCAGACACATGCAAAACAATAAACTTTGATGTGATAAAATATTATTAGACTAAAAGTAGGTGAAATAGGAGAAGCCAAAGACTTATCAGAACTCCCTTGTATATCCCAATGTATTGTTTGGACGTGTTTTTTTTTGTTGTTGTTTTTCAAAAATGACTCAAAATGAGATGAAGCACAGCTGAGAAATGACCATTTTCAAAACAAAAAGATAGATATTTTGTCGTTTCTAAAATAGTCATGTTTGCTACTGGATTTTTGTTCATATTCTGCAAAACGTCCAAACTTGGATTTGGACGTCATATCAAAAATGCCCCTCTATATCAAGTCCCATCTTTTTTCACTAGACACCCCCCATACTGTTCCACTGAGGAGTGATCCAACAAAAGCCTTGTGATAGGGAGAAGGTAGAATTTTTAGTGACATCAACAATTGGTTAAGGCTGGAGTATATAATCCTGGGCAAAGCAGATACTCCCTGTCTGCCTTCCCACACACAGGATCCCAAAGTAGGCAATGTTAGGAGGAGAGGCATAGGTGAGATGGCACATAGGTCATGCCTGTTTTGCACCCTGGGGAGATGTGAAGGTGCCAACAGCTTGGGGGTCACACCCAGAGGAGGAGTCTATGACAGTGAATGGAGAGAATGCAGGACTGATGTTTGGAGGTGGAGATCTTAATTGTGCCATTTGGGCACTGTCTAAGGGCAGGTAGGGCTGCCACTCTGCACTGCTGATAGTAAAGGGAGCCGGCAGGCTTGGTGCCAATGAAAAGAGCAGGGCTTACAGTTCAGCATTGATAGAGAGGGTAGGGCTAGCAAATAGCCCTTATGGAGATAGTAGGCCTGGGAGACTCAGTGCCAATGGAGAAGACAGGGCTTGCAGACTCAGTGCAGATGAAGAGGGCAAGGTGTGCCTGCATTATGCCATGATGATACAGAGGCATGGCACTGGGTGGGTGTTGATGTCCCTTGGAAATCTGTTCCCATGCCCAGTAAAGTTGCAGAGGTAGGCAGTGGAGATTTAAAGGTTCAGGGTGTCACCAGGCCTCCTGATCTGTGTCCAGCTTAGAGTAGGATCTGTTTCTGGTCTCCCACATGCTGAGAAGCAGAACAGACAACTATTGTTGCCCTGAAGTCTCGAAGTTATATGCAGCAGATCCAAGGTGAAAGGTGGGGAACTCTGTTAAGAAGGCTGAACTCTTGTACCATCCCTTGGCTGGCTGGGAATAGAAGCCAGGCACAGAAGAGGATGTCGGGACCTGTGTCTGATCCATAGGTCTGATTGGGGAAGGAAATTCTTCAGGAAGAGTCTAGCCTCTTGTTTGTTGAAAAGTATGTCTGAATAGAGCAGGACCCATATCCTAGTCACTGCTAGGATGAGTCAGATCCTGGGCCACTTGGACAATTGTGTACAGGGATCTCTCTGGAGAGAGTGGGGGGCCTATCTCCTTAGCTGCTATGCTGGAATCAGGAGGGATGGGAGAAAGGAAAAAAAAAAACCCACCTAGTTTAAATAGAGAAGAATAAGTATGGGAGAGCATAACGATCCATTTGTTCTGCTGTGAGGATAGCATACACTGAGACAGGAATTGAGGTTCTCTAGATTTGCCTTGCAGGGGTGCCTACTGTGCACACTTAGAGGGATAAAAAAAATATCTCTAGGTTATGGCAGAGCATTTCTGTTTAATAGGAGCAGTCGGATGTCATTACCTATATGTGGCCGATGCATTCTGATTGTCCTAGAAATGTGGATTATTCTATCCCAGCACCGATCATTGTGTGACCCCTGGTGTCTGAGCTGTAGAATAGAATAGCAAATTATTCTATTCCAACAGTGCTCGATGCATTTCCTATAGTGTCTATCTATATTGTAGAGTAGACTAGCATATAGTTTTGACTTATTACAGGAAAACTTGTTTTAATATATGTCATACTTCAGGTCAAGTCAGGTCTTTGCTTAGAAAGTATAGGACAGGGCTTCACAAACTGTGGGATGGAACCCCAAATAGAGTCACAGAATCTGCTTTTGGGGGTCACTACCTAGATAGACTCTCTAAAGTAGAGTATCACAAACTGTGTGCTGTGGCAGATTCCAGGTTTGTCGCGAGACGCCCGAGGAGAGGTGCCGTCATCGGCTGACTGCTTACAGGACATGCCTCTTATGGTGAAAAGCATGTCCTATGGGCAGTCAGCCAGCACCTTTCCTCCTCTCCACACCTCTCCCTCTACAGCACACCCCCCCCTCCACTGTTGGTTATAGGAAGTTCAGGGTTGCAGCTGGAGCACATCCGCAGACATCGACATGATGTCGCACATGTATGTGATATCATCATGTCGACATGTGTGCACTTCTCCAGCTGCAGTCTCACATTTAGTGCACTGTGGCTTCAAAATGTTTGCGCACACTGCTCTAAAGGTACATCATTATTCTGCACTTCCAGAGAGTCATTTTATTTGGCCACAATCATGAGGTCACAGGCGCAAAAAGATTGGGACGCACTGGTGTAAGAGAACTTTTTCCTGCTATCTTTACTGACAAGATTGTATATCTTTGCTTTTTTTTAATCTAATATATTTTAAACCATTTCAAATTCATGATAATATCTATACTGGACAGTGGTATATGTATATAGCACAGAAGCCACATATTTTATCAGTAGCAACTAGACAAAAGTAATAAATGTTCTTCTGTATAATCATAGAGCAAAACTGAAAGCAATGGATAACATACAACTGGATTTTAGAGCATGGTCAAGTATAACCAGAGCACAGTCTACTACAGCATCTGATGAGACAGAGAAGCAAAGTCCAATGCTGGTAACCATCCTTGCATAACAGTGCTTGGAAGTGGCTGGGCAGTTTAATGAGAAGACTTTGACATGTCATGTCCCTTGACATGTCGTGGCCTTGACATGGACATGTCATGTCCATGTCAAGGCCACATATCAGCGAGATCTTTGGAAAAGACTTCTAGGTAATTCTTCAATGATTTCCAGTTCATATCTGCTCAGCTTACAGGCTACACATGATCTTTTTTTTTTTTAACATGCATTTTTTATATGCTTAGCCACCTGCATGGGAACAGCCAAATTGCCAGAGAGGATTAGAGAGCCTTCATTGAGGTGGTGGTGGGGGATAAGGATAAGCATAGGTGTATTGTATTTAAAACTAATAAACATATTTAACCAAAAGACTAGTCCCCGTAGATAGGTAAAGGTCAAGGGAATGGGACTTGATATACTGCTCTTTCAGTGTTATAATCAAAGCAGTTTACATATTTTAGACAGGTACTTATTTTGTACCAGGAGCAATGAAAGTGTTAAGTGACTTGCCCAAAATCACAAGGAGCTGCAGATACACACAAAAGAGCGGCGACAACCTAGGAGAGGAGTCTAACATGGTTGGAAAGCTTCATTTTGGTTCCCAAAGACAAATCACTTTGACCCAGCCCAACCCAGCCATGTTTCAGCAGAGTCTGCCTGTGTTTATGCCAAATTCATTAATTTCTCTCCTTCTAAGCATCTGAAATTAAACAATGACTTGGTTGCTGCCTCATAGAGAGAAAAGAAATTTTAAAAAAATTGGCATACAGACCCCTGATGCAGGAGAATTATATCAAAATGTGTCTGTGTCAGGTCAATGTGATTTCCTTTGGACACTAGAATAAAGTTTTACAACCATTATGGACTCTAAAGTCTTTTGTCTTCTTGATTATCACCACTCCTTTGTGTGTGAGCGTTTATGATGCCACAGGATGGAGGAAGACTGAGTAGGGATTGGATGTGCCTGGATGTCTCTGCCTGCCTCAGATTCTCAATACTTTCTTCTTTGGAATTTCTGAAATATTTCAGTAGGTATGTTTGAAGTTCAGAAGCAATCTGTTTCAAACTGGTTTAGCAGCCCATGAGATAAAGCCCTGCAATACTGCAGTACAGGTCCTGACATCTCCCCTCTCACATCCACCATAGGCTTCATTTAAACAGCTTGGAAGCCCAATAAAATGTCATTACACTTCTCCCTCATCCGCGGTTTCCATATCTGTGGAATTGCTTATTTGCGATTTTTTGGCTGCTGACTCCGCCCCCTAATTTTCATCACTGAATCCAGCGTTTCACATTGGAAATCGCTGTTCCTGAAGGAAATCGCTGCTCCCAGCGTTGTACGGAGAAAATTGCAAGTCAGGTTATTCACAGTTTATTATCTTTTTCAGGTCTATTTTATCGAAAAACCGCAAATAACATGCAAAAAGTTATTCGCAGTTTTTCGGTATTCACAGTTATACTCTGCCCGCATCCCCCGCGAATACGGAGGGAGAAGTGTAGTATAGCTCATGTGCTACCATAGACCAGAATTATTAAACCCCCAATTAATACCAATTTTATTTTAAACTAATATGAGTTAGCCCACTGCTGAGGGAGTTACACTAGCTACCCATTAAAAAGAGTTCAAATTAAGGTTCCTTGTATGGTCCATAAAGCAATATTCAGAGAAAATTCCAATGTACTAGTCTCTAAGATCACAATTACAAACTCCTTTTATAGCTCAGGATCGACACAATGTTTAAGTTGATCCTTTGCATGAATCTACTTTTGAATTTCAAGGCCTCAAAGTTTGGAATAATCTGCCACTGTGTTTACGTCAACTGGACTCACATTACTACTTCAGGAAAATAGTAAATCCATACCTCTTCTCTCTTCAATCCTATCAACTGTTGACCATATTTAATGGTTTAAGAATCTTATAAACCACATTGAATCCTTACTGAAATTTGTGGGTTATAAGAAACTGTATGGTATGGTAAAAAAAAAAAAAAAGTTTGCCTCAGTGGCAGGCCCAAATTTAGGCACAATAGGCAACTGCCTCCGGTGTCAAATTTTGATAGGCACTAGACTAGAGCATCAGAAATTGCATCTCTCTTGGTTTGCCCAGCAGGGGTCTGTCCCAAACATATGCAGCTATAATCTATAATAAACACATTCACAAGGATCGTGTCTCATTCCACAAAAGGTGGCCAGTTCAGCGTGTCCCATTTTTGAAAGCTCACGATCAGAGGTCACACCCTGAGGCAGCACTATGTGAAACGCTGGCTATCGTTGGTGTTCCGACCGAGCTTATGACAAAAGATAAGTTTTTGAGTCAGTTTATATTTATAATTGTGACCACTTGCCCATTTATTTTTTGCTATATACTTGCACAACCTAGAGCCATTTGAGGCTTCCTGGGAGATTTTTATGCCGATGAGGTTCTCCGCCTGAACACCTTAGCCACAGCTGTGGTGGTGGGAGGGCTTTGTCTGAGGCTTTTCCTCCCATTGGGGCCTTCTTCTGACTCATGTTTTAGCTTTTTACACCTTCCACACGATCCTTGTGAATGTGTTTATTATAGATTATTGGTGGAAATTTCACTGTTTCTGAGTTTTTTGATACCAAACAGAAGCAGCAACAGCAGCTCCTGAAGCAGAACTCAGTTCATTTATTTATTTATTTCAATTTTTATCCCATTCTCCCAGTAGCTCAGAACGGCCTACAAGCAAACATTCACAGTGTAGTATATTTGGACAGTACAAAGATTATACAGTAGCTCAAGTACAGGGATTATACAGAAAATTAATTACAGGTTAAGAATAGATTATACAGCAGTTTAAGTATAGATTAGGAAAGGACTATACAGTAATTTAAGTAGGGGTTCAGGAGGGGGTGAGGGGAGAAGGAAGGGGGAGTTTAAGGGTGGATTGCAGTTGTCATTTTAGTTGAAGAGGAGGTTCTTTACCGCTTTCCGGAAGGTCATCAATGAGTTCTGTGATCTGAGTTGCAGGGGGAGTTGGTTCCAGAGTTGGGGGATGAAGTGGCTGTAAGAGCGTTTGCGGGCAGTTTCAGACAGGAGAGACTTTCCTGGGGGGATGCTTAGGCATTTCTCCATTTCCGAGCAAAGGAGGGTGGGTGGGGGTGTGCAGGGTTAGTTTGGACTCTATGTAGGCTAGAGTGGAGGCGTAAATTCACATGGGCCATAGTAACAGAAACATAGTGCCTCACAGGGCTCTGTTAGCACATGAGGGCTTGCATGTCACATGCTTAGAGTGCTCTAGTTTTTGCTGCCTCTGCTCAGGACTGACCACTGCTGTAGAGGCAAAGGTAAGGGCTAGGGGAAGAGGTATTGGATGCCCTAGGCAAACCTTCAGCCTCATGCTCTCTCCTCTCCAGTTAACCTTTAGGCCCTCATCTGTACCCCCTTCCTTTCTGCCCCTGAAGACATCATGCTATCTTACATATACAAAGCAATAATGAGAGCAATTTCCAAAAATATGAAGATTGCCCATTCTTCCATCAGGTAAAAGTATGCATTGATAATTCTTTGAGATTATTATATATATATATTTTGCTTTGACTGAAGCTGTTCTTGGCTGCCCCCACCCCCACCCTAAAAGCTTCTGCACTAGACAACAACATAGTCTTGCCTAATGGTTGGATTGACCCTGTGCCTCTCTTTGCTTGCCTATGGATACCCTTACTTAAAATCTGGAGTGTTTGGGTAGGCTTTAGCTCTTTCATCTCATGGGACTGCAATATTGATAATTAAATCCTCTTCCACTTCAGCCCAAAGGTAAGGTTAGGAGGCTGCCACCTACTCTTGCCTTTGTCCAGTGCAGAAGACTGAAGCAATGTTCATGTTGGCTCTCATCACTGATTGCGTGTGGATAAGAAAAAGAGGCCACTAGATAATTGATAAGCAATCCATATTGAAAACCAGCCGGTGAAGGCACCGAACACAGCCAGCTATTTCTAGAATATGTCTGGAAATTATCCCTAGCAAAATGCCTCAGTGCCTGAGTGTAGCATACTGGACTACAGTATCATCAGAGTCAGAGTCAGATGCCCAGTCATTCTGTTTGATCTTCTGGAGACACTTCAGGTTAACAATGGAGGCGTAATGGATGTCCTCTTCCTTTTCAGTCTCACTTAGAGCGTTGTTTGTTTCACCACAGTTCTCATAGTCGGCATTCTGTTTGCCATGGGAACAAGAAAGTGAAAAGAAATTAAAAAGAGACAGCCTCTCTCCTTACTCCAAGCACTGAGAGAGAAGAAAGCTCAGGAAACATGCAGTGAAAGTAGCAAATAAGACAGTGGATTGGACTGCAATTACATTCTATCATTTCACACTCATCAGGGAGTCGTCATCCATAGCCTCAGTCCTGCCGATAATGAAAACTGCATAAAAAGCTTCCCTAAAAAACACTGATCAGACAAGAAAAAAAAAGCATAGGCAGCAGCAGTGCAAGCTTTACTCACACCAGGGGTTCTCTAATCAGTACTTGGGGATTGTTCTGTCCCCATTTTATATGGACATTTACTCAGTTTCTTGTATAAGAACTAGTATAAGTGTTTATGCTAAGATGTATGAGTAAAGTGTGCTCTATGGACTTAAATCCCTAAAGGGCTTTGCTTCTCCCAGAGAGCTAGGCTGCAACCATAGAGCTTAGGTCCGCCCCCTTCTTATTCAGTCTGAGAGAACAGTTGCCATATTTGTAAGACTGCATGGCTGTATTAGAATCTGAGTTTAGCATGGTTCCTGTACCAGGCTTTCAATTTTTATTTCTAACAATCTAACACAGCTTAGTTTTATATCTAAGTCTGGAGAACAGTGTTAATTCTACAAGGTTTGGACACACTCCCAGCTCTCTTTTTGGATAGGGAAAGCTGGTAGAGTGAGAAGATTCTGTGACAGAGTTGAACTGCCTTGAAGTCATCAGTTGTGAGTGTTTATTCTTTACTTCATGTTATTAAAGAAAGATGTTCAAGAAATATAAAGTCTGACTGGTAACACTAAGATGACTGGTAACACTAAGATTACAGAAGTAAGAGTTAACTGAGTAGGAGCCCCTTACAATTGCCAATGTAACTCAGAGGAGTCCTTGCTTTCAGTACAAAGCCTGAGGAGGCTTCAGATTGAAGACATCTACAAAGACTGTACAGTAAAGTGGTAACTGTACAGTGAGCTATTGTCAGCACAGGGACATACCTAGCCAGTTTGGTTTTCAGGATATAATGAAGGCAGTGTATGCAAATCTCTCTCATGCATATTATCATATAACCATTCAATACCCACTATTCTTAAAGCTCTAATAAATTAATTTTCAAACATTTATTAATTTAATATATACATTTTTTGTAATAAATTATGACACAATACATTACAATACATCCATGGAAGTGAGCCTCGAAGACGTACACAGGCAGATAGAAAAATTAAAAACTGACAAATCCCCGGGTCCGGATGGAATCCATCCAAGGGTTCTGAAGGAACTAAAGGAGGAAATAGTGGAACTACTGCAGCAAATTTACAATCTATCACTGAAAACAGGCATGATCCCAGAGGATTGGAAGATAGCCAACGTTACGCCCATCTTTAAAAAGGGATCAAGAGGTGACCCGGGAAACTATAGACCGGTGAGTCTGACCTCTGTTCCGGGGAAAATGGCGGAAGCACTGATAAAAGAAAACATCGATGAACATCTTGAAAGAAACAAACTTCTGATAACCAGCCAACATGGTTTCTGCAAGAGGAGATCTTGCCTAACGAACTTATTGCACTTCTTTGAAGGAATTAACAAATGGATGGACAGAGGAGACCCCATAGACATCATATATCTAGATTTCCAAAAAGCCTTCGACAAGGTACCCCATGAACGCCTACTTCGGAAACTGAGGAACCATGGGGTGGAAGGAGACGTACATAGATGGATCAGAAACTGGTTGGCGGGCAGGAAACAGAGGGTAGGAGTAAAGGGCCACTACTCGGACTGGAGGAGGGTCACGAGTGGTGTTCCGCAGGACTTGGTGCTCAGACCGCTGCTATTTAATATATTTATAAATGATCTAGAAACAGGGACGAAGTGCGAGATAATAAAATTCACGCACGACACCAAATTATTTAGTGGAGCTCGGACTAAAGAGGACTGCGAAGAATTGCAAAAGGGACTTGAACAAACTAGGGGAATGGGCGACGAGATGGCAGATGAAGTTCAACGTTGAGAAATGTAAAGTACTACATGTGGGAAGCAGAAACCTGAGGGATGGGAGGGATGTTATTGAAGGAGAGTACCCATGAAAGGGACTTAGGAGTAATGGTGGACATGACAATGAAGCCGACGGCACAGTGCGCAGCGGCGCTAAGAGAGCGAATAGAATGCTAGGTATAATCAAGAAGGGTATTACTACCAGAACAAAAGAAGTTATCCTTCCGTTGTATCGGGCGATGGTGCGTCCGCATCTGGAGTACTGCATCCAATATTGGTCACCGTACCTTAAGAAGGATATGGTGTTACTCGAGAGGGTTCAGAGGAGAGCAACATGTCCGATAAAAGGGATGGGAAACCTTTCATATGCTGAGAGATTGGAGAAACTGGGACTCTTTTCCCTGGAGAAGAGGAGGCTTAGAGGGGATATGACAGAGACTTACAAGATCATGAAGGGCTAGGTGTGTCCCAAGGACTGGGTGTAGAACTCCTGCCTTACACACACCACACATACACTGTTCAATAGAAAAGAACCACTGCACAGGCAACAGCATTGTAAGCTTCCTTCATACACACACTGTTCAACCACAAAACAATCACTGTACAGGCAGCAAAACTGGAAGTTTCCCTCACATACAGTACATACTGTACCACCACAAAACAATCACTGCACAGGCAGCAGCAGTGCCCATAAGATGACCTGTAAAGATCTGCGACATTTCTGGACCACACTATAAATAGCTGAGGCCTCTTGAACTTGGAGATTGATGCTTCTTTTATTTGCTGAGATTCTGAAAGAGATAAAATAGCCAGTTAAAATTTTATATTGTTTCTTGATAAAAAGGGGCTAGTTTTCAAAGAGTAGTCCTGAAACTGGAGGTTCTGAATATATATGGGCCCCTTTAAAAATTGACAAGGCCAAAAAATCTTTATTTCTCTCTTTTTTCAATAGGAGCCATCTCATTTAGTTGACCATATTTTAGCTAGAGTGGTAGCAGGTGGATATAGAAGGTTTTGGGAAAGTTTTGGAGAGCTCACCATACACTAAAAAGGGGTTCTGGTGAAATATGTACCTGGAACCCTAAAGTGCCTCACTGCCCTGTTGTGACGTTTGAGTGGCCAGTTCATTAAGATGCTGGTCCCTCCCACATTCAAATGGGCTTGATTTGGATGTTTTGTGTTTGAAAATGGCCATAAAAGTTAGACATTCTAAGGGTCAAGATGTCTAAATAGGTAATTTTAGAGAAAAATAAAGTGGACATTTAGGCCCAGATTCTGTATAGGATGCCCGGGATAGGCATCCTATACAGAATCAGGCCCACACCCGCCCAAACTAAACCTGATTCTGTAACCGATGTCCATGTTACAGATGCCAGTTACAGAACCGGGTTACTTTAGACACGGCCGCTATACTTAATCGCAACAAGGGATCTCCCTTCTGCGATTAGTATAGCGGTTGCAGCTGCAGCCACCAGTCTCCTCCCTCCCCCCCCTAAACTAACAAGGCAGGAAGGATGCCCAATTCCTACTGCCAAAAGACCCCTTGACGATCGCTGGCAGGAGGCTGCCCAATCCCACTTTTTCTGTGGCTTTTGAAGTCGCACCATGGAGCAATAAAGAGGCATTTTAATATTCTTAGTCTTATTTACCATCCCTTTCCTAATAATTCCTAAAATCCAGTTTGCTTTTTTGACCGCAACCGCATACTGGGTAGAAGATTTCAGTGCAGTGTCCTAGCAGTGCAGTGATGTATCCTAGCATCATATAACTATGATTTGGATTATCCTTTCCAATGTGTATCACTTTGCATTTGTCTACTTTAAATTTCATCTGTCATTTGGATACCCAGTCTTCCAATTTCCTAAGGTATTCGTGCAATTTTTCACAGTCCACATGCGTTTTGACAACTTTAAATAGTTTTGTGTCATCTGCAAATATAATTGTGTCATTTGTAGATCCAGTTTTCAATGGCCTCCTTCCTCCCTCCCTGACTCCTTGCCATTCAAGAAAGAATGAGGAATCAGTTAAGAATTTCCCCTTCTCTCCTTTATTACTCAAATAAAGATAAAGTGATTCCATCGGGAATTAAGAAATTCTATGGCCAAAGCCATGACACATAATTGGAAGGACTGTAAAAGACTGAATTATTGTTTTTGGTGGTCTTCAGTTTGTCATGTGTATAAAATGGAAAGAGCGTTGGCTGTTCAAAAAGGTTATTATAATAAATTTAAGGATGTGTGGGGACCTTTATTAAATTATAGTAATGAATAAGTTACACTTTTCCCAATCTTAATACACATGTGGATTTGAGGGGGGGATTTCTTGTTTTTCCATTAAGAATATATAGATGATTGTCATAAGATATTATTTTCATGTGGTATATATTAGTTGTATATGAATTTGGGAGGGGGGTGGGTGTTAAATCTTCTTGGTGTATGATATTGAAAATTTTTCAAGTGATGTTGTATTATATTTGGTTGATATTTACTGTATACTTGATGTAAGTTTAAAAATGAATAAAGAAATTATATATATAAAAATAAAAATAAATTCTATGGCATAGAGTGAAGTTTCTAGCACTTTGAAAAGCTATGGAACTGTGGGAGATCAGAGGCCTGATTCTAATTATCTACTGTTAGTCTCTTGCTTCATTCAGTGACTCACTTTTTATTATCACAGAACAATTAAACATGAGACTTCCGAAAACCTCAACCTGCCCCCCTCCATTACATCACTGCTATCCCAGGGCTTCCAAACCTGTCCTAGAGACCCAGCAACCAGTTGAGTTTTCAAGATAGCCACAATGAATATTCACGATTGAGTCTCCAAACCATACAATAAAAAGAAAAAGTACATATGTGTGCATTTTACAAAATATGTGCTTAAGCATACCCAAGAATCTTTACATATGCGTCATGTAAAAGTAGGCAATGTTCGGTCAATATTTAAACGCCGCAAAGCACAGTTACTTACCGTAACAGGTGTTATCCAGGGACAGCAGGCAGATATTCTTGACTGATGGGTGACGGCACCGACGGAGCCCCGGTACGGACACTTTTAGAGTGATTGCACTCTAAGAACTTGGAAAGTTCTAGAGACCGCACCGCGCATGCGCGAGTGCCTTCCCGCCCGACCCCGTCGCGCGGTCCCTCAGTTAAGATAAGCCAGCTAAGAAGCCAACCCGGGGAGGTGGGTGGGACGCAAGAATATCTGCCTGCTGTCCCTGGATAACACCTGTTACGGTAAGTAACTGTGCTTTATCCCAGGACAAGCAGGCAGCATATTCTTGACTGATGGGTGACCTCCAAGCTAACAAAAAGAGGGATGGTGGGAAGGTTGGCCATTAGGAAAACAAATTTTGCAAAACAGATTGGCCGAAGTGACCATCCCGTCTGGAGAATGCGTCCAGACAATAGTGAGATGTAAAAGTATGAACTGAGGACCAAGTGGCAGCCTTGCAGATTTCCTCAACAGGAGTGGAACGGAGGAAAGCTACAGATGCTGCCATAGCTCGAACTCTATGGGCCGTGACAGAACCTTCCAGTGTCAGTCCGGACTGAGAATAGCAGAAAGAAATGCATGCCGCAAGCCAATTAGATAGCGTACGCTTAGAAACAGGACGTCCTAATTTATTCGGATCAAAGGACAGAAAAAGTTGGGGCGATGATCTGTGGGGCTTAGTACGGTTCAAATAGTAAGCTAACGCCCGCTTACAGTCCAAAGTATGAAGAGCCTGTTCTCCGGGATGGGAGTGAGGTTTGGGAAAAAAAACAGGCAGTACAATAGATTGGTTGAGATGGAACTCAGAGACAACCTTAGGGAGAAACTTTGGATGTGTACGTAGAACCACCTTGTCATGATGAAAGATTGTGAAAGGTGGGTCAGAAAACTAATGCATGGAGCTCACTGACCCTCCTGGCAGAGGTGAGAGCTATAAGGAAAAGTACCTTCCAAGTGAGAAACTTGAAGGTGGTAGTAGCTAAAGGTTTAAATGGAGGCTTCATCAAAGTGGAGAGAACCACATTGAGATCCCAGACAACAGGAGGAGCTTTGAGAGGTGGCTTCACATTGAAAAGACCCCGCATGAATCTGGAGACCAGGGGATGAGCTGAAAGGAGTTTCCCATGGACTGGCTCATGAAAGGCCGTGATGGCACTGAGATGGACTCTGATGGAGGTAGACTTGAGGCCAGAGTTAGATAGAGAAAGCAGATAATCCAATAGGGTCTCCACTGCAAGAGATTTGGGGTCATGATGATGCAGGAGACACCAGGCGGAAAACCTCGTCCACTTTTGATGGTAACATTGTAGAGTGGCCGGTTTCCTGGATGCGTCCAGAATGGAGCGAACAGGCTGAGAAAGGAGAAGATCAGTTGAAGTCAGCCCGAGAGATACCAAGCTGTCAGGTGTAGAGACTGTAGGTTGGGATGCAGGAGGGTTTCCTGATCCTGTGTAAGCAGAGATGGAAACAGTGGAAGCAGAAATGGATCCTTGGAACTGAGTTGAAGTAGAAGGGAGAACCAATGCTGCCTGGGCCACCGTGGGGCAATCAGTATCATGGTGGCTCGTTCCCTCTTTAGTTTGAACAAGGTCCGAAGCATGAGCGGTAGAGGAGGGAAAGCATAGAGGAACAGGTTGGACCAATCCAGAAGAAAAGCATCCGCTGCCAGACGGTGAGGAGAGTAGAGTCTGGAGCAGAATAGGGGCAACTGATGATTGTGGGGAGCTGCAAAGAGGTCCACCTGAGGAGTGCCCCATTGGGCAAAGATGGACTGTAGAGTCGATGGATCGAGAGTCCATTCGTGGGGTTGGAGAACTCTGCTGAGCTTGTCCGCTAAGTAATTCTGTTCTCCCTGAATATAAATCGCCTTCAGGAATAAGTGACGAGTGGTGGCCCAAGACCAGATTCTCTGAGCTTCCTGACATAAGAGGCGAGAGCCTGTCCCACCCTGTTTGTTGATGTAGTACATGGCAACTTGATTGTCTGTGCAGAGCAGAAGGACTTGAGGAAACAGAAGGTGTTGGAAGGCCTTGAGGGCATAGAACATTGCCCTGAGTTCCAGAAAATTGATGTGATGCTTCTTTTCCTGAGGAGTCCAAAGGCCTTGAGTTTGGAACTCGTTCAAATGGGCTCCCCATGCATAAGGGGAGGCGTCGGTGGTGATTACCAGTTGATGAGGAGGCAGATGGAATAGAAGGCCCCTGGAGAGATTTGAGGATATCAACCACGATTGCAGAGACTGACGAAGAGATGATGTCACAGATATGTGTCGTGAGCAAGAGTCTGTCGCTTGAGACCACTGGGAAGCCAGGGTCCATTGAGGAGTACGCAGGTGAAGACGTGCCAGGGGTGTGACATGAACTGTGGAGGCCATGTGACCCAAGAGAATCATCATCTGCTTTGCAGAAATGGATTGCTGAGGCATCACCTGCTGACAGAGCGATTGGAGGTTGTGAAGACGGTTGACCGGTAAGAAGGCTCTCATCTGGACAGTGTCCAGCACCGCTCCAATGAATTGAAGTCTCTGCGTAGGAAGAAGGTGAGACTTGGGTATATTGATTTCGAACCCTAGGAGTTGTAGAAAAAAGATGGTCTGGTTGGTGGCCAGAAGATCAGTTTGAGATGAAATGGCCTTGATTAACCAGTCGTCCAGGTAGGGAAAAACCTGAAGGTGGTGGGAGCGTAGAAACGCTGCCACCACCACCAGACATTTTGTGAACACCCTTGGAGAGGAGGCAAGACCGAAGGGGAGCACTCTGTATTGGTAATGACAGTGATTGATCATAAAGCGAAGGTACTGTCTGGAGGCCGGGTTGATTGGAATGTGAGTGTAGGCCTCTTTGAGATCGAGAGAGCATAGCCAGTCGTTGTGATCGAGGAGAGGATAAAGTGTAGCTAGAGATAGCATCTTGAATTTTTCTTTGACCAAGCATTTGTTGAGGTCTCGCAGATCTAGAATTGGTCTGAGGTCCCCTGTTTTTTTGGGAACGAGAAAATAACGGGAGTAGAATCCCTGCCCCTTCCGTTCTAGAGGAACTTCCTCTATGGCGTTCAGAAGTAGGAGGGATTGAACCTCCTGAAGAAGGAGGGCAGATTGAGGAGTGTGCAAAGCAGACTCTTTTGGTAGACTTTGGCCCGGAAGGGTGTGAAAGTTGAGAGAGTAGCCGTGGCGGATGATGTTGAGGACCCATTGGTCCGAAGTGATAACTTCCCACCGGCTGAGAAAGAAAGAGAGTCGTCCTCCTATCGGTTGAGGGAGGAGTGGAGATGTTTGAACGCTGGCTATGCCCTCGAGAATTAAGTCAAAAGGGCTGAGTAGATTTTTGCTGCGGAGGCTGCTTGGCTGGTTGTTGCTGCTGGGGTCTAGGCGTTTGCCGCTGCTGTTGGCGCTGCCTCCTAGGCTGTTGAGTGGAAGACTGCAAGGGACAAGCCACAAAACGCCGTTGATAGGCCGATTGCTGTCTGAATGGCCGTGGAGGTGGAGGTTTCTTTTTGGTCTTAAGAAGTGTATCCCAGCGGGTTTCGTGAGCTGAGAGCTTCTGAGTTGTTGAGTCCATCGATTCTCCAAACAGCTCATCCCCTACACATGGGGCATTAGCCAACCGGTCTTGATGATTAACATCAAGCTCGGAGACTCTGAGCCAGGCCAACCGGCGCATGGCTACAGACATGGCTGTTGCCCTGGAGGTAAGCTCAAAGGTGTCGTATATAGACCTTACCATGAATTTCCTGAGCTGGAAAAGAGATGAAGAGCATTGATGGAAAGCCTCACGTTTCCCCAAAGGAAGGTACTGCTCAAAGGAAGCCATGGTGGTAAGGAGATGCTTTAAATAAAAAGAAAAGTGAAAAGCATAGTTACCAGATCGATTAGCAAGCATCGCATTCTGGTAAAGTCGCTTACCAAACTTGTCCATGGCTTTACCCTCTCTGCCAGGAGGAACAGAGGCATAGACACTAGCTCCTGTGGACTTCTTGAGGGTGGATTCTACAAGGAGAGACTCATGTGGGAGCTGTGGTTTGTCGAACCCAGTGATAGGGATAACCTTATACAGGGAATCCAATTTGCGGGGGGCTCCCGGTACAGTAAGAGGAGTCTCCAAATTTTTGTAAAAGGTTTCCCTCAGGATGTCATGTAAAGGGAGTTTCAAGAATTCCTTTGGAGGCTGGTCAAAATCAAGAGCGTCCAAAAAGGCTTTAGACTTTTTAGACTCAGCCTCCAAAGGAATAGAAAGAGAGTCACACATATCTCTCAAAAAAGAGGAGAAAGATGTGGACTCAGGTTTTGATGAAGTGTCCTGAGGAACAGGCTCGTCTTCCTCTGATGAACACTCCCCTTCTGAGAGAAAAGGCTCTTCAGAATCTCCCCACAGATCAGGGTCCCGAATATGGGCACCACGGTCCCGACTCTCAGGAGTGGATGGTTCTAGGTGCCGGGACTTGCGTACCGATTTACCCGACCTCATCGATGCGGTACCGGGTGATGTTATCGGTTGTATTGGAGCCGAAATCTGCACCGGAGCCGAAGTCTGCACCGATTGGTGATGAGATCTGGACTCCGGCACGAGGACAGGCATCGATACCGATGAGGCCGAGTGTACCGGTACCGAAAGAGTGGATGCCGACAATATAGGCTGTTCCACAATCGGTACCGGTGGCCCAGTGGGGACCGACACCGGAGGGCTCGGTGCCAGTAGAGCTGGAAGGAGCTTTTGGAGCTGATCCTTAAGCTGTGTTTGTAAGATGGCCGCAATGCGATCATCGAGGGAGGGCACCGGTACCGCCTTTTTCTTCTGCGGTACCTGCGGTGCCGCTCTACGCCCCGGAGATGAGGAGCCCGATGTCGAGGGACTCACCTCAATAGGGGCGGAGCGCTTCCGCTGGCGCCTCACGGTCGACAGGACTGGACTCTCTGCAATGGAGACCGGAGGACGCTCCAGCGGGGAAGGCTTCTTAGCCGGCTTACCTGTATGCTGCGACGCCGGCGCGGTATCGCGCGGCGTCGATGAGGTGGGTGCCGACGAAACAGGTACCGGAACCGGTGTCGAGGACGCGGGGTCGGACATGTCGGTGCCGAAGAGCAGTCTCTGTTGTATTTCACAATTTTTCAGAGTCCGCTTTTTCAAAGTGGCACAGCGGGTGCAGGAGGAGGCCTGATGTTCCGGACCCAGACACTGTAGGCACCAGTTGTGTGGGTCTGAAAGGGAAATAGGCCGTGCACACCGCTGGCACTTCTTGAACCCGGGCTGGGGGGGCATGAACGGAAAAACGGCTTCTGCCAAATCGAAGGCCGAGGCCTCGATGATGGCAGTAGGCCCCGCCGGGACAAATCAAGAAAAACTCGAAAAAAGAAATATATATATATTTTTTTTTTTACAAATGAAAGAAAACAAAAGGAAGGGCAGAAAAAACCCAAGAAGTTTACGCGAGCGGGAAGGCGAAGGAAAAAATTTTCAACAGCCGTTGAAACATGCGACTTCTTAGCTCCGCGGAAACTAAGAAACTGAGGGACCGCGCGACGGGGTCGGGCGGGAAGGCACTCGCGCATGCGCGGTGCGGTCTCTAGAACTTTCCAAGTTCTTAGAGTGCAATCACTCTAAAAGTGTCCGTACCGGGGCTCCGTCGGTGCCGTCACCCATCAGTCAAGAATATGCTGCCTGCTTGTCCTGGGATAATCAACATTTTCAGAGACGCCAAATCTCACTCACTAGGAGTGTGTCACACTCATTAGAAAAGCTTTCTCACTCTCTCACTCTTTTAGCCCTGTTTCTCATTCATCATAGCTTCTATACCAATGCACTGATCTTGATCACTGCTTTCATGAGAGGCAAGCCTTACAAAAGTAAACCAGTAAGAAGAAACCTGGGCACACCTTCCTGCTTCCCCTTTCCTCGTCCCTTTTCCCTTTGTTGCAAGTACATGTACACATTTTTAACTACTGGATGGAAGACAATTTTCAGCTGAAAAAATTTTAAGCAAATTGCTCTCCACTTTAAATTTTTTTTCAAAGGCTCCAAAGAAAAGCCAATATCATTTAATGCTGCCCTGATTCATTTGCAAAGCAATCATTCTAGATTTATAACCACTCACTCTTTGACCTTCAAACTCACTCTTTGGCATAGCTCACCCTTGGCATCTCCACTTTTGTTATAAACACTGGCTATAGCATTTAACTTGTCCATGTATACTCACTACTATTATGTATAACTTTATGTGGCTATTTGTACATATAAATTGCTGTTTAAAATTATCACTCTAAAGAATGCAACATTGTAGAAATTTGAAATATTGTGCATGGAACTATAGAATTCCTCCCCACCAGGTACTACTTGCCACAAACACATCCCCTTGAGATGGTCTTTTGGTGCCATCTAGTGTCCTGTTGGGGGTATAAATCCTGCAGTAAATTCCCAATGCACACTTTTATTTCCTTCAGGATATATGGAAATTTACACAGAATAGATGGGAAAAGACTTCTTGCAAAGTCTCAATGCTCCTTCAATATACAATACCTGTCATGAAGCACAGCAGGAATGTTTTCTAAGGTTCAGATATTTATTTTATAAATTTATGTGTCCTAGGGAAGCTGCAGATAGTATATTCTTGAATAAACAGTGATACCTGGAAATTCCCAGCTCTTCCTCTGCATAGGAAGGGGAAAATTGGAGTGAAGCATAATTCACTTCTTCTCTTGAGACACTATGGAAAGAGGCCTGATTGTGTCTTGCTCGTCCATCAGTAGTTTCATCTCTGCCATGCTGCAAGACAGAGATACATATGAAGACCCATTAGTTGAATTATGACTTCTAGGGACAAGAAGAAACTATAACACAGATAATAAAGGAGATGGAACTCCTCTCGTATGAGAAAAGGCTAAAAAGGTTAGGACTCTTCAGCTTGGAAAAGAGACAGCTGAGGGGAAATATGACTGAAGTCTACAAAATCCTGAGTGAAATAGAATGGGTACAAGTGGATTGATTTTTCACTCCATCAAAAATTACAAAGACTAGGGGACACTCGATGAAGTTACAAGGAAATACGTACTTTTAAAACCAAAAGGAGGATATATTTTTTCACTCACAGAATAGTTAAGCTCTGGAATGCATTGCTAAGAGTGGAAAGCATAGCTGGATTTAAGAAAGGTTTGGACAATTTCCTGAAGGAAAAATCCAGGGTCTGTTATTTAGAAAGACATGGGAGAAGCCACTGCTTGCCCTGGATTGGTAGCATGGAATGTTGCTGCTCCTTGGGTTTTGTCCAGGTACTAGGGACCTGAAGTGGCCACCGTGAGAACAGGCTACTGGTCTTGATGGACCACTGGTCTGACCCAGTAAGGCTATTCTTATTCTTATGTTCACTGTATGATGTGCAGTGCAGCAGACTTAATTTTGAATCTTCTGTCTAAGGGGGCCAGCTGAATTGGGCCAATATTTATTTCCATAGAAAAAATCATTCTGAAGGGTGGGCTAGAATTGACAAATTATGGACTTTAAGAAATCCAAACCATCCACATTCCAAGAAACTACAATGAATAGTCATGAGAAATTTGTGTACACTTGGGCTAAGAAGCAGGTTAATTTGAATGTATTGCTTATTTGAAAAACCTGATTTATGTGTATTCATACTTGCCTAGACTTTTGACAGTCAGCAGTACCCTGAAGACAGAAATAGTGCTCTCTCAGAATGCTGCTGAACAACAAGCATTAAAGCTGAGAAATGTGAGAGGTCACACCAATTCCATTTATACTAAGAAAAATACAAGTGACTGATAAATTTAATTCAAAGATATTCTATATTTTTGGGCAGAAGAAACTAGAGATTTCCTTTCTCTAGGCCAGGGCTGCCCAAGTCCAGCCCTCAAGATCTAGTGGCAGACCAGGTTTTCAGGATATCCACAATGAACATGCATGAGAGAGATTTGCCTGCACTGTCTTCTTCAAGTGGGGTCTTCTGCTCCTAGGGTGAAGAGGTATGGTCATTGTTTAAGGGTGACAACAGGTGGGCACATGTTCACAGTGTTTAAGAAGGAGCCTTGGCACACAACTCCTGGTTCAAGACCAGACTAGGTGTGTTGGAGGCCTGGGAAATACAGATTTGAGGAAAATTCCTAGATGATTGCAAATGAAGGTTCATAGCACTAGATCCCAAACCTGGTTTCAACCAAGCTGAAGGCCAATAGCAGCAGGAGGTAGCTATATCAGGGTAGGGATGGGAAGGGAGGGAGGGAGGGAGGAATAGGGAGGGAGGGTGGGAAGCTGTTAACATAAAATGAAACTGTAAAAAGAATCAGTCAATAAAGTAGGGTTGAACAATGGACTTTCAATATCAAACCAGGTTTATTTAGTAAAACAAAAAGATGATGCGACATAGAGCCGTGTTTCAGCAGAAAGTCCGCCTGCCCCGGGAGTCAAAATATCTTGCTATAAACTTCCATCACAAGTTTTACATAAGAAGCCTCTCAGCTTCAGAGAAAGAACAATTTGGATTCAGAGCATGCAGAGCTCTGCTCAAGGGTGTGTTTTTGAAGGCAGGGCTGCTATATGTACTTTAACATGTGGATGAATACTGTAAAAAGAATGATAGAAGTGTCTAGCAGGGACTGTCTCTTAAATTTTTTGTACAGCACTGCTTATGCCTAGCAACGGTATAGAAATGCTAAATAGTAGTAGTAGTAACATAGTAAGTGATGGAGTTGTACATGTTGCTCTGTGCAGAACATGCAGGTTATCTCTTTGATGCCTTTGGTTAGGATTATACCTGCTGCTCCATGTAGGTTATAACCCTCTAACATGTTTTGACACCATTTGTTTTTGGACACATATATGATACAGAGAGTTTAAAGCAATTCCTTGGAATGTGCTTCTGCCAGTGCTGCATGGTGAGACCTGAAGTTGGGGGGGGGGGGGGGGGGTGGGAGGGGGAGAGGCGGGAGTGACAGCATTGGCAGAAGCAACAACAAGAGGAAAGAGAAGGTTTGGAATCCTTGTACAGGAGGCAGCGTCAGCCATAATATCAACAGTGAATAGAAGCAGCATTTGGTGACATTTGTCACCGGTTGTGAATGCTCCCTCTACAACAGTGGTTTCAAACTCGCAGCCCGGGGGCCACATGCAGCCCGCCAGGTACTATTTTGAGGCCCTCGGTATGTTTATAATAATCACAAAAGTAAAGTAAAACAGTTTCTTGATCATTTGTCTCTTTAGCTATAAATTACAATATTATTATTAAGACTTAGGGCTCCTATTACAAAGGTGCCTTAACATGCAGAATAGCGCGCGCTAAATTGCCACATGCGCTCTTGAGCAGGCGGTAGTTTTTCGGTTAGCGCACATTATAATAATCTTATTTTATGTAATGTATCACCTTTTATATTGCATTTTTACTGTATGTTCTGTCCTTATTTGTTGTAAACCGTTTAGAACCATTCTTTTAAATTGTAGTTTCCTTGTAAATCATATTTACCTATTATTGTACATTACTTAGAATTGTATTTTCCTTTTAAATTTTACTCTTCACTGTATGACTAGTTATTATTTGTTGTAAACCGCCTAGAACCATTTTTGGTTAGGTGGTATATAAAAAATAAAATTATTATTATTATTAAAAACGCTAGCACACCTTTGTAAAAGGAACCCTTAGCCAAACCTTTGTAAAAGGAACCCTTAGCCAAAATGTGGTCCTGCAAAGGGTTTGAGTTTGAGACCACACTGCTCTACAACATTCCTGATCAGCATGAAGAAAGCCTTATCTAAGAATCAAACTGAGATCCTTCATATGGCAGTGAGCCACCAGACCAATCCCAACCTACAAATTTTTTATGCAAATCATAACTACAAATCTATAGATGCCTAGTGTAAAACCAGGAATAGGTAAACCTGGCTAGAATAATACAATCAGCTATTACCATATGCCTACTGTCTCTGAGGCATTATACAGTCATTATAGCTACAATAATTCATAAAACTACAGTAACAGACCTCTGGTTTTTATGACTCTACTGGGGAAGCCTGGATCCTGCAGATATAAGTATTGTTCCTGTTAAGGGGCAGTCTTCTTTTGGTTTGAAACCTTTGGGCAATCAGGGATCCATCTATCTGGTGTGCCTTGAACCATGGAAGGCCGCAACACACTCTGTAATTTTTTTTTTTAATATTTTATTTATAAATTTTTCATTCTTACAATAATTTAATTGTACATAAAGCTTAAATTAATACATGAAAAATTATGATTCTAAATAATTCATCTTATCATATAAAATATATCCCTCCCCTTTTTTCATTTCTTATTTCCACATAATATACATTCCCCTCCCCACGCTAATATAACTATTACTAATGTGCTATGAAATCTGATCATTGGAATAGCGGGTCAATGGTTCCCAAATTTTCTTAAAATTATGAATATTTCCCTGTTGTAATGCTATTGTTTTTTCCATTTTGTATATATGACAGACTGAATTCCACCAAAATGTATAGTTTAATTTGGAATAATCCTTCCAATTTTGAGTTATTTGTTGCATGGCGACCCCTGTCAATATTAATAATAGTTTGTTATTGTTTGCTGAAATCGGACTCTGAGTTCTCACACTCTGTAATTAAAATCTAGGTAGCAGACTTCTGCGCAGCATAGTGTGGACAATAGATGTAACTTCTCTTTTTGAAATGATTTTGGCTTTGTTCCTGAACTTCAGGCCCAAAAAGAGAAGTTACATCTATTGTCCACACTATGCTGCGCAGAAGTCTGCCACCTAGATTTTAATTACAGAGTATGTTGCGGCCTTCCATGATATTACAGCAAAATGTTAGGTCTATTATTATCACTGAATCAAGAATCTACTGATAAGCCCATACCTTCTTATTCACGACAAAGAAAGAATCGTTTTTCTCATCTTCTTGGATAATGGTTGGCATTTTCTGCTGCTGCTGCTTCTTCCTGTAAAAGGATGAAACATTGAATTTTCTCCTTTCAAAATTCTACACTACACCTCTCCAATAGATTATTCTGTATGTGATATAGAATGATGTGTTTTTTCAACATTTAAAATCTTCTGGAAAGTGTTCTAGAAACAATTGTTCATTTTGGCTCTATTATATGAAGAAATTTTCGATGTTACTTCTGGTTCTACCTACTTGGATCCTAATATCACCATTAGCTACTTAGAACAGTGTTGAGCAAATTGTGGTCTGCAAACTTCAAAATCCAGGCTTTAGCCTGTAGTGGAATGGTGAGTTCTGGCCTATGTTGTTGACTGTGTGCCCCTTCTGAATGAAAGTTGGATGCAATCCTTCCTCTATCTTCGATATTCTTCTCTATAAGAACCTGCCTCTTACACTTCAGCTCAAATTTAAGAGAAAGGAAATTCAGGAAAGGGCCATTAATGTGATCATTGGACAAAAACATTTTCCAGCTCCTGAATTAAAAGGTTAGAAATTTGCAACAGTTAAATAGGAAAGCTATCTAGGTAGGGGCATAGCCAGACACCCAATTTTGGGTAGGTCTGGACTCAAATCAAGTGGGCCTTTTCCTCTCCTGCCCGGGTGATCCAGATACTGCCCCTGACACTCCAGTCTTCAGACCATACCTCCCCCCTCCCCCCCCCCCACAGGCAATCATCATCATGTCAATGCCTGCGCATGTGCAAAGGCACCCCAGACAGGGCCCTGAGCTTGTTAATCCTAAAATGACTATGCCAGTAGGGAGGTGAAGAGATCAGGAGAGGCGCCAGCGCTGGCTGACTTGCCTACACAATGTGCCTCTCACGGTACACCCAGAATCTCGTCGTGGCACACAGTTTGCGTTACACTGTCCTAATGTATCTGAATATCACTACTTATGCCGTGGCTTGGAAAAGTTTGTGAGACACTGCATTAGGACATCCTTTATGCTGTCTTACATTATCCAGATAGTTGTGCTGAAAATCACTGCTACTGGGACAGCTCTGCTCTGGACTGTTCTGGAACTATCCAGATAGCATTATGGTGGTCTTAAAAATATTCTGCCCAATACTCAGTGCTATTTAGCTGGTCAAGAATGGCTCCTGGCTGGCTAAATGCTAATATTCAGGGGGTGATAGCGGACTATCTCCTGTTGAATATCACGGGCGGCGGCTAGTCCGGTCATCGGCCATATTGTGTGACATGGCCAGTTAACGCAATATTCATTGGCTGGCTGTCTAAGTTTAGTGGCCAGACAGACCTGCCAAAATAGCAGGTCTATCTTTGGCAGTTATGACTTAGCCGGTCAGCCAATAAGTATTGGCTTGGCCCGGCTATGTTGAACATGACTAAAATTAGACTGGAAATTCAGTGCCGGTTGTCAGATACGGCTCTGGCATTGAATTTCCGGGTTCGCCGCCTCCCGCAGTCTAAAAATTAGTCCCAGACAGTACTGCTGAATAAGTGAATATGTTTCTCATTGATAAATGCTTTTGAATATTGATCTTTTATTGTGAGCCCTCCAGGGACAGGAAAATACCTGAAGTATTTACCTTGAACTACAATTGAAAAAGCTGTAAGCTAAATAAAAAAAAAAATACCCTTTTCCTTTCTATGGGCTTATTTTCTTTCAGAAAAAAACAGAAATTTTAAATGTCACAGATGCACTGAGATAAAGCTAAATCTGGCTTAGCTTCTTCCTGATGACTTGGTGTGATCTTTTTCTGGGACCAGAATCTGAGGAGCGTTCTTACCACTGCATGAAACGAAGGGTGAACAGAGCAAGGAGGATCAAGCAGAAAAAGAGTCCAATCCCCAGGCCAGCAAACCTGATGATGGTTGTGGAACTGTCTGGAAAGAGGAAAACAGACATGGTTACCTTCAGTGAAAAGCAATGTGACCATGTACCAAAATTTCTACACGCACCTTATCACACTGTCCATATCACTATTTCACCAACACTTCAAGCACAAATCCACCATCTTTTTCCCCTTATTTCTATTCTTAAACCTCTTGCCCATCTGTCTGAATGTAATATAGTTCATGTGTATTGATACACCCTTTTGTCCAGTTTGTCTGTCTTCACTAGATTGTAAGCTCTTTTGAGCAGGGACTGTCTATTCTGTGTTTTGATGTATATAATGTCTAGTAAAGCTATAGAAATGATTAGTAGTAGCAAGTAATGTTAAATACCCAGCAAACTAAGGGATCCTTTTACTAAGGCGCGCTAGTCATTTTAGCGCACACTAAACACTAATGCAGCCATAGACTATAATGGATGCGTTAGCGTGCGTTAAAACGACTAGAGCACCTTAGTAAAAGGACCCCCTAACTTATGTTATCTAACTTTAAAAAAAGTTTGACAGAGTCAGATTTTAGAAAGGGGCCAGATAGCTTTGGCAGTATCTTTGGATTTGGCCTCTGCATTTGATTTAATTAATCAGCACCTTCTCAAGTTGTGGTTGCAGCTAGTAGATATAAACAGGACTGTGATGATATGGTTTAACTTATTTCTATTAGAGTATTTTTGCAATTTCATTAAACAGATCAGTATCTAAATCTCATCTGTTAATTTGAGGTGTACATCAAGCCTCAATTTTGTCCTCTATTAAAGTCTTTCAAGTTTCAAGTATATTTAAAATTTCTTATACCACCCAATCAAACCTTCTAGGCATTGTACAAAAACGCCAAAATAATGCACCAATTAAAATACAATTTAAACAAAAACAAACCAGGGGAAATGACATTTTTTTAAGACATTGATGAACGGGAACAAAAAGTGAAGAAGGGTTAGAACTACAATTGATAGAAAGAAAGAAAACACTCAAGGGAAAGAATAGCAAAGGGAGGAGAAACTGAAGGTAGAAACCTTTCTTGAATCTAAGTCATCCTTAAAAGGACAGTTTAAGTTACAAAAGCATCAAGGAAGAGAAATGTCTTTAACTTCACCTTATAATTGGCAAGAGTTGTTGGGATACTGTTCCAAAGAGAGGGGGCACTAACGGAGAAAATTGTAGTCCTCATTGTACTGATATGTTTCAATGAGGGGATGGTAAGAAGGTTGTGAGCTGTAGATCTTAAGGTCCTAGTTTGATTATATGGGATAAGTAAGTTATTTATACATTCTGGCTGGTTATTTGCTCTGGTTTTAAAAGACAGTGAGCTTTCTGTAAAAGGGGAGTAACATGGTCATATTTTTTTTTGCATTAAATATGATTTTTACTGCAGTGTTTTATACTATTTGAAGTTTTCTTATTTCCTTTTTTGTTATGCCTTTGAGGAGGGCATTGCAGTAATCTATGCATGAAATAACGAGGGCTCTAACAATTTTGCTTAGGCTTTAATCATGCTTAATCAATGGAAACAGCGTTGGACTACTGTACTAATACATAAGTGATAAGTAAATTTACAATCGAATGTGACTCCCAATAATTTTAAAGAAGGTACCACTTTGATAGGTAGATTTTTTTAAGTTTAAGAGGGGTTTGAAGAGAAAGGCCATCTTTGAATGGAAAAATCATTAATTTCAACTTATTCACATTCAAGGAGAGCATATGTGCGTCAAGCCAAGAGTTAATCTTTTCTAATTTTTGATTAATGAGAGTAATTTCATTCAAGTTGTTTAAGTATATTGGATGAACTACTTGGACATTGTCCGTGTAGGCAAATGTTGTAAAACCAATAGATTGGCCTAGGAGAGGGGCTAAGAAAACATTAAAAAGTAAAGGGGATAGAATTGAGCCTTATGGAATACCGTATTCAGTTGTAATGAAGTCTGAAGATGTTGAATTAAAAACAACCTTGGAGATCCGATCAGTAAAGAAAGAAGAAAACCAGTCAAGAACTTGATCTGTGATACCATTGTTATATAATCATGACAAAAGGAGTTTATGATCTATGGTATCAAAAGCTGATGAAAGATCTAATGAAATGAGTAATATGGACAGATGATGGTCTAGGTGATAGAGAATTTTAGTGGCTAACCCGATAAGTGAAAGTTCAGTGGAGTGGTGTTGATGAAATCCAGTCTGGTTTGGATGTAAAGCCTTTGTTTGTTCAATGAAATCTGAAATTTGTCGAAAGACAATTTTCTCGGTAAGTTTAGCCAAAAAAGGAATATTTGTGATTGGGCAATAATTAGAGAAATCGAGTGGGCTGATTTTACAGTCTTTAAGTATTGGATAAATAATGGATTCTTTCCACCTTTTAGGAACTATTCCTGTGGCCAAGCTGGTATGTACCAAATTTAAAATACCCGGACCAAAAAATGAGAAAAAACATTTCAGTTTAGATGGTGAAAGAATTTCAGAATTGGAACCTTTTGGGTTTAGTGAATTCAAAGTTCGCTGAAGATCTTGAAGAGTGGGTGGCGTAAATCTTGAGCATTTTGAAAGCAGAAGAAACAAAAATGAGGATAAATTTACTAAGTTCCCTGGGCTAGAATGGGTTGAAGTTGCATTAGTGATGTTTGCTTGTGAAAAGGAGGTGCTAATGCTTTGAATTTGATTGATAAAGTAGGAAGCAATAGATTGGGCTGTAGGTAATGAAACTGACGAGTATTGCTCAGTCTTCTGCATAGTGAGGGATCTAACGATTGTGTATAGTGTACAAGTGTTTCTAGCTTTTTTTTATTTGTTTGGAATAGTATTCTTTTTTTAATCTGTTAATTTCGGATTTGTAATAATTAGCTTGTTCCTTAAATTTATTTAAATTATATAATGTTTTGTTATGTTGCCATTTTCTTTCCAGAACACGTGACTGTTTCTTGACAAGCCTTAAATTGGAATTGTGCCAGGGATTATTCTGCTTACGTGGGTAAATGTACTGAATAGTAATAGGAGCAACAGTATCTAGAAGTTTAGTTATAGCGTTTGTCCATGAAGTTACTTTCTCCTCAATAGAGGCTTTTGATGTTTTCACTATATTGGACTGGAAATGGGTAGAAATGGTTGCATCGTCTAATTTAGAATAGTCTCGAGAACGTATGATCTTGGGGCTTAGGTTTAAAGAATTGGACTTAGTAAGCTGGGAAAAAGAAATAAGGAAATGATCAGACCATGGCAGCGGTATGCATGATTTAATCTGGAACCGGTATTTCTGTGAGGTCTGCATAAGGATCATGTCCAAGGTATGTCCTGCTATGTGTATGGGACATTGTAACAGAGGAGAAAGGTTTAATAGGATCAATAGTTCAGAGGTGACATGGTTAGAGGGCAACCATTACACAGGATTTTGGTTGGGATCAGAGCTCATTAACACACATGGATGATGCGCTTTTAGGGCTAGATGCACAAAGATAGTGACTCGATCGCTGTTGGCCGATTCTCCAACAGCGATAAATGCACTATCAAGTTTGTATTCAACGATTTGCACGGAGGTGCAAATCATTTGCATGCAAATGCACTGATTCAATCACTTAGTGAGCGATTGACACATGTGCAGAGCCCTAATGACATTGCTTTTAGGGCTTCTGTATTTTTAAAAATGGAACAGATGTGCGCGAGTTAAATACATACAACCTGAGGGGCGTGGCTTAGCGCGCACACAAAATGGACGTGTGATCGCGGCGCTCCTCTCAACCTGGCAACGGTCAGAAAAAAAAGTTTTCCCCTTCAAGCCGATTTCGGCGAAAAATAGCAAAAAGAAGAGCGGGAGCATGGCAAGCACCCGACAAAATAAAAATGAAACTGGTGGGTCGGTGAAAAGGCAGAAGCAGGATCAAATTACCCCGAGTAAGGTTCTGCTTCCTGCTGAAGAGTCGGAGGAGTTGAGCAAAGCCGAAGTTATGGAGGAACTGAGGCAAATTAAACAAATGCTAAAAGAGACTGTGAGTAATATGGCTGAAATGAAGGAAGAAATACTGAATATCCACAGACAAATGGAAATCTATATATATAAAATCGGAGGTATGTATGTGTGTATGTATGTGTGTGTGTATGTGCCGCGATCACGCAAAAACGGCTTGACCGATTTGAATGAAACTTGGTATGCAGATCCCTCACTACCTGGGATGATATGTTCTGGGGGTCTCGCGGCCCACCTGCACATGTGGGCGGAGCTACAAACATAAATTCAGATTTCACCCATTCATGTCAATGGAAAAAATGTAAAAAGCTGCCATTCTCACAGTAATTCAAAAACGGCTTGACCGATTTGAACGAAACTTGGTATGCAGATCCCTCACTACCTGGGGTGATATGTTCTGGGGGTCTCGCAGCCCACCTGCACACGTGGGCAGAGCTACAAACAGAAAATCAGATTTCACCCATTCATGTCAATGGAAAAAATGTAAAAAGCTGCCATTCTCACTGTAATTCAAAAACGGCTTGACCGCTTTGAACGAAACTTGGTATGCAGATCCCTCACTACCTGGGCTGATATGTTTTGGGGGTCTCACGGCCCACCTGCACACGTGGGCGGAGCTACAAACAGAAAATCAGATTTCACCCATTCATGTCAATGGAAAAAATGTAAAAAGCTGCCATTCTCACAGTAATTCAAAAACGGCTTGACCGATTTGAACGAAACTTGGTATGCAGATCCCTCACTACCTGGGGTGATATGTTCTGGGGGTCTCGCGGCCCACAACTCTATGTTGCTTGCTCAACGGTGGGTTCACCCAAGAATTTATATGTTCTTGCTCCTGGAGGTGAAACTAAAAATGTTGTTTATAATCAAGTTTTGCGTTAGTTGTAATGTATTCATTTTGTCAGATATTTCACATTATAATTTGAATATATGTGTGTGTGTGTATGTATGTATGTTCCAGCATAACTCTTCAATGCATGGACAGATTTCAACCAAACTTGACATACACATTACTTACTATCTGAGGACAAACACTGTGGGGGTGGGAAGGGGGGGATATGTAAAAATGATTGAAAATGACAGATTTTAGTATCTACCCCATAGTGTTTTCGGGCTCACAGATGAATACTCAGCATAACTCTGAAACTCATGGAGAGATTTCAACCAAACTTGGTACACATATGACTTACTATCTGGGGAAAAATATTGTGCAGGTGGGACGGGGTAAAATACTGTGGGGGTGGGAAGGGGGTGATATGTTAAAATTATCAAAAGCGACAGATATTAATGTCCAACCCATAGTTTTCGGGCTCGCAGAGATGAATACCAACACTCCCGATGCCGTTTAAGTCTAAGTTCAGCCCCATAGAGAGGGACATTCCTTTGGGACATGTGGAGGGTAGGGGGTTGGGACATGGGGGTGGGGCATATGGGACATGTGGGGGGGTAACATGGGGGGTGGGACATGTGGGACATAGTGGGGTGGGACATGTAGGGGGTTGGACATTTTGGGATAAATAAATATCCGAGCAACGCCGGGTAATCAGCTAGTAACTAATAAAAGAACAACTGAGTTAGAAACTAAAATGGAGGTTTTAGAATGTGAAGGAAAAAGATGTAAAAATGACAGTTTGGAACTGATTCAATTGAAAAATCAGCTGGAAGATTATGAAAACCGAGGAAGAAGAAAGAATATAAAACTTTTTGGAATGCAGGAAAATTTGGAAGGGAAAAATGCCATATAGTTTTTAGAAAATCTAATTCCTAAAATACTGCAATTGGATTTCAAACAGCCTTTGGAAATAGAAAGGGCGCACTGGATCCCATTAAAAAATATGGAAAATCAAGGGAGATCAAGACCATTAATATTTAAGATGTTAAGATACCAGCAAACAATAGAAATTTTAAATGCTGCCAAGAAAGATAAAAATTTAAATTATAAAGGATCCAAAATATGGTTTTTGCCTGATTTTGCTAAAAATACAGCAAACAAAAGAAAGAAATTCCTTGACTTGAGACCTCAATTAAAGGAAAAAGGATATAAATATGGATTGTATTACCCAGCAAAAATGAGGGTATCTTCTGGGGATAAATCTTTGTATTTTGAAGATCCGGAAAAGCTAAAGACCTTTCTTTCAAAATCAGAACCTATGTCATTTTAGCATAATGGATGTTGAAATGAACAGAAAATATTAGGTCTTGTTTTGATGGATATTGGGAAAAAATTTAATGCAAAACTATGAGACTTTGGAGTATTGAAGAAAGAAGAAAATGAAATAAAGAACTGGAAATAAAATGAACAAAGGAAAAAGACAAAAAAAAATACAAAGAAGTAAAGGCAAGAAAGATGGACTGGAAACTCATGAGACTGAACTTTAGACGATTAAAGGATGGATGGCTGGAGTAAAGAGTGAACAGAAAGAAATAAAGAACTTGAATAATTAACAAATGGAGAAAAGTGAAGAATGGACCAGATAATAATACAAATGGGAAAAAGAAGAAAGCAGAATGGATAAAATAAAAGGATATTAAATAAAATGACAATTGGCAGTCAAAAGACTTAAGGGAAGATGGATATAGATAAGAAAACAATTTGAAAGATTAGTTAATTTAATAAATCAAATAAACGAAAAGTAATGAATGAAAGGAAAACAAAAAGAAGAATGTAGAATGGACTAATCATAGACAGAAATGATCTATGACATTTAGATGCAAGTAAAAGAAAGGAAAATGAAAATATACAAGAAAGATACATAATATGAATTTATTGGTAATTGAAGATGACTAAAAGATTAAATGTAAAGTTTGATTTTGTAATATTATAGTTTCAAAAGGATTGGATTTCAATTGGAAAAGAGGAAAATGTATAAAAAAAAATTATAATAATAATTATAAAATTAAAAAATTTTATTTTTCAGAATGAAAAAAAAATAAAAAATAAAATGTTTATATATATATATAGATGATAATAATTATAAAAATGTAATACAACTTTTAAAGAAGCATATAAAGATATGGATATTTGTTTTTCGATATTAAAAGGATGTTCAGGGGTTGCTGGATTAGAGTGTATGAGTTATAGGAAAAATAATACTACTTTATTAAATATATGTTTATGATAGAATTTTGTGGTATGAACTAAAATATTGGGGAAATGAATTTAAAGATTGGTGAGAAGATAAAGCTGCATTAATTGAATGTTAGGAATTAAATATGATTAATGTTATCAAAGGTTAAATAACCGATAGAGAATGTAATTATTTTAAAATGGTAAAAAAAAAAAAAAAAGATTTTATGATTAGAAGAGAAATATACTAAGATACATTGTGGAGGATTAATGAGTTTATCTTAAGAAATGATAAAGGGGATATTAATTAATATTGGTTGCCTGGGGGGGAGGGGGAAGTTGGGGTTGCTGTTCCAATGTGTGTCCTTAAGCAGTCATTATATTGGGGTGGGAAGGGTGGGAAAAAGATGGGTTTTAAAAGTATTACTAGAATGATTAAGGAAAAGATCAATAAGGGTTGGATATTTCAGGGGTAAAAATGTGTGTCATTGAGAAAAATATTTTAGATCTTAAATATGAAGGAAGGAAGGAAGAAGATTATGATGAGAAGTTTAAAATATATTATGTCTTTTAAGATATTTTCTATTAATGTCAATGGCCTGAATCATGTAATCAAAAGAAAAAAGGTATTAGCATTTTTAAAAAAGCAAAATGCGGATGTTTATTGTTTGCAGGAGATTCATCTGAATATAAAGGAATCACAGAAACTAAAGGGTGGGTGGGTGAAGGAATGTTTTTTTGCTCCAGCAGCAGGTAAAAAAGCAGGGGTAGCAGTTCTTATAAATAAAAAGCGTATGGCCAATTTTAAGGTAGTAAATTCAGATCCACATGGAAGATGGTTACATATTGATATAAGTATGGGAAATAATACCCTGACGTTGTTTAATATATATGCCCCTAATTCGAATCAACCAGAATTTTTTAAAAAGTTGCAGAGTATGTTTTTACCACTGGCTGCTTCTAATTTAGTGGTGGCTGGAGATTTTAATGCTGTAATGGATCCATTATTGGATAAAAAAACCAGGTAAAAGTATAAAATCTTTAGGTTTAGATAATTTGGCTCAATCATGTGATTTGAAGGATATATGGCGTATTCTTCATTTTAATGATCAGGAATTTTCATTTTGTTCACAGGTTCATAAATCATTTTCAAGAATAGATTATATTTTTATTTCATCACATAAGGTACAACAAGTGATTAAAGCTTCCATAGATCCTATTATTATTTCGGATCATGCGGGAGTATGGATAGAATTACAATTAGATCAATTAGAGAATAGAAGACCTCTTTGGAGATTTGATAATGCATTGCTTGTGGATGACAAATTTTTGGAAAATTTTAAAAAACAAATTAGTGATTTCTTCCAAATGAATTTAGTGGAGGATACATCTATTGAAAATGTATGGGACGCATTTAAAGCGTAATATTATATCCTATTCAGCTTTTGTTAGGAAACAGATTAAAATGCAATATATAGAATTAGAAAAAGAAATTAAAATATTAGAAACTAAATTGGTAAAAATGGGAACATGAGGTTTTGCAAGCTCTTTTGAAAGCAAAAGGTAAATATAATGAATTAACTTCAAAAATGATAAGAAGAGATTTGTTTTCCAAACAGACAATGTATTATGGAAATTCTAATAAGGCGGGAAGATTATTAGCGAATTATCTTAAAGCAAAAAAAAGAAGAACTAATATTAATGGGATAAAAGATGATAATGGTATAATAACAAATCAAACGGATATAATTTTAAAACAATTTTTAAAATTTTATAAGGACCTGTATTCTTCTGAGCCTTATTTGGAGAGGCAAAAAGATGGTAAAAATTTTTTAGATTTAATTAATGGACCTAAGGTTCCTGATCATATAAAACGGAGTTTAGATGAACCTATATCATTAAAAGAATTAGAAACAGCATTGAGATCTCTTAGAGTTGGATCCGCTCCAGGTGGTGATGGTTATACAGTAGAATTTTATAAAACATTTCAAAATGTCCTTTCCCCATATTTACTAAATTTATATCAAACACAACTTATAAAAGGTGATATTAAAGGTACTATGGCTGAATCAGTAGTAATTGTTTTGCCTAAGCCAAATAAAGATCCTACTTTGGTTTCGAACTACAGGCCTATATCTTTAATAAATGTTGATAATAAACTTTTGGCGAAAATTTTGGCTTTGAGATTAGCCAAAGCTCTCCCACATATTATAGACACGCATCAGACTGGTTTTATTGCTAAAAGGCACTCCTCTAATAACTCTAGATTATTGTTTCATATGTTAAACTTATCAAAAAAATGGATGAACCGGCTTTTACAGTTTCATTGGATGCAGAAAAAGCCTTTGATAGAGTAGAATGGAATTTTATGTATCAAGCTTTAGAATGGTTTGGTATAGGTTCTGGATTTATACAAATGGTAAAAACATTGTATAGCTTCCCGATTGCAAGATTAAATATTAATAATATGTTATCTGAAGGTTTTAAATTGCAAAGGGGAGTTAGACAAGGTTGTCCTTTATCTCCTTTGTTATTTGATGTTGTATTAGAACCCTTATTATTAGCAATACAGCAAGCAGGGGGGATACAGGGTATTCCATATTCTGATATGGAATATAAAATTTCGGCATATGCAGATGATATTTTACTTTATTTGAGAAATCCAGAGTCTACCTTATCATGTCTATTAGAATTAATTGATATGTTTGGTAAATTTTCAGGTTATAAAATTAACTGGAGTAAGTCGGAAATTATACCTTTAAATGTTCATTGTGTAAAAGGACTATTTGACGATTTTCCGTTCATATGGAAGGAAGAAGGATTTAAATATCTTGGCATTCAAGTTAAAAATACAATTGAAGATACCGTAAAAGAGAATGAAAAATTTGTATTAAAAAGAGTTACGGAGTTGTGTGAGCAATGGAACCCTTTACATATTTCTTGGTGGGGGAGAGTTCAAACCATTAAAATGATGATGTTACCTGTAGTTTGTTACCAAATGAGTATGATACCTATTTATTTTCAGGGGTCCTTTTATAAAAAGCTTAATAGTATTTTAACGAAATTTCTTTGGCTTGGTAAAATACCTAGAATAGCTTTAGTAACTTTGCAAAAATCAATTAAGGAGGGAGGGGTAAATTTTCCAAATTTTTATAGGTATCATCAAGCCTATATTCTACGTCAGGGTATGTATTGGTTCCTCCCAGAACTTATAGATAATGCACCAGATTGGTTGTATTTGGAATGGCGCCTTATGTTTCCCCTAAATTTAGTTCATCTTCCAAGTATTAACATGCCTAGAAGATACAGAGAAAATAAGATATTAATGGATACTTGGAAAACGTTGAGGTTTATTAGTAAATTAACACCTATCCCAATAAACAAGTCAACTAATCAGTCATTATGGATAAACTCCAAGATCAAAATTGGCGGAGCTCAAATCCTTTGGAAGAATTGGATTATTGCAGGCATTCGGTCTCTAAATGATGTTATTTCAGAAGGTAAACTGCTGGAATTTTCACAATTGCAACATAGATATGGTCTTAGTAAAACACAAAGTTTTAAATGGTTGCAATTGAAGCAGGCCATTCAGGTTGGGTTCCCTGAATGGAAAACATTAAATAATCAATATAGTTTAGAGTTCTTATGTTTTCAAGCAGACTTCCTTGGGCATCAAGCTGCATTGTGGTATAAATTAATATCTGGATATTTGAATAAAAAACCAAAAAATGGTCTAAGAGACATTTGGAGCATTGAGATTAAGCATCAAATTACTGCATCTCAATGGCCACTAATTTGGTCTTGGAGAATGAGATGTACAGTGTCAGCATCTATGAGACAAACTTGGTTCTTTTTATTACATAGAGCTTTTTGGACCCCTACACGTTTGCAAAAATTAGATAGTTCTAAGTCCAATAAATGCTGGCACTGTAATCTGGAACCTGGAACGTTGGATCATTTACTGTATCATTGTCCCTACATTAAAAGTTTTTGGAATGCAATTTGGCCACAAATTAATAAATTGATGGAAAATCATGTAGCAATATCATATGATACAGTGTTATTTGGAATGATGATGAGAAAAAAAAGTCAAATTTCACCAGAAAATAACAAGCTTTTACTAGACATGACAGGGGTTGCCATTCAGCATATAACCAATAACTGGAAGAATCATAGTAACTTTAATTACACATTTTGGTGGAATACAATTTGTCATATATTCAAAATGGAAAGAGCAATAGCAATACAAAGAGGGACATATCCTAAATTTATAAAAATATGGGGGCCATTGACAAAATATTGTAGTGAATGAATAGTAGGATTTCTCTTCTTCTTTTCTTCTTTTCAATGTCTTCTTTATGGCACACATGGAGGGGGGGTAGTGAAAATAATTTTTACATAACATGTTATAATATGGTATACAATATGTATAAGGTGATTGGAAAGTATTTGAAGGGTGGGGGGTGGGAGAGGGGATAAAAATATGTTTAGAATATTATGTAATAGATATAAATGTGATATTGTGTATTCATTAGTTGTAATTCAATATTTTGTACACTTCATGTAAAATATGAAAATGAATAAAGAATTATAAAAAAATAAAAAAATAAATACATACAACCTATCCCATTACAAAATAAGTCCCCCATGCCATGCCTTCCCACCCTGTGCTGGCACCCCGAGCCACCATCTACTCCCCACCCCCGACCTGCAGAAAAATGGCCGGAGGAATGCACACTTCCTCCTGCCATTGAAGGAACTCTCTCCCACCTGAAAAAATAGGCAGGAGGGATGCCCACTCCCTCCTGCCATGAAGGCGCCCACTCCCTCCCCCTCCCCCCTGTCCGAAAAAAGGCAGGAGGGATACCCACTCCCTCCTGCCAAGGGAGGGGCCTGAGGAGTCAGAGTCAATCAGGGCTTTAGGCCCCTCCCCGTGGATCACATGATGCATCGGGAACGGGCCTAAGGCCCAATGTTGTCATCAAGGGAGGAGGTGCAGGAGGTGTTTTCAGTACCTCCTGCTCCCAATTTTTAAGGTATGGGGCAGGGGGGCCTGGAGGAGGAGTTGGTGTCTTCATGGCAGGAGGGAGTGGCATCCCTCCTGCCTTTTGGAGGGATGGGGGAGGGAGTGCCTTCCTGGCAGAAGGGAATGAGCATCTCTCCTGCCTTTTTTGGGGGGGAAGAGTCCGGTCATCAAAGTGGGCATCCCTCCTGTCTTTTTTTTTTTTTTTTGGGGGGGGGGGCAGTCTGGTCCTGTCCTTCATAGCAGGAGGGAGTGGGCATCCCTTTTGCCATTTGTTTTGTGTTGGGTTGGGGGGGGGCGGCATCTGCGGCATCAGCAGGGGACTTTTTAAAAATAGTGCAGATATTTTGCGTGTGTAATACACACAAAATATCTGTGCCATTGGAAAAAGAAAAGAGAAAAAAAACCCAGGCAGACCTGTCAGTAAGGTCTACAGTATTTGTGTTTTATGATCGGTAAAACCTGATGCTAAATAGCCAAGTGATGTTAGTGCATCAATCATTTGGCTATTTTGCATGGGGTTTTACTAATTTACATAGGTCAGATTGGATCAGAAAATAGGCGATCACATGCGGTGGGCCATTTAGTGCATTGGGTTGGTTATCAGTGATCGTCGCTAAACCTGTGAAAACAGGTTTAGCGACGATTGTTGACTTTAGTACATCCCCCAGTTCGTGGCTAAGGTTTCACCTCCTGCCGTTTTATCATCCAAAGGTATGGGGGTCCGGGGATATGAGAGGGGGTCCCAGGAATGTTGGGGGGATGTGGGGGTGTGGAGATGTCAGGGGGAGTGGTGTAGGGCTCCGCAGCTCAGCTGATCCTGGCAGGAATCCCTATAACTGGCTCAGCTGATGGGGATTCCTCTGCTGTAATCAGCTGATGGGAAGCCTACGGGGTTTGGGGTTTTGTTTTTTTGCTCTTTGGGTGGTGGGAAGATGTCATGACCACTTGGGGAGTAAGGGGAGGTCATGCCTTAAATCCTCCAGTGGTCTTCTTGTCAGTTTGGGCATCTTTATGGAACTTAGACACAACTCAAACAGGTCTAATTGCCGGCATCTATGTTCCCTCTAGAAAAGCTTTGATTATGACTGCAGTTCTTCCAGGTTAAAGCCCGCCTGATTCCCACTCATAACACACCTCCCAACACGCCCCTTTGATCTCTTGACACACAGCAGTTTAGAAGTGCTGCTGCATGTCGAGAAAGTTGGTTTTGATTATCGGCACTTCGACGTCCTTGCTATTAGGATGTCCAAGTGCCGACTTAGGCTGGATTTTGGATGTTTTAAAGTTCTGATTATGAGCCTCTTAATAATAATAATAACTTTATTCTTTTATACCACCATAATCAAAAGTTCTAGGCAGTTTACAGTACAAAGAGCTGGACAATCAGCGAAGTACAATAATACAATAAAAATGCAGATGTTAAAATACAGTTTCAATGTAAAACTCTCATTAGGTAATAAGCTTATCGAACAAAGTGGTCTTAATTAATTTCTGAAAAAAGCAATAAGATAACATAGCTTGTTGAATATATTTACCTAGCTAGGATTGATGTCTACCAGCTTGAAACGCTAGGGTCCTGTCTAAGGTCTTATATCTACACCTATTGAGTTTGGGATAAGCAAATAAGTAAAACTTTCTAGTTTCCCTTGATGGTCTGTACAACACAAAATGAGAAAAGAGGTAAGCTGGAGACAATCCCAATATCAGCTTAAAGTAGATACAGGAAAATCTGAATAGTACTGTTGCCTCCAAAGGCAGCCAGTGAAGTAAACGATAGTATGGGCTAATATGGTCATTCTTTTTTAAACCAAAAATCAGTCAGATTGCCGTATTCTGAATTATCCTTAATTTCCTTAGTATTTTTTTGAGCGCTCCTAAATAGATGATGTTATAATAGTCTAAAGTAGATGAAACTAATGCCTGCACCAATAGTCTGAACAATAAAGGGTCAAAATATTTTTTTATAGTTCTGTTTCCTTGGGGCCACCAGATGGGTTGCTCCACGAATGAGAATAATTACCGTCACAAGCCACTCGATAAGATCTTTTCTTCAAAAAACCTTGAAACCAGTTCCAAACCCTTCCTGAGAGTCCTATTGTGTCTAAACAACTCAGCAATATTTTGTGATCTACTAGATAGTAATTATTTCATAATTTTTCTATTTTTTTTTTCTCTTCTATATTCGGGGCTCCTTTTACTAAGCTGCACTAGCAGTTTTAGCGTGCACTTAGCGAGCGCTACAATGCCACATGCACTAGACGCTAACGCCTCCATTGAGCGCTAATCTGTAGCGCGTGCTAAAAACACTACCGCAGCTTAGTAAAAGGAGCTCTTCAAATGGTAGACTTTGGATATGTTATAGTTTACTTTTAAGGAAGTTTTTCTTATGCTTGTTTAACATATTTTTCTTTACATAGCTTTTCTGTTCAAATGTTTCTTGCTTGATTGGTATGTATTGAATTCAACCATAACATTTTTTTTTTTTAACTTAACAGAAACTTTCTTACATGAAAAACTGATGATGACAGCCTCTGATAAGCTTTTTGAGACATTATTAAAAGCTTCACACTGGTACTCTCCAGCCAGGTCCTCATTCATTTGATTTAGATACAGCATTCGCTTACTTTCACCCAGCCTCTGTTTTTCCCGATACCACCCGTATCCAGAAACATTTGGATTGGCATCAGCGTCACACACCAACATGATGTCAGAATGTTCTACAATCAAGTTTGGGGCTGGTATAATGGTCACTCTCACGTTTTTTGGAGCATCTGGAAAAAGAGAAGTGGATAAGAGAATGATTTCATACCCGTATTCACTGGGAATCTGCAGTCTAGTTCCGCTTAGGACAATCAGTACTACATGTCCATTCATCCAAAGGGATAACATTAGGACTGGAACAGGATATGCTAGGTACATAGAGGAAAATGGTCACCTTGAGTTTAGGGTTTATCAACTAATTTCATGTTTCAGGGCAGGGTGATCCAGTCTGCTTTTATCTCTAGTCCACAAAAAAATGAAGTTAAATTGTAACTCAAAATTCATTCCTAAGAGTGAGCTGCATCCATTAGCTATCAAACATTATCCCCTCTTTTCCGAAACTGCGCTAGCAGTTTTTAGCACGGTGAGCCACGCTGAATGGCCCGCGCTGCTCTTGACGCTCATAGAGTCCCTATGAGCGTCGGGAGCAGCGCGGGCCATTCAGCGCGGCTCTCTGCACTACAAACTGCTAGCGCAGTTTAATAGAAGAGGGGGTATGTCTATCACAGTGCTGTTCAGCAATTTCCCATGGCATCTGTGGTATTACTTAATTGATTATTTTTCCTACCATAGTTAAGATCTCACCTGAAAATTTATTTATTCAATTTTCTATACTGTTCTCCCAAGGGAGCTCAGAATGGCTTACACAAATTTATTTAGGTACTCAAGCGTTTTTCCCTGTCTGTCCTGGTGGGCTCACAATCTATCTAATGTATCTGGCACAATGGGGGGGATTAAGTGACTTGCCCAGGGTCACAAGGAACAGCATGGGATTTGAACCCACAACCTCAGGGTGCTGAGGCTGTAGCTCGAACCACTGCACCACACACTCCCCTCCCCCATGTGCAACTTTTTGTTGGGTTTCTGTATGTGTAATATCAAATGCCAGTTGATTAAGCTATACCAGCACCGTGCACGATGGTTTGGTGCCTTTATTGGTAACTGTTTAATTTTCCTATCTCCATCTCAAGCGAACTGGGAATTAACTCCATAATCCAGCATTTCTTTGTTTAGCTCCTGCTCTATGGAATTCTTTACCATTTCATTTGCAATTAGAATAGTATTATGCTATGCCTAGAAGAGCTTTAAAGATACTTTTTTCAGAAAGCTGTTGGAGAGTGGGCTTGGAAGGTTAAAGAGTGATAGCGATATTCCGGGTCAAATTTGGAATGAATGTTTGGGGTTTTTTTTATCTTGTTTGTGTCTGTCCTATTTTACTCCCTTTTATGAAGCCATGTTAAGGTTCTTTAATCACAGGCTGTGATGGTAAAAGCTCCGACACTCATAGAATTCCCTAAGAAGGGGGTGAAGGGGGGGGAAATCAACCCTTGAAACTCAAGCATAGGAAAGGTAAAGGGGATAGAGCTAGATATACTGCTTTTTCTGTGTGATTACACAATCAAAGCAGTTTACATATATTAGACAGGTACTTATTTTGTACCTGGGGCAATGGTGTGTTAACTGACTTGCCCAGAGTGACAAAGAGCCGCAGTGGGAATTAAACTCACAATCTCAGAGTGCTGAAGCAGCTGCTCTAACCACTAGGCCCAGTGGTATAGTGAGGGTGGTTGGTGCCTGGGGCAGTGGCACCCCTCCCCCACCGCCATCTTCTCCATCTCCCGGCTCCTTCCCGACCCCCCCACCACCACCACAGGCGTGCCCCCTTCCTTTCCCCAATACCTTTTTAATTTTCCAGACAGGAGCATCATCACAAATTTGCTGTCCGCATTGTGTTGGCTATTCCTCTGACATCACTTCCTAAGCGCGGGACCCGGAAGTGATGTCAGAGAGAGGCAACACTGAACAGGCAGAAAGTCCGTAATGCTACTCACTCTTGGAAAATCAAAGAGGTACAAGGAGAGGGAAGGGATGCATGCACACGGCAAGGGGAGGGGTCAGGAAGGAGTAGGAGGGCGGAGAGGAGGACGAGTACCAGCATCCCTATCAAGACAGTGCCTGGGGTGGATTGCCCCCCCCCCCTCCCCGACTAGGACATTCCTCCACTACTTAGCTTGATCCCTGCAAGCAGGGGTGTAGCCAACATTGGATTTCTGGCGAGGCTCAGAGGTTGAATGTGGGGGGTAGGGGGTAGCAATGCATTTCCTGTCCCTCCTCCCAGCTGCTGCTGCTGCATTTCTTTGCTGGCGGGGATGCCCAATACTCACTGACCAATGAGATCCGCGGCCAAAACTATCTCAGTGCTACCTCTGCAGGGAAGAAATCAGCAGCCTCCCTTCCCGCTGCTGACATCAATTCATGGGCTTCAGGCCACCAGACTCTACCTGAGAACTGCCCTTAGGATAAGTTTTAGGAAGTCTGACTTTCTTCAGTCATTCTGCTGCATCAGTCTACCTGCATCATCTGCTGGAAGCAGAAAAATACTGGCAAGTTTCAGAACTGCACTACTCCTTATACTGGTGATGAGATTGCTAATTTGTCAGTTTTCTGCTTCCATCTGCCTGGACTGATATAGCAGGATGAAAAGGAATTTAGATGTCTTTTCCATATCCAAGATAGAAGCACATTACAGTCAGGTACAGCACTTATTTCCCTGCCATAGATTTTATCTATTGGGATTTTTTAACTGCCTTTCCATAAAGTGGTTTACAATACATTGAATGGTAATCGGGTACTCTTAAGTATTTTCCCTTTCTATTCTAGCAGGCTCACAGTCTAATTGTGGTGCCTGGGGCAATGGAGGATTAGGTGACTTGATCAGAGACACAGGGATCAGGCTAGGATTGAACACTCAACCTCAAAGTGCTGAGGTAGCAGCTCTAACCACTAGGCTACTCCTCCCCTCTACAAACTAAAGTGCCTGTCTACTGAGGTGCAGTGAAATCTCTTCTGTGCTTCTTTGTGGGCATGTGTACTGAGGTGCAATGAAATATCACATTTGTGTGTTCCTCTGCTAAAAGACCTGTCTAATGAGATGTAGTGAGATTGTGTGCTTATGCACTCTTTCACTACTCAAAATGTATACTTTGTGTAGTACCACAAGCTGCCATGGCAGTCATTTGCAAAGGCCCATTGCAAGGGGGCTTTGCTTCTGCCCCCAGTGACCCTCAAGAACCACCAGGGACCTCATGTAGGCCTGAGAGGCCTAGATCTTGGGGAGTGGGAGCCTCATTCCAGGAAGGAGGGGAGGGATTTTAGGTATCGCAGGCTGGAGGGAGGGGGTAAGAGGAGGCTCTTTAGAGGAAGGGGGCTTTCAGGGCCAACAATAGGTCTGTAGGCCTGGCCAATATTCAGCCAGGGCTACATAATTGTCTTATGCGGGTCCCCGTGTGATTCTTCCTATCCTTGCTCAAGAAGAATATGCTATGACAGAGTGTGAGGTGAACAAATCCCTATAGGAGAGACAGAGAATGAGATCATTCTGTATGGCTGTTTTTTAACTGCAATGAGGAGTTGATGTGACAAGGGTCCATCATGGGTCTCAACCACTTAACTGCACTGAGGAGAAAAGTCTTTGTGATACCAGTACCTGCCCAAGGTTGTGAAGAGAAACACGAATGAGGCAGGTACAGCACCCTATGCAAACAAGGAAACTGCTGGAGGAGAGATGCTAGGGAGACAATGTGAGAACACCTGAACAGTGAGCATGCTGGACACTTTTGTCACTACTTATATTTTGTGGCTTGTATGCTTGGTTGTTTTTATTTACCTGCTATTATATGTTTTTGTTTGTCCAGAAAGTGCCCAATAAATTGGGATTTTTATATCAACAGCTCATGGATTCCAGCATTTTCCTATGTGAGTGGGAGATCCTCGCCTGAGAGAGAATGAGCATGTTGTTTATGTTTCCATTGGGGATCCTTGTGGATTGGGGAGGAAAAGAGGAATGTGAGCTATTACGATGGTTATCTCTTTTTTAATATGTTTGTAAGACCTCATCACCACCTAACAAAAAAATATGTTACATTGTGCCTGTGGCACAATCTCAGAGAGGCAATTTAGAGGGCTGTGGTAAGGAAGCAGAGTTTCAGCACTACACACGAATCTAACATATTCTACAATTTGCTCAAATACAGATTAAGCTCTAGTATTTTCCCTTGTCAGCTACATTTTCCACCTTTACGAAGTATTTGGTGAAAACCATTGTATTGTTGATGTAATATTTTTGGCCTGGATACTCACAGTGCACATCCACAAGGACAACAGTGGATTTTGTACTGCCGATCTCGTTTTGAGCTGTACACTGATAACGTCCTGTGTCTGTGCTTTGGATCGTCTCAAATATGAGCTCATAACCATGGCTCTGTGGATAACTGCTCCCGCCTTTGTACCAAGTGTATTCTGTTACCTCCGGGATACTGGCTTTAACTAAGCACCTCAGTTTCACATAATCTCCTTCCTTTATCACGTGGTTATTTAAAACTTCAATCTTTACCTCTTTAGGGGCAACTGAAAAATAAAGCAAATTGAACAGGGTGACACAGGGACATGAGGCTACCTGTCCAGGTCATACAGACTCAACAGTACAGCTGGGGATTAAAACTGAGGCACAAGAAGACAAAGAAGGCTATTTTAATGTAAATGTCAACATTTACATATCTGGATCACAGACACATTTAAACAACAATTTTTAAAAGCCATTATTTGCAGGTGTATGTTCACCAGGGTGCAGAAATTATAAAAGGGGAGAGCTGGGGACATTGCTTGAGTGTGTGAAAGAATAAACACACACTTCCCATTTTATAAAGTTCATAAATGGAAATAAAACAGAGAAAGAAAATAAGATGATATTTTTTGTTGTCTGCCTTAATACATTTTTACTAGTTTTCAGGGGCCAAAGCTTCTGTCCTCAGACCCTCTGAAAACTTGTCAGAAATGTATTAAGTTAATCAAATAAAAAAATTTAATCTGATTTTCTGTTCTTGCTGTTTTTGTTTGTTTTATTAACTATTTAAAAGGACTGAAATTAAGCAATCTCACACCATTTCATAATGCATAAGGGGTGGGGAAAAGGAATTTGGTGAGTCTAGGGGAAGGGGAAAAGAAATTTGAGGATGCTGGGCAGGAGGGGTGAGGGGTTCCAAAACCATGGAAGACAAGAATTAGATCTGCCCACCAGCCCCTTTCACAGACAGTGGGCCTGACTTGGTGCTTTCAATTCTGCATCTAGTAATCTGTGATTTATTGATTTACAGTATTTATATCTTGCTCAATCCCATCGTACTCAGAGGAAAACAAGTAAAAGCAAACATAATTCATTTCCAATTATGATGCATATAATAAAATAATAAAAATAAACTTCAGCTAGCTCAAAAACTACCTGGATATTCATGATATTACTGGCTGCAGAAATGCAAGCTAAAAAGCTTTGGACATTCTTTACATTGTACAGTATTTTTACATCACTGCTTCTACTAGATGTGCTCACAAGCATCCTTGTATTTCTCAGAATCCTTCTAGGTAATTTTAAAAAGGCTCTGTGTTTGGCAGAACCTTTTGTAAAATATAAGGGGCACTGAGCATTTCCCAATTCACATAACCATAGCCTATTTATAAATAGGGTTACCAGATTTTTGCTGGGCAAACAGAGGATGTGCAGCCCTGCCTTGTTCTGTCCACAGCCTCACCCCATCCCACCCACAGCCCTGCCTCATTTTGTCCCCCAACCCTGGCCCTATACAAACCTCGTCTCTTTGGGTCATGGCTAGAGGGAATCTGCATGCGTGGATGCAATGCAGTGATGTCATACATGTGACATCACCACATCGCATCTGTACATGCACAGATGTCTTCCAGATGCAGCCCCAAGCTCAAAGCTACTCAAAACCCGGACAAAGTGCCGGGATTTGAAAAGCCATCCATTCTGACATCACTTCCTGACATCACTTCCTGTTTGTGGGACCAAGAAGTGACATCAGAGAGCAGGCTCAGCCGATGCAAACAGTGGTTAGGAGACCCTGCTCGCTGCTAATGACAACTAGAAGAAGTACTGGGGGAGGGGAATGCATTTAAGAGACCCTCCACCCCTTGCTACACCGCTGCACATGGAGTCACTGAGACAGTTGGTCTGTAATGATGTGGCTGATTTAAGCATGACAGTCTTTTGCAGAAATATAAGCCGACCAACATTCAAAACTATTCATGCAGTGAGCACTGGATGTCAACCACGTATGTGTCCTGTTTTATTTCAGCAAGCTGGGAATACATAAACTCTGGTTGTTTAAGTTACAGGGCTAAAGTTTATACATCTTGATGAAGGCAGGATTAGGTGTGTGCTGGGAAAGAGTGTACAGGTATACAGAGAGTAGAGAAATATAGTTCTTTCCTTTATTAGATATGGTTAACAGGTAGCAACCAGAAAGCACCAAAACGTTCTTTGTAAAAATAGGAACCTGTGAGAAACCTGTATAGTCAGCAGTGGCATTCCTACATTTATCTCCACTTAATATGGGGCTCATTTTCAAAAAATAAAGATGTCCAAAAAAACAGCATAAGTCAACACTTGGACTTCCTAATCACCAGGACGTCCAAGTGCCAATTTTTGAACACTTTTTTCTGGATGTTTAGTGAGGCATCTCAGCTGTTATGTATCCAAGTTCAAGGGGGTGTATTGGAGGCATTATGTGGGCGGGCTTAAAACTTGGATGTCCTGTGGCGATAACTGAACCTTTCCCATGATGGAATTTAGATGTTCTGTGTTAGACATGTTTTAGAAATGTCTAAGTGCAACAGAGGTACCCAAACTGACCAGATGACCACTGGGGGTAAGAAAAGCACGACTCTCCTGCACACTTCGAGTGGTCACTAACCCCCCTCTCAGCCCCCAAATTTCTGAATAAATCAGTACATACCTGTCTCTAGAACAGCAGCATCTGGTGTGGGAAAGCCTAGTAGAGCAGCACACAGGTGTCTTAAGTAGACTAGTACCGTATTTTCACATAGATAATGCGCACCCGTGTAAAACGCGCACACGGGTATAGCGCGCAAAAAACACATATTTATGTACATAAATTTTTATATACCGCGCACACCCGTATACCGCGCATGCTGCCCGACTCTCTTTTCGCCCGCCCCGACTCTCCTCTGGAGACCCCGACTCTGTTTTCGCCCGCCCCGACTCTCCTTTCCTCCTTGAAGTCCTGTCCCTACCCTGAAAGCCTGATGCCCCCCCCCCGATTCACCCCCCACAGGACCGCTCGCACCCCCACCCCGAAGAACCGCTCGCACGCACCCGCACCCCCACCCTGAAGGAGCGCTCGCACCCCCACCCCGAAGGAGCGCTCGCACTCCCACCCCGAAGGAGCGCTCGCACCCCCACCCGAAGAACCGCTCGCACCCCCACAGCCTCACCCCCCTCCCCCATGGAGAAGCTGTCTACCTTGTTTCCGGATGCCAGCGAGCCCAGCTGTTTCCTCTGCCGGTGGTCCCGCCCCTTCTCTGAGCCCTGCTGCGCTGCTTTTTCTTCCGGCGGTCCCGCCCTTTCTCTGACATCAGAGAAAGGGCAGGACCGCCTGAAGAGGAAGCAGCGCAGCACAGGACTCTGAGAAGGGGCAGGACTGCCGGAAGAGGAAGCAGCTGGGCTGGCATCCGGAAACAAGGTAGACAGTTTCTCCATGGGGGAGGGGGGAGGCTGTGGGGGTGTAAGAGGTCCTTCGGGTGGGGGTGCGAGCGGTCCTTCGGGGTGGGAGTGCGAGCGCTCCTTCCGGGTGATGAATCAGGTGTCGGGGGGGGGGAAACTATGTAAAAAAAATTTTGTACAACGCGCTCACGCGTATAACGCGCAAGGGTATGCGCGGTTTGTAAAAACCACGTATAACGCGAGCGTTATATGCGAGAAAATACGGTAGATAGGCTAGTGAACCATAGAGAGGAAGATCCATGCCCATAAACCCTTCTAACCATTACATTTATGGTGGAAAGTGTAATGCCACCAAAACCCTACTATACTGCCATATAGGTGCCACCCATATCCACAAGGGCTATTGGGATGGTGCACTGGTGGGTTTAGTAGGTTTTCGGGGAGTTTTGAAGGGATCACCAGACATTATAAGCGGTTATGGTGAGATGTACATCTTGCACCCTTTATGTAAAGTTCACAGCAGTGCCCTCTAAGGTGCCCCACTGCTCTGTTGGCATGGCTATATGGCAATTTTGAGCCAATTAGGGCCTTAGGCCCCTCCCACTGTATCCCAAGATGCATTGGGAGGGGAAAGGCCCATCATTCTCAGCATGCGGCCTTATTTTCGGAGGGCATGGGCTTTCCTCCTGCCAATTTGTCTTTGGAAGGTAATGGGGGGGGGGTTCCAGGGATGTGTGGGGGGGTCCAAGAATGTTGGGGGAGGATGTTGGGGGAAGGGTCCAGGGATATCAGGGGTCCTGGAATGTTGGGGGATGAGGGGGGAATGTCTAGGAGGGTCAGGTTGTGTCAGGGGGATGTCAGGGGAGGGGTGTAGGGCTCCACAGCTCAACTGATCCTGGTAGTGGGAATACCCATCAGCTGAGCTGCAATCAGACAAGGTAGTTTGGTATGTCTACAAAACTTATGTTTTTCATGTGGAGGTTTTTATTTTTGAAAATGGCCAAAAAGGACTGGTGTCCTAAGGATCAAAACTTATACATACGTCATTTTCAAATATAAAAGATAGGCGTCTGGAAGCTTTGTAATTGGACATTTTTTCTGCTGGTTTTGTGGATGTCTTGTCCAAAACATCTAACCTCAGACATAAATGTCCTATCGAAAATGTCCTTCCATGTGTATAAAGTTATATGGCCAGCCTCCCTTGAAAAAATTTACCTCAATATTTCCGTAGACCAAGGGATGTGGATTGAAAGCATTTGATAGGATTGTGCCTTTACTGGAGAGTATAAATAATTTAAATATACTTACACAGCACATTGATGGTGATAAATGTGGAGGATAGATTGCCAACCCTGTTTGAAGCCTCACATCTGTATTCGCTTGAATTTTGCTGAGTGATACTTTCGAAATGCAGTTTCTGGGTTTTTGCAACACAGGATATGTTCTCATCTTTCTTTTGCCACCATTTATATTCAGAGACAGCTGGATTACTGCTGTTATAGGAACACATTAATGTAATTCTCTCGCCTTCCTTGATCTTCTTCCCTGGTGAAGTCAGAAGAACCTCAACTGACCTGGGAGCATCTGAAATCCAGAAAGAAGTTTTATTATTTGTTGCTTTACTATTGTACTGTCCTTAGCAAAAAAAATGAGTCAAAAATTAGTTATTAATCACTTATCCTGGGGTACAGACAGTGCGTACCTAGGATATGTGGCACCCGGGGCCCATCATTTTTGACCCCCCCCCCCCCTATGAAACGGAATAAATGGTCAGAAAAGAAACAGGCAGTGAAAATTTTCTTCTATTGAACTTCATATATGTAACCATTATTCTAAACATAACATAAATTATGTCTGAATTGTCATGACATCAGAAGTACATATGGAGTACCGTAGTTGCAGGTGATGCTTGGGACAGTTCTAATTGTGTTAGTTCGGTTTTATGTGTTTTTTTGAATAGAAGGGTTTTTATTTCTTTTTTGAAGGTTTTGTAGTCTGTGGTTGAGGTCAATAGGTTGTAGAGTTGGGGATCGAGTGTTAGGAGGTTGTCGAACAGTTTTTTTTCAATTTTGACGATTTTGGTTGGAGGGTGTGTGAATGGTGTGTGAGTTCTCCTATGTCTGGTTGAGGTAGATTTAATTATTTAGCTGAAGAAATTAGTAACCCCCCCCCCCCCCATTCCACACACATTAATTCTCTTCCATTTTTGTTCCCATTATAAAAAACAATGATAAGTTCCCAGAAAAAAATACATTAAAATAAGAAGTGAAAACAAAGGCCCCTACAGATGAGAACATAACATAAGAATAGCCTAACTGGGTCAGACCAATGGTCCATCATGTCCAGTAGCCCATTCTCATGGTAACCAATCCAGGTCACTAGTACCTGGTCACAACCCAAAGAGTAGCAACATGCTACCGATCCAGGGCAAGCAGACACTTGCCCCATGTCTTAATAACAGACTATGGACTTTTCCTCCAGGAATTTGTCCAAACCTTTCTTAAAACCAGCAACATTATCTGCTTTTACCATAACTTCTGGCCACTCCATTTTTAAGCATAGAACTTTCCTTCCAAACAGAGACCTTGCTAGATGTCAAATACAGAAAGAACAAGGTAACTTCACAAGGACTTAGCTGTGCAGGAAATGTGAATCTCCTCATACACCCACCATATAGTGCAAAAATGTGTAAAGATCTGTTTTTTTCTTTCGATCACTACATAGCCTAATGCCACACAAGCAGCGCTGTTACAAACATATTCTGAAGGTCAATGCTAAGGTTAACAAAGTTTCCTTCCTTGGACCACAAGGAGATACTGACAAACCACTGGAAGAGATCCCAAAACAACTACTTAGGCACAACACCCAAAGACCCACTCAGTGTGTGAACCAGATGAGTGGAGTGGACTAACAGGGGGGTGGAAATGGGCCCGAAGTTTGCTCAGCAGAATTTCCCAGACCACCTCTTCCTCTCAAAACATTGACATGCTACCACCACCACCACCATTAGGAACACTTCACCGGGTAGGCCAGCAATGCTTATAAACTTTATAAAACACATTATTATATTTTCTTATAAAGCACATATTTTAACTGAACTCTCTGACATCCTTGCCATTCACAAAAATAGAAGGAAGAAAAGTTCCCGTTTCCTGCTGTCTCATACAATATTTTTCTTCTGCAGAACCTTCAAAAGTCTGACCAAATCCTCATTTCACTTGCATTATAAAGTACTGAGGATGCCATCTCTCCACAATCCCAGGTCCTAAAGTCTAAGACAGTAGCGCAAACTAGTGCTGCCCGATTCAAGAAAAAAAAAAAATTTCGATTCGATTCAGCCTATTGAATTGGTTTTTCGATTCGACTTTCCTGCCCAATTGGGTGTTGGGTTTTTTTTTTTTTTTTTCAAACATCCCAGTGGGTTTATTTTATAGCTTTTTCACCCTCCCTTTGGCTTCTCCTAACCACACTGGCGATGTGGTGTAAATAAAATAAAGAAACAAAAATAACTTTTCCTCTCTCTGTTAAATCCTAGCTCACTTTTGCGATCTAACACCAGCTCTGGCAGGATACACATTTCAAATCTGACATATTGTAATCACAAAACAGAAAATAAAATTAGTTTTTCTACCTTTTGTTGTCTGGTTATTTTTCAAATCTTGTTGGTCCAAGGCTTTGGTTGTCTTCTGATAACTTGCTTGCCAGGGTCTCTTTCTTCCTTCTTTCTGCATGCTAACCATCCATCTGCCATCTCTGTCCTTCCCTTTTTTCGTCTCCCTCCACAGATCAATCTTTTCTTAACTACCCTTTCATCTAGCATCTCTCCCTCCTTCCCCACCATCCCAAGGTCCACCATCTCTCCCTTTCTTTTCCCAACTACCCTCCTATCCAGTATCTCTATCCCCCCCTCCATACCATCCCTTGTGTCCAACTTCTCGCCCTTTCTGTTCCTTCCCTCCCTAAAAACCATGGTCAATCATCTCTCTCCCTCTCCTCTATTTTCAGACCCATTATTTCTTCCCACCCAAAGTCCAGCATATGTGTGTCTCTTTGAACCCCCCCTTCCCTCTGTGTACTTCTACACCAGGGCCCCCCTCCCTGAAGGCCTGCCCCCCCTTAAAATTCTGCATCCCACCCCTGAAGGCCTGTCCCCCCCTTGAAGGCCTGCCTGCCTGGCCCCCTTGAAGGTCTGTCCCCCCTTGAAGGCCTGCCTGCCTGATCCCCTTGAAGGCCTATCCTCCCCTTGAAGGCCTGTCCCCCCCTTGAAGGCCTGCCTGTCTGTCCCCCTTGAAGGACTGTTCCTCCCCCCTTGAAGGCCTGTCCCTCCCTTGAAAGCCTGCCTGCCTGTCCCCCCCCCTTAAAGGCTTATCCCTCCTCTTGAAGGCCTGTCCCCCCCTTGAAGGCCTGTCTGCCTGTCCCCCTGGCCTGCCTGCCTTCCTGTCCCCCCCCCTTGAAGGCCTGCCTGCCCTCCCCACCCCAAAGGACTACTCGCCCCCCTGGCCTCTCCGCACCACCTACAGTAGAGAAGCAACCCAGCAGGATCGCGATGCCAGCGATCCCTGCACTGCTTCGGCGCTGCTTCCTCCGCCACATTCCTGCCACTCCTCTGACGTCAGAGGAGGGGTGGGACAGCGGCGGAGGAAGCAGGGCAGGGATCGCTGGCATCGCAATCCCGCTGCAGGCTGCTTCTCCATCGCAAATGATGCGGGGGGGCCGGGGGGACAATCCGTACGTCGGGTGGGGAGGAACTGGACACCAAGGCCGGGAGCATCCCCTCAGTGCTTGCACCCGGGGCAGACCTACCCCCCCCCCCTTTGGTTCGCCACTGGGTACAGATCTTGTAAATTTTTTGTTTAAAAAAACCTGGTGTCAAGTGTGTTTTTATGCAATCACTTGATAAATCTTAACCAATTGTTAGTGTAGTCCTTAGTCACTTCTCTCTGAATCACTAACTATTCTCTGTACTCTTTTAAATCTCTAATCTAATAAAGCTATATGGTGCCTATTTACATATTGCTCAATATAATAAACCCCGGCTATATATCACATCCCCTATATTAATAACAGGATGGTTATGAAAGAATATTTCGATACTCAATCCTCAGAGGGAAATTGTACCCGTTGGCTCAAGTGTATGAATACACTTGAGCCACTCTTCACGGGATCTCATGGGATCAAAATATATCATATTATGCAAAATATTTATTGAATTTTTCTATATTCAATATGAACTTGTACTTAACTTATAAAGTTCATTCTTTCTAACATGACCATGTTTCATGTACTTTCCTCAGGGTCGAGGCTCCCTTGTTAATTATTTTCTTGTGAGATTCGCTCCTCTCGATGTAGAATCATTCATTCTTTGAATGATTCTACATCGAGAATGAATGATTCTACATCAAAGAATGAATGATTCTACATCGAGAGGAGCGAATCTCACAAGAAAATAATTAACAAGGGAGCCTCGACCCTGAGGAAAGTACATGAAACATGGTCATGTTAGAAAGAATGAACTTTATAAGTTAAGTACAAGTTCATATTGAATATAGAAAAATTCAATAAATATTTTGCATAATATGATATATTTTGATCCCATGAGATCCCGTGAAGAGTGGGTTCAGTGTATTCATACACTTGAGCCAACGGGTACAATTTCCCTCGACCCTGAGGAAAGTACATGAAACATGGTCATGTTAGAAAGAATGAACTTTATAAGTTAAGTACAAGTTCATATTGAATATAGAAAAATTCAATAAATATTTTGCATAATATGATATATTTTGATCCCATGAGATCCCGTGAAGAGTGGGTTCAGTGTATTCATACACTTGAGCCAACGGGTACAATTTCCCTCTGAGGATTGAGTATCGAAATATTCTTTCATAACCATCCTGTTATTAATATGGGGATGTGATATATAGCCGGGGTTTATTATATTGAGTGGATGAAGTTGGTCCGGCTATTTGTATAGCCACTCGGATAAATTCTATATTTACATATTGCGGCACCATATACACTGCAAAGAGATTATTGGTCTAATACACTTCTCCCTCGTAATTCGCGGGGGATACGGGTAGAGCCGGACCGCGAATGCCGAAAAAACCGCGATTATCCGGCTCTGACCCACCCCTACCTCCCTGCCGCCTTTCCGGCCTTACCTGGTGGTCTAGAGCAGTGTTTTTCAACCTTTTTACATATGGATTGGCAGAAATAAAAGAATTATTCTGTGGACCGGCATCGGTCCGTGGACCGGCGGTTGAAGAACACTGAGCTAAGTCGTGGGCCAGACCCCCCCCATCTCTACCCAATCTCCACCCGAGCCCCCGCCCCCATAATAGTATTAATTGCACCTTGCACATCCCGTGCCTCATCTGGAAGCCTTCCCTCTGACGTTGCAACTTAGAGAGAAGGCTTCCGGTTCAGGCGCAGGATGCCCGTAGGAGCCACTGCCTGTGGCTTTGTGCACTGAATCAGTTAGGAAGAGGGAGCTGGCTCGAAGATAATGCTGCATCGATCACACGTGGACCGGCGGTTGAAGAACACTGTTTTGGCCTGATGCACATGCTGGCCCTGTGGACCGGCAGGAAATTTCTGTGGACCGGCACTGGTCCATGGACCGGTGGTTGAAGAACACTGGTCTAGAGGGTTTTCGGGGCAGGAGCGATCTTCCTATGCTCCTGCCCCGTGCAGATCGCCATCAGGAAATGGCTGTAGGGAGTTCCCGACGTAGTCTCGAGAGGCACCATATAGCTTTATTAGATTAGAGATTTAAAAGAGTACAGAGAATAGTTAGTGATTCAGAGAGAGGTGTGTTTTTATGAACAGGTTTAGTGATATGTGAAAAGAGCTGGCAAAACCAATAGATGAACTAGGCAACCACTTAGGATGGCATAGTATAGGGGGTAGCACTGATGTGGCAGTTAGTACCACTATATCTGAGTCAGCATAGGCCCCTACATAGTTCAAGCCTGCCATGTCCTACCCCCTCTGAAACAGGAAATTAAGAGATGGCAATCCAGTAGATCTTGAGCATGCACGGGATGCTCAACGCCCCCTGCAATCCATGTGATTCTGATTTAGAGCAGCAACTACAATGTCTAGCACTAGGTGAAGTGCTAAACACATGGGGGATGGGGAGAGGAGGAGAAAGATGCTGGACTCCTCAAAGTGAGGGTAGGAAATGGGAAATGTTGGACCCTTGAGGAGAGTATATAATGAAAGGAGAGATTCTGGCTATGAGGGGAGAGGCCCTTGAGCTGCACCTGTGGATCACATAAGTCTGTGGTTTGCCTATGGCGTAAGACATGTTTAAGCTAGCCCTCTGATAGGTCAGTTCACTTGTGTGTAGTGTAAGCAATTGAGATTTAGGAAGCTGTATGAATGCTCTGTGGAGAGGGATGGGAGAAGGGGACATATGTGTTTAATGTACTGTGATGTTCACCAGGAGGGTGAAGACTGTAAGAGCTGTTTCCTGAAAGGCAAGTGCTATGACAACAGTAATGCTGTATTTTGAAAGCACATGAAACGCATCTAGAATGAGATGAGATATTTCCAGTACCTAGGAAGATCTCTTTCATGTTCCTTGGAATATGAAAGCATATAGGGAACCCGGATGACATGGAACAGCTCCCATGACATTTCATTTAAGGAAAATAAAATAGAATGGGACTAATCTCACTTTGGCAATGGTTATTACAGCACTGTGTCCCTAGAGAGCCTGCAGAAGAGAATTCACCCCCTATATAAGTTCAAGAAAGGAATAACGACGATACTCTTCACAGAACACTTTAGCAAATAAAGCAACAATTAGGGGAATAGCAACAGGGAGGAAAACAACAGGCTGCTCCCCACTTGGAATATGAAGGGTACAGAAACTTTAATAATAGTATATGTACATAGATGGTATACATAGGTAAGTTATACATATATTTAACTCCTGTATTGTAACACCATTACTGAAGCTCATGCAGACATTAGTAGCAGTACAGAAGCTTCCAATAAACATAAACATATTTACCAGAATCTCAAACAGACAAAAGGGGACCCCCCTCCACCAGACCTAGATCTAAGCTATAAAGAGCTTTCTAAAAAAATTATTTTCATTTCAAAATAATACTACATAAACAAGTATTTCACTTGAAAAAGAAAAGCACCTGGAGGAGAGATGGGAGAAAATGGATGGGAGAGATGAACTTGGTGGAGGGGGAAAGATGGATGGTAGAGGGGGGAGATGGACTTGAGGGAGATCATGGAGGTGAGATGGACTTGGGGGAGAGGGAGAGATGGACTTGGGGGAGTTGGTGGACTGGAGAGGGAGAGATGGGGAGAAGATGGATGGGAGAGGTGAACTTGGTGGAGGGGGGAAGATGAATGGTGGAGGGGGAGATGGACTTGGGGGAGATCATGGAGAGGAGAGATGGGGGAGGGATATAAGAAATAATGGATCTAAGAAGAGGAGAGGGAGATAGATGGTGGACATTGGGATTTGGGAGGGAAGGAACAGAAAGGGAGAGAAGTTGGACACAAGGGATGGTGTAGAGGGGGGAATAGAGATACTGGATAGGAGGGTAGTTAGAAAGAGAAAGGGAGAGCTGGTGGGGAAGGAGGGAGAGATGCTGGATGAAAGGGTAGTTGAGAAAAGAAGACATGGTGGATCTGAGGATGGCGGGGTCCATCACTGCAACTGCAGGGATGGAGATGAAAAAAAGGAAAGATGCCAGACCTCCGGGAGAGGGAAGAGAAACAGAAGGGGAGGACACAGATGGAAGATGGATGGTTAGCTTGGAGAAAGACTAACCAAGGAGACCCTGGCAAGCGAGTTATCAGAAGACAACAGAGCCTGGGACTAACATGATTTGAATAATGACCAGATAACAACAGGTAGAAAAAATAATTTTATTTTCTGTCAGATTTGAAATATGTATCCTGCCAGAACTGGTGTTAGACCACGAATGTGAGCTAGGATTTAACAGAGAGAGGAAAAGTCTTTTTTGTTTGTTTATTTTTTTTACACCACAGTGCCAGTGTGGGTAGGAGAGGGAAAAGGGGGTAAAGAGGCTATAAAATAAACCCATCAGAATATCTGAAAAAAAAACAACAACACCCAATTGGGCAGGAAAATTGATTCAATAGGCTGTGTCGAATCAAATCAAAACTTTTTTTTCCTGAATCGGACAGCACTAGTACAGAGTAGCTTGAAAGCTATTTCTATATGTCTAGTTGAACATAGATTGGTTTTGAATTTGGATAAAATGAAAGCATGCTGGATTACAGGTCATAAGGAACAGCCACAGGTAGTCCCACAGTTTGAGGGTAAACCTATTTCAATGGTTGAGACCCTTAAAAACAAGGGTCAATTGAAATGTTTCCAGCCTGACCAAGAAAGAGCAAGATTAGCATCACAATTCTATAGCTGTCCGACAGATGGTGTTGACAAATGTCTACAGCTAGATTTTCAAATCAGTCTGACATCTAGTTTTGTCATGTCTGCCTTTCAATATGAACAACTACTATATTTTATTTAAAAAAATTGACAAAACTGAGTTTCGTGCCATGATAAAATTCCTTCATTTGAAGGGAAAATCTCCCACCAAAATTAAATCTGAGTTAGACACAGTGTATGGTGATGTGTCTCCTTCATTTTCAATGGTGAAAGAGTGCCCTGATGAGTTTAAATGTGGCCAGACAAGAATTATTGATGAAGAATGTTCCAAACGTGTAGAAGTAAGAGAGGTGGTCAAGGCCACTAACGAATGTGGGTGGCTAAGAAGAATTATAAAAACCTGACAATCATAAGGGAAATTTAAATGCTACTAGGAGTAGAGCACGAATCCATGGGAGCACATTTCTAAGAGATGAGTGCATAAAATATTTCACCACCTTAATGGCTGTGGTGAAGAGAGAATGTGGGTATACTTAACGTGACCATTTATTTTTTTCATCAAAATGGGACATCTATTAATATTCAGTTCTGCCCCTAATCCCGCCCTAGCCCCACCCCAATCCCGCCCTAGCCCCGCCCCCAATTTCTTCCATTCATTTTTCATGTACACACAATATCTTATTATTTCATAATGGTAACCACAAAATTTAAAAAAACACAAAGCACCCTATACGCAGAGAAAATGTTACTTATCATTTATATTTGGGGGTTTTCAACGATGTCACCTCAGTAACTATAGAAAAATAGACAAATATAGTGCAAAATATAGACAGCGGATATAAATTCTCAAAACTGACACATTTTGATCACTAAATTGAAAATAAAATCATTTTTCCTACCTTTGCTGTCTGGTGATTTCATGAGTCTCTGGTTGCGTTTCCTTCTGACTGTGCATCCTATCTTTCATTTCTTTCTGCACTCAGGCCCAACAATTGTCCCTTTCTATTCCCTCACTCCTTCCTTCCTATGTCCTTAGTGCCCCCAGTGCCTTCCTATGTCCTTAGTGTCCCCAGCGCCTCCTTCCTATGTCCTTAATGCCCCCAGTGCCTTCATCCTATGTCCTTAGTATCCCCAGTGCCTCCTTCCTATGTCCTTAGTGCCCCCAGATCCAGTGTCAGTTCTCCTTTGTACCTTTGTTCCAGGTCTCCCTCTCTCCCTCCTCTGTTATGATCTTGCCTCTCTCTGCTCTTCCTCAGGGGCCATTCCTCAGGGGCTCTCCCCCTCTGTCTGCACCTCCCAAAGTCCTGCTTCTGCCTCCTGTCTTTCCCCTTTGGTCCAGGCCTTTATCTCTCTAGTTTTTCTTCTACTTACAACCCCCCCCCTTCTCTGCCGTTTTCTCTCCTTCCTTCATCCCTCCTTCCTATGTCCCCTCACTGCCTTCTAGCCTTTGTCCCACTTCCTCCCAAAAAGCCTGCCCGGCCTACCTCCCTCAAAGCCAGCCTCCCCCAAAGCCAGTCTGCCTGTCTCCCCCAAAGTCAGCCAGTCTGCCTGCCTACCTCCCCCAGAGCCAGCCAGCCTGCCTACCTATCTCCCCCAGAGCCTGCCTGCCTCCCCCAGAGCCAGCCAGCCAGCCAGCCTGCCTGCCTATCTCCCCCAGAGCCTGCCTGCCTGCCTCCCCCAAATTCAGCCAGCCTGCCTATCTACCTCCCTCCCCCAGAGCCAGCCAGCCAGCCAGCCTGCCTGCCTACCTCCTTCCCCCCCCCCCCCCCCCCCGGAAAACAAAAGCCTCCCTCCAGGCCCGATTTAGGTCCACCGTCGCTGCTCCTCTGCTGCCACTACTCGCACTCGGAAGCCTTCTTCCTGAAGTCAATTTTTTTTGGTGCGGCAGGGGAGGGACAGGAAGCGTTCGCCTGTCCCGTTATCCCCACGCACAGCTTCGGGACGCTGTCCCTGAAAACAGGACATTTTGGCATCCCGAAGCTGTGTGTGGGGACAACGGGACAGGGGAATCCGAAAACGGGACTGTCCCATTCAAAACGGGACGTATGGTCACCTTAGGTATACTCAAATAAAGAAGAGAAGTATAGTAGTGATGGAACATGAAGGCCACTAGTGGAAAGAAAGTATGTTGTGTGTTTGAAGAACAGAAAACAGCACCACGGAAATTAAAATCCAACATAGCAGTCGTTGGAAATTTGGAAAAAGTAGTACATAGGAATACCTATTTTGGCAGTTGTAAAATGTTTCGTAACTCTATGAAAACATTGCTTTTCCAACAGTACTTAGACAACTGTTCCAGAGAATTTAAATTATTTTGGTTATTAGTTTAGTCTTTAACATTATTTTATTTATTATTTAATCTTCACTTATTATTTACTATCTAATCTAAATAACATCTACCTTGTCTGAAACTTTTTTGTTAACCAAGTCAAGCTCCTGGTAGAAGATATGGTATATAAATCTTAGATTAGATTAGAAATAAATTAGAAATAATTTTCAGTGGCAGCCTTGCGTGAGTGAAGATGCCGTTGGCCAAGGATCTCCTGCAACTGTCCCCTGAGGAGGAGAAGAGGAAGCACAAGAAGAAGCAGCTGGACATCAAGTGCCCAGGTTGCTATTAAATCACCACTGTATTTAGCCATGCCCAAACTGTGGTTCTTTGTGTGGGCTGCTCAACTGTACTTTGTCAGCCCACTGGTAGAAAAGCAAGGCTCACAGAAGGATGTTCCTTCAGACGAAAGCAGCACAAAGGCCAACCTGTGTGTGTGTGTATTGTGAAGGGATGGGTAGGACTACTGCACAGTTTGCCCCAGAGTATGTGATGATGATGGTCCTGAAGTTTAATGTTTTCAGTATCCCATGCTGACAAGGACTTTTGCTTTTCACATACTGTTCCTGTAGTCTTACCTATCTAATAAATTTTGGATACAAAAAGCTCAACAACAAAAAAAAGAATACAAAGCATAGGCCACCCCAACTCCCCTCCCAGGACTACCTTGCAACCCTTGGTGGTCTAGTGGTGTACTCAGGGCAGGAGCTATGCCCCAGTAATGACAGTTATTTTGAAAGCAGAGCCAGAATTGCCAGATGTAACTGGGGAACTAGACCACCAGGGGCGCCTATAAGTGTGGAGAGGTGCTTTAGATGGGGGAGGGCAAGCAGAAGGGTAACTTCTGATTGAGGAGAAGGAGGGAGACAAATAGAACAAAGCACAAATTGTTGGCTTCCACTGAAAACACATGACCATTTTTCAGCCAAAACCAAAACTGAAAACAACTGAAAATTCAAATGACTGTTTGGCTGAAACTTAAACCAGGCAGAAAAGGGGTTTTGTATTGGTTTCAGACATGGGTGAATCTCTTCATAAAAGTGGTTAGTAAATCCCAATAAACATTGACCAAGAAGTTAAATATTGATCTGATAGACTTTTCTCCCAGCATACTTCTTGTTCTAAGTGGTCCTAGGATATAGTTGATGAGAATCTGATTCTTCCCTCATACACCTTTACTTACTAGAAACATTTGGATTGTATTTTGGTAAAAATGTGTGGTTTCACATACTTACAGTTCACATCCACTGTTACATCTGAAGAGGTGCCATTACCCAGCTCATTGGAAACTGTGCAGTGATAAGATCCCGAATCAGTATCACTTAACTTATGAAAGTGGATCTCCTTTCCCCTATAGTTTGAATATATGTCATGGTCCTTATACCAGGAATATGATGTCACTGGAGGATTACTCTGACTTTCACATGTTAAAGTAAGGGAATCATTTTCTTTCACCAATTCACGGGTCCTCTGAATCCTGGTTTCTTTTGGAGCATCTAAAATAATGAAAAAAGGGTTTTATTTTTAGTGACTGCAGAAATGCAAAACCTTTCTCTCTATAAGCTATCATAGGAAGAGTGTGTAAAATCCAAGCAAACAAATAAATAACCGGCCACTATTCAGCCAGATTAGTCAGCATCTTCTTTTAAACCCTCACAGCCAAGACTGAATTAAATACGCATATTCAGCACCAGAATCTGGCTACTGGCCAGCACTGAGCAGCTGATTTCAGCACTGATCACCAGCTCTATGGGTTGGATTCTGCAAACAGCACTTACATTGGCCGCTGATCGTGTATCAATTACTCTATGGCATCATTTGCAGAATCGCGCCTACCATTAAACAAAAGCGCCGGTAGTGTACACAGATGCTCACTATTAGGGATTTCACATAGTGAGAAATGATGGCTATATACAGTTTATTACCATAAATTTCCTCAGGGGAATGATTTCAGGCTGAAAGCTAAGTATTCAGAATGAATAACTGCATGAAATAATAAGACTTAAGCACTTGAAATAATTATTGACAAAAAGTAAAATAGAAAAAAGTTTAGTAACACGGAGGAGGAGGTACCGTGGGGCAAATGAAGAGTTATCCCCTTCAAACATCTTCGTTTGTAGGGCTGTCTGATACCCCTTCCGGACCTCATTCATGAACTTACCTTATATGGGTGAATTATTTACTGGACTCTGTGAATTTTGCTGTATATATATATATATATATATATATATATATACAGTTTAGGCAGAAACCAGGCAAAGGGGTTTTAAAATGGTTGATTAAGTTATGAAATGAGGTGAGATGAGGCAATTATGCTCCCTGACTCTGCACCCAACATTAAGGCAAATTTTGAAAGGTTTACAAGCAAACAAGCCTTAGGTGATAGCAGCCACACAACAGACTTGGACAGATCACAGTGACGTTGAAGAAGATGATAGTGGAAGGCATACAACAGTTATGAGAAATGGGGATGCAGGCAGCAATGTACAGCCCTGAACAATTTCAGGTCCTGACATGGAAGCTTCCACTGCAGGAATGCAGGCACAAATAATTAAGCAAGTTTCAAAGACAAATATTTAAAGAGCTAGTGGAAGCAGAGATAGACGTGAAGCCCACAGATAAACAACCAAATGCTGGTTTATTGAAGAGGTAAGAACATAAGAATAGCCTTACTGGTTCAGACCAATGGTCCATCAAGCCCAGCAGCCCGTTCTCACGGTGGCCAATCCAATCTCACTAGTACCCGGCCAAAACCCACGGAGTAGTAATATTCCATGCTACTGATCCAGGGCAAGCAGAAGCTTCTCCCATGTCTTAATAACAGACTATGAACTTTTCCTCCAGGAATTTGTCCAAACCTTTCTTAAAACCAGCTTCGCTATCAGCTTTGACCACAACCTCTGGCAACGCATTCCAGATCTTAACTATTCTCTGAGTAAAAAAATATTTCCTCCTATTGGTTTTAAAAGTATTTCCCTGCAGTTTCGAGTGTCCCCTAGTCTTTGTAATTTTTGACGGAGTGAAAAATCGATCCATTTGTACCCGTTCCACTCCACTCAGGATTTTGTAGACTTCAATCATATCTCCCTTCAGCCTTCTCTTTTCCAAGCTGAAGAGCCCTAACCTTTTTAGTCTTTTCTCATAAGAGAGGAGTTCCATCCCCTTTATCATCTTGGTCGCTCTTCTTTGAACCTTTTCTAGTGCAGCTATATCTTTCTTGAGATAAGGAGATCAGAAATGAATGCAATATTCCAGGTATGGTCACACCTTGGAGCGATACAGAGGCATTATAATATTTTTAGTCTTCTTAACCATCCCTTTTAAAATAATTCCTAGCACCTTGTTTGCTTTTATGATTGCTGCCGCACATTGGATGGAAGGTTTCATCGTATTGTCTACAATAGCACCCAGATCCCTTTCTTGGGCGCTAACCCCAAGATGGACCCTAGCATCCGGTAACTGTGATTTGGGTTATTCTTCCCAATATGCATCACTTTGCATTTGTCCACATTAAATTTCATCTGCCACTTGGACGCCAAGAGATGTAGCAGGAGATGATGAGGAAAAAGCCTTGAGTTCTGCTGTCCTAGCACAGAGTTGGTAAGAGTTCCTGTGTAAGCTACCATTATACAGTTTCTGAGACCTGCAGAGTGTCTGTACTTGATGACTTCTGCAGGCCAATAAATATGTAACACTTCTAATTTTTGAGTGTCTTTCTTTATGTGTGTTTTTGTAGTTTATTCATATATGTTATAAGAAAACCATAAAGCACCAGTGGCTATCTGTCTGTCATTTGGTGTCAGAAAATTGTGCATGTACCTGGGGACCACTGTTCCCTCTAAGCTGTGCGCTTGTGCGCGCGCACACAACTTGCCGAACCCGCGCACACAAATTAAAATAGCGCGCACAAAAAAATTAATTTTTGCCTAAAATTATTTATTGAAATGAGACTTTATGTTACATAAAGTGTAACTATATATTCATATAATCACAGCTATGATCCAATTAGAAATTTTTACCATTTATAATTGTGCAAAATACATTATTTAAAATATATTTGTGAAGTGCTTAAACCAAGAAACCAATATAATAGTGATGTCACTACAATGAGGTTTACAAGGGGACCATCATCGCCTTCACAAGTCCCCTGCCCTCCCTATGTATTAAAGCCTATCTAAAGCCTATCTGGTAAGTACATCCAGCTTGTGGTACTTATCTGTATTGGGGAGCAATAAACGATGTTGACTCTCATCGGTGACTTATTGAAATAAAAGTGCAAGTGCTTCAGTAAAATCATGAATGTTTTTTCTTTTCTGATTAAATTTTTTCTGATTAAATTCCCGTCCCTCTCGGGAATTTAATCAGAAAAAATTTAATCAGAAAAGAAAAAACATTCATGATTTTACTGAAGCACTTGCACTTTTATTTCAATAAGTCACCAATGAGAGTCAACATCGTTTATTGCTCCCCAATACAGATAAGTACCACAAGCTGGATGTACTTACCAGATAGGCTTTAGATAGGCTTTAATACATAGGGAGGGCAGGGGACTTGTGAAGGCGATGATGGTCCCCTTGTAAACCTCATTGTAGTGACATCACTATTATATTGGTTTCTTGGTCTGAGCACTTCACAAATATATTTTAAATAATGTATTTTGCACAATTATAAATGGTAAAAATTTCTAATTGGATCATAGCTGTGATTATATGAATATATAGCAATTATTGTCACAGATTACAAAGAAAGTTATCTCTCTAATTTGTAGTTAACATAAAGTGTAACTAACATAAAATGTAACTAAAATTACATTGTGTTTTCGTTAATTCAGACTAAACTCCAAGACCTGCCCGTAAATGCCCATAACTGAACTCTGGGCCCTCTGACAATCATTTTTATAGCGCACACAAATTTAGTTTTTCTTTAAAATGTGCACAGATGAAATTTTTTGCGCACACAGCCTATGAAAAATTAGAGGGAACGTTGCTGGGGACTCTACCCATATCCCACCCATGCTCCACCCAAATGTATGCTCCACCCCCTTGTTGTTAAGCACAATAGGGCTCATAATCAAAACTTAAACATGTCTAAAAAAAAATGCCCAAATCGGCACTTGAACAACCTAAAAGACAGGTCGTCCAAGTGCCGATAATCAATCTAATTTTCTGGATGTGTCATGGGACTTTTTAGGCCTCTGAATGCCGCTGTGCGCCCATAGCTAAAAGGGGAATATCTGGAGCAGTGTTTAGGGTGGTATGTGGTGATATGGGGACCGACCTAGACTTAGTCATCCTGGAGGGATAATCGAAGGCGTTATTAGAAATCCTGAACAGAACTTAAACATTGAGTTAGACAATCTAAAAACAGGTATAAGTGTCATAAAGGTTTCCAAAATGACTAGATAACCACTGCAGAGACAAAGTAAAGATCCAAACACACTCCCCCAGTGTTCATTGACCCCGTCACATACCCAGTAAGATCAGAATAAAAACAAACTTACCTGTCTCCAGAACTTCAGTAGCTGGTATAGGAAAGGCTAGTAGAGCTGCACAGAGGTGTCATAAATAGCCTAGGGCGGGGGTCGGCAACCTGCGGCTCTTTTCCACCTTTGCTGCGGCTCCGGTAGTGTGTCACGCAGGCATGCACCTTACAAGTCCAGCGTCGCGGCGGGAAATAGCCATGCTGAGCAGTGAGCTCAGCACATACACAGATGAAAGCCTTGCTTGCTGATTGGTCCGGCGGCCCCGCCCCGCCGTGCCGCCGGACCAATCAGCAAGCAAGGCTTTCATCTGTGTAGTGCTGAGCTCACTGCTCAGCATGGCTATTTCCCGCCGCGACGCTGGACTTGTAAGGTGCCTGAAAAAGAAATCATCCTGGCCGGGGTCGGTGTCATGCTCCGGAGATCTACAGCCTTCCTATCTCCCTCTCCCTTCTACCTGCTTCCGGCCACATCCCCTGCTCTGCGGCTCTCTTCGGCAACTCAGCAGCAGCGATCGACACAAGCTTCTGATGTCGGGGCCTACCTTCTGCGAGTCCCGCTTGTTTCAACTTCCTTTTTCCACAAAGGCGGGACTCGTAGAGGGAAGGCCTCGATGTCGGCAGCTTGTCTTGATCACCGCTGCTGACGAGTTGCTGAAGAGAGCCGCGGAGCAGGGGGGTGTTGCCAGGTGCAGGTAGAAGGGAGAGGGCCAGATGCAGGACTCATGGGTGAGGGAGGAGAAGAGAGAGAGAAAGAGAGAGGGGCGGGAAACAAAAGGAAATATTCATACTGGGCTGGGCCGGAGTGGAGGAAGGGTGGAAAGATTCTAGCTACAGGGTGCAGTAACAAAGGAAAAGGGGGGGGAAAGCTGAAAATGGAGATAGTGACACAAAGAAGAGAAAGGGTAAGCAGGACCTACTGAATAAGGATAGAGATACAGAGGGGACATGAAGAGGAGGTGAAATAGAGACATAGAAGTAATGCTGAAAAAGTGGGGGGGGGAGATAAAGACATTGAAAGGGCAAATGGTGAACATGGCGTTAAGATAAGGACAGAGACAAATGAAGATTCTGAAAAAGTGGTGAGATAGGGATATAGGTGAGATGGACACAAAGAAGGGTGATGCTGGAAAATAGGTGGAATGGTAATTCTGACAGACACAGAAGGGAAATGCTGGATCAAGGAGAGATGGGGCTCAGGCTGGATGGAATGAGGAGAAATGCCTTGTTGGCCCGGAACTTCCTCTCCTACGTCAGAATTGACGTCAGGGAGCGGAATGCTGGTCAGCGCAACACTTCTGCAGGGAAAGCTTGGGACGGCGGTGGCTTGGGGGCTGTTCCCCGATTGCGGTGGCAGCAAACCGAGTGGCTTGGGGGAGGGCACGGAGACAGAAAGAAGGGGGAACAGGGAGACAGAAAGAAAAAGTTGGGGGAGAGAATGAGGTCTGGAGGAGAGGAAACATACAGGAGGCTGAAAGAAAGGAAGAAAGATTGGATGCACAGTCAGAAGAAGAAAGTGCAACCAGAGACTCATGAAATCACCAAATAGCAAAGGTAGGAAAAATGATTTTATTTTCAATTTAGTGATCCTGTATATAGCATTAAGATAAGAAACAATATATGCAGTGTTAGATTTGTTTTATAATGGTTTTGCGGCTCCAAGTTTTTTTTTCTTTTCGAAAACGGGTCCAAGTGGCTCTTTATGTCTTAAAGGTTGCAGACCCCTGGCCTAGGGGGTGGACCCAAGCCCATAAGCCAGTCTAACCACTATTTTATGGTGGAACATATGTACCCACCAACCCCCCCCCCCCCAAACCCTATACTACTATATAGGTGCTACCTGCAGCCATAAAGGCTATTGAGGTTGTAGACAGGTAGGTACAGTGGTTTTTTGGGGGGCTCACCATAACCTATAAGGGAGTTCTGATGAGATGTTTATGTAGTACCCTTTTTGTGAAGTTAACAGCAATACCCTGTAAGGTATCCCACTGCTCTATTGCCATATCTGGGTGGCCAGTCCATTATAAGATTGGCCCATCCCACACCCAAATAGTCTTGTTCTGGGCATTTGGGACTTGGCCAAAATTTTGGTTGAAAATGTGATATATAGATAGACATACTGGCGGTCTGGATGAATAGTAGCCTGGACGCCCAGATAAATGATTTTTGAAGAAAAAAAAATATTTTCGAGAATGCGCATTTTCCCACTGCTGACTTTTGGCGCCTATCACCATATAACCAAATTAGACTTAGATGTTTGTGTTGATTATACCCTTCTATAGGTTTTGCATGCACCCTTATAGAACAGCACTTAGGACAACTGTGTTTTGTGCATGGCCCTGCTTTTCTACACTGATTTTCATCCCTTACTGATTTACACAAATGAAGTCCCTCATGACTTTGAATCTCCCCAGATCTCCCATGGGCCTCCTATGGGAACATCAGTGGCTATGAGACCAAGCCTAGGGGATCTCAAGCTTTACCATTCCACACAAAACAGTCCATATTTATTAAACTTTTTGGCCCTGATTCTGTATAGGACGCCCAGGAGAGGTGTCCTATACAGAATCGGTCCTACACTAAACCCCGATTCTGTAACCGGCGTCCATGGTACAGACGCCGGTTAGAGAATTGGGTTAAATTAGACACAGTCACTACACTTATCGCTGCAAGGGATCTCTCCCTGCTGCAATAAGTATAGTGGCCGCGGCCGCCTGTCCCATCGCCGGCAGGAGGATGCCCAACTCCTCCTGTCGGAACCCCGAACCCCCTCTCCCCCCCAAACTGGTAATCGCCAACAGGAGGATGCCTAACTCCTCCTGTCGGGACCCCGAATCCCGGACCCCCCTCCCCCCCAAACTGGTAATCACCGACAGGAGGATGCCCAACTCCTCCTGTCGGAACCCCGAACCTCGGACCCCCCTCCCCCCAAAACTGGTAATCGCCAACAGGAGGATGCCCAACTCCTCCTGTCGGAAAGCCCGACGACCCCCCGCCCCAACTAATCTCCCTCCCCCAACTAACCTTTAAATGTTGGTCAGCTGGATGGGTCTTGCTGCCGTCCAGCCGACAGGCCCGCCTCGTGGAAATGAGACGGGCCCGCCCCTTCCCAGCCCATCCCCGCTAAATCTAAGGCCTGATTGAACATAAGAACATAAGAAGCACCATCTCCGGATCAGACCTTCGGTCCATCAAGTACGGCGATCCGCACACACGGAGGCCCTGCCAGGTATACACCTGGCTTATTTTATAGCCAACCATATCTTTATATGCCTCTCTCAAGGAGATATGCATCTAGTTTGCTTTTGAAGCCTAGGACTGTCGATTCCGCAATAATCTCCCCTGGGAGAGTATTCCAGATGTCAACCACTCTCTGTGTGAAGCAGAACTTCCTGATATTAGTCCTGAACTTGTCCCCCCTTAGCTTCATTTCATGTCCTCTTGTCCGTGTCAAATTGGACAATGTAAATAATCTCTGCTCTATTTTGTCGATTCCTTTCAGTATTTTGAAGGTCTCGATCATATCCCCACGCAGTCTCCTCTTCTCAAGGGAGAACAATCCCAGTGTTTTAAGTCGATCCTCATATTCCAGTTTCTCCATACCCTTCACCAGTTTAGTCGCTCGTCTCTGCACCCTCTCCAGCAGTTTTATATCCTTCTTTAGGTAGGGAGACCAATGTTGGACGCAGTATTCCAAGTGGGGTCTGACCATTGCTCTAGAAGCCTTAGGCCTTAGGACGCCTACAGCTGCCTAAAATCGGGACGCACTTTGTAGAATCAGAGCCTTTATGTTTAAATCATGTTTTAAATCACAAAACATGCAATAAAATGTATAAAAAACATACCTCTTATCATATCAGAGAAGAGACAGGCCTTAGATTCCTGGAAGTAGCTATGTTTTTATGTTATTACAAGAATTAAAATAATCCAACTCCTACCTACTATAATTACAACTTTCAAACTATTCCACAACATCAGGGGAGCTACTACTGCATACCCCTTTTACCACAGTCATGATTGTCACAAAAATGTGATGCAGTGAAGACTATGGTTCTTCTTTAGTGAGGAATGTGGAAACCTCTAATAACTTTACTAAAATATTGAACTTTGACAGACATAAATATTCTTACAGCTTCCAGGACAAGGGGCCATGTTGCTTGACCAGTGAGGTAATGATAGGAGGAGACAAATTTTGCAGGGAAACAGTAATGGTAATAGAGTTTAAGTTCAATTTATTTAATATACCGCAAATATAAAACCAAAGCTAAATCTAAGCGGTTTACAATAAAATTTTAAACAAAGAATATAAAAATAGGGTAGGGACCATAAATTAAACAAAACATAAAAATACAATTGAAAACATGACGAAAGAAGGGAATCAGCGGTTACAATAAAAACAAACATTTTGGGCAGAGGGATGAACAATATGGTAAGAGAGGAAACAGAAAATTAGTTCTGCCCACACTGATATGAGAAAACCTAGAATGCAACTTTTGGGAAAGGTTATCATCAAAGAAAAGTAAATTAAGAGCAGAAGGCCAATTGAAATAATATACCTTTAATTGTATCTTGAAGGTCGCAAATGATTTTTCTGAATGGAGATAAAAAGGCAAAGAATTCCAGAGAGTAGGAGCCATAACAGAAAATGAAGAATTCCTATGAAAATCAAGAAAAAGTTGGCAGAATGAAGGACCAACTGATAACTGCTGTTGTGAAGAGTGTAGGGTTCTTTGCAGCGAGTATGGAACCAAGAGACTATGGGCTCCTTTTACTAAGCTATGCTAGCGGTATTACTGCGCACTTAGCATGCATTGCATTGCCACGCGCGCTAGACCTTACGGCCACCATTGAGCTGGTGTTAGTTTTTACACGTAGTGTGGGGGGCAGCGCACACTAATATGCAGCGCGCGCTAAAAACGCTAGCGCACCTTAGTAAAAGAGGGGAAATATAAAAAGGAGGGAAGACCACTCGATAGAATCTTGTGAGAAAGAATATTATACAGTGATGCCTTGGAATCTGAACTTAATCTGTTTCAGAACCCCGTTCAAGTTCCAAGACAATTTTTCCCATTGAAAATAATGGAAACTGGATTAATCCGTTCCTGGGTCCCACAAACTCAAATTTTAACAGGAAATACACTGGATTTTAGGGGCAGAAACACACACATACAGGCCCGGATTCTGTATAGGATGCCCGTCCCGGGCATCCTATACAGAATCGGGCCTACACCCGCCCAAAGTTAACCTGATTCTGTAACCAACGTCCACGTTGCAGACGCCAGTTACAGAATCAGGTTTTAAATGCCCCAACCCCCTCCCCGGACCCCCCAATGGACCCCACCGAAGATCGCCGGCAGGAGGTTGCCCAACCTCTCCTGCTGACAAAACCTGCGATTGCCGGCAAGAAGGTGCTCAACCCTTCCTGCCGACAGAACCCGTCCCCCCCAAAGATTGCCGGCAGAAGGGTGCCTAACTCCTCCTGCAGGACCCTCCCAGCATCCCCCTAAGATCGCCAGCAGGAGGGTACCCAACCCCTCCTGCCAGACCCCCCCAACGAAAGCCCCCACCCCAGAACCCTTCCTTGGGTTTACCTCCAATTTGGCCGGACAGCAACTCGCACCATCCAGCCAGCAGCCCACCTCCGTCCAAATGAGGCGGGCCCGCCCCTCCACTGCCCAACCCACAGGATCATAGGGCCTGATTGGTATAGGCACCTAAGGCCCCTCCCACTGCACAGGAGTTAAAATATGGAACTTTCTCAGGGGCCAAAAGCGAAATTGTCGTGAAAAGGGCACGTTTAGAAAACTATTCAAGACACAACTATTTGTAGATGCCTTTTTATAGTCAATAATTGTCCTCCCTGGCAAAGCTGATGAACTGCTCAAGACCTTTTTTATTATTATTATTATTTACTAGCTGATGCCCCGGCGTTGCACGGGTATTTAATTATAGCAATAACACTGTAAATGGATTCAAATAAAGATACTTTATAGTGGTGAATGAAATTATTTTTTTACAGCTTAATAAAAAGTACAATATTCAAATTATAATGTGAAATATTTGACAAAATGAATACAATACAACTAACGCAAAACGTGATTATAAACAACATTTTTAGTTTCACCTCCTGGAGCAAGAACATATTAATTCTTGGGTGAACCCAGCCTTGAGCAAGCAACATAGAGTTGTGGGCTGCGAGACCCCCAGAACATATCACCCCAGGTAGTGAGGGATCTGCATACCAAGTTTCGTTCAAAGCGGTCAAGCCGTTTTTGCGTGATCGCGGCACATACACACACACATACATACCTCCGATTTTATATATATAGATTTATTTATCAATTTTCAAATTAATTTACAAGAATTAACTTTTGTTACAGCAATACAGCTTAAACTTGACTAAAAGAATCAAAATCTTTATACATTTAAAAAAACAATCAATAGCTCCTTAGACCTCAAATTATAAGGGAGGAATTCGATAAGTGAAGAGAAACTTATTATTCATGTAGTTAATCAATCAGGAAAGGCTTAACAGCATTCTTAAGAATCCTTTTTTACAAAACTGCTGTTCACCATATCTAGACTAAACATTTCCTGTGGCCAATTTCTTCAAATCCAAGAAAGCTCGGAGCTGTTCAGTAGAATAAAAAAACATATTTAACCCCTAGATCAGGGGTGTCAAAGTCCCTCCTCGAGGGCCGCAATCCAGTCGGGTTTTCAGGATTTCCCCAATGAATATGCATGAGATCTATTTGCATGCACTGCTTTCATTGTATGCAAATAGATCTCATGCATATTCATTGGGGAAATCCTGAAAACCCGACTGGATTGCGGCCCTCGAGGACCGACTTTGACACCTGTGCCCTAGATATTTAACTAAGCATTTACAGGGGTAGGCTAAAAGAAAAGTACCTCCCAAAGACACTATTTCAGGTCTCATTACTAGAAACAATTTCCTACTTTCCTGTGTCTGTCTAGCTATATCAGGGTATATATAAACTTTTTTCCCATAAAACATCTGTGAAGAGCAAAAGTATAAACGGAAAATTGCATTTACATCTTGTTCAAAAACTAATGAAACCAGTAACTTCATTCTTTGAGATAATGTTGATTCCAAATGATCAGATACATTTAGGACTCCTTCATTGTTCAAATTGACTTATTCAAAATCTGAGTCCACCCCTGGTCTTTTTTTCCTTAAAGGTAGGTAACAAATCTTGTTAACAGGTGGAATACAGTCAGGGGAAAATTTCAAAATTTCAACAAGATATTTTTTTAAGCATCTCAATGGGAGATACTCCAACGGTCTTAGGAAAGTTCAAAAGATGAATATTCAACCGACGATTAAAGTTTTCTAACTGTTCAACCTTACGGTTCAATTTAATTTTGTCCTTAATTAATCCAGAAGATAAGTCTTGGAGTTTTTCGACTTTATCATTAACTCATATTAGTTCTTTAGTAAAATCTTCTTTAGTCCCCTCTAATTTAAGTCCCAAAGAGTCAACAGTACTTACTAAAGCTGCTATTCCTTGTGAAGAGTTGGCAACTGCTACATTTAGGCTAGCGAGAGCATCCCAAATGCTCTCTAATGTAACCACTGGTGGCTTGATCAACTGAGAGCTGGGTTTTCCTACTGCTCCCAGGGTCCCCTGCTCCTTCGATTCTCTCACGGCCTCTGTCCCTCGATCCAGATTCCCCCTGCAGTATACATTCGGCAGGGCTCTTCAGTCAGTGCCGTGGTTGGAGGAACAGCTACTGGAGGAGATAAAGATGTCTACAGGGCAAAGTCCTCCACTTCTCCTTGTGTGGGGGATAACGCCGCCAACGCCCCAGGTAACTCCACGGGATTCTACATAGTCACGAACTCCTGAATCGATCGCTGCATCGGGGAGGAAGTTCGAGGTGTCAAGGAATCCATCCGAACTATCCCCTTGCGCTTGGTGTGTGGCATCTGATTACCCATAGGAAAAGTTAGAACGAAACGCTCTCAGATTGGTTCAGGAGCGCGAGTAAGCTGCTGCTGCCATTTTGAATTCCTCCCTTCTCCTCAAGACCTTTTTTAACATGGTTTTAGTTTGTAGATTAGATTTTTGAGGATTATTTGTATGTCTATGTTATGATGATTTTGTTTTAAATTATGTATGTAATTCTGTAAACGGTTTAGTTTTAAAACGTCAGAAATTTTTTAAAAATAAATAAATATATGTGCATATCTCAAATTTTTCTCTAGTAGTCTATAAAATAGGCACTTACAGTTTCTAGTTTAATCAGGGCTTCTGCGGTATACCGCTAATCACTGACAAGCAGAACGCAGCAATGTACAATTATCCAAAAACAAAGGAGGAAAATAATGCCAGTAAAAATAGTACAGATGTCAATCATGCCAAGGAGGTTAGGAAAAGAATGGGAAAGTAAGACAGTAACAAAATTACTGTGATTTATAGAACAGGCTCTTAATGGGTACCCAGTTGTAGAACTATCTTTTCAGTGGGGCAAAAAGAAGGACTGGATCAGCCATTCTTGCTATAAAGGGAACTAATTTTTGATCCTATGACAAATCTTACATTATGTCCAGGTCCCCTTTACTTGTGTGATTCTGTATAGAGCTGACATTAGACAGCATGTAGTGAGGCACATGAACTTACACTGAATGTTGATTATCAGGGGTTTGGATGTGGTAGAGGTAGAACGAACACCATTGAAAGCTTGACAGGTGTAACTTCCAGACTTCTCAAAACTAGCATTCTGGATCTCAAGTGTCATATCAGATTTGAGAAACCTGTTATTCTTTTGCCATTCGTACTTCGACACCACCGGGTTGCTGCTTTCCGCAGCACAGCGTAAAACAATTTCTTCCCCTTCCTTCATTGTCATGCTAGAATTTGTATAATTGCCTTCCTTTCCGATGTAGATTTGGACATTTCTTGGAGCAACTGAAATGAGAGATCATATGTGTTCCTCATAAGGACATAGAAAGAGACTTACAATAAAGATTCAAATATTTAGAGACAGCAGGTTGTGGATCTGCAGGAATTCATTTAAAATTACATGTACCTGCAGCAGTCAAAAACACATAAATGTTACTGCAGAAAAGTTACATATAACCATCAATGCTTAAACATATAAGGGTTGGTATGCAGCAGGAGCTGTTCCTATCGGGATTGGTCATATCTGGACAAGCCCCACTGACCAGATCCATATTTTCAGTGGCATTAACTGCATATTAGCACTGAAAACCCAAAGAGATCTCCTCAGCACTATCTGGGCTGCACCAGGGCAGTGGAAGCAGGAGTTTCCTGGTTATTAGCAATATCGAGGCCACAAACCAGGTAACTATCTGGATAAAGTTAGGATAGCTAAAAGGGTGTCCTAACCTTTTTTGGTTAGTTACCAGGTACCAGTCTGAATAATGCTGGTAATTTGGTAAATGCCAATGATAGGGTACCCAGATGTCTGGGTGCTCAGAGTTTCCCAAAGCTCAGTAGTTTGGGTTATTGGAAGGCCTCAAACTTGAGTCCACGTCTGGAAGGCTGCTGCACATGTGTGGATGTCAATGTGATGATGTCACACACATGCACGCACGCTCATGACATCATCGTGTCAATGTCCGTGCATACACAGAGGCTCTCCAGGCATGGCCCTGAGCTCAGGGAAGGAGGCACAAGGTTCATGTGGGAGCAGGGCTGGGGTGGGGCAGAATGGGGAGGGGCCAGGTGTCCTCTTTTCTTTTTTTAAAGAGGAAATCTGGTAACCCTAGCCAATGACCACTTCATAATAGAAATTAAGCGTTGATATCCAGCTATGACCTGACACTTCGGGAGGAAATCTATAAAAATGGTACTCAAAAATAGGTGCTGAAAAGGTTGGCCCTAAGTGCTATTCAAAATAAGGCACAAACCCTTTATAGAATAGAGTTTAGTGTAGATCAGTGTTTTTCAACCTTTTTATACCTGTGGACCAGCAGAAATAAAATAATTATTTTGTGGACCGGCAAATACTAAGACTGAAATTTAAAAAACACATTTCCGCCCCGTTTCCGCAAACTCGGTCCCCACAAACCATCTGATCCCATCTGCACAAGCCTCAGTTATGATTTTATATTGAACGTATTACAGTACCTCCCCTCTTTTCCGCATCTTAATCCAGCAGATACCTTCCATCACCCTACTCCCTCCATTCCTTATTCAGCATCTTCTCCTTGTCTCCCTATTCCCCCTTCACCATGTCCAGCATATCCCCTCTGTCTCCCTACTCCCTCTACCTATGTCCAACATCTTACTTCTGTCTTCATACTTCATCCTCCTGTTCAGCATTTTCCATGTCTCTCTGCTCCCTGCAAGGTCCAGCATCTTTGTGTCCCTATTCTTCCAACTCCCACCTAGTTCCAATAACTATCCTCCCCCAAGGGGATCCATCATCTCCCTTCTGTCACACCAATCCCCCCCCCCCCCCTTGTCTACCATTCCCTTCCCACAACACGTGGGAATACAGCATCTCTTATTTCCTCCCTTGGCTGCTGGTCCCAGAGTGACTCCAGTGTCACAATGGCTGGTCTCACCATAACTGACACCAGCACACCTAGGTCTCTTTCGAGGTTGCTTACCCCTAGCAATGATCCCCCCATTGCATAGCTGAACATCGGGTTCTTTTTCCCAATATACATGACCTTGCAATTCTCTATATTAAAACACATCTGCCACTTTTTCGCCCACTCTTCTAGTTTCGTTAGGTCCCTTTGCAGGTCTTCACAGTCTTCCGTGGTTCTAACTCTGCTGCAGAGTTTGGTGTCATCCCCAAATTTGATAACCTCACATTTCGTCCCCGTCTCCAGATCGTTTATAAATATGTTGAACAGGAGCGGTCCCAACACCGACCCCTGCGAAACTCCGCTCGTGACCCATTGCCAGTCTGAGTATTGGCCCTTTACTCCAACCCTCTGTTTTCTGCCCGCCAATCAGTGTTTAATCCATCGGTGTACATCCCCCTCCACCACGTGGTTCCACAGCTTCTTAAGCAGCCATTCGTGGGGTACTTTGTTGAAGGCTTTTTGGAAGTCGAGGTAAATGATGGAGAGATGGAGAATGCTTCAAATACTTGGTCACCAAGTTTCCAGGCCTGTTGGAGGCAAAATTGAAAGAAGTTGTGTTCATCGGACCAGACATTAGAAGACTTATAGTTGATCAAGAGTTTGTCAATACCATGACGGATTCTCAAAAAGAAGGGTGGATTGTATTTAAAGAAGTCGTACAGAAATTTTTAGGCAACAACAAGCTTTAGGTTGCCTGTTGAGTTTGAAAGTGCATTTCCTCCAGTCCCACCTTGACTACTTTCCAGAAAATTTGGGAGCTGTGAGGGAGCTGTGAGGTGAATGATTCCATCAAGACATTAAAGAGATGGAAAGGAGATACCAGGGAAAATGGAGCATTACAATGATGGCAGACTACTGTTGGATGCTTCAGAGAGACATTCCAGATGCTACTCACAAGTCTAAATGCACCAAGGAGCCTCACAGGGAAGAAGAAAGCACAGTTACTTACCGTAACAGTTGTTATCCAGGGACAGCAGGCAGATATTCCCACATATGGGTGACGTCATCGACGGAGCCCCGCAGCGGACAGCCTCGAAAGCAAACTTGCTTGAAGATCTCGAACTTTCGAGTGCTGCACCGCGCCTGCGCGCGTGCCTTCCCGCCTGAACTAGGGGGCGCATCTCCTGAGAGGATCCTCAGTTCAGATACCTAGCCAAGAAGCCAACCAGGGGAGGTGGGAGGGTTGTGGGAATATCTGCCTGCTGTCCCTGGATAACAACTGTTACGGTAAGTAACTGTGCTTTATCCCAGGACAAGCAGGCAGCATATTCCCACATATGGGTGACCTCCAAGCTAAGTAAAAAGGGATGGAGGGAAGTTGGCAATTTACGAAAAAAGATTATGCAAAACAGATTGGCCAAAATGGCCATCCCTCCTGGATAAAGTATCCAGACAATAATGAGAGGTGAAAGTATGAACCGAGGACCAAGTGGCAGCCTTGCAGATTTCCTCAATAGGAGTCGATCGGAGGAAAGCTACAGATGCCGCCATAGCTCTAACTTTATGGCCCGTCACTCGACCTTGTAGAGGAAGACCAGCCTGAGCATAACAAAAAGAAATGCAAGCAGCCATCCAGTTGGAGATGGTACGCTTCGATATAGGACGACCCAACCTGTTTGGATCAAAGGATATGAAAAGTTGAGGAGACGTTCTGTGAATCTGAGTGCGTTGCAGGTAGAAAGCCAAAGCACGTTTACAGTCCAAGGTATGAAGAGCCGCCTCTCCTGGGTGAGAGTGAGGCTTTGGAAAAAATACAGGTAGAACAATAGACTGATTGATGTGAAATTCTGAAACGACTTTAGGCAAGAATTTAGGATGAGTACGGAGAACAACCTTGTCATGGTGAAAAACTGTGAAAGGTGGATCAGCCACTAGCGCTTGTAACTCACTGACACGATGAGCAGAAGTGAGAGCAATCAGGAACACAGCTTTCCAAGTGAGATACTTGAGATGAGCTTTGTCAAGTGGTTCAAAAGGAGATTTCATAAGTTGAGCTAAAACAACATTGAGATCCCAAACCACAGGAGGTGGTTTAAGAGGAGGATGTAGATTGAGAAGTCCTTTCATAAAACGAGAAATCATAGGATGTGCAGAAAGGGATTTGCCCTCCAAAGGCTGATGAAAAGCAGCTATAGCACTAAGATGGACTCGGATAGATGTAGTCTGAAGTCCAGATTGTGATAAATGAAGTAAATAGTCCAGAACTGATGTCAATGAAGCAGATCTGGGTGGTAAATTATGTGTAGAACACCAAGCAGAAAATCTTGTCCACTTTTGACCATAACATTGCCTAGTGGATGGTTTTCTGGAAGCAAGTAAAATATCTTGTACAGACGGAGAGAATTGAGAAAAGTCTGTTACAGAGAAAGGTACCAAGCTGTCAAATGTAGAGACTGTAGATTGGGATGAAGCAAAGATCCTTGATTCTGCGTGAGTAGAGAAGGAAATATTGGTAGAAGTAGGGGCTCCCTGGTGCTGAGTTGAAGTAGAAGGGAGAACCAAGGTTGCCTGGGCCACCGAGGAGCTATCAGAATCATGGTGGCCCGGTCTGATTTCAACTTGACTAGAGTCTTGAGAATCAGAGGAAACGGAGGAAAAGCATAAAGGAACTGATTCCTCCAGTCCAGTAGAAACGCATCCGCTTCGAGACGTTGAGGAGTATAGATGCGGGAGCAAAATTGAGGCAGTTTGAAGTTGAGAGGTGACGCAAACAGATCTATCTGCGGAGTCCCCCAACGAGCAAAAATTTGGCGAAGAGTAGGAGAATTGAGTGTCCATTCGTGAGGTTGTAGAAGACGACTCAATTTGTCTGCCAAATAGTTGTGTTGACCCTGAATGTAAACTGCTCTGAGGAAGATGTTGTGGAGAATCGCCCACTGCCACAATTTCAGAGCCTCTTGACAGAGGGAGTGAGATCCCGTCCCTCCCTGTTTGTTTACATAATACATGGCTACTTGGTTGTCGGTACGTACTAGAATCACCATGTCGTGAAGAAGATGCTGAAAAGCTTTGAGAGCATAGAATATCGCTCTGAGTTCCAACAGATTTATAGGACACCTCCGGTCTGCTTGGGTCCAGAGCCCTTGAGTGCAAAGACCGTCCACATGGGCTCCCCAGGCATACATTGACGAGTCGGTTGTGAGGACCTTCTGATGAGGAAGAGGGTAAAACATTAAACCTCTTGAAAGATTCAAAGAGAGCATCCACCAACGGAGAGACTTCTTTAATGAAGGAGTGATGGAAATTAGTCGAGTTGGTGGATCCACTGATTGTTGCCATTGAGATGCCAGTGTCCATTGAGGAATGCGAAGATGAAGCCTGGCAAAAGGAACTACATGAACTGTAGAGGCCATGTGACCGAGCAGAACCATCATTTTCCTTGCTGGAACAGTGGAAAGTTGGAAGAATTGTTGAGAAATTTGAAGGAGTGCATCCTGACGTGGTTGTGGAAGGTATGCTCTCAGTTTGATAGTGTCCAGAGTTGCTCCTATGAACTGGAGAGACTGAGAAGGAATCAGTTGAGATTTGGGAAAATTGATGTGAAATCCCAGACTTTGAAGAAAGAGAATAGTCTGTTGGGTCGCTACAATAACCCCTGAAAGAGAGGGAGCCTTGATGAGCCAGTCGTCTAGGTATGGAAATACTTGGAGACCCTGGTTGCGAAGAGCTGCAGCTACAACCACAAGGCATTTTGTGAAAACTCTGGGGGAAGAAGCCAGTCCGAAGGGGAGAACTTTGTACTGAAGATGAAGATTTCCTACTTGGAATCTGAGGTACTTGCGAAAAGCTGGATGAATGGGGATATGAGTATAGGCCTCTTTGAGATCGAGGGAGCACATCCAATCCCCTTGATCCATCAAGGAATATAGAGTTGGCAGAGTGAGCATTCGAAATTTCTCTTTGACTAGAAATTTGTTGAGAGCTCTGAGATCCAAAATCGGTCGCAAATCCCCCGTCTTTTTGGGAACTAGAAAATAACGGGAGTAGAATCCCGAGTTCCTTTGGGAGAGAGGAACTTCCTCCACAGCTCGCAGGAGAAGAAGAGCCCGAGCTTCTTGAAGAAGAAGAGGAAGATGCGACTGATTTGAAAGACACTCTCTTGGATGGCGATCTGGAGGCACCTGAAGGAGTCGAAGAGAGTATCCCTCTCTGATAATGGTAAGTACCCAGAGATCTGATGTTATGAGCTCCCATTGATGATAAAAATTGGACAGGCGACCCCCTATGGGGAGGGGAGAATTTGGAAACAGAGAAATTTGAATGCTCAAGTTGAGATTGTCAAAAAGACTGAGCAGGCTTAGTGTTAGCAGGGGTCTGTGACTTTTGTTGTCGTTGTTGTGGAGGAGGCCGACGAGCAGGAGGTCTAGAAAAAGCAGGAGTTGTTTTCTGTGGATAGCGACGTGGAGTTTGTTTGAAACCTCTAGTTGGTGCAGGTTTAGGTTTTGGACGGATGAGGGAAGCAAAAGAGCGCTCATGTTCTGAAAGACGCTTTGTAGCTGCCTCAATAGAGTCATCGAATAATTCATTTCCTTGACAAGGAAGATTAGCCAATCTATCCTGAAGGTTAGGATCCATGTCCACTATCCGTAACCATGCTAATCTACGCATGGCTACTGCAAATGCCGAGACTCTAGACGAGAGTTCAAAGGCATCATAGGAAGCTTGTAGCATGAATAGTCTCAATTGAGAAAGAGTCTTAAGGATATTCTTAAATTCTGATAGACGATTGGTGGAGACATCCGGGTAAAAGGAAGACAAAATCTTTAAAAAATGATTGAAATAGGACGTAAAAATGTAATTATAATTCAGAACTCTATTTGCCATCATAGAATTCTGGTATAAACGTCGACCAAATTTATCCATGGTACGGCCTTCCCTACCAGGAGGAACTGAAGCATAAATTTTGGAGGGATGTGCTTTCTTCAATGATGACTCTACCACTAGAGATTGATGAGAAAGTTGAGACTTTTCATATCCTTTAGATGGAACCGTTCTGTAACGAGATTCCAATTTAGATGGGATGGCAGTGATAGAATAAGGAGTCTCCATATTGCGAGTGAAGGTCTGCTGGAGAACAGGAGTCATAGGCAATCTGAGTGACTCTTTAGGAGGATGGGGAAGCTCCATATCCGCCAAGTACTCAGGAGTATATTTAGAGTCTGAATGAAGGTCTAGCTTAAGAGCTTGACCCATATCAAAAATAAATTTGGCAAAAGAAACTGATTTTGGGTCAGATGATTCTTCAGGAGAGCCACTGCGAGATTTATGTTGTACTGAGTAGGATGGAGAATTTTCTCTAGAGTATGTGGAAATGTCCGATTCCATACGCACAGTAGGAGAAGAAGCTGTACTGTGAAGTGGAGTAAGAGAATGTTTCCTCTTCAGACTCCTGGATGGAGAAGTACCCGGTGTACGTGGTACAGAATGAGTCGAGGTGTGTGGAGAACTGTCTCGACGGACTGGCTTCGATGGGGTTCTGGATCGAGAAGGGCTTCGAGTGGAGGCTCGATGGTGAGAACCCTGCTTCGCCTTCGAAGAACGAGACAAAGAAGCCTCGGTATCCAACGTCGAAGACTCCCTCCGAAGCTTGGAGGCCACATGTCTGGAATGCTTCGACCGATGCTTCGGAGGAGGTGAGCCCGGAGACGACTCCGATGAAGAAATGTTTTTCGGTGTCCGGGATCGGCTTCGGGAGACTGGAAGCTCCGGTTGAGTAACAGGCTGGTCAGCCCGAGGCAAGGTCGAGGACGGGACCAGTTGAGCCACCAAAGAATTAATCTGAGTGGTGAGGATAGATTTTAACATGTCCTCCAGCATCGGCACCGAGACAGAAGGTTCTGACCTCGTATGTGCAGCAGTACGCTCCGAAGAGGGCGACCTCGAAGGTGAGTATTCCCTTATCTTGGAGGTACGCTTTGAAAGTGGTCGCGCCGAGGACTCTGGTGGCTTCTTGGATACGGCACCTGAAAGGGAACTCGGAGACTTACCCCCCGTAGAAGGCTTCGTGGAAGACGTCGTCTTCGAGGCAACCGAAGTAGAAGAGGTCGAGGCCTTCGAGACCGAAACTCCAGCCGGAGTCTGGGTCGAGGCCTTCGAGACCACAGGTGTCGAGGTCGTCGGAGTCGAGGCCTTCGAGACCGGTGCAGCCGCCACGGTCGAGGCCGGCTCCGAAGATTGCTCCATACCGAAAAGTTGAAAAAATTGAGCACAACGCCGCCGAAAAGCTCGTGGAGTGAGGGTAAAGCAGCGATGACAATCTTCTGGGGAATGAGAGGAACCCAGGCACTGTAAACAACGGCAGTGGGGATCGGTGACCGAAATCACCCGATTACACTGTCGACAACGTTTAAACCCGGTAAGAGGCCGGGACATGGAAAAAATAAAGTCCGTGTCGAACGAAGGAGCCTAGGCCTAGGCCCAAAGCTCGACGGCCGAACTGAAAAGGAAAAAAGAATATACTTTTTTTTTTTTTTTTTTTTAAACACGAAAAATAAAAGAAGAAGAAGATAAAATTAACACAGCGACCGACTTTAAATTAAAAGAAACAGCCGCGGTGATGAGAAGGCAATGCTGCAGAGAAAGAAAACGTGTCTTCTTGTCTCCGCGGAAATAAACGAACTGAGGATCCTCTCAGGAGATGCGCCCCCTAGTTCGGGCGGGAAGGCACGCGCGCAGGCGCGGTGCAGCACTCGAAAGTTCGAGATCTTCAAGCAAGTTTGCTTTCGAGGCTGTCCGCTGCGGGGCTCCGTCGATGACGTCACCCATATGTGGGAATATGCTGCCTGCTTGTCCTGGGATAATCAAGTTTAGTGTGTGTAGGTGAGCTCATTTCAGTTCAAAAAAGGATTTTTATGAAAAAAATTGTAATAAAACTTTAATTTTAAAAGTCTATTTCCATTTATTTTGAGGTATTGCCTTATTTAACATAGTTACCTAAATTGTCAGGAAATATGATGTCCTATGACAAAATAGAGGTCATTTTCGGATTCAGCGCACCAAAAAACATAAAGATTACGTGGAATAACTAAAACAGCTCTTGAAAAAAATTTTTTGCAGATCTGTGTAATTGGTTGTTAGCATCAAATTATTGCTTATTAATAGCTCCTTAATAGCTAATTAAGTTGGGCATACATCTTGGAAGGGCACTCAAATTTGAATGCCCAAATCTCTGCACCATATATAGAATTCAAGGATTAATATCTAGTGTATGCTGACTGCTTCAGGTTAAATATTACTCTCACAACTTATAAGTTTAGTGGTTGAATTTTGTTAATGAACATATAAGCCCTCCTTTACAAAGCCGTGCAAAAGTTTTTAGCCTGGCTGTGGTGGTAAAAACTCTGATGCTCATAGGATTTCTATGAGCAACGGAGTTCTTACCATTGCGGCTGGCGTGGAAAACACAAATGTGGCTTTGTAAAGGAGGGCTTATATGTCCATTAACAAAATTCAACCACTAAACTTATAAGTTGTGAGAGTAATATTTAACCTGAAGCAGTCAGCAGTGGTCCACCCTCACCTAATCCCAAAGCACTTCCCTGTTTAAAATGTATAACTTGGGCTATTTTGTAAGTAATTGGAAGCAGTTTTGTGGTCAGCATGGCTATTGATTATATAAGTGGTTTTTAACATCAACCTGCTAGTGACCAATCAGAAAGCAGTCCTGAAAGTAGATTGAAGGGGCTATATCCTATCTAGCATACAGCATTTAAATAAATGAGATAATAAAATCTAGAGGGATATTTAGGAAGGCAAAGAGAATCCTTACAAGAGGAATACAAGCCAAAATTTTGATAAAACTTACACTTTACGTTCAGAGTTTCACTTGCGGATGTTTCCCTTCTGTCTTTTAGAGTGAAGAGTCGGCAGGATAAGGTCTTTTTATGGTCCTTCCAGGAGGGGGTAAAGGTCAGTGTATTCTCAGTCCTTAATCCACTAGGATACTTCTTAACTTCCAGTGAATTGGTTCCACCCATATTTTCTACCCAGCTCAGATTTAAGGGATAACTAGGGCAGTAATAGTCAACAGAGCAGATGATGGTTGTTTGCACATTCTCTGTGATGTCCTTACTTACATAAATTTGGGGATCTGGTGGAGAATCTGAAATAGTAAGGTGGGAGATTACAGAGGCAGCAGATTTTAAAAGGGCGATCTCAGCATGTGACATAGTTCAGAATAGCAGTCTCTCTTCCTTAAATCACATCAGCAAACACACATTCTACACATTTAATTTATCTTTAAAGAGTCCTAATTCTAACATCAAAATCATGAAATGGGACAAATACCCCTTAACTAAATATTTTCTCTTTAGTTTAAAGCTTTTGCTATCTAACGAAACTCCAGTTTTCTTTCCACAGAGATCAAATAAGAAACTTTGCTTACTTAAAGACTCATCACGCTCTCCCTCTCCTCCTTCTGCTTATGGTCTCCTTACTCCTTAATTCTTCTATATTTGTTGCCTATCACTTGACTTGTACATCGCCTTGAACCTAATTAGGCATAGAGTGACTCACAAAATGTAGATTAGAAAATTGTTCTCTCTCACAACATTCATAACACAGATTATTTTATTAAATCAGTCACTCCCTTTTTCTACTTATTGGTCCTCACAGTCACTCTTTCAAACAAAGAGCAGCTCTCCACAAATGCTTCTGCTCTTCATCACAGTGTCAGTTACTCTCAGACAACAACTGAAATTGCAGCAAGCTTCCTGACTTGTGCAGCCAATCAGATTCATGCATTAAGATTCCAGGGAAGGCTCATGCCTGCACATTTACAGAATTATCCTGCTGGATAATTTTAAAAAAGTTAAATCTTTTAAAAACTCTGTCAGGTCTCTCCTGCCCTGGGCAGCTATAAAATATATATTTATTTGTAACCACTGGTTATATGAATAACAATGGACCTGTTGGGAGGGTTTCCATGATAAATTGTGTGAGTCTTGTAACAGGAAAACACTGGCTACCCAAGAAATCTCTAGATTTCACTGAGGAAATAAAAGAACCTGTCCTGTCACTGGGGGAGAGAGCCAGAAACAGAAGCACTCAGCTAAAGCCAAAAGCTGCAGGAAATATAAACTTTTCTGCACCAAAGGCTTATTTATCCTTATTTGAGGATCCTAACAGGCAGAGACAGTCCACAGATTTCCCATCTCCTGCTCTAGCTAGAGAAAAAAGAGGGGGAGGGGTGGAGAGATCATTGAAGGATAAGCTACATCAGAACACTATGAGGCAGGAAGGCAAAACCCCTAAGCATCAGCCAATGAAAACTTCTATTCACCTTTGAGAGAGATGGTCTCCACTGCACAAGGCAAACTGAAGCAGGAGGGCAGTTTGCTTATGCCCTCAACAGCAGCCATTCTTGGAAGTAAGGCTGAGAAAGAGATCACAGCCAGCGAAGGCTAAACATTCTACATGGAATAGGAACCATATTCCAGAGGTCCACAATGTAGAAATGCTTTCTGAGCCAGAAGAATGTATAGTAGGGCCAGTGACAGGTGAGTGTATGGAATGTGATGAGGGGATATCTGTTAGTACCAGAGACAGTACAGAAATGTTATGGGAGCCAAGTGAAGATACAGGAGAGTTGACTGGAACCTGGGTATGATTGATAGATCCCCTTAAAGCTGAATAAAATATTGTCAGATGGTATTCCTGTTTATACTAGGAAGCTCATTGTTGAGACTTTGTTAAATGCAGTGTGAGCCTGAGAAAGAAAGTTACAGCTAACAAACTTCCAGCAGCCACAGTGTTGTGCTTCTGTTATGTGCAGGAGAAATTGCAATGTGAGGGAGGGAAAGTCAGTAACCCTTTCCTTTCCTGTTTACTATCCTAGGAGAGCAGTACTTGTTCGCTTTCCCATCCTTGAAGGGCTGTATCTACGTTATTTAATATATACATTTCATCTTTAAGACATTTACTGCAGAAGTTAAATTTAATCTTTTACATATATGCAGATGACATTTCCATTTTAATTCCTTTGAATAACATAACGAAATAAATTTTAGAACAAATTTCTTATATTATGTCTAAATTGGAACAATGGACAACCAATTTTAAACTAAAATTGAATACAGAAAATACATAAAATTTTTTAGCAAGTCCAAATGACAAAATAACTGACATCGCTTCACCTGAATGGTCATGACTACCCAATTTTAAAATCTATAAAAATACTGGGTCACTTTAGACTCCCATTTAACTTTGGTAGAACACACAAATTTGGTGGTGAAAAGTGCTTTTTTACATTATGGAAATTAAAGACCATCAAAAATTATTTTGATTTCTTAGCCTTTAGACTGTTGGTGTAAAAGGTCACTTGGACACACAAAGTCAGAGGCGTGAAGAAAGTACAAGAGGTTTATTACAGCATGCCGGACTCTAGTGCAGTGAACAGCCTACTTACTAGAGTGTTAGAATCAGGAAATGCACGGACTTTTATGCCCTTGTCACTAAACATATGCAAACTAATACATGCAAAAACTACAACTTCTCATTTGTTATTTCAATAACTTTTCTACAATTATTATTGGTCCTAAGCCAGCACTTACAATTGGTTCAGGGATACAACTTATAGTCCTATAGGGAACTAGCTCATTTCTCTGCTTATCTAAATCTTACAGTTTTAAATGTTACATGTACAGGAGGGTAGGGTTAATCATGGCTCAAACTCTTATCTATTCAGCTTACAATGTGGTAAGGCAGGGACATACATTTCAGGCAGATGAGGTCAATAGATTATACTCTGTTTTCAGCTATGTAGGCCAGAGAAATATTTCAAACAACAGTTAACCATTTCATGACCCTACAGGTGCAGGCATTGGTATTATCCATATTGGACTACTGTAATATTGTCTACTTGGCGCACCAAAGAAAGTTGTGAGAAAATTAAGAACAGTGCAGAATACGGCTGTTCACCTGATATTTGGACTGAAGAAAAGCGATCACATCAGTCCGTACTACCGATCATTGCACTGGTTACAAATGGAGGCACGAGTAATGTTTAAATTCTCATGCATCTATTTTAAGTCAGTTTGGGGATTGGCTATCTCATTTCGTGCTATATAACCCCGTGAGGATAACCAGGAATTTTAACCTATTTGCTTACCCAAAGATTTTAGGCTGCAAACTTAGGTCTTATTTAGACAGGATGCTTGCTTTTCAAGCAAGCAAACAACAGTCCTGGTTGGGTAATTATATCAGCGGAGCCATTCTGTCCTATGGCGCTTTTAGAAAAGAAATTAAGACAGTATTATTTGACAAATTTATCTCTTAATCTGTGCTTTTATCTTTAACATAATTTATTTTATTCCACTAATTTTAAATTTTAATGTCTTTTTTAATATAACAGGCTGTATTCCTTTTCTTATCATTTTGTATTTCACTGATTGTCCAGTTTTTCTCTTTTGTGGAAATCGCCTAGAATTCTTCTGATTAAGGCGGTATAGAAAAATGAAGTTATGTTATTCCTCGATAGAACATTATCATTCCAAACAGGCAAATGGAATAAATGTTTAACCAACTTTATCTCAAACGCTCTTTCTTACCAAACTTTTAGGAAGTCAATCAAAACTTAACTCTTTGACAAATTTTTCTGACTCCATTTCTACCATGATGTACTTCTAAAACACGTCCAGGAAAAATTGATTAATCTTACCATGTTAATGTAATTTTGAAAGTTTTTTGTAATATTGCTGTCTGTATACAGTCTCTTCCTCTGTAAACCGCTCTGAACTGTTTGTGGTATTGCAGTATATAAAATTAAGTTATTATTATTATTACTATGCTATAAGAATAATGCTAACCAAGCAAGCTTAAACCTCGCTAAACAGTTTTAGGAGGGATTACAGTACTACTAGGATAGCCCTACACACTGAATCTCTGTGCCAGAGTTAAGGTTCAGTGTTCTGCCAGTAAACATAGCGAGTGAAGTGAAAGTGCCAAGGGTACTTGTAATGCTGCTTGTAGTTATGAGAGAAATTATAAAGATTCTCTGTGGTATTGAAAGAGGCTAGGTCACGTCAGAGTTGTGATAAGAATCCAAAAACCTCATATCTCTTCAAGAAAGAAGCCGAGTCCAGTAGCCCAAGGGGAGGGCTGGACTCTGAGTCTAAAGATAAATTTGTTTAAACCAGAGACTGGCAAGAAGCCACCGTGTTTTTGGAACTGTTTTGAATTACTATGCTTGAGCATTTGGTCTTTTTTTTTTTAAGGATGTATCAAGATTTGAACTGCAGCAAAAGTGTTTGGACTGAGTTATAGTGTACAAACACACAAGGGTGTACTTCTTGTTTGTCTTTATGCCATATTGGGGGGTGAAATAAAATGTGACATGGAGTAAGCTGGATTTCGGATCTGCATGTTTATTTTCTGTCATCAGACCTAATTTGGCCACTCCAGAGTTGCTTATCCTGGTGCTTGGCAGAGGTCTAGGCGGGCCATTGGTAAGGTGATCATACGTCCTGTTTTGAACGGGACAGTCCCGTTTTCAGATCCCCTGTCCCGTTGTCCCCACACACAGCTTCAGGACGCCCAAAATGTCCCATTTTCAGAGACAGCGTCCGGAAGCTGTGCGCGGGGATAACGGGACAGGTGATCGCTTCCTGTCCCTCCCCTGCCGCACCAAAAAAAAACCTCCCTCCAGGCCCGATTTAGGTCCACCGCCGCTGCTCCTCTGTTGCCACTACTCGAACCCGGAAGCCTTCTTCCCGAAGTCAATTCTGGGATTGGGGACGGGACTGAATATTAATAGATGTCCCGTTTTGATGAAAAAAATAAATGGTCACGTTAGCCATTGGCCTTAGCCTACCCGCCATAGTCTTCAGAGTAGGATATATTCTGTGTTTTGAAAGTGAGGTGCAGTGGATTTTGGGATAAAGGATGTATTTGTGTGCCTCTAGATTAAGCAAGGGGTCGTTAGGAGACCTAGGTTAGTTAAGGGAGTGTGGCTTTGTTAAATGGTGGTCAGGAGCTCTGGAAAGGAGGGGAGGTGGGATTTACTTATGTTAAATGCAGCCTGTTTTCCAGGTCAATAACTGAAAATTCTTTCCTGGCATGAGATCAGTGGTGCAGTTTTCATAAGGGCGCAGCAACCCTTTTCCTTTCCATGCGCCCCCTCTCCTCCCCCCCCCCCCCCCCGGCTCCTCTCCTTGCTGTGCACGCATGCCCCTTGCCTTCCCCGTACCTTTTTTACTTCCCTGGTGCGAGTTTGCTGCCCACATTGCCATCGGCAGTCTCTCTGATGTCACTTCCAGGACCTGCGTCTAGGAAGTGACATCAAAGGGTGACCCGACACCAACGTGGTCATGCTGCTCACACCGGAGAAGTTAAAAAGGGAAGGGGGCAGGGAAGAGGGTGGGGGGAGAGGCGCCACCGCCCCGGGCATCACTCACCCTTACTACGCCACTGCATGAGATCACTCTTCTATCTTTCTCTGCTGGTGTTTAAGATTCTTGGCACTCATACAGAGAAATGAGAGGTAGGCTTGCTGCTGACAGACCACACATCTCCGTTATCTGCAGAGATCTGTCCCATATTGTATCTGTCTATTTGTCTGAATCAAGCTCTCCCACTGAGTATTGGCTCCTGGGTCAGGAGGAGCCTTATTAAATCACTTTGAATTTCTAAACTATTTTTCTGTTACTCTTTCTAATTTATATCTGCATTAATTTGCTATGCTGTGTTTAATATCCTAATTTGATTTTAACTATATTACCTTGAAATATGATTTGGATATGTGTAACTGTCATTTCCTTTTCAGATTTATTGTGGAAGGACTAGGAGTAAAATTAAGTGATTGGTTACCACTATGATGGGGTTCTCACTGGGTATGTAGGAGGTAGGTTTGAGTCTCTCCTAATGTGAGGACCAAAATGTGTACCGTATTTTCACGCATATAACGCGCATACGTGTATAACACGCATACGCGTATAGCGCGCGGGTCCAAACCATTTATGTAAAAAAAAATTTATATAGCACGCACATGTGTATAACGCGCATGCTGCTATAACCTCCTCCCGCCACTCCCGCTTACTCCCTCTTCTGGCCTGCGAACCGGCATCCTCCCCCCGCTCGCGTCACCCCCTCCCCCATTATCCTACATCCCCCTCAGCACCGCAAAGACATCGTGCTGGTGCCGGTGCCCAATCGGGTAAGCGACCGATGTCTTTGCGGTGCTGGGGGGGATGTAGGATCGCGGGGGAGGGGGGTGATGCGAGCGGGGGGGGGAGGATGCCGGTTCGCAGGGGGGATGCCGGATCGCACTGAAAAAAAAAAAAATTTAACGCGCTCACACATATAACGCGCATGGTTATACTTGGTTTGTAAAATCAAGTATGCGTGCGTTATATGCGTGAAAATACGGTAATTATATGACATGGAGCGAAGTGAGTGGAGAGCAATTTTCCTAGTTCAAGAATTACTGCAATGTATGTTGGTATGTATCGCCTCTTTGGATTCCTTAGTAAGTATTAAGATGTGATGTATGTTCTTGTCTTTAGAAGTAATGGACTAGTGAGGCATTTTCTGGCATTATGCTATAGTCAATGGGCCTGCAGAAAGAAAACATTTGTAGAATGCTGTGCCCTTCTCTGCCACACAGAAAGGTATAAATGGTTCGCAAAAGATTTTTGGACATTGGTAAGTTTTTGTGTTCTGGAGAGAGCTTAGGGGCCATTTAAGTTGACACTTCTCTGAAATCATGGAGGAAGAAACTGAACAACTTCTGTCCTTGGCCATGCCTACTACATGCCCCTCTGACCCTATTCTCATCCCTCTTCTTGACCCCATCTCACATACTGTTATTCCTGCTATCTGTTGTATCCTCAACCTATCCATGTCCACTGCAACTGTTCCTGAAGCCTTCAAACATGCTGTGGTTAAGCCGCTTCTCAAAAAACCCTCACTGGACCCTACCTGCCCCTCTAACCATTGTCCTGTCTCTCTTCTTCCATTCCTATTCAAACTACTCGAGCACACTCTCCTCTGTTGCTGCCTTGACATCCTTTCATCTGAACAGACTCTTGATCCTCTACAATCTGGCTTTCACCTCCTACACCCCACAAAGACTGCATTTGCCAAAGTCTGCAATGACCTGTTCCTGGCCAGATCTAAGGTTCTTTACTCTATCCTCATCCTTCTTGACCTATTAGCTGCTTTTGTTACTGTTAATCACTGCTTACTCCTTGATATACTGTCCTCGCTTGGATTCTGCAAATATGTCCTCTCCTGGTTTGCCTCCTTCCTCTCTCATTGCACCTGTAGTATATGCGTTGGTGGGTTTTCATCTGCTGTTATTCCGCTAGTGGTTGGTATACCCCAAGGTTCTGTCTTTAGATCTCTTCTCTTCTTTCTCTACACCTGTTCTCTTGGAGCCCTGATCTCCTCCCATGGCTTCCAATATCACTTATATGCGGATGATTCCCAAATCTACCTCTCTACACCCGAGATTTCACCTAAAATCCAAGAAAAGTCTCAGTCTGTTTGGCTGATATTGCTGCCTGATGTCCCACCACCATCTGAAACTAAACATGTCCAAGACTGAACTGCTTCTCTTTCCTTCTAAACCCTCTGCTCCTCTCCTGCCATTCTCAATCTCTATAAATAATACTGCTATCATTCCTGTTTCCTTTGCTTGTAACCTAGGAGTCCTCTTCGACTCTGACTTTTCATTTTCTACCCACATCCAATAGACTACTAAAGCCTGTCACTTCTATCTCTGCATCACCAAAATTCACCCTTTCTTCTTTGAGCACACTACGTGGACCCTTTTCCACACTCTTGTAATTTCACACTTAGACTACTGCAATCTAATCTAATCTAATATTTGTGAGTCGCACAAATCTAAACAGGCTCTAGGCGACTTAAAAAGGGTAGATTGGGCAAGAGGGGAAGTAAGGAGGAAAGGGGAAGAAAGGAGGAGGAAACCTAATCGTAATAAGCAAAAGAACAGGTGCGTATGGTGATCTTATAAAATTAATTGTCAAAGAGAAGTTTTCAGTTTTTTTCCGGAATTGGGTGTGGTTGACTTCTGTTCTTATTGTCTTTGTGAGATCATTCCAGATTTTGACTCCCAGGAAGGTAAACATGGATTGGAAAATTCTTCTGTACTTGAGATTTTTCATTGAGGGGAGGTTCAGTTGGATCCTGTTAAGTAGTCTGCAAGAGGCGGACCTTGCATCGGATAGGAGTTTGATGAGAGGGGCATCTGAGTTTCCGTAGATTATATGATGCAGCATGCAGGATGTTTTGAATTTTATATGGGCTGGAATGGGTAGCCAGTGGAGTTGTTTGAGGTATGCTGAGATAGAGTCATATTTTTTCAGGCCAAAAATGAGTCTAACTGCCATGTTTTGAATGAGCCAGCCACATTTTGTGTGTAAGGGTGGTGTTGATTCCCAAGTAGACAGAGTTACAGTAATCCAGTTGGGACAATGTCATCATCTGGACAATGAGGGCAAAATGATGCTGATAGAAGTATGGCCTGATGAGTCTTAATTGTTTCATGGCGAAGTGGGTTTTCTTTCGAAGATGGGATACTTGAGGTTAACGTGGAGTCCAGGATGCAGCCTAGAATGTTAGAGATTTTATCTACTGTGAGTGTGTTGCCAGATTGTAGCGTGATGCTTGTTGTTGCTGTTTGTTGGACACTGTGGAAGTAAAGGACTTTGGTTTTGGAGGTATTTAGCTTTAGTTTTTGAGTTGTTGCCCAGGTTTGGGTTTTTTCTATGTTATCTGAGATTTTCTTGGTGGTGTCAGCTTGGTTTCCTGCCGCTGGTATGAGGAGTAGGATGTCGTCAGTGTATGACATTATGCTCTTGTCTTCAAATTGGATGTCCCCGAGTGAGCTCATGAACAGGTTAAATAGAATGGGAGAGAATGACGAGCCCTGCGGAACTCCACAGAAGGCTCTCCAGTTGTTAGAGTAGACATCATCTACTTCTAACAGGTCTCCTGCTGAACTGCCTCTCCCCCCCTGCAATCTGTACAAAACTCTGCTGCACAACTAATCTTCTGCCAGCCTCACTACACTTACCTCACCCCTCTCCTCAAATCACTTCACAGGCTCCCTATCTGCCTTCACATAAAGTCCAAAAGTCCTATTACTGATCTACAAGTGTTTTCGTTCTGCACTGCAGCCCCTCAGTATCTCTCCTCTCTTCTCTCTCCTAATACACTTCCCCAAGAACTCCGTTCCACAGACAAATTGCTTTTATCTGTATCCTTCTCCATTTTAATTTCCAGACTTCATTCCTTTCAGCTTGCCCACCGTATGCCTGAATAAACTACCTGAGTCATAGAAACATAGAAACATAGAAAATGACGGCAGAAAAGGGCCACGGCCCATCTAGTCTGCCCACATTAATGACCCACCCCCTAACTACCTCCATGAAGAGATCCCACATGCCAATCCCATCTTTTCTTAAAATCTGGCACGCTGCTGGCCTCAATTACCTGTTGTGGAAGATTATTCCAGCGATCAACCACCCTTTCGGTGAAGAAATATTTTCTGGTGTCACCATGAAATTTCCCACCCCTGATTTTTAACGGATGCCCTCTTGTAGCCGTGAGTCCTTTAAGAAAAAAAAGATCTTCTTCCACCTCGATATGTCCCGTGACATATTTGAACGTCTCGATCATGTCTCCCCTCTCTCTGCGTTCCTCGAGTAAGTATAGCTGCAACTTACCCAGTCGTTCCTCATACGGGAGATCCTTGAGTCCTGAGACCATCCTGGTGGCCATTCGCTGAACCGACTCAACTCTCAGCACATCTTTTTGATAATGCGGCCTCCAGAATTGTACACAGTATTCCAGATGGGGGTCTCACCATGGATCTGTACAACGGCATTATGACCTCGGGCTTACGGCTGACAAAACTTCTACGGATACAGCCCATGATTTGTCTAGCCCTGGATGAAGCTTTCTCCACTTGATTGGCAGTCTTCATGTCTTCGCTAATGATCACCCCAAGTCACGTTCTGCTACAGTCCTTGCTAGGATCGCACCATTTAGGGTGTAAGTCCTGCATGGATTTTTGCCGCCAAGGTGCATGACCTAGCATTTTTTGGCATTGAAACTTAATTGCCAAGTCTTTGACCAATGCTCCAACAGGAGTAGGTCCTGTGTCATACTGTCGGGCATTGAGCTTTTGTTGGGCACTGTGCTTTCGTCTATTGTGCTTTTGCCTACTATGTGCTAGGGAAACAGAATTCCTGGAGGCCGTGAGAGACTGCTTCATGGAACAGCTTGTCAAGGAATCAACGCGAGGGGATGCCACTCTTGACCTAATCCTAAATGGGCTAGGGGGACCTGCAAAGGAAGTGGTGATAGGAGGACCACTGGGAAACAGCGACCACGACATGATCCGGTACAAATTAGAGGTAGGAACATCCAAAGTGATGAGAACCACAGCAACGGCATTAAATTTCAAGAAAGGGAACTACGATGCTATGAGAGCAATAGTGAGAAAGAAACTAAAAAAAAAAGGCTCAATACGAATGGAGACCGTAGAGAAAGCTTGGTCCCTATTCAAAGACACGGTGCAAGAAGCACAAAACCTGTACATCCCCAGGTTTAGGAAAGGATGCAAAAAAAATCGAACAAAGGACCCGGTATGGATAACAAATGAAGTGAAGAAGGCGATAGGTGACAAGAAGAAATCTCTCCGAAAATGGAAAAAGGACCAAACCGAGGAAAACAGGAAGGAACATAAAACATACCAGAAAAACTGTCACCGAGTGATTAGGAAAGCAAAAAGAGAATACGAAGAGAGGCTGGCTGGGGAAGCAAAAAACTTCAAAACGTTCTTCAGATACGTTAAAGGGAGGCAACCGGCGAGGGAGGAAGTAGGACCGTTGGATGATGGAGACAGAAAGGGAGTGGTAAAGGAGGAAAAAGAGGTAGCTGACAGGTTGAACAAATTCTTCTCGTCGGTCTTCACAAGCGAGGACACATCCTATATACCAGAACCCAAAGAGACCATAAGTGGAGATCGAGAAGAAGAAAAACTGGCGCAAATAGAGATAAGCCATGAGGATGTCCTCCAGCAGATAGATAGACTGAAAAGCGACAAATCGCCGGGCCCGGATGGAATCCACCCAAGGGTTCTAAAAGAGCTAAGAAACGAAATAGCGGAAACACTCCGACAAATTTTTGACCTATCCTTGAAAACGGGGCAGATCCCAGAGGACTGGAAAATAGCTAACGTCACACCTATTTTTAAAAAGGGATCAAGGGGTGACCCCGGAAACTACAGGCCGGTGAGCTTGACTTCAGTTCCAGGCAAGATGATGGAAGCACTGATAAAGGACAGCATCTGTGAGCACATGGAAACAAACGGACAACTGAAAGAGAGCCAACATGGCTTTTGCAGGGGAAGGTCGTGCCAAACAAACTTACTGCACTTCTTTGAAGGTATAAACAGAGAGTTGGACAAAGGGGAACCCATAGACATCATTTACCTCGACTTCCAGAAAGCCTTTGACAAGGTGCCCCATGAGCGACTACTTAGGAAACTGCAAAACCACGGGGTGGAAGGGGATATATACAGATGGATTAAACACTGGTTGGCAGGCAGAAAACAAAGGGTTGGGGTGAAGGGACAATACTCAGGCTGGCGGAGTGTCACGAGCGGTGTTCCACAGGGGTCTGTGCTCGGACCGCTGCTGTTCAATGTGTTTATAAATGACCTGGAAACGGGGACGAAGTGTGAGGTCATAAAATTTGCAGATGACACCAAACTCTGCAGCAGGGTTAGGACCGCGGAGGAATGCGAAGACCTACAAAGGGACCTAAACAAACTGGAAGAGTGGGCAAACAAATGGCAAATGAGATTTAATACAGAGAAATGCAAGGTCATGCATATAGGAAAAAAGAACCCGATGTTCAGTTACAAAATGGGGGGATCAGTGCTAGGGGAAAGCAACCTTGAGAAGGACTTGGGTGTGCTAGTGGATACAACAATGAAATCAACGGCACAATGTGCAGCGGCCTCAAAGAAAGCAAATAGAATGTTGGGTATTATTAAGAAGGGTATCACAACCAGGACAAAGGAAGTCATCATGCCACTGTATCGAGCGATGGTGCGCCCGCACCTGGAGTACTGTGTCCAGTATTGGTCGCCGTACCTCAAGAAGGACATGGCGATGCTTGAGAGGGTCCAGAGAAGAGCGACGAAAATGATAAAAGGCATGGAAAACCTTTCATATGCAGACAGGTTAGAAAGGCTGGGGCTCTTCTCCCTGGAAAAGCGGAGACTCAGAGGAGACATGATAGTGACTTTCAAGATCATGAGAGGTATCGAGAAGGTAGACAGAAATAGATTCTTCAGACTAATGGGGCCCACAAGTACAAGGGGGCACTCGGAGAAGCTAAAAGGGGACAGGTTTAGAACCAATGCTAGGAAGTTCTTTTTCACTCAGAGGGTGGTGGACACATGGAACACACTGCCAGAGGCTGTGATAGGACAGAGTACACTCCAGGGTTTTAAAGAAGGATTAGATAAATTCCTGAAAGATAGGGGTATTGAGGGATACAGATAGAGGTAGAGATGGGATATAGAGAGAGTTTAGATAGAGACCAAGGGGATTTAAGGGTTCAGATGATCACCGTACAGGTCATGGGCCTGATGGGCCGCCGCGGGTGCGGACTGCTGGGCGCGATGGACCTCTGGTCTGACTCAGCAGAGGCAACTTCTTATGTTCTTATGTTCTTATGTTCTTATGTTGCATAGTTTGGCGTCATCGGCGAATAATGTAATTTTACCTCGAAGCCCCTCAGTGTATATTTTATATGTTTGGGGAGGGTCCAATAAATCCATGCCAGTCTCCTCTAGTGATTTTTTTTAAGTGTGAGTTGTGTGTGCCTGTCCTGCAACTGTTCAGAGAATATTCAGATGGCTATGAGGGACCCTTTGTATTTATTCTGTTTGCATGGAAGGAGGTTGATGGAGATTTTAGAGTTTTGGTATTCACCTGTATTCTTTATCTTTTGTGAACTGCATAGAACTTAGCGGTATTTGCGGTATAGAAGCGAGTGTTATGTTATGTTATAATGTGTACTCACCTCTGGGTGGTGGGGGTGGGGTGGGGTGGGGTGGGGGTGGGGTGGAGGCTCACTCTCAGCCCCAACTAATCTGAGGACTGGCTACAGTAGCAACACATGAAATATGGTCTGCCTTCCTATGTCATGCTGTTTACAGCACCTGTCTCTCAGCATCTTCCTGTTTGACCTAATTCAACACACATTCACTTAAAATACTATGCAGAACATATCTCTCACTGAATTTCTTCTAGAACATACTCAAACTGTTCTATCACTATAGGCTTAATATCTAGAGATTCCCCATTTTCTGGCCCAGGGGTTAAATAAAAAGAATTTACCAGTGATATTGAGGCTCAGGAAGGGCTTTGACATCCACTTGACATCTGGTTTGTTTATTGACCGTGTATTGGCTATCAACCGGACTCCATAATGTCCACTGTCCTCCTTCCGTAAATCTTCTATTAGCATACTGCAGTTATTCTGCTGGTCACCAAGGTATGTCACTCGGTTGCTATAGCTTGTGTTTTCACCAGAAGTAGTGTGATACACCATGGTCCCCTGCCAGTCCTTTGTGGGCTCTTCTGAGTACACAGGATTGAGAATCCATGATAGATTCAGTGCTTGATATGTTCTTGATGGCCATTTAAATGTACAGTCAAAAAAAGCGCAGGAACCCATCCAGGCTGAAATGTTTGAAAACTTAATGTCCCAGGTTGATTGGCAAGACCCTGTAGAAGAAAAATATTAAAATGATTTCATTACAATGCAGGAAATCTGCTACTCAGAGGATGTGAATGAGATCATAGGCATTTGAAGTGTACACTCACGCCACCTCAAAACAGAGCAGGTACAACAGAACGTTCTTGTGTGTCTATGCACTGGTATGAGACAGTTGGGTATATTTACTATTCAGCATTAAACTGTGTGTAGCATCTTTTCACCTGGCTAGAAGAATTGAGGGGGGTCATTCAGAATGTATGTGGTAAATTAGTTCCCCCTGCTAACATACATAACATACATATGTACATGACAGCAGATAAAGACTTGTATGGTCCATCCAGTCTGCCCAACAAGATTAATTCATAATGTGCGAAGTGATACTACATATGCATATTTGATTTGTCCTTGCCATTTTTAGGACCCAGACCATAGAAGTCTGCTCGGCCTTGGCTTATCTGTTCTGTGATCTGAGTCCTGATCGTGGCTGAATTCTGCCCAGCACTGGCTTTGCTTCTCAGTTATTAGCGCTATTAGTGTTGCCATCTAATCATCGCTAAGCTTGTTTGGTTTCATGCCTTCTATATAGGATCCTTTATATGTATTCCACACATTTTTGAATTCTGTTCATATTTTCATCTCCACCACCTCCCTGTAGTAGGGCTTAGCACTCTGTGAAAAAGTGCTTCCTGATGTAGTGGTGTAGCGAGGGAAGGAGGTGCCCGGGGCAGTGCCGGCCCTGCTCTTTATGTGTCCCCCTCTGCTCTGTCCCTGCCCCCCATGCCACACTCGCACCCTCCCTTCCCCCTATACCTCTTTAAATCTTTGCAGCACAAGCAGCTTCTCTGGCATGCTGCTTGTACTGGTGTTGGCTTTCCCTCTGATGTCACTTCCTGGCCCTGTGACCCAGAAGTGATTTCAGAGGGTCGCCAGGCTGGCGTGAGCAGCAGACCAGAGAAGTTGCTCGTGCTGGTGAAGATTTAAAGAAGTACGAAGGAAGGGAGGGCGCGAGTGTGGCGTAGGGGGGTGGAGAGGTACCGACACCCTTCACCAAGACGGCACCCAAGTTTCCAAGTTTATTAAATTTTTGATAAAACGCCAATCATAAGTTCTAAGCATTTTACATTTAAAAATAAGGGAAACAATCCAAACCAAACCTTAGAGCTCCTTTTACGAAGGTGCACTACAGGTTTTACCGCATGCTAAAAATGTATCACCTGCTCAAAAGGAGGCGGTAGCGGCTAGCACACGTGGCAATGTAGCGCGCCCATTCCACGCATTAAGGCCCTAGTGCGCCTTTGTAAAAGGAGCCCTTAGTCTTATCTACCAGGTCATTCCCACTAGGGACTCGATTCGGTTCACAAAATTAATTAAAAAGACAAAGGAAAACAATTATTAGACAAAAATTCATCTGTTACAGCCAATATAACAAACCTACAGACGTATAACGTACAATAAAACAAGAGGAAGGAGGGGAGAACTACAATATTTAAAAGAAACATATACATTGAAAGTAAAAACCAAGGGGGAAGGGGAGAAATAGATCAGAGCAATCTGAGGACAGGATCAGCTTTCGTTTGAAAAGGAAGCATTTTAAACTTCCTTTGAATTTATCTAGATTACTTTCTGCCCTTATATGGGTTGGTAGGGAGTTCAAGATTGTGGGAACAGTAACAGCGAATGACATGGTCCGACAGTTTGCCCCCACCCCCCTTACTACGCCACTGTCCTGATGTTGTTTCTGAGTTTGCCGTTCCTCCCCTCCCCCGGCATCTAAATTCATATCCTCTATTCTACCACCTTCCCTCCTTTGGAAAAAGTATGTTTGTATATTAATATCTTTTAAAATATTTGAATGTCTGTATCATATCATCCCTGTTTCTCCTTTCCTCCAGAGTGTACATATTTAGGTTATCAAATCTCTCCTCATACATCTTGTGGCACAATCCCCATACCATTTTTGTCATTTTTCTATGAACCACTTCAAGTCTTTTTACATCCTTAGAAAAATACAGCCTCCAAAACTGAACATATAGGGCCTCACCAAAGACTTGTACAGTGGCATTAACCCCGCCTTTCTTTTGCTGGTTATACTCCTTTCTATGCAACCTGGCATTTTTCTGGCTGTGGCCACTGCCTTGTAACATTATTTTGTCAACTTGAGATCCTCAGTTCCTCAGACACCATCACCCAAGGTCCCTCTCCTGAGCTGTGCTTATCAATCTCTCTCCTCCTTTCTCATAAGTCTCCTTAACTTTCTTCATGAACGGGAAGACAGACAGTCTTTTGGGGCCCAAGGCTTCTAAATTTGTAAACAAAAGTCTTAGTGTAAAGAAAAGCTCATAACAAACCTTTCCAGTTCAATAAGGATGGTATGTTGAACTATCTGTGCTTGCAAGCATACAGCAGAAGATGTCAATCATAGCTTTTCAACTCCTCCTAAGTCTCCATTATCTTTGCTGCCCACTTCAGTTCTTCCTTCTGCAAGTGAGCATGAAGGTGTCTTTCTGATCTGCTCTGTTTATTTGTTTTTAGTTTTGCAGTGGTTTTTAAAATATTTTCTGCTTGTTCGTAGTTTTTTTTTGTCGGAGATCCCTGTTCAAAGGAACTGCTCTGCCTGCTTGGAGAGGAGCAGATGTTTAAGTCTGAAGTTTCCCTCAGGGACCTGTACAGCCACCTTGCTGGAGATTTGTGGAGCTCAGGGTTCCGAGTCCTCAGCACTTGCTCGCTTCCTTGACTTGGTCAGGAACTTGAGTGCAAACTATTAGGCATCAATAGTGGTCCTTCAGGGCACTCAGAGTACCGGCTACAAGTTTCAGGTTTTCAAATTTCAAGTTTATTTTTAACTTAATGAATCGCTTATTAAATTTTACTAAGCGATGTACAAATTAAAACAAGTAAAATATAAATTTATATCAATTTAATCAGTAATTAACATGGGTTAAACAGACTGACATACAAACTTACAGATACATATGGAGAAGAAGGGCTGAACTACAATTATTATTATTAGGTATAGAAGAAGACATAAATGGTAAAAACAATAGGAAAAAGGGGGAGTAAAAAGGTTTACTGTGCCTCCCTCCCTCCCCCTTCTGTGTCATGCTTTGCGGTCCAGGGGGGGAGGGGGGTGTAAAAGATCTGTCCGACTAAGGTATGACTGGCAGCCTGAAGATTTCGGTGTGGGAGCTGTCTAGCAGCTTGAAACAGAGAACCTCTCCAGATCCAGCTACACTTTAAGGGAGATGAAGCAGGCTGCAGCACCATTTCCCCAGCACATGGTCTGTGAGTATAGGCTGTGACAGCCTATGGATAAAATCAAGGGGATCTTGAAAACTATGTTTTGGCTGTTTTTGCAGTTAGGTCTTTAGTCTCCCTCCTCTAAAATCCTATTTTTTATTTTTTTGGTCAGCCCTTGAAGTGTTTTGAAGCCGTTTTTATGTGCCTAAATGCTTCTGCAGCAGCCATCTTGGATCTCATGATCTTTTTTCTAAGTTCTACAACTTCTCCAAAATACCTAGTTTTGTTTCAAAACTGTTCGAGATGGAGTCCTCCGACCTTAATATCCCTATCTCATGCATTATTTATGCTGGATGGGCAGCTGCAGAGCACCCTTGTGCCAAGTTCTCTGCAGCACAGACTGTTTATGACTGTTTAATAAATTGCACACCAACACTTCTGCATATCTCCACTGTGGTTTGTTTGATCGTGTTTGGATTGTGGAGAACTTTCTCGTGGTTTTAAATGATCCACAGGACCACAGAATGGAGATGGTCATCAGAAGGCAGTTTTAGGCTCTGGTTGCTAGGTCTTAGAGATTATCAGAGAAGGTTACAAGATAGAGTTTGAACACCCTATCGCCAACTAGTTTGTGGATTCATCAGCAGGCCAGCTAAAAAAAGCGGCAAAAGTCCGGGCAATGTTATAAAGGTTGTTAGATATTCAACCCATAGAACCAGTTCCATATACTTTTTCATACCCAAGAAAGGCTCAGAGGAGTAGAGACCCATCCTGGACCTCAAACCCATCAACATAACCCTGAGAGTTCCTCGGTCCCAAATGGAGTGCATTCAATCCGTCATTGCAGTGCTAGGGCCAGGAGAATTTCTGGAGCCTGGGTTTGAAGGAAGCTTACCTTCATATTCCAATTTTCCCACAAAAAGAAAGTTCCTTAGATTCCTTGTGTTGGAGAATCACTACCAATTCTCAGCATTTTCCTTTGGGCTGACAACAATGCCCCAAACTTTCACCAAAATTATGGTGGTAGTGGCCACTCATCTCTGCAGGGCAGATTGGCAAGGGCATCCGTACTTAGAGAATTGGCTCATCAGAGCGCCGTCTCAAATGGAAGGAACAAAGAAGTAGTGGCAGTTGTGGAGATGTTGTAGAGTCTGGGCTGGATTGTGAACTCTCAAAAATCTCACCTAGTTCCGGCACTGTCCCTGGAATATTGGGGGGGAGGGTGTCTTATTCAACATGGCAGAAGGCTGAGTCTTTCTTCCAGTAGCATGCAAACAGAAGCTTCATGGTCAAATTACAAACCTGTTGATCAAGCTAGTGCCTACTAGTGCTGCCTGATTTGCCAATTCAAATCGATTCACTGATAAACTTTGGTGAATCAATTTGTTCTCTGAAAAAATCAAACTCACAAATGCAGTGACAAACACTCCTCCTCCCCCCACCCCCCTTCCAACTTACCTACGGGCATCCTAAAGCTGTAGCAACAGCGTTGGTGGCCAGCCGACAGAGGCAGCACTCTGAACAGGCTGCTTGTGGCCTGTCCCGCCAAGGCCTTCCTTCTGCTGCATCACTGATGACGTGGCAGAGGAAAGCCCTGTCAAGGCAGGCCCAAGCAGCCTTTTCACAGTGCTTCCTCTGCCGTCCAGCTACCATCACTGCTGCTTTGGGAGGCCTGAATGTATGACAGATTTCACAGTGAGGGATCTGTCAGGAGGTGCTGCACCGGGGGATAGAAGGGATAGGAAGCTGCTGCACAGGGGGATGGGAGGGAAGGATGGAAAGTTGCTGCTCAGGGGGATGGGAGGGAGGGATGAAAACTGATACACAGGGGGACAGGAGAGAGGGAGGGAAAGCTGCTGCACATGGGTGGAGAGAGGATGAACTGTTGGATATGAGGTGGAGGAGAGGAACAAAGAGGTGGAGGAGATGTAACAAAGAGGTAGAAAGGGGTGAGAAAGAGAAATCCGGCATACGGTAGAGGGGAGGGAGACATACATGGAGAAGAGAGAAGGAGAAATGTTCGACAGAAGGTGGAGGACAAGAAGAGATGGTGCATGGGAAGAGAAAAAGAAATGTTGCACTTGATAATGGAGGGAAGGAAAGGAGAGATGCTGCATGGAGGGGAATAGAGAGATTTGACCCAGGACACAAGGCAGGGAATGAGAGCCTTGAGCCTGTATAGGTATATGCGATTCATAAATGGAAGATTAGATTAGATTAGATTAGAGAGAGAGAGCAATGGTAGACAGTAGGAAAGAAACAAAAATGTAGGATGTGGCAGTGAAAGAGATGACAGATGAATGGTAAGCATGGAGGAAGAATAAAACGTCAAATGGGCAGGAGACCCTGGCGAGCGAGTTAACAGAAGACAAGCAGAAATCAGAGCCTGGGACCAACATGATTTGAATAATAAAGTTTATTTTGCTTGGGATTTTTATTTGTACTATACAATATTCACACTATATGCATCAAAAATATAATGCTGTAATATTTATTGTTTTTACTATTTAAAAAAATATTTTTTCTTATGCTTTCTTAATACTCTAAATCCACAACCTTTGTTAAGTGAAAGATTCTTTTACAATGTGCTCAGTGCTCCTCCACCCAAGTCATTAGCAAAGAGCAATGAAAAGACTGAGAGTTTTAATATAATTTCCTGATTTTGCAAGAGCACTTTGGTATAAACAAAAAAACTGTGAACTTCAGATCCTCTTTGCACATCATCACCGTGGAACATCTATGCTAAAGATAAGTAGTAATTTAAAGTTGGTGTTTTGTGAAGTTGAGTAGATATATAGGTGGGAACATACATGTGCGATGATGGTTTCCAGCAGTCACAAACACGTTTACAGCGTTTTGCTAATGACCTGGGTGGAGGAGCACTGAGCATATTGTAAAGTCTTTCACTTAACAAAGGTTGTGGATATAGAGTATTAAGAAGGCATGAGAAAAAATATTTTAAAAAATAGTAAAAACAATAAGAAGTATTACAGCATTATATTTTTATTGAATAATAAAGTGACAAGACAACATAAGGTAGAAAAAATAAATGTATTTTCTATTTTGTGATTACAAGATGTCAGATTTGAAATGTGTATCCTGCCAAAGCTGGTGTTAGACAGCGAGCATGAGCTAACAGAGAGAGAGGAAAAGTATTTTTTGTTTATATATTTTGTTTACATCACAGTGCCATTGTGGGGTTGAAGACGGCTAACGGGTGTGGGTTGGGTGAAGATAAACCCACCAGGACATTTGAAAAAAAATATCAAATTGAATGGGAAAAGCAAATTAAATTGAAAATTTGATTCAATAGGCCACCTCAAATTGAATTGAAATTTTTTTTCCCTGAATCGGGCAGCACTAGCACCTATGCAGCACTCACAAAAGAACATAAGAATTGCCGCTGCTGGGTCAGACCAGTGGTCCATCATGCACAGCAGTCCACTCACGCGGTGGCCCTCTGGTCAAAGACCAGCACCCTAACTGAGACTAGCCCTACCTGCGTACGTTCTGGTTCAACAGAACTTGTCTAACTTTGTCTTGAATCCCTGGAGGGTGTTTTCCCCTATGACAGACTCCGGAAGAGCGTTCCAGTTTTCCACCACTCTCTGGGTGAAGAAGAACTTCCTTATGTTCATACGGAATCTATCCCCTTTCAATTTTAGAGAGTGCCCTCTCGTTCTCCCTACCTTACTGGGTCAGACTTATGGTTCACCTAGGTCAGGACTGCTCTAATGCATCAATTGGGTAGAACCCCAAAATTTGGAATGCAAATGAGTAAAGAGATTCCTAAATATCTGCTATAATTTACAATGTTCTAATTGGCAGTATGGGGCAGGGGAAAATGTCTGTTTGGAAGACAACTATCTCAAGGGGAGGAGCTGTCAGGGGTCCCCTGAACTCATAAAGCTGGGAGAGCCCTGTCAGAGGAGAGGCTAAAGAAGGTACTGGATTCTTCCAGACTTTATTTGCATATTACTTGTGGACAGTTAAAATCCCTGGATTAAAAGTTTCTAAGGAAGGAATCTAGATGTTGGAGCTTAACTTGTGGACTTCTACAGACTCGCCTTAAACTATATAGTGTTTGCTGATTATTGGTTGTTGAATTTGTTTACCCTGAATGAAAGAGAAAACCAGAATGAAGAACCTCAGAGTAGTCAACAGGATAAAACAGGTACCGATCATCTTGGACCATCTAGGGTCATGGACCTGTCCTGAAAGGAGAAGGGCCCCTTACTTATTATTATTTTTAGTTATTTATATACTGCCTATCAATGGAGGCTGTCTATGCGGTTTGCATTCAGGTACTTAAACATTTCTCTCTAACTGTCTGTGTGGACTCGCTATTTAATGTACTTGGGGCAATGGAGGATTGAATAGAAGGCTGGCCCTTTATAGAATCAAGTCCATAGGGCACTTGGTATGCACCAGCGATGGCGAGCCAGGTACTGTGGGCACTGGTGGCAGCAGGCAATAGGCAGTCACTGTGGCATTGACAGACACAAGGTTTGATGAACAGCTGCTGCGAATGTGTGCCTTATTCATAATAATGCACACTCCTTCAGAAGTGTACATTCTGCTCTGAGAAAGGGCATACTGAATAACACTGCCCTCTAAAATGAAAACAGGGATAGACAAAACAAAACAAAATGAATAATGCCACAGACAACACAGGAAAGGAAACAAAATGAAAATATTTGGGCTGCCTGCTATTAGCCACAAAGGGTGGTAGATACGTGGAATAGTCTTCCGGTAGAAGTGGTGGAGACAAAGATGGTGTCTGAATTCAAGAAAGAATGGGACAAGAATATGGGAACTATTAGGGAGAAGAGAAGATAGTGGATGGGCCATTTGGCCTTTATCTGCCGTCATGTTTCTATGGAAATAGGGCTATTTTATTATTAGTGATTCAGTCATTAGGAATATAGACAGCTGGGTGGCTGGCAGCCATGAAGATCACTTGATAACTTGAGGGAGGAGGGGTGAGGAGGCAGGGTGGACAATTCTATCATTTTCAAGATGTGCATGCTCGGGGGGGGGAATAGTGAGCTTCGTTGGAGATGGCTGCTTAATTACATAGCTCTGGCGCACGACTCTATGAAAGTCTCAAAATCAACATATTTAACTTCGATTGTCTCTTACTTACTGCTACAATCTTATGATTGCAAGTCATGGCAACAGGAAAATTGGGAAAGCGCCGCAGTTGGAGCCGGTTTCCCCCTCCAAAACACCATCAAAAATCGACAACGACGCTGCGGCCTCCCTGTTAGAGGAAATTCGCGCCCTCCGCTCCCTAATGGCTAAAAACAAATCTGTAGCAGACAAAATTCTGGCTGAGATTTCTACATTTAAATCGGAAATCGCTGACTTAAATAATCGCATGGAGTCTGTAGAAACGAAAACTACAGTGAACTTGAAGAACATCAAAAGCTGCAAAGCCATGTTAAAAGAATTGCGCAACTCGAAAATGAATTGGAGGATTGTAATAACCGTTCCCGTAGAAGCAATTTCAGGATTCTCGGTTTACCGGAATCACGGAAGGGGCAGGAGATGATTAAATTTCTTGAAAATACGCTACCTAAAATCTTAGCGCTGGATTTCAAATACACTTTTGAAATTGAACGAGCACATCACATTTCTGCTCAACAACCCAAGGAACACAGCAAATACCCGAGGCCAGTGATTGTAAAGCTTCTTCGCTACAATCAAGTGCTCGAAATAATGCAGTAAGCTCGACTACAAGCTCCAATCAAATTTGAAGGTCATACACTTCTGTTTGTTCCAGATCTCTGCAAACAAACAGTCAAGTCCCGCAAACAACTGCTGGAATATTGCCCCAAGTTAAAACAACTCAGAGCGAAATTTGGGATGATATATCCAGCCAAGCTCAGGATCACCTATAATAACTGTACCAAAGACTTCACCAGACTGGATGAACTTGCTGACTATCTGGAAAAATTAGCACCAAGCAGCATAGATAACACCTGATAAGTATTTCACCTTCCTTTTGTTACTCACTTTCTCTGAATCTTGCTGCACGTAAATTGCTGTTAAACATTGCATCTATTTGTTATAATCTGAGATAGTGTCATCACTTATTATGAGATTATGTTGATATCATATTCTTTGTTTATTTGTACTGTGCAGCCATGTTTTTGCACTCTCCACGTGCTAACTAACCCTTGGTTAACTTCTTTCCATGCATAATGAGTTACTGTTTTTGTTAGTTCTTTTTTACCAGATGACAGTCTACTTCCTAATTTCATATAATATCCGCTGTGCATGCTCCTGCAGTTTGCTATATTCATTTTCTATGATACTTCTGCTTCAAATATTACCAATTGTTCCCCTATGCCTCTTCATTGCTTAACACTTAATGTAAAAGGTTTAAATAACCCGATTAAAAGAAAAAAAATATCTAATTACTTATCTAAATACAATGCAGACATCATTTTCTTACAGGAAACCCATTTTACTGAAACAGAAGCTAAGAAATGGTCTTTCACTTGGTCTTTTCCTGTACTTTATTCTCCAGCATTAGACAAAAAAAATGGAGTCATGATTGATGAGGCTTTTTTGAACCTGGGCGTGGCAGCCTATTAAAAATGGACAGCTATGTGGTGGAATGGGCAAGCATGAAAAATAAAATAGCCATTATATTTTCCTTCCATTGCTCTGGATTTACTAGTCAGGGTTTGTTTATAAGATAAGGACATATTTAAGGGCAAAGAAGGGGTTATAATTGGCTATATAAAATTACAATTGGAGAAGCCAGAACACAAATATGGGTTAATATATTGACCTAATTATGTGTTTTGTGCTGATGTCACTGGAAACAGGAGTAGGTCTTCTCTCAGGTCACTATAATTAATATATAAGCTCTGTTGAAGACCAGAGAAGATACACACAGGCTGTAGCTTAGTTTTATGAAGTTCCATTGTTTCAATGTGTGCCCAGTCTGGTCTCCAAAGACCTGTGTGGCAGATAAGGTTTGGCTTTTGACCTGGTTGCTATAGAGATGGGCTTTTCTTCTTACTACAGAGATTACATTCCAGGGAAGGGGGTTCCCTCTCCTTTTTGCAGGGTAAAGTTAGAAATGCTAATTGGATATACAAAATGCATATATGATGAATAAAATTTTAGTAAACTAATAACATAGGGACTTTCATATTCAAGGGTTCAGATTGACATAATTACCTCTAAAAATTGTACTGGAGGATGCATATAGGAAAATGTAGGGTTTGTGGCAGTGGATTGGCCACTCCCCTTTTCTTTCACTGAGACACGGGATTTTTAGTGCATGCTCTTAAATGACTCAGCAATATGGGAGCAGTAGTTTGACTTTTAAGGAGAAATGATTTAAAGCTGTTTGCATGGATAATTTTTTCTCTGTAAGTATATTGTAATACTTTTTCCTGGTTTCTTCTATACCTTTTCTTTATTAGATAAGCTAGTATTAAAATGTAACTTTTAGGAATCTTTGTGTGAGGGGGACAGACACTCCCCCAATATGCATACAAGTGCCTTATATGATATCAAGTATTCATGACCAATTATATGCAGGCAGTAAAATGTCGTCATGTATTAGGTATATTTAAGTGAACCTAGCAGAACAGAATTTTGAGGGCGTTAAGTCAGAGAAGTTGCATTTACACTTTCTGACTTGTTTCTCCATTGTACAAATGAATGCCTTGAAACAGGACTGTCTGTAAACTTTGAATAAAACAATATTTTATCTGAAATATTTGTACAATTATCATCATGTCAGTGCACCTATGGGCAGGGTAGAACCAAAACTCTGCTCAATGATGTTCATAAGAAAAAGATCTGTCATTACCATAATATCACATCTTACTAACTCACGGGGGCGCTAGATCCAAGCGCTTTTAGACATAGCTGGAAATAAATTAATGTTACTGAACATTTATGATCCTAACGTAGATGATGCTAATTTTTATGAAGAAATAGCCGACCTTCTTAATAACTACAGAGACTGTCACTGTATTATTGGTGGTGACTTTAATGTGATACAAGACCCGACCAAGGATAGAAAATCCTCCTTGATTTATAAGAAATCCAAAAACTGGTTCTCCCTGCAGGATATCATATCACAATTCAAGCTAGTGGATGCGTGGAGGACTCACTTAGATGATACTGACTTCACCTTCTATTCTGTGCCTCACAATTCTTATTCAAGAATTGATTATTTCATGATTAGCCAATCTTTGGTTCGATTTATTCACTCTTCAGATATAAAAGAAATCAGCGTGTCAGATCATGCCCTTGTACAGCTTAACCTCAATGCTCTGGGTAAATCTACACCACCCTATCAATGGAGATTCAACAACTCACTTCTTCAGGATGATGTTTTCAAATCTTATGTCATTAAAGCAATTTCTGACTACTTTACTTATAATTCTCCATCAGATACTAAATGGCCCATCGTCTGGGACGCTTTCAAAGCTTTCATAAGGGGGATCATCATATCATTCACAGCATCCAAAAAAAAAAAAAAAGAAACCATGTCTGAACTCTCTAGATTGGAAACTGAAATCAAAACGTTGGAAAGAGAACACAGCCTGCAACCATCTAATATAACTAAATTATGCAAATTACAATCCTTGCGCTACTCTTATAACGTCACACTAAGTAAAATAGCTGCTAAGCAGATTTTCTCCCAACGTGCCAAATATTATACCGACTCTAATAAGAGTGGTAATTGTTTAGCCAATTACCTTAAAGGTAGAGTAGATAAGACAAATATAACAGCTATTCATACTGAGAACAATGATATTGTGACAGACCATAAAGAAATTCTAACCAGTTTTCAGTCTTAATTCAAACGACTATACTCTTCTGACTTGGATCCCACTTGTGATATACATGGATTCCAATCGCAATTACCACATGATATAGTGGATGACACAGATAATTTTATGCTAACTCAAGCTATAACTTCTCCAGAATTGTTAACTGTGATTAATTCCATTGCTAAATCCAAAACTCCTGGGCCCGATGGATTGACAGTTGAGTTCTACTCCACCTTTCACGAACACCTGTTACCATATCTACTTGAATTTTTCCACTACCTCATAACAACTGGTGAAGTTTCAGGTTCATTTACTGAAGCAACCTTAATTGTGTTACCAAAGCCGAATAAAGATCCAAAACAAATTCAGAATTATAGACCCTTATCGATGATTAACACAGATGCTAAAATATTTGCCAAATTATTAGCTTCCAGACTACAACTGGTACTCCCCAAAATCATCAAAATGGAACAAAATGGCTTTATGCCAAATAGATTTTCTAGTGACAACACTCGCACATTTGTCAACATAATTGCCCGGGCTGGTAACTCGGATGTTCCCTTTGTCGCTATGAGTTTGGATGCTGTGAGTTTGGAAGGCCTTTGATAGGATAGAATGGCCTTTTCTATTCCATGTCCTTCAGTGGTTTGGTATTTCATTACGATGATTAAGGTATTATATGCCTCACCTAGTACGAAGATCCCACTCAATTCTTTCCATCAAGAGGAACCCGGCAGGGGTGTTCCCTTCAGTGGCGTATCAATAGGGGGGGCGGTCCGCCCCGGGAGCAAGCCCTGAGGGGGTGCTCCCGGCCTTGGCATCCAGTTCCGCCCCCCCGACGTCCGTATTTTCCCCCCGGCGCTCCCCCAACCGTTTGAGGTGGAGAAGCAGCCCGCAGCGGGATTGCGATGCCAGCTATCCCTGCGCTGCTTCGGCGCTGCTTCCTCCGCCATGGTCCCGCCCCTCCTCTGACGTCCTTCTCCACTTCAAACGGTTGGGAGGGGCAGGGGGAGAAAATACGGATGCTGCGGGCTGCTTCAATACCGTAGGTGGTGCGGGGAGGTCAGGGGGCGAGTAGTCCGTTGGGGTTGGGTGGGTAGGCAGGCCTTCAGGGTGGGGGGAAACGGGCAGGCAGGCAGGACAGGCCAGGCCAGGGGGACAGGCAGACTGGCCTTCAAGGGGGTGTGGGACAGGCAGGCAGGCCGGCCAGTGGGACAGGCAGGCAGGCAGGCCTTCAAAGGGGGGGGGACAGGCAGGCAGGCCAGGGGGGCAGGCAGGCAGGCATTCAAGGGGGGAGGACAGGCAGTCAGGCCTTCAAGGGGGGGGACAGGCAGGCAGGCCTTCAAGGGGGGGACAGGCAGGCAGGCCTTCAAGGGGGGGGGACAGGCAGGCAGGCCAGCCTTCAAGGGGGGAGGACAGGCAGTCAGGCCTTCAAGGGGAGGGACAGGCAGGCAGGCCAGGGGGGCAGGCAGGCAGGCCTTCAAGGGGGGAGGACAGGCAGTCAGGCTTTCAAGGGGGGGGGGACAGGCAGGCAGGCCTTCAAGGGGGGGACAGGCAGGCAGGCCAGCCTTCAAGGGGGGAGGACAGGCAGTCAGGCCTTCAAGGGGGGGGACAGGCAGGCAGGCCAGGGGGACAGGCAGGCCTTCAAGGGGGGGGGACAGGCAGGCAGGCAGGCCTTCAAGGGGGACAGACAGGCAGGCCTTCAAGGGGGGACAGGCCTTTGGGGGGGTGCAGGCCTTCGGGGGGACAGGCCTTCAGGGGTGGGATGCAGATCTTTAAGGGGGGACAGGCCTTCAGGGAGGGGGGGCCCTGGTGTAGAAGTACACGAAGGGAAGGGGGGTTTCAAAGAGACACGCATATGCTGGACTTTGGGTGAGAAGAAATAATGGGTCTGAAAATAGAGGAGAGGGAGAGAGATGATGGACCATGGTTTTTAGGGAGGGAAGGAACAGAAAGGGAGAGAAGTTGTGCACAAGGGATGGTGTGGAGGGGGGGATAGAGATACTGGATAGGAGGGTAGTTGGGAAAAGAAAGGGAGAGACGGTGGACCCTGGGGTGGTGGGGAAGGAAGGAGAGATGCTGGATGAAAGGGTATTTAAGAAAAGGTGGATCTGTGGAGGGAGACGAAAAAAGGAAAGATGCCAGACATCTGGGGGAGGGAAGGGAAATGGAAGGAGAGGACAGAGATGGCAGATGGATGGTTAGCACGGAGAAAGAAGAAAGGAGACCCTGGCAAGCAAGTTATCAGAAGACAACCAGAGCCTTGGACCAACAAGATTTGACAAATAACCAGACAACAAAAGGTAGAAAAACTAATTTTATTTTATGTTATGTGATTACAATATGTCAGATTTGAAATGTGTATCCTACCATAGCTGGTGTTAGACCACAAACGTGAGTGAGGATTTAACAGAGAGGAAAAGTCCTTTTTGTTTCTTTATTTTATGTACACCACAGCGCCAGTGGGGTTATGAGAAGCCAAAGGGGGGTGAAAAAGCTATAACATAAACCCACCAGGATGTTTGAAAAAAAACACCCAATTGAGCAGGAAAATTGAATCGAAAAACCAATTCAATAGGCTGAATCGAATCGAAATTTTATATATTTTTTTCCTGAATTGGGCAGCACTAGTTTGTGCTACTGTCTTAGACTTTAGGACCTGGGATTGTGGAGAGATGGCATCCTCAGTACTTTATAATGCAAGTGAAATGAAGATTTGGTCAGACTTTTGAAGGGTCTGCAGAAGAAAAATATTGTATAGGCCTGGGACATGAGACAGCAGGAAACGGGAACTTTTCTTCCTTCTATTTTTGTGAATGGCAAGGCTGAGGATGTCAGAGAGTTCAGTTAAAATATGTGCTTTATAAGAAAATATAATAATGTGTTTTATAAAGTTTACACATTACATTTCGGGTGGCCGCGTTGCGATGAGAGAATGGTTTTGAGGGATTGTGCCCTGAGGAAACCTTAACAGGGTGAAACATGTTGGCGACTCTGTCCCTCTTGGCTAACCACCCAAGTTAAGTAAACTTCACTATTTATTTAACTTATTTAACTTATCTACTGAAAATATATAAAAATATAATATAGAAAAAGCATTGCACTTTTCATCATACCAGGGACCCAATGACGATTGGGGGCATAAATCCAATGGTTATGAAAGTATATTGAACCGATTGGTGGCACCTCTGAGGGCCTGGAGAACAACACTTGATATACCTTATTGAAATAGGAGGTGTTCAAGGGAGGTTAACACATACCGTCCCTGCTGCACTACAATACGGATCCTTCTATAAAGATCACAACTGAAGCCTCAGTACATTAATTATAAAGTTTATAAGCATTGCTGGCCTACCCGGTGAAGTGTTCCTAATGGTGGTGGTGGTGGCAGCGTATCAATGTGTTGAGAGGAAGAGGTGGTCTGGGAAATTCTGCTGAGCAAACTCCGGGCTCATTTCCACCCCCCAGTTGGTCCACTCCACTCAACTAGTTCACACACTGAGTGGGTCTTTGGGTGTTGTGCCTGGGTAGTTGTTTTGGGATCTCTTCCAGTGGTTTGTCAGTATCTCCTTGTGGTCCAAGGAAGGAAACTTTGTTAACCTTAGCATTGACCTTCAGAATATGTTTGTAACAGCGCTGCTTATGTTGCATTAGGCTATGTAGTGATCGAAAGAAAAAAACAGACCTTTGCACATTTTTGCACTATATAGTAGGTGTATGAGGAGATTCACATTTCCTGCACAGCTAAGTCCTTGTGAAGTTACCTTGTCCTTTCTGTATTTGATATCTAGCAAGGTCTCTGTTTGGAAGGAAAAAATCTAAGCTTAAAAATGAAGTGGCCATTAGTTATGGTAAAAGCAGATAGCATTGCTGGTTTTAAGAAAGGTTTGGACAAATTCCTGGAGGAAAAGTCCAAAGTCTGTTATTAAGACATGGGGGAGTGTCTGCTTGCCCTGGATCGGTAGCATGGAATGTTGCTACTCTTTGGGTTTTGACCAGGTACTAGTGACCTGGATTGGTTACCATGAAAATGGGCTACTGGGCATGATGGACCATTGGTCTGAACCAGTTAGGCTGTTCTTATGTTTGTTCTCATCTGTAGGGGCCTTTGTTTTCACTTCTTATTTTAATGTATTTTTTTCTGGGAACTTATCAGTGTTTTTTATAATGGGAACAAAAATGGAAGATAATTAATGTGTGAAATGGGTGGGGCGGGGGTAACTAATTTCTTCAGCTAAATAATTCAATCTACCTGAACCAGACATAGGAGAACTAACGCACCATTCACACACCCTCCAACCAAAAATGTCAAAAGAAAAAAACTGTTCAACAACCTCCTAGCCATTCGAGCTGCAACACTCGACCCCCCCCCCCCAACTCTACAACCTATTGACCTCGACCACAGACTACAAAACCTTCAAAAAAGATATAAAAACCCTTTTATTTAAAAAACACATAAAACCAAACTAACACAATCAGAACTGTCCCAAGCATCACCTGCAACTACTCCATATGTACTTCTGATGTCATGACAATTCAGACATAATTTATGTTATGTTATGTTTGGAATATTGGTTACATATTTGAGGTTCAATAAAAGAATATTTTCACTGCCTGTTTCTATTCTGACCATTTATTCCGTTTCATGGTTATTACAAAAAATATTTTTTTACATGGAGGGGGGGTGTCAAAAAATGATGGGCCTCGGGTGCCACATACCATAGGTACACCACTGGTTCCCTTTCACCTCTACTGTTTAACCTGGCTTTAGAACCATTACTCTTAGCCTTTAGAGTTAACACTTGTATCAGAGGTATGTGCTGTGATGATAAAGAAATAAAAGTATCTGCATATGCAGATGATGTTCTATTGTATATATCTGTGGATTCTATCCTCCCTGCACTTCGCACCATTGATTCATAAGAACATAAGAAGTTGCCCCCGCTGAGTCAGACCAGAGGTCAATCTTGCTCAGCGGTCCGCTCCCACGGCGGCCCATCAGGCCTAGTGCCTGAACAGTGATCCCTGATTAATTTTATAACTTACCTCTAATCCCATCCCTATAATCTACCTCTACTCTTATCTGTACCCCTCAATCCCTTTGTCTTCCAAGTACCTATTCAAAGCTTCTTTGAACCCCTGTAGCGTGCTCCTGTTTATCACATCCTCCGGTAGCGTGTTCCATGTATCCACCACCCTCTGTGTGAAAAAGAACTTCCTAGCGTTTGTTCTAAACTTCTCCCCTTTCAATTTCTCTGAGTGCCCCCTTGTACTTGTTGATCCCCTTAATTTGAAAAATCTGTCCCTGTCTATTTTTTCTATGCCCTTCATGATCTTGAAGGTTTCTATCATGTCTCCTCTAAGTCTCCGCTTTTCCAGGGAGAAAAGCCCTAGCCTTTTTAGTCTGTCAGTATATGAGAGGTCCTCCATACCCTTTATTAGCTTAGTTGCTCTTCTTTGAACTCTCTCAAGTCCCTCCATGTCCTTCTTGAGGTACGGCGACCAGAATTGAACACAGTACTCCAGGTGCGGGCGCACCATAGCACGATACAGTGGCAGGATGACTTCCTTCTTTCTGGTCGTGATACCCTTCTTAATGATACCCAACATTTTGTTTGCTTTCCTTGAGGCTGTTGCACACTGCGCCGACACCTTGAATGTTGTGTCTACCATCACTCCCAGGTCTCTTTCAAGGTCGCTCACCCCTAGCGCTGATCCCCCCATTTTGTAAGTGAACATCGGGTTTTTTTTCCCTATATGTACGACTTTGCACTTCCCTATGTTGAAACTCATTTGCCATTTTTTGGCCCATTCTTCCAGTGTTGTCAGATCTTTTTGGAGATCTTCGCAGTCCTCCATGTTATTTATCTTGCGATATAGTTTGGTGTCATCTGCAAATTTAATAACCTCACATTTTGTTCCTGCCTCCAGGTCGTTAATGAATATGTTGAAAAGTAGCGGTCCCAGCACCGACCCCTGTGGCACTCCGCTCGTGACCCATTGCCAGTCTTGACGGTTTCTGGCTACAAACTAAATCTAACCAAAACGGAAATAATGTCCTTGAATGCTCCTGAGCCTTGCGACACAGTGAAACAGATTGGCTTACAGTGGACAGGTAGACAACTTAAATATCTGGGTGTTTACTTCGCGCCGACGATTGAATAAACTATACATATCAACACGGCACATCTTATTACTACTGTCACCAACCTCACTACCAGATGGTCTCCTCTTCGATTGTCATGGTGGGGTAGACTTGAGACGATAAAGATGATGATAACCCCAGTTGTTAACTACATTCTGAGCATGCTGCCTGTCTATTTAAAGATATCTACTGTACTTACAAAACAATTGAAACATTGCTGGTTAAATTCTTATGGAATAACTCCACACCTCGTATCAGCTTACAGAAATTAAAAAAGGATAAACTTGATGGAGGTGTCAGATTTCCGAGTTTCTTTGAATACCACACTGCCTTCTTATTACGCCAGAGTATACATTGGCTTCCTAAACCTAACAGCATGTATACCCCTCCTTGGGTAGTACTAGAGGATATTAGTGTTGGAATGAACAATTTTATCAGCTCTACATTCACAGATCCCTCCTCTGTAGTAAAGTGTGAACCAATTAATTCTACTAAACTTGCACTTAAAGATATTGACAAATTACTAAAGATGCAATGGACTGATACGTCTCATGTTTATATTTGGAATAATCCTAAAATAACAATTCAGGATAAGCCTATCAACTGGTTAACATGAAAACAATCGGGTATATGTTTTATTAATCACCTGTATCATGACAGCTCCTGGATTTCTTTTGAATCATTGTGTTGTACATACATCTTGCCAACTACACATCACTTCAGATAGTTACAATTGTGCCATGCTATCAAAGCAGGATATGATGTTGGCTCTCTCCACCAATCTAAACCCTCTTTATTGAGAATATATGATCTGATGACGCTCAAACATAAGGGACATGCTGCTACTTGGTACACATCTTAAATTTGATTCGCCATTAGGCCTTCGTGATGTATGGGCTCATGATACTGGAGTTCAAATAGAGCCCAAATTATGGACCAAAATATGGTTGGAATCTTTCTCTACTCTTCATTCATCAACAATCAAACAGTCCACCTTCTTTCTGCTCCACCGGGCCTATTGGACTCCTTATAAACTGGCCAAATTGCCTAAATCAGAAACTAATTGTTGCTGGTCCTGTAAATCAGATATAGGCACTTTAGACCATATGATATTCAATTGTCCTATTATTTGAACATTTTGGTTCAAATTTGGAAGACCATTTCTGAGATTGTTGGCATAAGAGAGAGATTAACCTTGGCCATCGTTGTCTATGGCAGGTATGGTCTGAAATCTGTTATTGACGGTCCTTCTGCCAAACTCTTGAGATGTTTTATTTTGATAGCCTTAAAGCTTATATTAACCAATTGGAAAAATGCTGATAATCTATCGCACGCTTTGTGGTGGCATAATGTTTGCTTGACCATGTACTATGAAAGATGTTTTGCTGAAAAACATGGTGGTATTAAAGCTCATGATGATACCTGGAAGCCACATACCACTTATTGTGAATTGATGTCTCATGTTTGACTGCTTTGTTTATATATATATATAGTACTGTGGAATTATTGCATTGCCTTTCATTAGAATTTTGAAAATTCTTAGTCTTTGTTTAGACTGTCATCTGTATGTTTTTGATTGTTTTCTGCTCGTTATCACTTTGTATGATTCTGTCAAGTAATCTGTTATAATGTATGCTTGTATAAACAATAAATATATTGAACTTAAAAAAAAAAAGATGTGCATGCTCACAGTAGGTCAAAACTTTGCAATAGTTCATGATAGAAATAATAACTGATGCATTTGAATTTTTGCCTTTTTAAGTATTATTGAAGCTAATTCTATCCTCTACTTTAGTTAGATTGTGAGCCTTCGGGACAGTAAGGGAATTTTTCAAGTACCTTTCTTATTTCTAATCTTAATGTATATTTTCTGTAAACCGCTTAGAACCTAACGGATGTAGCGGTATATAAGAAATAAATTACATTACATTACATTACTTGCTCATTCTATTTCAGTCATTTAGACAGCTAAGTAGAGACTTGCTGCTCTGTGTCCCTAGCTGCTTTTCAGCTGAGTTCAAAAGACACGCTAGAGAACTTAATGCACAGTTATGTAACATAATAACCAATCAAGAGACACATGATATTGAGTTTAATTGAAAGTCACATGAATTGGACTTACCTGTCAAACTGCACCATTCATAGCTGCTGTTGTAAAAAGTATTTTGCTAGCATTGGAAAGTAGTAAAGAGAGAGAAGCAGAGAGGGTCAAAGGTGTAGCACTTACCAATCTGAAAGAACAGCAAAAGGAGAGAGATTGCTGTGAACTGACAATGCAATTTATCAGGACTCCTGAAAAACATATTTTAAGAACATTAAATCAGGAAGGAATTTTAAAAAAGCGATTAGGTTCTTACCTTGATAATATCTTTTCCAGGAGATAAGGTTGTCCATGCCTGCTTGCATGCATTCTGCTGATGTCAATCACAGCTTTTCAGCTCCTCCTCCTTCTCCCTGGTCTCTGCTGCTCCCTTTAGTTCATGCCAAAGCCGATGACAGCTCTGCAGAAGAAGACAGGAAAAGGAGGAATACAGAGAATTCCCTGAAACCAAGGGCTCCTTTTACGAAGCTGCGTTAGCGGTTTATCGCGCGTAATAGTGCACGCTAAACTGCCGGCCGCGCTAGATGCTGGCGTTAGTTCTAGCTGCATAGCGCGGGTTTACGTGCTAAAAGCTGCGTGCACTAAAACCACTAATGCGGCTTCGTAAAAGGAGCCCCAAGTGATTGATCTGCTCAGATAAACTTTAAAACAAACACTGAATGAACAGTAAAGTAGTTAAAACATTAACAAGCCTTTGAGAGGAACAATGAATATAAGAAAATACAAGTTAAAAAAAGCACATTAGAGCCTGAATATTTATGGAGCTCAACCATATCTTCCTTTTAATTATATACAAACTCTTCATAATCCCATAGTCTGACAGACAGGAAAATCTTAGCTATGTAGTTGACCGTTAAACTTGAGTCAGAAAGCAGGTGCATCAAATAATTGTTGGGCAGAGGTTCAACATACCATCCCTATCTACTGGAAAAGATATTATCAAGGCTGAACAAAAACAACAAAAAATAGGATTTTAGAGGAGGGGGAATAAAGCCCTAGCTACAAAAACAGTCAAAACACAGTTTTTCAGAAACCCCACTGATTTCCCCCATAGGCTATCACAGCCTGTACTCACAGACCATGTGCTGGTAAAATGGTGCTGCAGCTTGCTTCAGCTCCCTGAAAGAGTAGCTGGATCTTGAGAGATTTTCTGCCTCAAGATGTCTGACATTTGTCGAGTTGAGATCTTCAGGTTGCCAGTCGGACTGAGCCTCCACTCCTGGATCATGATGAATGCTGAATGAAGGAAGTAGGTGAAACTGCAGCCACTGTGAGCACCCCAAAGAACACTATTGATGCCTAACAGCCTGTACTCAAGCTTCTGACTGAGTCAAGGAAGCAAGCAAATGCTGAGGGCCTGAAACCCTGAGCTCCACAAATCTTTAGCAGGCTGGCTGAAAGATTCACCTGCCAGCTGCAGATTTAAACATCTGCTCCTTTCCAAGAAGGTACAGCAGTTGCTTGAGCCACATAAAAACTGATTGACCAAAAAATACCACAAAATAAAGAAATAAAGGGAGCAGATCATGCTCACCTTCAGAAGGAAGAACTGAAGGGGGCAGCAGAGACAGGGGAGAAGGAGGAGGAATGAAAAGCTGTGATTGACATCTTCTGCAGAATGCACGTGAGCAGGCATGGACAACCCTTTCATTCAGCATACCATTCCTATTGCACTGGAATTAAATATTATGAAGCTAATTTTCAAAACACAAAGACACCACAAAAAACAGCTGAAACCGGCACTTGAACATTTTTCTCAGCAAAACATCCAAGTGCCGATATTAAAAACTGGCATTCTGAACGTCTTGCTGGGCTTCTTGTCTGGCTGAGCATCCAAAGTTCAAAAGGATGTGTTATGGACAGGCTTTGGGCATGCTTAGCACTTGGGTAGCTTGCAGTGATAATCAAACCTTTCCCAAGATATCCAGAACACAGCTTAGACGTCTGAAGTAGAGAATGACATGGGGAGCGATCCCCGCAGGCAGCTGCGGCGTGGCTGCGGTTTGGCTGCGGGTTATGGAGACTCCAAAGCCAAATCACCGCAGACACGGGGACAAAAGTTTTCACCGCCCGCAAAAACGGTGAAAAGATTTGTCCCCGCAGGCCAATGTACCCCCTTCTAGGAACCGTTATTTACCTGTGTTTCACCGTGTTCGTGACCGGGTGTTCGATGTCTCCGCCATGTTGTCTGTCTCCTCCAACTCTCGATCCAACTTGCACGTTGCCGCATTGACTCCGCCCCCCAATATACTGGCTCCTCATTTGTCAGATCAACCCTTCCTGCCAATAGAACCCGCCCCCCCCCCGACGATCGCCGGCAGGAAGGTGCTCAGCCCTTCATGCCGACAGAACCAGCCCTCCCCAACGATCGCGGCAGGAGGGTACCCATCCCCTCCTGCCTACCCCAACAGCCCCCCCCGACGATCGCAGCAGGAGGATATCCAACCCCTCCTGCCAGCTCCCCAACAGCCCCTCTATGATCACTGGTAGGAGGGTGCCCAACCCCTCCTGCCGGCCCCCCCAACGGCCCCCTATATCGCCAATAGGAGGGTGCCCAACCCCTCCTGCTGGACCCCCCCCCCACCGAACCCTCCCACCCCGGAACCCCCTTAGTCTTACTTTCCAAGTTGGACCGGACAGCTCCTCGCTCGTCTGGCCAGCAGGCCTGCCTCCGTCCAAATGAGGCGGGCCCACCCCTCCCCTCCCCTGCCTAACCCACAGGATCCTAGGGCCTGATTGGCCCAAGCACCTAAGGCCCCTCCTATAGCGGGAGTGGCTTTAGGTGCCTAGACCAATCAGGCCCTAGGATCCTGTGGGTTGGACAGGGTAGGGGCGGGCCCGCCTCATTTGGACGGAGGCAAGCCTGCTGGCCATACGTGTGAGGAGCCGTCCGGTCCAACTTGGAAAGTAAGACTAAGGGGGTTCCGGGGTGGGAGGGTTCGTTGGGGGGGGGGTCCAGCAGGAGGGGTTGGGTACCCTCCTATTGGCGATATAGGGGGCCGTTGGGGGGGCCGGCAGGAGGGGTTGGGCACCCTCCTACCAGTGATCATAGGGGGGCTGTTGGGGAGCTGGCAGGAGGGGTTGGATATCCTCCTGCTGCGATCGTCGGGGGGGCTCCAGCAGGAGGGGTTGGGTACCCTCCTGCCGGCGATCTTAGGGGAGGCCATTGGGAGGACCGGCAGGAGGGGTTGGGTACCCTTCTGCTGCGATTGTCGGGAGGGCTGTTGGGGGGGTCTACAGGAGGGGTTGGGTGCCCTCCTGCCGTGATCGCTGGGGGAGGGGAGACTTGCAGCCGTAGCCGCAGTCACTATGCTAATCACGGCAGGGAGATCTTTGCCGCGATTAGGTACAGCGGCCGCGTCTACTTACCATGTAGGCTAACATTGTAAGCATTAAAAGTACATGTCGTGTTTGTTTTTGTATAGTTATTAACTAATATTTAACTAAGTTTTAAAGTTTTAAAGAATGTTTCCTTTATACGTAAATAAAGAAAAGTATTTAAAATCGTACCCGTTTGAGGCTTTTATATATGCAGCGGTGACGATGACGGGGCGGTGAATGGGGTTGCAGTGGCGGTGACGGGGCGGTGAATGGGGTGGCAGTGGCGGTGACGGGGCGGTGAAGGGAATGGCGGTGACGGGGCGGTGCAGAGGATGGTGAGACGGGGACGGGGCGGTGACGGGGACCAATTTTTTCACCGTGTCATTCTCTAGTCTGAAGCTAAACCTATTTTAAAAACATCTAAGTGCCAAAAAGCTACCCAAACTGACCAGATTACCACTGAAGGAATTAAGTCATGACCACTCCCCCTACTTCCCCAGTGGTCACTGGTCCCCTCCCCCCACAAGATCTGAATGAAACAGTACATACATGTCTCTAGACAGGACCGGCATTAGGGGAGGGCAAACAGGGCTGCTGCCCTGGGCCTCACAGCTCCAGGGGGCCCCATGGTCCGGACATCTCTTCCCTTTGTAAGGCCATTTCCCTCCCTTCCCCTTACCTTCATGGGTGCTTTTCAAAATCAAAGTTGTACACGGCTTCCCCGAAGCTTCTCCTCTGATGCAACTGAGCAGATCGCAGCAGAAGAGAAGCTTTGGGGCAGCCACGTGCAACTTGTGAGAATGGCTGTCATGTCATGACTACTCTGATAGAGAAAACTTTGATTTTGAAAAGCACCCATGAAGGTGAGGAGAAGGGAGGAAGATGGGCCGTCAAGAGGAAGAGGTTAAGTGGCACTTCAGGTTTGTGTGCCATCAGGAGCATGTGGGCAGTTGGCCACATGGGAGGTTGGATCAGATGTTGGGATCTGGAGAGGAGAGCTGCCAGGGAATTTGAGGGTTCAGGTGGGAGAGGGGGAGGTTTTGGAGGGAATCAAATGTGGCCCGAGGGAGAGTCTGCCCTAAGGGGATGCACAGCCAGAATATAGACCTCCCAACGAAGTCTGCCGCTGCTGCTATAAACTTGAAATGCAGCCATTGTAGGCGTTCCTGTACCTCTGTCCCCCTTCCCCCTTCCCCCCTCATGATTGCCAGTCTACCCCCTCTGAGGTCACTCCCTTGTTTGGAGTAGAGTCAAAATACATGGGGAGGTGCAGGAAGATCCCGCAATGGCTGCATTTAAGTTTACAGCCACTGCTGCTGATAAAGAAAGAAGCATCAGGGGTGGGGAGGTGAGGGGGAGGATACTCGATGGAAATAGGGTGGAGGGAGAGAAAGAAGGGGCAGATGATAGAAGTGGGGTAAAGAGAAGGAGAGAAGAGGGCAGACATTGGATGTCAGTGAGGAGAGATTGAAGTAGGGAGAGGTGGGGAGAGAGAGAGGGAAGCAGATGGTGGATGGAAGAGGGGAGGGGAGAGAGGGCGTAGGTGCTGTATGAAAGTGGGAAGTACAGAGACAGAGAGGAGCAGGTGCTGAATTGAAGTGGGGAGAGAGAAAGAGGGAGCAGATACTGAAAGGAAGTAGGGAGGAGAGAGAGGGCCATTTTAGAAGGCAGCCGCAAAGAGGCAGAAGCGAGAGGACTGCGCTCCTACCACAAAGAATCCCATTAGACCACCAGATACTTTGGTAGGCTGGGGAGGGGGGATCATGGGGTTCAGAGGGAGATTAAAGGGTTGGGGCCTAGAGAGGGTTATGGGTTGGGGGCAGGGGGAGGGATGAGAGGTGCAGAGACCTGTGAGGGGTTGGAGATGTCAGATCAAGGGAAGGGGGAGGGAAAGAGAGAGATGCCAGACTAGGGAAAAGAAGGGGAGAGAGATATATCAGACTGCAGGAAGGAGAGAGATGCCGGGACTGCAGGACCTCCTGACTGCAGGAAGGGGAGGAGAGAGATGCCAGACTGTGAGAAGGGGGAATGGGAGGCGAGAGATGTTGGACCACTGAAAGGAAAGAGGGAAGGAGAGAGATGTCGGACCACTTGGGGGGAGGGAGTAAAGGAGATGTCAGACCCTGGAAATGGGGAGGGAAGGAGAGAGAGATGCCAGAACATGGGAGAGGAGAGAAGAGAGATAGGAAAGGAAGGTAAGACATGGAAAAGTAGATTTTGAGAAGAAAGCAGAAAAATGGAAAAAGTTGAATGTTAAAAGTTCATGCCAAAGATAGATGCAGGGCAGAAAGTGAAGAGAGAAAAATAGTCAATGGATAAGAAGGCCCTTGAAACAGTTAAGAGCACAGTCAGAAGAAAGTGCAACCAGAGACTGGGAAAAGATGATTAGAAAAATAAAATCACCAGACAACAAAGGTAGGGAAAATTTTATTTTCTATTTAGTGATTGAAATGTGTCAGTTTTGAGAATTTATATCTGCTGTCTATATTTTGCACTATATTTGCCTATTTTTCTGTAGCTCTTACTGAGATTACATTGCATATTTTAAAGTCATCTGCCTTGACCTCTTTGAAAAAAACAGAATATAAATGATAATCCTCTGCATACAGAATGCTTCATGTAGCTTAATTTTGCAACCATGATATATTGTTAAGATTATATTGTGTGTATATGAAAAATGAATGGAAGAAATTGCACAACAATTAGTACTATTATTATGGGATTATGGAGGTGGGGCTAGGGGCGGGTTTAGCTTGGAGCTTGGACAGGTCAGAGTGGAGCTTGGACAGGGTGCTTAGTTAATATTTGTTAGATTTAGGGGCTTGAAGAAGTTCAGAAACACTGTCTTACGAGACAGCTGATGGGGTGAGGGGTGGGGGGTGGGCAGTGGGCCTGAGCCCAAAGAGGGTGGGTACTAAATTTTCTTCCCGCCATGCCCCATGCCTCTTGCCCAAATACAAAACATAAATACCTAAGTTGGTGGGCATCCCAAAGCCCTGCCGGCTGAAGATCTCATCCTCTAGTTCAGCAGACAGAATTCTTCAAGCTTTGCAGCTGGTAGCAGCTCAGAAACACTGCTGCTAGCTGCAGAGCTTGGAGATTACTGGCTACCAGACCGGAGGAGGTGGTCTTCAACTGGCAGGGTTTTGAGATCCCTACCAGCCACAGCAAGGGAGATGGATAATTTTTGGTGGACCTGGGCCTGGGATTCCTGTGTGTTCAGTACAGAAAGTAGTACGTCTGTTTTAATTTCCCAGTGTTATAATACTTGCTGAGTTTAATTTCTTGGGGTTCCCAGTTTAATTTCTGTTTCTATTTGTGATCCCTTATTCTGTATTTGGTAAAGGTCTGTCTGTATTTTGTGTGTAAGAAGTCATTCAAAGTTATTTTATGTGTGGTACTAATGGGAGGTGGGGATATCGGGGGGAGGGTGCAGAGAAGAGAGGGTATCAAGGACCCCCTCATTATTTTCTGCCCTGGACCCCAGCATGTCTAAAACTGACCCTGTCTCTAGAAAAGCAGCACCTGATATGGGAAAGCCTAGCCAAGCAACAAGCAGGTGTCTGGAGAAACCTGGTGAACAGTGTAATGAACCAGGCCATATCCCACTCTAACCACTACATTTATGATGGAAAGTGTGAGCCCACCAATACATTATATTAGGGATTTCTATTCCGCCATTACCGTGCAGTTCAAGGCAGATTACAAAAGAATTATCGAAGATGTATTACAAAAAGATATTACAAAAAGATATCTGGTCAAGGAAATTTGATATCTGGAAGGATATTTTCAAGGAAAGTAAGAAGGAGTATGGCTAGTTGTTTTGGGTTAGGGACTTTAGTGAGAGGCGGGATTTGAACTTGCAGTGTTATGTCTTTTCAGAGATTTCTTGAAGAGTATGGTCTTTATTTATTTTCTAAATGTTTTGTAGTCTGGGGTTGCGGTCAGTAGATTGGAAATTTGGTTGTCTAGTTTGGCTGCTTGAGTGGCTAGGAGGCCCTCACAGTGGCGTACCAAGGGGAGGTGGGGGGGGGGGGCGGAGGTCCACCCCGGGTGCACGCTCCAAGGGGTCCGGAAACTCCCGCGCTGCTGAAAACGGCACCTCAGCGCAGCTGCAGTATTTATTCCAGAGCAGAGTCAGCAGCTGCACTGAAGTACATGAAGGTCTCGCGATGACTACTTCTGCTGTCACTGCTTCAGAAGAGGTAAGTGACATCAGAGGTGGGTGGATCGGAAGCCTCAGTCATCGCGGGACCTTGCTGCAACTCCCTTGCCCAGCCCCCCTCTGATGTCACTTACCTGTTCCAAAACAGTGGCAGCAGAAGTAGTCATCGCGGGACCTTGCTGATTTCGATGGAGAGAGAAAGAAGCATAGCAGGGTGGTGGAAGGAGAAAAAGGGGATCAGGATGGTATGGAAGCATAGTAAAAGGTGAGAAAGAGGGTCAGGGTGGTATGGAAGTGTGGTGAAGGGTGAGAAAGGGGGCAGATGCTGATGGAAGTGGGGGGAAGAGAGAGGAGAGAGTGAAATGCCAGACCATGGGGGTATGGGAGAGATGGAAGGGGGAGGCATAAAGTTTCTGGAAAGTGAATAGAAGGAAAGAAGATGCCATATAGAAGAGGCAGAGAGAGGGTAGACATTGGATGAAAGGAAGAGAGTGACAAGAAGATGAAGAAAGCAGAAACCAGAGAAGACAAAGTAGAAAAAAATTATATATTTTTTTTTTTTTTTTTTGCTTTAGGGGAGATGCATTGCTGTTTCTGTGGTGTTGCATTGTATGCAGAGTCCAGCTTCTTGGTGCTTCAGTTTAATCTTTGTCTAAGTATTTTTATTCTATTTCCCCATTTACAAAACTGTAGAGCATTTTTTAGCGTTGGCATCTGAGCTGTTACCACCATGGCTAAAAACCACACTACAGCTTTATAAAAGGGGAAGGGGTTAGTTTGTGATTACATACTAGGCGAAGGTGTTTTCTGTGTTCTGTGTGTTCAAAAGACATGGTTTTCTGTTAGGATTGACTGTGTAGGATTGATCTGTACTAGTCTGGCTTGTTTAGTTTTACAATGGGTTTATTGACGTACTGCTCACTGCAGTATGTAAGATGCTGCCTTTTCCTAGGTACACTCTTGTGTGACGTGTGGATTGTTATTAAAAATCATGTTTTTCATACAGATCGGGGGTGTCAAAAAATTATGGACCCCGGGTGCCACATATGCTAGGTACGCCATTGGGCCCTCTTATAGTTTTTCCGTTTAACCTCCTTGATTGGGGGGGTGGTGTGAATGGAGTGTGAGTTTTCCCATGTCTGGTTGAAGTGTTGTGGATGAGGCGGTTGGTCAGGTAGTTTGGGCTGTCTCCGTATAAGGTTTTAAATAGTACACAGTAGAATTCAAATTGTATTCTTGCTGGAATTGGAATCCAATGCGATTTGAGATATGCTTCTGTAATGTGGTCATGTTTCTTCAATGAGTAGATGAGTCTCAATGCTGTGTTTTGGATTGTTTGTAGTTGTTTTGTTATTGTTGCAGGGCAGGGGAGATAGAAAATATTACAGTAGTCTAGTAGACCTAGTATTAGGGACTAGTATTAGCTGGAATTGTGTTTACTTGAAGAATTTCTGAATTTGTCTTAAGTTTCTGTATTGTTTTATTGATTTGCGGTTGCATGGTGCAGCATCTGTCAATTGTCATTCCTAGTAATTTTAGAGTGGGTTGTATGGGGTAATTGATTGCATTGATTTCAATGTTGGTTATGGTTAGTATTTTGTTATTTTCGAGGAGGATGAATTTTGTTTTGTCTGGGTTCAATTTCAATTTGTGATTTTTCTTCCAAAACTCTACTACACTGCCATATAGGTGTCACCTGGAACCATAAGGGCTATTGGGTTGGTAGACAGGTGGGTATAGTAAGTTTGGGGAGTTGTTTGGACGCTCTTCATACATTACAACAGGGTTATGGTGAGATGTACACCTGGTACCCTTTATGTAAATTTCACAGCCGTGCCCTCTAAGGTGTCCCATTGCTCTGCCAGCATGTCTATGTGACCAGTGTAGTATAAATGGTGGCCCCCGCCTACATCCAAATGGCTTGGGTTTGCATGTTTCGAACTTGGACCTTTATGTGTTTGAAAATGGCCATAAAATTTGGTATCCTAAGTTTTTTACATCCTGATGACCAAGACATCTAAATAGGTAATTTTAAAAAAATGTGGACATCTAGGGGTTTTGAAAATGAACATTTCTCCACCTCTACCTTTGTACATCTTGCGGGAAACATCCAAAGTCAGATTTAGATGCATTATTGAAAATGCTCCTCTACATATATATGATATGACACTGAACAAATTATCCCTGCCTTGCAGGTTTAGAGAAACTTTTCATGCTTTTTGGAGTGGAAAATGCTCAGCCCTTCTTGTGAGCAGAATGCAAACTAAGATTGTGATCTTTGGTTTTTTTGTTCTTCTGTGATTAATTTTAGGACAGTACAGTATATCTCTGCATCACTGCACAACTGTGACCACCTAGAACTTCCTGTGTGCACTGGAGCAGGCATAGCTGGTCTATTCTCAGTTTTGCATCTGCAATTTTAGTTCTCATAGAGAGGGCATTTCAGATAGGTTTTCTGGTCAATATTAAAAGCACTTATTGATAACTGGATAGCACTCATTTGCTATCTGGATATGTGCAACTGGCTGGGTCTATCTGATGATTTTCAGCTGCACTAGCCAGATATTGCCACTGAAAATTATTAGTGATCACCTCAGCACTGTCCAGATGGTTAATGTAGTGGCCTAAGAACTAGGGGAACTGCAACTCCTTGTGACTATGGGCAAGTCACTTAACCCTCCAGTGCTTCAAGTACAAAATAAGTGCCCTGTATAATATTTATTTATTTATTTCTAAAATTTCTTAACCGCCTATAACTAAGCGGTTTACAGAAAAAAACATTCAGGACAACATACGTAAAATACTTTCAATACATTACAACTAGGTTATATATTAGCCCACTAAAACTAACAAAAATCCTGCAGGAAATTACATATCATCACTCTTCAGTGGTTCTAGAACACAGATCATAATTTAAGTTCCTCATTAGATATCTCTCTCTAGCATATTCTTAAAGGAAGACCTCCATATACAATTGTGTTTTTAATATTTTATTAAACTGTAACCGGTCTGAACAGGTCCTCAGGATGCCAGGGAGAAGATTCCATAATTTCACTCCCGCCATGTACATCATCGCTATTCTTGATTTAACATACCGAACAGGAAGGCAGCATATCAGATCCCATCCTCTTACCTAGACAGAGTGGGGGCAATTCCAAGAATTATCCAGATAACAGACTGAATATCAGTACTTTCCAGATAATGTTGCCAGTCACCACTCTATTTAATACCTTTCTTAAAAATAGTATATTAAGCAAATAAATCAAAAATTAAAATCCAGAGGGTTGATATTCAAAGCAATGTAACCAGCTAGTGTCGCTGAATATCACCACTGACCACAAAACTCAAAGCTAGTTATTATGTGAGTGGTCCAGGGGCAGAATCGAGACTTATGTGGTTAAGTAGCAATATTCAGCACTTAACCGCCTATGTTAAATAAATGTTAAGAGGCCATATCGGACTGCATAAAAGGCAGTCCTGTCAGCCAAACATGTGGTTAGAAGAGAAACAGTTTTTACTTCCAATATTATCCCACTGTTAGAAGGAGTTTCGTAAAGCTTAGCTGATAGAACGCCTCCATCTCAACCATCCCTGCATAATGATACCTCAGTGGATACCTCAGTGGATGATACCTCAGTGGATTACAGAAAATATCTACTGTACATCTGCTGTTTCTGACTTTCTTCCTAAGAACTGCTTTTTTTGTCTGGACTTGCTACTGAAGCTATCAGTGTAGATATCTGGGCAGTTGTTTCCCCGAACAGGAGTTCTTATACAAGTTATATTTCAGTTGTTTCAGTTTACCTCAGATTCTATTACTAATTTGTTTTGTTCAATTTCTTTATTGGTTTTACTAAATTTATGGAAGTAGATGATGTCTCATTTTCTTTAACCACCCAAGTACAAGTTATTGATTCAAAAATGTCATCATTGCAAGTGACTGGTACTTCTGCTATTAAAGATAGTCTCTTTCTCTATTGAGAACTCAGCTAGAAGTGAGAATCTTAGATTCCTAAACTTTCTGATGACTCACTTTTTGCCTAAATATTGGTCGGAAAATATTTCAAAGAGATATTGGAACTGCCTAATTTTGAACAAATTTCCTTAACTCATTATTATTTGCCTAGTAAAAAGATAGTTGCTGGAAAAAGAAGGATGCAATCCCCACGCAAACAAGAAGACTGGAGAAAAGTGAGGAAAATAATAATGATAATAATAATAATTATTATTTTATTTTTATATACCGCCAAAGCCATGATAGTTCGAGGCGGTTTACAATAAGAGGTGCTGGACAATCAGCGAAGTAGTTACAATTCAAAGTCATCGAAGTAGTTACAATACAAGGTCGAAGAAGTTACAAAGCAAAGTCATCGGAAATAAGGTACAGATTGGGAGGAGTGATACAATAGATTCATAGGTTACAATTGATTAAACAAATTCGTTTTTATTGATTTTCTAAAACTGAGGTAAGATGAGGAAAGGTTGATGATGTTAGCCAGCCAGTCGTTCCATTTACCTGCCTGGGAGGCAAAAGTTCTGTCCAAGAATCTTTTGTAGCGGCAGTCCTTTAACGATGGAAAGGAGAACAAATGAATTCTGCGTGTGGACCTAATGGAACTATCCAGATTAAATTGAGAAACCAGATACATAGGGGCCAGGCCAAAAATTGATTTATAGCAAAGGCAAAAAAATTTAAACAAAACTCGTGCTTCCAAGGGCAGCCAGTGAAGTTTTTGATAGTAGGGACTGATGTGTTCCCATTTTCTCAACCCAAAAATCAGTCGAACCGCTGAATGATTCGGAGTCTTTGTAGGGTTTTTTCAAGGTACCCAAATAAATGATGTTGCAGTAGTCAAGTGTGCTTAGAATGGAAGATTGAACCAATAAGCGGAATGATACTGTGTCGAAATATTTTCTGATGGTTCTGAGTTTTCATAAGATTAAGAAGCATTTCCTAACCAAAAAGTCCGTGTGTACATTTAGGATAAGGTGTCGGTCCAGGGTCACTCCCAGAATTTTTATAGAATCTTCATTAGGGAAAGCCTGACCGTTCACAAAAATTGTTGAGTTTTTAATTTTGTCATTTGGGCTTGCTAAGAAAAATTTGGTTTTGTCCGAGTTGAGTTTTAGTTTGAATTCAGTCATCCATAATCCGATCTGATTTAAAATAAATAACAGGTGATTCTTTATTTCAGACGACAGGGATGTAAGGGGGATGACTATAGTGATGTCGTCTGCATAGATGTAGAATTTGACTTTTAAGCTTTGCAGTAAGTTCCCCAGTGAAGCAAGGTAAATGTTAAACAATGTTGGGGAAAGGGGGGAGCCCTGCGGCACTCCGCAAGAGTTTACCCAGCTACTGGATTGTTTATTATCACTGTAGACTTGATACGATCGTTTAGTCAAAAAGCCCTGAAACCATTTTAATACATTACCTGAAAGACCAATTGACTTCAAACACTCAATCAGAATGGTATGATTGACCAGATCGAAGGCACTGCTTAAGTCTAATTGCAGAACTAGAGCACTTTTACCTTGACTGAAAAGTCTATGGAGGAAATCAAGTAATGAAGCAATGACAGTTTCGGTACTGAACCCCGATCGAAAGCCTGATTGGTTGTCGTGTAGTATGCTGAATTTGTCTAAATACATTACTAAGTCCTGATTGACCAAACCTTCCATCAGCTTTACAAATAAGGGAGTGCTTGCAATGTGTCTGTAATTAGATATCTGCTTAGTAGATTCTTTAGGAAAATAACCAAACAAGGTCCTTCTAGTTCTGTGCCTATTGATGAACACAATATTAATTAAAAACCTTATCAATTGGACTGGACCCTCTTGTTTGGCTATTTTCCTCACTTTCTGTAACCAAAAATGTGCTTGCACCATGAGCAGGTGCAGATTTATCTACTTTCCTCAAGAATTCAACAGATAATATATCTATCTGCTAGAGTCACCCTTCTGGTTATATTTTCTCAAGAGGTTGATAAGATTGCAGTTTTTAAATCTTATTTTAAGAACAAGACTAAGTTGTTAGGGAAAGGGATTTAATATACCGTATTTTCTCGCATATAACACGTGCGTTATACGTGGTTTTTACAAACCGCGCATACCCTTGCGCGTTATACGCGTGAGCGCATTGTACAAAAATTTTTTTACATAGTTCCCCCCGATGTCCGATTCACCCCCCCCCCGCAGGACCACTCGCACCCCCACCCCGAAGGACCGCTCGCACGCACTCCCACCCGCACCCCCAGCCTGAAGGACCGCTCGCACCCACACAGCCTCCGGACCCCCCCCCATCATGTAGAAGCTCCTACCGGTGTCCTGCTGCTTCCTCTTGGCGGTCCCGCCCTTTCTCTGACGTCAAGCCCTCTTGCCCCGCCGACTCCCCGACACGATCGGGGCAAGAGGGAGCTCAAGCCCTCTTGCCCCAGCCAACCGCGGCACCCCCGACACGATCGGGGCAAGAGGGAGCTCAAGCCCTCTTGCCCCCCCCCCGACTCCCCGACACGATCGGGGCAAAAGGGAGCCCAAGCCCTCCTGGCTCTGGCGACCCCCCCCCCCCCCACTAGTTGTTCGGGCCAGGAGGGAGCCCAAGTCCTCCTGGCCCTGGCGACCCCCCCCCCCCACTAGTTATTCGGGCCAGGAGGGAGCCCAAACCCTCCTGGCCACGGCGACCCCCTACCCCCACCCCGCACTACATTATGGGCAGGAGGGATCCCAGGCCCTCCTGCCCTCGACGCAAACCCCCTCCCACCAATGACCACCCCCCCAAGAACCTCCGACCGCCCCCCCAGCCGACCCGCGACCCCCCTGGCCGACCCCCACAACACCCCCACCCCCCTTCCCCGTACCTTTGTGTAGTTGGCCGGACAGACGGGAGCCAAACCCGCCTGTCTGGCAGGCAGCCAACGACGGAATGAGGCCGGATTGGCCCATCCGTCCCAAAGCTCCGCCTACTGGTGGGACCTAAGGCGCCTGGGACAATCAGAATAGGCCCGGGAGCCTTAGGTCCCTCCTGGGGGCGAGGCCTTGGACACATGGTCGGGTTGGGCGTGAGGGTGCGGGTGCGGGTGCGGGTGCGTGCGAGCGGTCCTTCGGGGTGGGGGTGCGAGCGGTCCTGCGGGGGGGGGGGTGAATCGGACGTCGGGGGGGGCATCAGGCTTTCAGGGTGGGGACAGGACTTCAAGGGGGAGAGGAGAGTTGGGGCGGGCGAAAGGAGAGTCAGGGTGGCCAGAGGAGAGTCGGGGCGGGCGAAAGGAGAGTCGGGCGGCGATGGGAGAGTCGGGCAGCATGCGCGGTATACGGGTGTGGGCGGTATATAAAAATTTCTGTACATAAATTTGTGTTTCCCACGCGCTATACCCGTGTGCGCGTTTTACACGGGTGCGCGTTATCTATGTGAAAATACGGTACTTTCTTTCTGTGCTTACAAAGTGTTTTACATATTATCTACAGATACTCATTTGTACCTGGGGCAATGGAGGGTTAACACTCCACCACCACCCCATTTTACGAAGCTGCGTTAGACTTTTTTATTGCTGGCCACGGCGGTATTAGCTCCGCAAATGGCAATAAAAAAGCCGAATGGTTTCTTAAGTGACTTGCCCAGAGTCGCAAAGAGCTGCATTGGGAATCAAACCCAATTCCCCAGGTTCTCAGGCCACTGCACTAACTGCTAGGCTAATCTATGGGAAGAATATACAGATTTTTCCAGATGTATCCTGGGCAACTCAGCCTTTACAGAACATAAAAATAGCCTTACTGGGTCAGACCAATGGTCCATCTAGTCCAGTATCCCATCTCCATGGTGGCCAATCCAGGTCACAAGTACCTGGCAAAATCCTAAATAGTAGCAACATTCCATTCTACCAATCCAAGCCAAGCAGTGACTTCCTCCATGTCTGTCTCCAGGAACTTGTCCAAACCTTTTTTAAAACCAGCTTCATTAACTGCTCTTACCACATCCTCTGGCAATGCGTTCCAGAGCTTAGTTATTCTCTGAATAAAAAACAATATTTCCTCTTATTGGTTTTAAAAGTATTTCCCTGTAACTTCATCGAGTGTCCCCTAGTCTTTGTCATTTCTGATGGAGGAGAAAATCGATCCACTTGTACTCATTCTACTCAGAATTTTGTAGACTTCAATCATATCTCCCCTCAACCATCTATTTTCCAAGCCTAAGAGCCCTAACCTCTTTAGTCTTTTCTCATAAGAAAGGAGTTCCATCCCCTTTATCGCTAAACATATAATACAAAGGACAAACAAATTTCTCGTCCCCCCAGGGAAAAATAATGCAATATCAAAAACAAACATTATCAAATCATAAAATCAATACAGGCATTATCAAATCTTAATTTCAACAAATAAGATACAGAAGAGCATTGAATATTACATTGAAGGCAGAAATATTCTTAACATTATATCTTGAAATTAAAGAGACTACTGAAACATTAGCATAGGAAGGCATTAACAAAAAGCTGTGATTTTAATATTTTCTTAAAACTGATCTTCTCCGCACAGAATCATAGAATGCGAGGCAGGGCATTCCAAAGTTTCACACCAGCCACAGACATCATTGATGCTCCAATCCTGCCATGTACAATAGACATCTGGCCCTCCATACTTAATTTCATTGTATTTTCAGATCTTAAATTTCTTCTAGGTTGATGAATTTCTTGTAATACCCTTGGAGAGACATGGTACAGTATCTGATGAATAATTGCAAGAATCTTAAAATGCACTCTTTGCTGCATAGGCAACCAATGCAACCGTTTCAATGAGCACTCATTGGAACCCCCATAATCAATCGAGCAGCAGAATTAATTAACATCTTCAATGTCCTCGGTTTCCCTTTAGCAACTCCCAAGTAAAGAGAATTGCAATAGTCCACTCTACTCAGGATTAAAGCTTGGACAACACTACGAAAATCGAAAATTAGCAACAATGGTTTCAATCTATAAAGTAATTGCAATTGCATGTAGCCCTGCCAGATGGTTTTTAGAATTTGCTTGCCCATCATGAGGTGCTTGCCCATCATGAGGCAGTTATGCAGGCACACTCTCAAAACAGTCATCTCCTTTTTTACTGGCAATTTCTCTCTCATCACAACTACATTTTCAATCTCAAAATTGTCTTTCTGGCTTTTTACCACCATTACCTCCATTTTATTAATGTTTAACTTCAAATCGTGTTCATCCATCCACTTCACAATCATTTCCATATATCTTTGTAGACAGAGTTGCATGTCAGAAACATCATTGATCGGGAAAAAAACAATGCCATCAGCGTATCTAATATAATAAAACGGTAAGCCGCGCATGCGCACTTCCTATGCGTGCGTCCGTTTTCCGTGAGCTTTAGCAACCCATAGGAAGTGCGCATGCGCGGCTTACGGTCTGGCCTCACGCGAGGCAAGACAAGTGCGCCCTTCCCTGCTCTCCACCTGCGGAGCGGCGGCTGCTGGCTGCTAGCACCCCCTGCCCTCTCCGTCGCCTCCCGGCTCCAGCGGCGTAGGCAGCACTATAAACACGCTGCTTCGCGCCCTTCTCTGCCGATTTCCTCTGCCGCGTCTCTGATGACATCATCGTAGACAGGCGCGGCAGAGGAAATTGCCAGTAGAAGGCCGTGAAGCAGCGTGTTTAAAGTGCTGCCTTCGCGGCTGGAGCCCCGAGGTTTCTCGGCGGTGGGAGGGTCAGGAGCAGGCTGGATAGACAACGGCAGTAAAAGAAGGGGGAGGAGACGAACGGAGCAGGGAAGAGAAGGTAAGAGAAGGGAAAGGGGGAGTGGGGGAAAATGCTGTTACTGCTTTTACACAGGAAAGGGGGGGATAGGAGGGAAATGCTGTTGCTGCTGCATAGGGAAGTGGGATGGAAATGCTGCTGCACAGGGAAATGGGGAAAAATGACAGACAGACAGCAGGAGGGAGGGAGACAGAAAGAAAGAAAGAAAGACATAGGGGCAGGGAGAGGGACAGAAAGACAGATAGAGAAAGGGGGCCAGAGAGAGAGAGTCAGCGGGAGAGGGAAAGGGGGCTGCTTTGGGGTGAGGGGTGTGCTTGGGGCAAACAGCTTTGCTCTGGGGGGGAACACAGAAGGGGCCATGGAGAGACAGGGAGAGGGATAGGGGGCTGATTTGGGGGGGAGGGGTGTGCTGGGGGAGACAGAAGGGGCCATGGAGAGATAGGGAAAGGGGGCTGCTTTGGGGGGAGGTGTGCTGGGGACAGACAGCTTTGCTCTGGGGGGGGGAAGACAGAATAGGGCCATGGAGAGACATTTGGGGGGGAGGTGGGTGCTGGGGGCAGACAGCTTTGCTCGGGGGGGGAGGGGGAGACAGAAGGATACAGACAGCGGCCAAGGAGAGAGAGATAAAGAAACACAGACAGACAGACACATCTATTCTATTACCCATTAATGTAACGGGCTTAAAGACTAGTATTCTATATTGTACTCCCATCTCCTGAAACTCCCTCCCCAAAGAAGACATATAGATATTGAACAAAATTGCAGATAAGGCTGATCCCTGAGGGACCCCCCTCTTAACCTCAATTATTCTGGACACAGTTTCCTTAAATAAAGCTGAACTGTGAACTGTCATGACAAATTCAATGCAAGAGTATGTAATTTTATAAGTGATTTGAGAGTTTTACATGCTAAAGTAGGTGCTTTTAAATTGTCTGGGGGTACATGTTTATAAAAGTGTATGTTCAGAAAACATGGAGTCTACCAGAGGGTGGACAATGGGAAGAACAGAGGCAGAATCAGTGTTTAAGCATATATATTCTAAAATGCACTGTACAATCAAAACCTAACATAAATAAGAATGAATCTGCTGTAAAAGGAGCTGGTTACCAGGAGGTTCATTGGCTAATTTTGACACTGCTCCATTGTTTCAGTCATCAGCCTCTTCTGTTAACTTAGGGGTCGATATGGAGCTGCACTTTCAGGGTAGAAGGGTCTCCTGGGTGGATAAGTTTAGTTCCCTAGGGCTAGACGTACATCGTATACAATTATTATTGTTAAATTATAACTGGTCCTTATATCTACCTCAATCCCTAGGTAAAACTCAGTGTAACAATCAGACACCTTTGGCACCAAACAGAAGCCACTAAGCTATTATAGGGTATAGCATTTTACCGTACTTAGGTTGATCATTGATACTTGAAGATGCACAATAGATGCTAACAAGAGAAAACTCTTGGCTGAATAATTCAATGAACTAACCTTTTCTTTTCCTGCTCTCTTTTCATTTTGATATTGCCGAGGTCTGTTAAAAGAAGCGCTCTCTGCTGCAACTGATCTGGAAGATGACAATAATAATAATTGAAAGAGGAAGTGAGACTCTTTTTGCCTTTTGGAGAGGATGCAAGGCTACAGCAATGCATGAAGAACCTTACACTTATGATTAAGTTAAAGTCATATGACTGAGGTTTTGAAGACAAGTGCAAAATCAGTGGTGAATGAAGACTAACCTTTTTCTGATGAATTCCTGAAGAAAAAAGGGATAGAAGGGTATAGATAGAGATCACTATACACTGGACCTGATGGGCCGCCGTGTGAGCAGACTGCTGGGTAGGATCAGACCTGATCAAGGAGAAGAAAAAAGCATTCATCTCTTACAAACAATCAGGGAAGCAGGTCTCTAGAGCAGACTACCTGGCCAAATCAAAAGCCGTCAAAACAGCAGTCAGGGAGGCTAAATTCCTCATGGAGGAGTCTCTAACAAAGAACATCCAGAAGGGAGATAAATCCTTCTTCAGGTATATCGGTGATAGAAGAAAAAACTCAGGCGGGATTGTACGTCTTAGGAAACCAGACGGAGACTATGTGGAAAAGGATTCGGAAAAAGCCCAACTATTAAATGAATACTTCTGCTCAGTCTTCACCCGAGAAGCGCCAGGGCTCGGCCCTCAGCTACAGACAAGGGTTGGCTCAGTTGACCCGTTTAGTAACTTTGAGTTTACACCCAGCAGTGTCTACGGTGAGCTGTCAAAGCTCAAGGTTAACAAAGCAATGGGGCCGGACAACTTGCACCCCAGGGTGCTTAGGGAGCTGAGTGAAGTCTTGGCGGAGCCACTGTCCACGCTCTTCAACCTCTCCCTTAGTACAGGCAGCGTCCCGTTGGACTGGAGGACGGCTAACGTCATTCCACTCCACAAGAAAGGCTCAAAGATGGAGACAGCAAACTACAGACCAGTGAGTCTAACATCGATAGTGAGCAAACTAATGGAAACTCTAATCAAACACCAATTAGATAAGATCCTGGATGAGGAGAATCTACAGGATCCCCGACAACATGGATTTACTAAGGGGAGATCCTGCCAATCCAACCTGATCAGCTTCTTTGACTGGGTGACGGGGAAGCTGGATATTGGGGAGTCCCTGGACATCGTGTACCTGGACTTTAGCAAAGCATTCGATAGCGTACCACACCGCAGGTTACTGAGCAAGATGAGTTCTATAGGATTAGGTAACACATTGATGAAATGGGTTGGGAGCTGGCTTGGAGGTAGGCTCCAAAGGGTGGTGGTGAACGGCACCCCCTCCGAAATGACGGAGGTGATTAGTGGAGTACCACAGGGCTCAGTCTTGGGCCCAATCCTATTCAACATCTTTATGAGACTTGGCAGAAGGGCTTCGAGGTAAAATAACATTATTCGCCGATGACGCCAAACTGAGTAATGTAGTGGGCAAATGCACAACAGACGAAGATTCAGTGCCCGACAACATGATGCACGACCTACTCCTACTGGAGCAATGGTCTAGGACATGGCAACTTAACTTCAATGCCAAAAAATGCAAAGTTATGCACCTGGGCAGCCAGAATCCATGCAAGTCTTATACCCTTAATGGCGAGATCCTAGCAAAAACGGTAGCAGAACGAGACTTGGGGGTAATCGTCAGTGAGGACATGAAGTCTGCCAATCAAGTGGAGCAGGCTTCGTCCAAGGCAAGACAAATCATGGGCTGCATACGAAGGGGTTTCGTCAGTCGTAAGGCGGAAGTCATTATGCCATTGTATAGATCCATGGTGAGGCCCCACCTGGAATACTGTGTGCAATTCTGGAGGCCGCATTATCGCAAGGATGTGCTGAGACTGGAGTCGGTGCAAAGAATGGCCACCCGGATGGTCTCGGGACTCAAGGATCTACCATACAAAAAACGGCTTGACAAATTACAGCTACACTCGCTCGAGGAGCGCAGAGAGAGGGGAGACATGATCGAGACGTTCAAGTATCTTACGGGCCGCATCGAGGTGGAGGAAGATATCTTCTTTTTCAAGGGTCCCACGACAACAAGAGGGCATCCGTTGAAAATCAGGGGCGGGAAACTACGAGGTGACACCAGGAAATTCTTTTTCACTGAAAGAGTGGTTGATCGCTGGAATAGTCTTCCACTACAGGTGATTGAGGCCAGCAGCGTGCCTGATTTTAAGGCAAAATGGGATCGGCACATGGGATCTATTCACAGGGCAAAGGTAGGGGAGGGACATTAAGGTGGGCAGACTGGATGGGCCGTGGGCCCTTATCTGCCGTCTATTTCTATGTTTCTATGTTTCTATGACCCCTGGTCTGATCCAGCAGAGGCACTGCTTATGTTCTTATGGTCTTAGATAAAAGAGTTAATAAAATCACTATGTAACCTTTTTATTTTGCTCCTGGGAAAGTGTTCTTTCTTAATTGCCTATGGATGCTAGAAACGTAAAGAAAATGGTTGTCATTTTCCTCAAACTTTGCTTTTGTGACCAGGACATTGATATTTTGACATATATCTTTTTTACAGAACACAGCAGATTGATTCCAAGCTGAGTAAACTTGGGCTCCTTTTATAAAGGTGCGTTAGGGCCTTAACGTGCGGAATAGCACGCGCTATATTGCCACGCGTGCTAGACCTTAACGCCAGCATTGAGCTGGCGTTAGTTCTAGAAGCGTAGTGCAGGTTTAGGGTGTGCTAAAATCCTGCATGCGCTAAAAACGCTAGCGCACCTTAGTAAAAGGAGCCCTTAGAAGTCCTTTGACTAAGTTCCAAAAACTCTGTAAAGTAAGTACATTTTGTTTCTCATTAGGATGGCAAAAGTTTCTGCTATAAAATTTCTTAGAATGTTTAATTAAAAAAAAATATTTATGGCCTCTTCTATCAAACTGCGCTACACTAATATCTATACAGGTAACATTGGCAGTTGGAACCCAAGCACAGTACAGGGTAAAGCTTTGGAGCCTCAGAAATAGCTAAGAAGAAAAAAATTTAAAAATTTAAATTGAATCAGGTTGGGCAGACTGGATGGACCATTCGGGTCTTTATCTTCCGTCATCTACTATGTTACTATATATATATATATATATATATATATATCTTTGAAGATTTTAAGTAATCCTTCATATAATAATAACTTAATATAACATATTATATTATATAAATGAAGAATAAAGTTACCCAAATGTCCCCATCAATATTTATTCCCCTCCCTCCAACCCCCCACCCCCCATGGATGTGTAAAGGTAATGAACAAAGGAAAGATAAGATAAATATAAATTACAGTATTATAATTTTACAAATTTAGTCAATGGGCTCCAAACTTTATTAAATACACCACTAAATCCCCTACACTCTGCATTAATTCTTTCGTATCTATAAGCGGTGCACACGTTCACCCACCAAAAAGTATAACTTATTCTATCATGGTTCTTCCAATTACTCGTTATCAATTGAATAGCTATACCTGTAATAATCATAAATAGTCGACTCTTATATTTATCTAGAGTGGGTTTCACTGAAATCTGATGTTTTACATCTGCTGTAAATGACGTCATTGGGATACGTATAGTAATGTCTTCGGCATAGATGTAAAATTTCACTTTCAGATTTTGTAATAGGTTATCTAAAGCAACTAGGTAAATGCTAAACAAGGTTAGTTATAGTGGAGAACCTTGTGGAACCCCACAAGGATTACTCCAGGAGAAAGAGTATTTACCAGCACTGTATACTTGGTAGGATCTATTTTTTAGAAAACCCTGAAACCATTTACTAACATTTCCCGAAATGTCAATTAAGTCCCTGTTGTTCCAAAGGCAGAGATAGCAGGGAAACTTGGTAAAACAGCCTTGGGAAACCATTGGAATTCTACGATTTTGAAGTCTCCGATGACCTCCCAGCCAAACTCATCATATTTCAAGGCACCTAGTAAGGTCTTGATGCTCTTGTAATCCTCTTTAAGGTGCACTGAGTGTGCCAGTGGAAGAAATAGAAACTTACAGTGGCGTACCAAGGGGGGCGGGGGAGGGGGAGGTCCACCCAGGGTGCACGCCCTAGGGGGGTGCATAGCGGTCTGGGTCCAGAACATCCTGCCCTACTGTTGAGAAAGACCTGCACCTCAGCGCGGCTTCCAGTGCAACCCCTCCGATGCACTTGCTCTGGAGCAGAGTCGGCAGCCACGCTGAGGTGCAGGAAGGTCCCGCGATGAGTACATCTGCCGGCTCTGCTCCGGAAGAAGTAAGTTACGTCTGAGGGAATGGACCCGGCAGACGCAGGGAGTTGCGGCAATGTCCCACGATGACTGCGACTGCTGGGTCCACCCCCTCCGACGTAACTTACTTCTTCCGGACCAGAGCCGGCAGACGTACTCATCGTGGGACCTTGCTGCATGAAGGGAGCAGGACTTCTGGTATGGAAGAGTGTTGGAGGGAGAGAAAGGGGGTAGGGTGGTATGGAAGGGTGGTACTGATGGAATTGGTATACAGGGAAAGGGGAGAGAGGCATAAGAGGAAAGGATACTGGATGGAATTGGATCGGAAGGAAAGAAAGGGGGCAGATGCTGATTGAAGAGGGGTGGATGGAGAGAGAAAGGGCAGACATTGGATGGTAGTGTGGCGGATAGAGGGGGAGCCTATGCTGGATGGAAGTGCAGATGGGACAGATAAAGGAGCAAATGCAGGAAGGAAATGGGAGGAGAGAAAGAGGAGAAGGTATTAGATGGAAGGGGTAGAGAAAGAGGGCACATGATGGAAGGAGGGGATAAATAAAAGGAGGGCACATGATGGTGGGAAAAGAATTGAGTTAGTGAAATACTGGAGGGGGTGAGGGAAAGAGGTGACGAGCTGTAGGTAGACAGTAAAAAAGGAAATTGATGACAGGGAGTAAGAACGTAATCTAGACAGATGCAGAAAATAAATTGAAAAGGAAAATGAGGGAAAAAAATAGATTGTGGGGGAGGAAAGGAGAGGAGAGAGATACCATACCAATGGGGGTGAAAGGAGAGATGGAAGGGGGAGGCATACAGTTTCTGGAAGGGGCATAGGAGAGAAGATGCCATATAGGGGCAGAGAGACGGCAGACAGTGGATGGAAGGAAGAGAGTAACAAGAAAATGAGGAAAGCAGAAACAAGAGAAGACAAAGGTAGAAAAAAATTTTCTATTTATTTATTGCTTTAGGAGACATGTGTCACTGTTTCTGTGGTGTTGCATTGTATGCAGAGTCCAGCTTCTTGCTGGTTCAATTTAACCTTTGTCTATGTATTTCTATTTTATCCCCCCTTTTACAAAACTATTGAAAGCTTTTTAGCGCCAGCCGTGATGGTAGCAGCTTTGATGCTCAGAATTCTGCCACCATGGCTAAAAAACACACTACAGTTTTGTAAAAGGGGGAGGGGTTAGTTTGTGATTACATATTCCATACTAGGCGAAGGTGTTTTCTGTGTTTTGTGGGTTCGAAAGATGGTTTTCTGTTAGGATTGACTGCAGGATTGATCTGTACTAGTCTGGCTTGTTTAGTTTTACAATGGGTGTATTGATGTACTGCTCACTGCAGTATGTAAGATGCTGCCTTTTTCTAGGTATACTTTTGTGTGACGTTTGGATTGTTACTAAAAATCATGTTTTTCATACAGATGGAGTGTGTGTCAAAAAACGATAGGCCCTGGGTGTAACATATGCTAGGTATGCTGGATGGAAGTGCGGATGGGAGAGATAAAGGAGAAAATGCAGGAAGGAAATGGGAGGAGAGAAAGAGGGGAGCAGATGCTGGATGGAAGTGGTCAGAGAGAGGAGAAGATACTAGATGGAAGGGTAGAGAAAGAGGACACGTGATGGAAGGAGGGGATAAATAAAAGGAGGGCACATAATGGGGGGAAATGATTGAGTTAGTGAAATACTGGAGGGGGTGAGGGAAAGAGGTGGCGAGCTGTAGGTAGACAGTAAAAAAGGAAATTGATGAGAGAGTAGTAAGAATGTAATCTAGACAGATGCAGAAAATAAATTGAAAAGGGAAATGAGGGAATTAATGCATGAGATGGTTTTTTCGGCGTCCCATTTGAAAAGTCTGATCGGTCAGGATACACCTTGACTCAGCAGATTTGTGAAATGCTGGCCACCGTTGGTGCACCGATCAGTTGAAGATAAGTTGAAAAGTTTTTCTTCTATCTTTGTTTTTTCATTAAGTGAAGTACAACATAAGGCTCTCACTATAGTGAAGGTTTTTTGCCAATGAAGTGACCGTTCAACCACCTTTAACAAACCACTTCGGTGGAGGTGGGAGGGCCCTTTTCTGAGGCTTTTTCCTTCATTTTTCAGCTAGTGAATAGCCTATGCTGTCCTCATATCATATTATAGGACATCATAGCATCAATTATTATTGAAAGTGTTTATTATTTTTTACATATGCTAGGTACGCCACTGGGATCTTGTTCCTATTATGAAGCAGCATGGCTTTGATGATCCTGGATGAGCTGTCAATGAAGAGACACCACACTTTCGGGTTACAGACAATTCCAATTGCCTCAAACAGACTGGTCATCAATTTTGTTATTGCTTTTTTAAGCTAATTCACAGTGCGAGCCTGATTTTGGCAAGTCACTTCTCCCTCAAGCACTCCCACTGGAAGGGGATGATTCAGCAGCATTAGGGGGATGATGTCCCCTTATGCCCCTAAAATTCTTCCTTCCCCCTCTCCTCTCTGTCCGCAATCCCCCACCCCAAAAAAAATAATTAAATAAATAAATTCTGTTCTATTCCATGGAGACAAGCAATAGAATTCACAGTGTAAATCTGATTTTGACAAGTAACCTCTTCCTCAAGCACTCCCTTTGGAAAGAGATGATTCAGCGTGGCCATTTCATTGCAGCCGCAATGAAATGGCTGTGATGAATCATCCCATTCTGACCTTCAAGTACCTTCAAAATATCTTTCCTAATATGTTTGAGGCAAAGGTTAAAGCTGGTGTGTTCATCGGACCACAGATAAAGATGCTGGAGTGCAAGGACTTTCACAAGAAGCTAACTAGGATGTTGAAAGCAGCTTGGAACAACTTTGTTGCGGTGGTTCAGGGCTTCTGAGGCAATCACAAGGCCAAAGACTATGCTGAGTTGATTGAGAATCTGGTGAAGAATTACAGTAAAATATTATAAATGCTGGCTTTTTTAAAATTATGACAGGACTAGCCATGCAGATGATAACACGCAATTGGAAGAACTATGATCGACTTAACTTTCCTTTCTGGTGGGCGAACTTATGCTCCAGCTACAAATATGAAAAAATGAATGCTGAAATCTTGGGGCATAGTAATGTATTTAACTTAGGGCTCCTTTTATGAAGGTGCGCTAGGGCCTTAACGCATGGAATAGTGTATGCTAAATTGCTCCATGCGCTAGCCGCTACCGCCTCCTTTTGAGCAGGCGGTAGATTTTCAGCTAGCGCACGCTATAGCACGCGCTAATCCGGTGCGTGTGCTAAAACCACTAGCGCACGTTCATAAAAGGAGCCCTAGGTGTGGGGCCCATTGGCATCTTTTATTGCTTTTATATAGTTGTCATTTCTCTTCAATTTTTGTTTGATTTCCTTACACATCCAGGGTGGGAATGCACTACTATTTTAATTAAAACTAGGTTATTGGAAGATTATATTCATTTGTATATTTGATTAATTAAGGGGGGAAATGATTGCTTTTGAATATTTGTAAGTTCAAAGTGCTTTTCTTGATTTGTTATATGTTCAGTTACATGTGTATTGCACTGTCAATATTTGAAAATCAATAAAGATTAAAAAAAAAAAGAATTACAGTAAAATGCCTCTCAAAGTCCATGTTCTTGATGTTCATATTGAGAAATTCAAAGAGAACATGGGAGCATACTCAGAGGAGCAAGGTGAGCACTTCCACTGGGATATACTGGACTTCAAACGCTGCTACCAAGGACAATATGATAAGAACATGATGGGAGATGACATCTGGGGGCTTATTTGTGAAAGTGACTTATAATATAATCACAAATCTCAAAAAATTGCTCACTTCCAAACCTTCTGTGGTCATCTTTGTTTAACTTCAATATAAATTCATGTTAATTGTGATTCATATATTACTTTTTATGACTTTATACCAGGGGTAGGGAACTCCGGTGCTCGAGAGCCGTATTCCAGTCGGGTTTTCAGGATTTCCCCAATGAATATGCAAGAGATCTATGTGCATGCACTGCTTTCAATGCATATTCATTGAGGAAATCCTGAAAACCCGACTGGAATACGGCTCTCGAGGACCGGAGTTCCCAACCCCTGCTTTATAAGAATGAAAAGATGAAAATTTGGTGTTTTCATGTTTTATATAGTTAAATTGCAAGTTTTGATTATCCTGGTCACATAGCAAAGTTCTATGGAAGTAACAGACATTTTCTATACATTTTAGGCATGAGCAATTAAGAAATTACAAAGTGATTCAGCATTGTGCCACCTGAGTACAATATCTGGGCCTTGTTCTGAAAAATAACTTTTTCCCACTCTATGCCTATAGTGAAGTTCTCTATTTATCAGGGTTCAAAAAGCAGACAAATAGGGTTACCAGATTTTAGTTAAATAAAATCCAGGCCAGAATTGAGTAGTTCTGCTGTAGTGTGTTTGTCAATAAGTGATTAGATACACAGAACAAAGAAGGAATTTTCAAAAGCTTTTACTGGTTAGGTTTTGGTAACATCTCTGCTTTAAAAAGTTTTTCTCAATTGGATGGTTAAATCTATCATCAAATTCAGAAGAGAGCTAAACTTTAGTTGGTCATAAAGTGGGCGGCTTAAGAAGCATTCCCGGGATGAGGATACAACCAAACTGGTCTAGTTGGCTAACCCCAGCCACACAGAGAGTAGGCCAAATGTACCTGTAATAACTTTGCTCTCAACAGCAGAGCTGTGTTCATATTATCTGTCAGAAATAACCCAGACTAAAAAAAAAAAGGGGGGGGGGGCTGAAAGTTTGCATGTTTTCCTGTAAATACATTATCTCTTTCCTCTCTGTCATGGTTCAGTAGTTCCTTAAATAAAATAAAAAATTGAAGAAATTACAGTTCACTGCATTGGATATAATTCTCTAAATAGTTTCACCACTTTCAGTGTACTGATTTGCATGCAGCTTTAGTGGTTATTCCAGGCTTGTCCAACTTTTTTTTCTATCAGGAACCACAATTTATATTTTGTAACATTTGGAGGGACAAAAGCACACACTGTTTTATTTTGGCATATGCTACAACAGTGTGTCATCCCCTCCCAGCCAGTCTCGTTCTCTGTCTCTATCTCTATCTCATCTACCCACAGCCTTCATCTAGTCTACTTGCTTGCTCTCTCTCATTTACCACCCCCCAGGCTCATATACCCCCCTAGGCTTTTCCCTTACCTGGCTTCAGCTGTAGGACAAACAATGGGCTTCCTACTTCTCTAGTATGACTGGCTCTCTGTAAGTCTGAGCTGTATGGTGCCGGAAGTTCAGGTTAATCTTATGATTTCAAGATTTATAAGACTTGAAACTGTGAGACCAATCCAAACTTATGGCACTGTTTGGCTCAGACTTACAGAGATCTTGGAAATGGTGGGGAAGCTGTAATCTTGCCATTGGCGCCAGCTCTGTGGGTGTTAAGGAGACTCAATATTCTTTCCAGCACTGCACAGTAGTGCTGCCCAATTCACGATTCGAATCGGTTCACCGATTCACTTCGGGTGAATCGATTCGAATCGATTTAAAAACAAAAAAAAATCGGCCTCCACCAAAAAAAAAAAAAAAAGATACAAAATATAAATACAGCGCATACAGATGGGAAAACTAACACAAAACATTTTAGTGCATCCTGCATGAGACCATTTTTTTTACTGCTTTAGAGCTTAGTATAGCTCAGTATAAGGGCCCATTAGTTAGAAAATTATATTGCATATGAATTGTTTTATATTTAATACTATTTTAGTAAATTTCTGGAAAATTACTAGCTTATACTGTATGCCACACTGAACCAATTGTAATGGAATGTTGCCGATTACAAGGTATTGTATTATATTGTAACAAGGGGCCACTGAAAAGTTTTCAGCCCAACTAATAAAGCTGGGGCAGTCTCCATCGAGGGCTATACACTTTGGCCACTGATGTTCCACTTTTTTCATTCCATTGGAAAAATATAGAACAAAAAAAGTGGAAAATCACTGGACTAAGTGTATAGCCTTTGATGGAGACTGCCCCAACAAAGCCACCACAAGGCGGTATGCAAGTCCCCATTCCCTTTTTTATTTGGCCCCTCCTGCTTTAGAGGGTGAGGGGGGAGAGTCAGTTGTGAAGTGCTGGTATCTGACTTCCCTCCTGGTGTCCGGCTTCCCCTCAGGCTTCCCGCTGGTGCTTACCCCCTGGCCTCCGAAGCAGTTTGCAAAGATCGCTTGCACTGTGAACTTCTCTGCATGCTGCTCATAAATAGTGCGTGGAAGGCCAGGGGATTGGTAGGAACCAAGAACCGCAGTTCATGAAGACTCTTAATGCTTCGGAGGCTGAGGGCAGGGTCCCGGCTGCTCTGTGACAGCCATTCCAGACTTTGCTGAGAGGGCCGCTCGCTGGACCTACGCGATCAGCTCTCTCTTCTTTTACCTGCAGCGGCCTGTCAACTGGAGGGAACTTGATTTGCACTCAGATTCTGCCCAGGAGAGGGAGGGGAAGGAAGAGTGATATTGCTGGTTCTCCCTTGACCCTCTCCAATGGCATCCGACAGCGACACGGAGGAGTTCTATGATGCAGCCGAAGATGTCAACATGGGCTCGTCCCCCACGGTGTAAGTATACATCTTTTGAAGCTTGATTGTGTCTTTTTATTTGATATTCTGCCTTTCCTCCGCAGCTATAATAAACTCTCTAAAGTAGTTTCCCTCTCTCCCGGCAGGCTCACCATCTAACTAAAGTATCCGGGGCAATGAAGTGTCTTGCCCAGCTGAGGCTGCTACCCTGCCTTTCAGCTCACTGCTTTTTCCCATCAGGTTTGCTTCTTAGGAGATGTATTATTTTTGTTGTGTTTGTTAAAGGGAGATTATAATTAAGACCAGAAACTACAGAGAAAAAAAATGTATATAGTATATGGCAAGAGAGGAATGGTAGGATCAGAGGAGGATCATTTTATTCTACTTTATTTTAACAGAAACAAACATACAGGCAAAAAAATAATAATAAATGTTTTTTTGCTGTAGCCTGGGACTGTCTGCAACTGCTTAAAGGGCTGCTTTCCTGCTATAGTTTCAGAATACAGCTTGTGCTCTTTGTATTCATAGTACAGTATTCAAATTATAGTGGGTATAACAATCTGTAGCCTTTCCTTACTGTAGTGCTTTGGCATCAGCGTTACGGGGGGTGGGGAGGGGGTGAGCAGTCCTTTGGGGTGGGGGTAGGGACAGGCAGGCCTTTGGGGGGGGACAGGCCTTCAAGGGGGAGACAAGCCTTTAGGGATGGTGGCACAGGCCTTCAGGGGAGAAAAGCAGGCAGGCTTTCAGGGGTGGGATGCAGGCCTTCAGGGGGAAGTGCAGGCCTTCAGGGAGGGGACAGACCTTCAGGGGAAGGGGGCCCTGGTATAGAAGTACACGAAGGGAGGGAACGAAAGGGGGTTCAAAGAGATGTGCATATGCAGGACTTTGGGGGGGGGGGAGAAGAAATAATGGGTCTAGAAACAGAGGAGAGGGAGAGAGAGAGTAGACAATGGGATTTAGGGAGGGAAGGAACAGAAAGGAAGAGAAGTTGGACACAAGGGATGGTGTGGAGTGGGGGATAGAAATACTGGATAGGAGGGTAGTTGGGAAAAGAAAGGGAGAGATGGTGGACCCTGGGGTGGTGGGGAAGGAGGGAGAGATGCTGGATTAAAGGGTAGTTGAGAAAAAGTGGATCTGTGTATGGAAATGAAAATAAGGAAAGATGCCAGACCTCCAGGGGGGAGGGAAGGGAAATGGAAGGAGAGGACAGAGATGTCTCTGTAGCTACTGCTCCCATCTCCCCCTGCAGCACACAGACATTACTCACCTAGCCAATAAGCTTCAAAGAAAATAGGACCAGTAGCTTAGGCAGTAGCGTACTAAAGGGGGGGGATCCGCCCCGGGTGCAAGCCCTGAGGGGGTACTCCCGGCCTTGCCGTTCAGTCCCCCCCACCTCCGAAGGACCGCTCGCCCCCCTGGCCTCCCTGCACCACCTATGAAGCAACCCGCAGCAGGATCGCGATGTCAGCGATCCCTGAGCTGCTTCGGCGCTGCTTCCTTGCCGCAATCCCACCCCTCTTCTGAAGTCAAGGGGAGGGGGGTGACAGACAGACAGGCCTTCAAGGGGGGGGACAGGCAGGCCTTCAAAGGGGAGACAGACAGGCAGGCCTTCAAAGGGGGGACAGGCCTTCAAGGGGGAGACAGGCAGGCAGGCTTTCAAGGGAGGGACAGGCCTTCAAGGGGGGGGGACAGGCCTTCGGGGGTGCAGGCCTTCAAGGGGGGGATAGGCCTTCAAGGGGATCAGGCAGGCAGATAGGCAGGCCTTCAAGGGAGGGACAGACAGGCAGACAGGCCTTCAAGGGGGACAGACAGGCAGGCCTTCAAGCGGGGGTGCAGGCCTTCGGTGGGGAGTGCAGGCCTTCAGGAGTGGGATGCAGACCTTTAAGGGGGAGGCAGGCTTTCAGGGAGGGGGGCCCTGGTGTAGAAATACACGGAGGGACTTTGGGTGGGAAGAAATAATGGGTCTGAAAATAGAGAAGAGGGAGAGAGATGATGGACCATAGTTTTTAGAGAGGGAAGGAACAGAAAGGGAGAGAAGTTGGACACAAGGGATGGTGTGGAGGGGGGATAGAGATACTGGATAGGAGGGTAGTTGGGAAAAGAAAGGGAGAGATGGTGGACCCTGGGGTGGTGGGGATGAAGGGAGAGATGCTGGATGAAAGGGTAGTTAAGAAAAGATGGATCTGTGGAGGGAGACGAAAAAAGGATAGATGCCAGACCTCCTGGGGAGGGAAGGGAAACGGGGAGGACAGAGATGGCAGATGGATGGTTACCATGCAGAAAAAAGGAAGAAAGAGACCCTGGCGAGCAAATTATCAAAAGACAACCAGAGCCTTGGACCAACAAGATTTGAAAAATAACAAGACAACAAAAGGTAGAAAAACTAATTTTATTTTCTGTTTTGTGATTACAATATGTCAGATTTGAAATGTGTATCCTACCAGAGCTGGTGTTAGACCGCAAACGTGAGCTAGGATTTAACAGAGAGGAAAAGTCATTTTTGTTTCTTTATTTTATTTACACCACAGCTCCAGTGTGGTTAGGAGAAGCCAAAGGGGGGTGAAAAAGCTATAAAATAAAACCACCAGGATGTTTGAAAAAAAAAACCAAACAAACACCCAATTGGGCAGGAAAGTTGAATCAAAAAACCTTGGCTGAATCGAATCGAAAATTTTTTTTTTTTTCTTGAATCGAGCAGCACTAATTTGCGCTACTGTCTTAGACTTTAGGACCTGGGATTGGAGAGAGATGGCATCCTCAGTATAATGCAAGTGAAACAAGGATTTGGTCAGACTTTTGAAGGGTCTGCAGAAGAAAAATATTATATAGGCCGGGGACATGAGACAGCAGGAAACGGGAACTTTTCTTCCTTCTATTTTTGTGAATGGCAAGGCTGAGGATGTCAGAGAGTTCAGTTAAAATATGTGCTTTATAAGAAAATATAATAATATGTTTTATAAAATTTATAAGCATTGCTGGCCTACCCGGTGAGGTGTTCCTAATGGTGGTGGTGGTGGCAGCATGTCAATGTGTTGAGAGGAAGAGGTGGTCTGGGAAATTCTGCTGAGCAAACTCCGGGCCCATTTCCACCCCCAGTTGGTCCACTCCACTCAACTGGTTCACACACTGAGTGAGTCTTTGGGTATTGTGCCTAGGTAGTTGTTTAGGGATCTCTTCCAGTGGTTTGTCAGTATCTCCTTGTGGTCCAAGGAAGGAAACTTTGTTAACCTTAGCATTGACCTTCAGAATATGTTTATAACAGCCCTGCTTGTGTGGCATTAGGCTATGTAGTGATCGAAAGAAAAAACCACATTTGCACATTTTTGCACTATATGGTGGGTGTATGAGGAGATTCACATTTCCTGCACAGCTAAGTCCTTGTGAAGTTACCTTATTCTTTCTGTAATTGACATCTAGCAAGGTCTCTGTTTGGAAGGAAAGATCTAAGCTTAAAAATGAAGTGGCCAGAAATTATGGTAAAAGCAGATAGCATTGCTGATTTTAAGAAAGGTTTGGACAAATTCCTGGAGGAAAAGTCCATAGTCTGTTATTAAGACATGGGGGAAGTGTCTGCTTGCCCTGGATCGGTGGCATGGAATGTTGCTACTCTTTGGGTTTTGACCAGGTACTAGTGACCTGGATTGGTTACCATGAGAATGGGCTACTGGGCATGATGGACCATTTGGGTATTTGGAATGGGCAGACTTGGTGGGCTATAGCCCTTTTCTGCCATCATTTTCTATGTTTCTATTGGTCTGACCCAGTTAGGCTATTCTTATGTTATGTTCTCATCTGTAGGGGCCTTTGCTTTCACTTCTTATTTTAATGTATTTTTTTTCTGTTTTTTAGAATGGGAACAAAAATGGAAGAGAATTAATGTGTGTGGAATGGGGGGGGGGTTTACTAATTTCTTCAGCTAAATAATTAAATCCACTTCAACCAGACATAGGAGAACTCACGCACCATTCACACATCCTCCAACCAAAATCGTCAAAAGAAAAAAAACTGTTCGACAACCTCCTAACACTCGACCCCCAACTCTACAACCTATTGACCTCGACCACAAACTACAAAACCTTCAAAAAAGAAATAAAAACCCTTCTATTAAAAAAACACATAAAACCGAACTAACACAATCAGAACTGTCCCAAGCATCACCTGCAACTACTCCATATGTACTTCTGATGTCATGACAATTCAGACATAATTTATGTTATGTTTGGATTAATGGTTACATATATGAGGTTCAATAAAATAAAATTTTCAGTGCCTGTTTCTATTATGACCATTTATTTTTCATGGTTATTACAAAAAATATTTTTTTACATGGGGGGGTGTCAAAAAATGATGGGCACCGGGTGCCACATACCCTAGGTACGCCACTGAGCTTAGGAGACACCATTGATCATACATTCCTTAGCCAGCCCCACAGGGTAAAAAAGACAGAAGACTGGTGTCTCCTAAGCTACTGGTCCCACCTTCCCTTAAAGCCTAATGACTGGCAAAAGAATATCTGACTAATGAGCTAACAGCAGACAGACTTCCTGTCCTAGGTCTACCAAAGAGGAGGAGATGTGCTAAGGGAGGCTTTGTGATAGGGTTGCTAGATTTTATTATAGTAAAATCTGGACCGCCCCTGGCCTAGACCTTCCCCCAGGCTGACCCAGTTCCACCCATCCCTGCCACATTATGAACCAGTCCTACCTCTCAATCCTGCCCTAGACGCACTCCAGCCACGCCCCTGCTGCCTACTCTCATCAGGCAGGAGGAAGTCCATGCATGCGCAGATTTCTTCCTGCCCGATGTGATTTACAGGAGGCTTCTAAAAACCTGGGCAAAGTACTGGGTTTTGAAAAGCCGTCCGGACTTCCTGGTTACCCTACTTTGAGAAAGGAATGAGAAAGCAATGGACTGAGAGCTAGGTGCACAAGATATGGTCGTTAAGACTGTGTGAGTTGCTGTTGGCTGATTTTTAGCCGACTCTGAAACAGTGATTTATGTTCCAACAAGATTCCATGCAAATGATTTGCACGGTTCATCCTAATCCCACCTGACCAGTTGCTCTGACTGCGACTTCGACACATGCACAGAGCTAGTTTCTGTAAGCCCGAACAGCTGAGTGGCAGAAGAAGCCCCAAACCAGCCTCCTGCCACTCAACTGTTGGGACTTTTTTCTTTTCTTTTTTTAATGACACAGATGTACGTGTGTTATACATGCACAATATCAGCCCCATTAAAAAAAAATTCCATGCTTGCCCCCGATGATCCACCCTGGAAACAGAATCGAGACAGGAGGGATTCCCACTCCCTCCTGCCACCATGGAAACTCCTCCCCCCCCCGTCCCCGCACCAACCAAAATAAGCAGGATGGAAGCCAACTCCTTCCTGCCTACTATGAACCCCTCTCCACACTAACCCCCCCATCCCTGCAAGGCCCTTGCAAACCGGCACCTCCTCTTCCCTACTCTCCTTCCAAAAAAAATAAAAAATGGCAAGAGGGATGTCTTCCCCCTCCTCCCCTTCAGGCCTCTCACTGCAGGAGGAGGGGGCTGATTGGTTCTCTAAAGATGATAAAAGCTATGTCTAAGCTCTATCCTATGGCTTAAAGACTTCCAACAGCTGCTTGTGCAGCAGAAAGAGTTTCCGCAGTAGTACAAGTGACCAAGTACACCTCCCTTCCTAATGAGGGTGGAATGATGCTGAAGAACACACCGAACCGTAAGATAGATGTGCTCCTTAAAAGAAAATTTGAATCTCTAGCTTTGGGTATCAAAGATGGACCAGCTGCCTCCTTCGTAGCACTACGTAACCTCAAGAAACCAAGCTTTAACAATAATGAATTCTCCGTAGAGAAAAGAGTACATATGTGGGGAGTCAGTATTTTATAAAGAATCATTATTTGGAGATTTAATGATATTGAATGTTTCTAAAGCCACCACTCTTCTCTGTTTATCCATACTTAATCTATGAAGCTGAACAGCTCTATATTACAGAAGGAACATGTGAAAAGGGGGCTTTGAGGTGGGAGAACTGAGGCACCACTGGAAGTTAAACCCAGGATCTCCTGTTTACTAAACAAGTGCTTTAACCAAATAAGCCATGGTGCCATACAGAGCCTGGAGGCGTCTATGTTATGAGCCTACAGTGAACTATAGACAGAAACCATGACATGGTGACCTTTCCGGTCACGTAGCCTGGGCAGTTTGTTCAACTGGTTTTCTTTCCTCTTGCAAATTGGACTCTTTGTGGCTCATTTCTATACTTCATATCTTTCTTTTCATGGCGTGGTTTGAGATTATCCCATTAGACATCTACGTCTGTCCAATTGTTCTCTTATGGCAGCAGTCTTCCACGTCTGACCTCCAATTGCTTGTGATTTTTTTTTTTTTTCTCTTCCAGAAGAACATTCATATCGAATCTGTCTTTTATCTTGATGATTTTTGTAGCGCACTTGTGGCCCCCGTTTGCATTCAATTTCTCTGAGGTCCTTTTCCTTCGGTCGTATTTTGCGAATCCTCATTCCTCTGAAGCACCATTTTTCAACCGTTCTTCAATTACCTCCTCTACTACTGGGTATTTATTTCTGTCTTTAATTTCTTGCAGCAGGGAATGAGGCGCTTGTGCAGTAAATGATGATATTACCCAGTTGCGTGCAACATCCAGGAAATGTGAACATAGACTTACCATAAATGGTAAGAAAAACATGGAAATTTCAGAATGCAAAGCAGGGAAGATAAGATATACATGACTCTGCAATTGCACATTCCTTCTCAATAAAGCATAAGGTTGCAAAAGATGCGTTTAATGTACAGAATCCTACCTCTGCTGATTGAAAGCAAAACCTGGACTAGGCAGTCAGACCACAGCTGTATCTTCTTCATGGCATGGTAATGGTGGAAAGAACAGAAATAAGCTGTTTTGTTACGGAAAGGCCTAGGAAAAACCAAAACCTTAACGACAAGGATGGGATTTGAACCCATGCATGCAGAGCACAATGGATTAGCAGTCCAACGCCTTAACCACTCAGCCACCTTGTCTTGTTAGGCTAAGTGACAAAACTTTCCCAAGTATTTCTAATCTTATTTTTTTTCTTCCCTCAAATTCTTCCAATCTTCACGTTATGGGAAGTTTTTGTTTGTTTGTTTTAACTTCCACAGAAGAATCACTCATTTATGAAAAAGAGTTTTGCTGCTACCGTTGTATCAAATTCTCCTCTAAGATTGGATGTAGAAAAGTTGTCATTCTCCATCAATCACTTCAGCGCTATCCTTCTTCTATTTGAAGCATTGTTTCTATCGAATAGAGCCTATCCTAAATTCAGGTTCCTTCTATAGCGGTCACATCTCACTCGTATGCCTCTGTTTGGCTGGACTAGGAGGGCACGCTTGTGAGAGTGACACTACCTAAACTCAAGCTTTATCAATAATGAATTCTCCGGAGAGAAAAGAGTACACATATTGGGTGTCGGTATTTTATAAAGAATCATTCTTTTTAGATTTATTAAAGTGAATGTTTCCAAAGCCAACACTCTTCTCTGTTTTTCCATACTTGATTTATAAACTTGAACTGCTGTGTACTACTAACAGAACATTTGAAAATGGGACTTTGAGGTGGAAGAAATGAGACACCACTGGGAGTTGAACCCAGGATCTCCTGTTTACTAGACAGGTGCTTTACCCAACTAAGCCATGGTGCCATGCACCCACTAGATATGTCTATGTTATGAGCTTACAGTGAACTATAGACAGAAACTATGACATGGTGACCTTTCCGGTCACGCAGCCTGGGCAGTTTGTTCAACTGGTTTTCTTTCCTCTTGCAAACTGGACTCTTTGTGGCTCATTTCTATACTTCATATCTTTCTTTTCATGGCGTGGTTTGAGATTATCCCATGATACATCTAAGTCTGTCCAATTGTTCTCTTATGGCAGCAGTCTTCCACGTCTGACCTCCACTTGCTTGTGACTTTTTTTTTTTCTCTTCCAGAAGAACATTCATATTGAATCTGTCTTTTTATCTTGATGATTTTTGTAGCGCACTTGTGGCCCCCGTTTGCATTCAATTTCTCCGAGGTCCTTTTCCTTATGTCGTATTTTGCCAATCCTCATTCCTCTTAAGCACCATTTTTCAACTGTTCTTCAATTACCTCCTCTACTACTGGGTATTTATTTCTGTCTTTCTTTAATTTCTTGCAGCAGGGAGTGAGGCGCTTGTGCAGTAAATGATGATATTACCCAGTTGCGTGCAGCATCCAGGAAATGTGAACATAGACTTACCATAAATGGTAAGAAAAACATGGAGATTTCAGAATGCAAAACAGGGAAGATAAGATATACATGACTCTGCAATTGCACATTCCTTCTCAATAAAGCATAAGGTTGCAAAAGATGCGTTTAATGTACAGAATCCTACCTCTGCTGATTGAAAGCAAAACCTGGACTAGGCAGTCAGACCACAGCTGTATCTTCTTCATGGCATGGTAATGGTGGAAAGAACAGAAATAAGCTGTTTTGTTACGGAAAGGCCTAGGAAAAACCAAAACCTTAACGACAAGGATGGGATTTGAACCCATGCATGCAGAGCACAATGGATTAGCAGTCCAACGCCTTAACCACTCGGCCACCTTGTCTTGTTAGGCTAAGTGACAAAACTTTCCCAAGTATTTCTAATCTTATTTTTTTTCTTCCCTCAAATTCTTCCAATCTTCACGTTATGGGAAGTTTTTGTTTGTTTGTTTTAACTTCCACAGAAGAATCACTCATTTATGAAAAAGAGTTTTGCTGCTACCGTTGTATCAAATTCTCCTCTAAGATTGGATGTAGAAAAGTTGTCATTCTCCATCAATCACTTCAGCGCTATCCTTCTTCTATTTGAAGCATTGTTTCTATCGAATAGAGCCTATCCTAAATTCAGGTTCCTTCTATAGCGGTCACATCTCACTCGTATGCCTCTGTTTGGCTGGACTAGGAGGGCACGCTTGTGAGAGTGACACTACCTAAACTCAAGCTTTATCAATAATGAATTCTCCGGAGAGAAAAGAGTACACATATTGGGTGTCGGTATTTTATAAAGAATCATTCTTTTTAGATTTATTAAAGTGAATGTTTCCAAAGCCAACACTCTTCTCTGTTTTTCCATACTTGATTTATAAACTTGAACTGCTGTGTACTACTAACAGAACATTTGAAAATGGGACTTTGAGGTGGAAGAAATGAGACACCACTGGGAGTTGAACCCAGGATCTCCTGTTTACTAGACAGGTGCTTTAACCAACTAAGCCATGGTGCCATGCACCCACTAGATATGTCTATGTTATGAGCTTACAGTGAACTATAGACAGAAACTATGACATGGTGACCTTTCGGTCACGTAGCCTGGGCAGTTTGTTCAACTGGTTTTCTTTCCTCTTGCAAACTGGACTCTTTGTGGCTCATTTCTATACTTCATATCTTTCTTTTCATGGCTTGGTTTAAGATTATCCCATTAGACATCTAAGTCTGTCCAATTGTTCTCTTATGGCAGCAGTCTTCCACGTCTGACCTCCACTTGCTTCTGATTTTTTTTTTTCTCTTCCAGAAGAATATTCATATCGAATCTGTCTTTTATCTTGATGATTTTTGTAGTGCACTTGTGGCTCCCGTTTGCATTCAATTTCTCCGAGGTCCTTTTCCTTCTGTCGTATTTTGCCAATCCTCATTCCTCTGAAGCACCATTTTTCAACCGTTCTTCAATTACCTCCTCTACTACTGGGTATTTATTTCTGTCTTTCTTTATTTTCTTGCAGCAGGGAATGAGGCGCTTGTGCAGTAAATGATGATATCACCCAGTTGCGTGCTGCATCCAGGAAAAGTGAACATAGACTTAACCTAAATGGTAAGAAAAACATGGAGATTTCAGAATGCAAAGCAGGGAAGATAAGATATACATGACTCTTCAATTGCACATTCCTTCTCAATAAAGCATAAGGTTGCAAAAGATGCGTTTAATGTACAGAATCCTAACTCTGCTGATTGAAAGCAAAACCTGGCCTAGGCAGTCATATCGAAGCTGTATCTTCTTTATGGCATGGTAATGGTGGAAAGAACAGAAATAAGCTGTTTTGTTACGGAAAGGCCTAGGTAAAACCAAAACCTTAACGACAAGAATGAGATTTGAACCCATGCATGCAGAGCACAATGGATTAGTAGTCCATCGCCTTAACCACTCAGCCACCTTGTCCTGTTAGGTTAAGTGACAAGACTTTCCCAAGTATTTCTAATCTTTTTTTTTTTCTTCCCTCAAACTCTTCCAATCTTCACGTTATGGGTAAA